>NC_135718.1:135237684-135911535 GCF_964656455.1 Halichoerus grypus | reverse complement strand
CCACACCCACACATTCAGATTATAGCAAGTAAATGTTTTGTAAAGTCTCATTTTTGAAAAGGAATTGAATGCAGGTTTTTCTTACAATGTCCTTGTAATCACACAACATGTTCCCAGGAAATTAAAAGTGGAACAGCTAATCCAATATCCTGCCCCTTGCAGGGGTCTACAACTGATGCTTCCAGGGAAATTGACATTCCCCTCAGATTCCTATGTAGGTAACAGCCAGAACATTATATTTGCTTCCTTTAGAACCTGAGGTGATCCATTTGAATATAAAAACATGACATTCAAATACATTAGATCAATCATAAATTTTCTATCAGCTGAAGAAAACTCTCTCATGGCAAGACAGTAATCAAATAGTTATTCCAAATCTCAGAATATTTTTTCATGTCTCTAAACCAATATTTCCTTCAAATGCCACACAAAAGATCTCTTAAAAAGAAATTGGTAAAATTGCCATTCTAGTCAATAGTACATATGCTTTTAATTTTTTCCCCAAATATTTTCCTATTCTGAGTTTGAGTTCATAATGATTCAGGTACTATCTATGTAACCAATAAATATTATTTTCAAACAAACTTGCAATTGGAATTTTTTTTTGTAATGATTTTTTCTACTCCTTTATTCATTGTCCCCTCCATTTTGCATCTCTAAATCAAGTGTCTTCAGGGCATTTCCTGGTTTCCCAGGGTCTCCCACCAATGCCATACTCCCCGCCCAGGGTCCCCCACCAGAAGACACCACTCAGACCCCCAGCACACTCTCTAAATTTCACTACCTATTGTGCTGGTTGTTTCATCTTCTAGACCTACTGTCCCTCCATAGGGTATAAGGAATGATTGGCTAGTTGATCTAATAAGTCGTCTTAAACTAAGTTTTCAATAATTGCAGTAATTTTCTCTATCAAAATAAGTGTTGTCTAAATGCATTGTGGCATTGTGAATTGTATCCTGGATCAGAAAAAGGCAAGCAGTGGGAAACCAGATGAAATCTAAATAAACTTTGGAGTACAGTTAACACTAATACACCAATGCTGGTTTCTTAGTTTTGATAAACATACCAGCATAGTTTAATATGTTAAAGGAGAAAGAGCAGAATGGATGAGGAGTCTCTATGAAGTCTGTATTATCTTTGCAATGTCTCTGTAAAACTAAAATTAGTCCAAAATAAATTACTTAAAAAACAAGTGTTGCATTTTAAAATAAGACTTCAGTGGATGAACAAACATAAAGAATAAAGAAGATGGAAATTTCAGGTATAATGATGGCTGCTGCAAAGAGAGAAATGAAGGTGACTCACTCCTCACTTTACCTTTGCATAAGGGTCGGCTGTGAAGGAAACTGCATTCCTTTGCATGACATCTGGTCAGGCCAAGGCATAATCTCAGATCTACTTTTCAGAAAGATGAATCTTGTTGCATATAGAGTGTGGTATTTAGGAAGGCGAGAGAGCACACAGGTGAACAGTTAAGGGGTTGTTGCAGAAATGTCCGGCAAAAGCTGTCCCAGACTAGAGCAAGCAAAGAGAAAGAGAAATGCTGAATCAGAAGATATTAAGAAACTATACTGGATATGGTGAGAGAGAGGGAAGAGTCAAAAATGATTCCTAGATTTTTTTTTTTTTTTTTTTTTTTGCTCAGGTCACTGAACAGATGACAAAAAAACTGACTGAAAAAGAAATTACAGGAGAAGGAGCCATTTAGTTAGAAGGAGGCAAAGATGATAAGCATGCACACACTTATAAGTTTGTGGAAATTTTAAGTAGAGATGAAAGGATAAGCTCAGGCGAAGGGTCTGAGCTGAGATGAAGATTTGAAAATCATCAGCCTGAAGGTGACATGGATGAATTTACTGAAGATTACCCAAATAGTTATTGAGATAACCCAAACAGAATGCATATTTAGAAGAGAAAAAGTCAAGTGCCATGCCATAAAAATACATAACCCAGAGATTACTAACCAGGTTATTTATTAAGGAGATTCACAGCCCTATGCTAAGGAATTTATACCAAAAAAAAAAAAAAAAGTAGCTGGTAAGGAAAAAACTGATTGTTAAAAACTAATTTTGCTAATGTAAATATTTATATCATGTATCATTATTTATTCCCGAGAAATACTGTAACTGATAAAGAAATTTAAATATACAGATAAATATAGATAGAAATGATCCACATGTAATACTTTTTAACTGTTTCCATAGACACACATTTATTTCTCTATAGTCATAATGTTAAAATATCAGCATAGAGAGTTTTCTTTAATATTAAAAGATCAAAAAGTCCTATGAGCAACAATATGTATAGTTACATTTTGATTGAAATCAAATTGATAAAAGCTAGGATGATGAAAAATTCTACAGGAATAATTCTATATTTATTCTACTTAAATAGTTTTCTTGCAAGGAGAGTTATCACTGCAGTGTAATTCTTGGTCTACACTTGGTATAATTCCCCCCTCGTTTAGATTTCTCTGTAAAAGAGATTTATTTCACAGAAGTATAAGACATTAGTAGTTGCACTTAACAGAGATTTCATGTTGCACTGGTTGTGAAATTGAACTAAAAGTCAAAAACATGATTTGCTGTTCCCTCTGGAATAGTATTTCATTTTAATGAGAATTTCACATTGGGAAAATCGAAAATGATTACATTGCACTTGGAAATCTGCACATAAAAAAAAGTATTCACAGAGGGATATATAGATAATATATACAATATATACATATATTTTAGACCTCCATCCACAGAAAAAATTATATTGGCTTTATCCATATTTGTTAAACACTACTTATCTCTTCTAACTTCAATGTTGAAAAATAAGTTATATTGAATCTCACCAAAAGTAAGCCTACAAAGTTTATCCTATACCAACAAATGTCTTAGTCACAATGTAATTATTCAGAAGCTGAATTGAAATAATAAAAAACTGATATTTCTAAGAGTAGACTAGAAAAGTGAGACTTCTTACACTATGAAAAATCATTTCCCAACAGAATAAAAAAAGAAGTCACAAAGTAGGAGAAAATATTTGCAAAAGACACATCTGAAAAAGGATTGTTATCTGAAATATACAAAGAACTCTTAAAAATT
Organism: Halichoerus grypus; assembly: GCF_964656455.1. Classification (NCBI taxonomy): domain Eukaryota; kingdom Metazoa; phylum Chordata; class Mammalia; order Carnivora; family Phocidae; genus Halichoerus; species Halichoerus grypus. The sequence goes on along the minus strand of NC_135718.1, from coordinate 135,908,443 downwards.
AATAATAAGAAAACAAACTGACTAATAAATAGGCCAAAGGTCTTAACAGATACCTCACCAAAGAAGATATAAAGATAACAAATAAGCATATGTAAAGATGCTCATCATATGTCACCAGGGAAATGAAAATTCAAACAACAATAAGATACCACTACACACCTCTTAGAAGGGCCAAAATCCAGAACACTGACAATACCAAATGCTGAGAAGGATGTGGTGCAGCAGGAACTCTCATTCATTGCTGGTGGGAATACAAAATGATACAGCTACTTTGGAAGACAATTTGGTGGTTTCTTACAAAACTGAACATATTCTTACCATACAATCAAAAAATTGGACTCTTTGATATTTACCCAAAAGAGTTGAAAATATATATGCGCACAAAAATCTGCACAGCTGTTTATATCAACTTTGTTCATAATTGCCAAAACCTGGACACACCATGATATCCTTCAGTGAGTAAATGGATAAACTGTGGCACATTCAAATCATGGAATATTTTCAGCCCTGAAAAAGAAACAAGCTATCAAGTCATGGAAAGACATGTAGGAAACTTAAATACATATTACTATGTATTGGAAGCAGCCAATTTGAAAAGTCTATCTACTACTATATGATTCCAAATATATGACATTCTGGAAAAGACAAAACTATGAAGATAGTGAAAAGATTAATGGTTGCTGGGGGTTAGGGACAGGGAGGGGGGTTGGTGAGGAATGAACAGTCAGAGTACAGATTTTCAGGGCAGTGAAAATACTCTGTGTGATACTATCATGGTGGATACATGTCATTATACATTTGTGCAAACCCATGGAGTACAACACCAGGAATGAACCCTAAGATAAATTATGAACTTTGAGTGATTATGATGTGTCACTGTAGATTAAATCAATTATCATTTGTAACAGATGTAGCACTGTGGTGGGGGACGTTAATAAAGGCGGAGGCTATGCATATGTGGGGACAGGAAGTATACAGGAAATCTCTCCCTTCTTTTCAGTTTTGCTGTAAACCTAAAATGCTCTAAAAAAATGAAGTTAAAAAAACTTTGTGATGACAGAGATGAATTTTGACTCTTCTCTTTCTCTTTAACTTGCACTGTCCATGAGAATGTAGGTATTCTGGCTTGAATATCTTACTATTTTAGTTTTAAATTGCCTTATAATACCAAGAAGAATTTTGCTCTGATTAACTGAAGACAGATCCTGCAGGAAGAATATTGATCTTTTTAGGTTATTTTGTGAAAAAGAAGTAAGGTGCTATGTGGAAGATTGTAATGAAATTATTGTATCATAGAGATAAAACATGGCTATTCTATAGCTAATAATTAATACTCAAAGGTATGTACAGTGTAGCTATTACAATTTAAGTACAATGAATATGGAATGGCTGTTGTCTACATGGACTGACAAATCTGGATAGGCTTTAGAGGACTGGATTTAAAAAAATGCTAAGCATGACTTTAAAATAATGATATTCTGGGACTCCTGGGTGGCTCAGTCAGTTAAGTGTCTGCCTTCAGCTCAGGTCATGATCTCAGGGTCCTGGGATTGAGTTCCACATCAGGCTCCTTGCTCACTGGGGAGCCTGCTTCTTCCTCTGCCTACCACTCCCCCTGCTTGTGCACTCTCTCTCTCTACGCAAATAAATAAATAAAATCTTTTTTAAAAAAAGATAAAATAATGATATTCCTTTTTATGTTATACCACCTTATGGAACAGAAGTGACTTTAAAATCCACCAACAAAGTTATGAGATAAGCAATGGAATTGTACCCAGGGTTATTGAACCAGATATGGAAAGGAAGAGACCATATTAGACTCCCCAAAAACGTTTAAGGGAACCTGGTTTCCAATTTTAACTCTGTAGCTTACTAGTTTTATGACCTAAGTGAATCATTTTCCACACCTAAAAAAATATAAATAAGAATATTTACCTCAAAGTTATTGTTAGTAATTTTGAAATTTATATGAGAAATAATTCTATAAATACTAAATATATTTGTATGCTTATTATTTTTAAGTTGTATTGCCTAATCAAAAAATCAACCAAAAATGTTGCCTCTACTTTGATGAGTAAAATCCAATAATTGGCAATGTGAACTATATCCCACATGCAAAATGAAATACAAACTTCCCAATTTTAGAAAATGAAGGCATACACAATGATATAGTCCTATTGAGATTAACAGGATTTCAGGAATCCTGAAATTAACAGGAATATCATATGCAGTTTATATTTGTAATATACATAACAACCGCTTTTTCAAATACAGTATTCCTCCTAAGACTCAGAAGTGGCATCTAGATGTGCCTATACATCATACATCAATTAAGTCAAGAAGAACATCAAGTGTGCCAGTCACTTGCTCAGAGCAAGTGAATGATGACAATAAATTGATATGCTTACTTGCATAATGATAGACAGTAATATGAAAGATAGTGAAGTCAAAAGAGCTCCCCACAAAGTTCTAGCAGACACGAGGCTCTAGAACCCCCTTGGTTCTGTCTTAGAGTATTGTCAAGGATGGTAGGAGAACCAAAACTTGCTTTGTTTTCTGGGGAAATGATTTTTACAATAACTCTTTCCAGAAAAGTTTTACAATGATTCTTTTTAACAATGATTCTTTCAACCATTTCCTTGAAAAAATAATAAGAGAATCTCTGGGAACACATAAACTCCCCTTTCAATCTGCATCAAATCATAGAGATGTTGTTAAACATTTTAAAATAACTGGCCCAAGGAGCTGTTAAGAGTCAGCCAAAAACCTTGCAACCTTAATAAGGAGATGGATGTGCATTACCAAATGGTAAATGGCAATGTGTATAAAGAAACTAAGTGCAATATAAAATAAGCAGAGCCTGGGAAAATGACTGGAGCTTTACAGAAAAGTTTAGGAGACTAACTCTTTTAGCAACAAGTAGATCATATAAATTCTAGAAAGCAGGAAATTGAAATATAAATAAAAATCCTGAGTTTCAAAAATGTATGAAATAAGGAATATTGTATTTTTTAAGGGTAAGTGAAAGCATCTTTTTTTTTCATTTTTTTATTATGTTATGTTAATCACCATACATTACATCATTAGTTTTTGATGTAGTGTTCCATGATCCATTGTTTGAGTATAACACCCAGTGCTCCATTCAGTACGTGCCCTCTTTAATACCCATCACCAGGCTAACCCATCCCCCCACCCCTCTACCCTCTAGAACCCTCAGTTTGTTTCTCAGGGTCCATAGTCTCTCATGGTTCATCTCCCCCTCCAATTTACCCCCCTTCATTCTTTCCTTCCTGCTATCTTCTTTTTTTTTTTTTTTTTTAACATATAATGTATTATTTGTTTCAGAGGTACAGGTCTGTGATAAGTGAAAGCATCTTAAAAAAGATTTGCTATATGGAAAACAAAATCCTATTAAATAATTAACTGTTCATTTGGGGAATATAGAAAATCAGTTATATCCTTAAAATGATGACATGAAGAAAAACTATCTTGGCAGAAAATTGAGATTGACTTCATCATCTGTAGCAATAGAGTATTTATAATTTCTTATGAAATGCTTATTATTTTTAAGTTGTATTGCCTAATCAAATGAAAACCATGAAGATTGTCTTTACTTTAGCAAAATCCAAGTAATTGGCAATGTGATTATATCTCATATACAAAATAAAAATGCAATATTCTCAATTTTTAAAAATAAAGACATACACAATGATGTAGACCTACTGAAATTAACACTGATTTCATATAATGTATACATATTATGTAATAGTGTATTATTTAGTAATTTAATTTATCAGATTGGAGATATAGAAATTAAAGATAAAAGTTAAACACGGATGGTTATGATTTACCTGTAATTAGTTGATTTTATTATTGGTAACGTGCTTAGTAAATTCCATTAATAATTTGTCTCTCTAGTTTTTTTTTTTTTTATCTAAATCAAATATATTTACAGATTCCAGGTAGGAGTTCCAACAAAACAGAACAGTTTCATTACCTATGCTATGACATTTTATCACTTTGTTCAATCGGAAAAGGCAAATGCTTCAACTCATCTCAACAATGAGTTGAAAAGTGTGTGTAAATGCGAATTAGTAAAAACTTTCTAATGGGTAGTTTGACAATAAGAATAAAAATGTGTATTGTGCATAAAACTTGACCTAGCAATCTTATTTCTAGGATTTTACACTGATATAACTACATAGTAAATCATGTGACCACAGGAATGTCCATCACAGTTTTTTTTACAATAGTGAAAGAAGGGAAACAACCCAAACTTTAGTAGAGGATTGACTAAATACATCATGACATCATTTGCAGACGCAAGTTATTATGTTCAAGAAATATATTTACTGATACAAAAAAATTAAAGGTTAATATTAATGGGATCTCATACTGACACATTATAAATGTGATTAAACTTAATTAATTTATTTGTAAATCATTCTGTAGTTTAGAATTATTTCAAATAGATCAATTCATGAAACAATTCCATGAGTCACTGTTTTTCCTAAAGGACAAAAAGAGGTTTAGAGACATTAATCTCAATCAGAGTAACATAGGTAATAAGTTATTTGATCCAATAAATCACAAATTTAACATTAACAAGTTTTGTTTGTGCATCTAGTGGCTTTGTACTAGCAGGTTTAACTGGAAACAAACTGACAGCACTGCACTAAATTCAGTGAAAAAAGTAGATATTGGCTGCCTAAATACATACAGAACTGATCTCACTAGTGTGAGCACAAAATCCAATTACCTATTCTTTTTTCCTTTGAATATATGTTAGCATCATGATGAGCATAAATTTGTATCCCATCATTAATTTTGTTACTCAGAGCCATTACCCTAAGATTAACCAGGTCTCCTGTTTATCAAAGTAATGTTTTGAATACTTCTGACTCTGCGCACCTATTTTTAAAAAGTGAAATGTGAAAAGGTCTTTTAATTTATCTGCTTGTTTTTATTAAAGAAAAAAGGTATCTATGCAAACTGCAGCTAACATAAGAAAAATAAAATTGTATGAGCACCTGTTACTCTGACTTAAGTATTTGTAACTGAGGAATTAAAGTATTAAGACAATTTCTTAGACTATGAAAGAGAGAGATGTTTCTCAAATGAGGTGTGTCATGAAATTAAAGTAAAACTATAGCCAAATCTTTGCGCCATAGTCTTGCTGCCTGAGGCAATAATACAAATGAGGACTGGAGGTCAACATAGACAGGAAAGAGTAAAAAAAAATGGAATCATGCTTCAAACCCAAAAAATCTACATATACAGATTTCCACATTATGAGTAGGATTAGGTATGGGAACTTATTTATTTAAATAGCAATACTCTAACTCAAAGACAAATTCCATCTTGCAGGTATGTTCATGGCAAGTTAAAGCCATGTTGCCATGAAAAGCTATTGAAGGGGGACATAGAATTTTAAAGTTATTTTTAATTCCAATTTCATTATTTTTATACCTGATGTTATTAATATTATATGTCAATCAATTTTGTTGTTACGTATGAAGTAATGTGTTAAGTATTGAGAAGGAATTCAAAGCTGACTAAAAACTTATCTTCGTGGATAAGAAATCTATAAGGGGAAAGAAGACATACTCATACACCAGCAGTACACAAGTTAAAAAGTGATTAAGCATCATATAGATGTGATGGAAGTTCAGAGCAATAAGAGACCACTGTCAGCTCTGTGGATGAGAAATGAGAAAGCATGCAAGCCAAATTTTAATTTATGGGCAGAATTTAGAAAATTAAACATGATGAGGTTAAAGCAATTCCAGAGGGGATTTAGAGTATGGACAAAGGTACAGAATAGATTAATGGAATTTACATGGGAACAAAAATAGTTTTCCTAAAGTACAACCTACTTTGAGACAATAAACCTTGGAAGAAAAATCTAGAAAATTGGGTCGGAAGCAGATTTTAGAAGATGTCGAAAGTCATCTGAAGAGGTTCACACATAATTTAGTAAGTAACAGAGGGATAGGAAACACGACAGAAAATAATGAAATCATACGTGTTTTCAGTAAGGCTCTTCTACGATATATAGGATGATTTGGAGAGAGAACAATCTGGAGACAGCACAATCAGTTAAGACAGGTTAGTCTCACTAAAAAGTGAGGGCATGGACTAGAGTAATATTGGCAGACCTGGGGAACTATAGATAAACGTGAGAGTTATCTAAATGAGACCTGGCAATATATTATCTTTGTGTGAGGTAACATTAATGATAACTGTGAAGTTTACACCTGAGTGGCTGAGAGTATAGTTTAGTAATAAGCAACATATGAGGAATGAATGATAAAGGATAGAAAATGAGGAAATCAGTTTTGACACATTGAATTTGATGAGCTGAGGGATAACCAGTTTGAGGTGTTTAATAACTGATAATGTGGCACTGAGGCTTATTTTGATAATTAATAGGGTAATTGCAATATAGCAGATTATATAGTATTGATGCCTGTGCATATATTGTAATAGCCCGTACTTATGGTTGATGTATACTGTTTGGTCATGCCAATCTCTTTAATGAAGATTTACTGGTAGAGTACGTGTAGCCTGGGTAAAGAGGAGCTCTGCAGAGACTATGGACTATGAGACACAAACTGAGGGTTCTAGAGGGGAGGGGGGTGGGAGGATGGGTTAGCCTGGTGATGGGTAATAAAGAGGGCACGTTCTGCATGGAGCAGTGGGTGTTATGCACAAACAATGAATCATGGAACACTACATCAAAAACTAATGATGTACTGTATGGTGATTAACATAACAATAAAAATTTTTAAAAAAAGAAAGAAAAAAAAAGAGGAGCTCTGCATTCTCGTTTAGATCTAGCTGCACTGTAGCAATACAAATTTTTCACAACTTACTTTCTTCCCTTTTACTGGATCAAGAAGCTGTAGGTGACCTGATAAAAAAAATTGTTTTAAATAAACTGATTTCTCAGCTTCATTGAGTCATAATTGATGAATAGGAATTATATACATTGAAGGTATATATGTGATGTTTTGATATATGTATATATTATGAAATAATCACCACAGTCAAGCTCATTAACATAACCACCACCTCACATAATTGCCATTTTCTTTCTTAGTGAGTGTGTGTGGTAGGAATCTTTAAGTTCTACCCTTTTAGCAAACTTCAAGTACAAAATACAGGCTATAGTCACCATGCTGTATATTAGATCTCTAGATTTAATTCATCTTGATTAACTGAAACTTTGTACCTTTTACCTAATATGATTCCATTTTCCCCTTGAGTCCACCCCTGGTAACCACCATTCTATTCTCCTTCCATAAATTTGACTATTTTAGATTCCATATATAAAATAGATCATGCAGTATGTGTCTTTCCGTGTCTGCCTTATTTCACTTAGCGTAATGCCCTCAAGGTTCACCCGTGTTGTCATAAATGGTAGGATTTCCTTCCTTTTTAAGACTAAATAATATTCCAAGTGTATGTGTGTATGTACGGATATAGATACAGATATCACCATTGTCTTTTTTCATTCACCCACCGATGGACACTTAGTATTAAAAATAATATTTGTAAGTTACATATCTGACAAAGAACTTATATGATGTACTATATATAAAGACTTCTCAAAACTCAACAATTTAAAAAAAATAACTAATGGTCTAATTAGAAAATGAGCAAAACTCATGACGAGATACTTCACCGAGAGGATATCTACAAGGAAAATAAATACATGAAAAGATGTTCCCCATCACTAGCCATAAGGGAACTAAAATAAGACCATGACGAGCTATCACTACATACCTATTAGAACATATAAAATACAAAACAGTGACAAAACTAAAGCTGGTGAGAATGTAGAAATGCTGGATCTCTCATACATTGCAGATAGAAATATAAAATGGTAGTCTCTCTGGAAATATTTCATCAGTTTCTTAAAAAATATATATGTGTGTGTATGTATATACATATATACATACATGTACATATATGTGCAGTTACCAAATGACCCAGCAATTACAACCCTCACTATATATTCCAGATAAATGAAAACATGTCTACATAAATAACCTACACACAATTGTTCATGGCAGCTCTATTTGTAATAGACCAACAACTCTAAACAACCAAAATGTTCCTCAATAGATGAACAGTTAAACAAACAGTGGTACATCCATACTCTGGAATACTACTCAGAAACAAGAAGGAATAGGCTATTCATACACACAACTTGGATAGTTCTCAAGGATACTATGCTAAGTGAAAACAGCCAATCTCTACAGGTTACATCCTGCCTGACTTCATTTACATAGAACTATCAAAAGACAAAAAATAGAGAGGTGAGAACAGATTAGTAATTTCCAGGGGTGAAGAGATGATGCAGAGGGGGAGACTGTAAAGGAGAGGGATCACTGACATGATGGAATAGTCCTGTATCTTGTTGCAGTGGTGGTTACATGAATCTACACACGTGATAAAAGGACAGAACTATGTACATGTATAAAAATGTCAATTTTCTCATTTTAAAATATATTTGTTTATTTATTTATTTATTTTTAGAGTGGGGATGAGCAGAGGGAGAGGGAGAATCTTAAACAGTCTCACCTCCCAGCACAGAGCTCAATACGGGGCTCAATCTCACCACCCTGAGATCATGAAAATGAAGAGTCAGATGCTTAACTGACTGAGCCACCCAGGTGTCCCTCAGTTTTCTCATTTTGATATCATGCTATAATTTTGTAAGATGCAACCACTGAGAAAAACTTAGTGAGAAATATATGGGACCTTTCAGTCCTATTTTTATGATTTCCTGTGAATCTATAATTATGTCAATATAAAAATGCTTTAAAAAAGGTAAATAAAGCATATTGTATGGCTTAAAATATAAGTCAAAATTATATCATTAATTCTGTGATAAAAATGAATTACTTTGACATATGGCTCTTTAAACACATTGTGGTTATAAAAAGATGGACTCCCTGTATATATAACACTGTCTTTGGGTCCGCATGTCCTTTGCTAAGCTAGGAAATATTTTAAGATTCATCAAAATGTAGTAGAAAGCATATTTGGATTTAGAGAGATCTGAGCTTCACTCCAAGGTCCAGAAGTTGTTAATTTAAGAAATTTACTAGCTATGTAATCATAAGTAAAAATCTTAATGCATTTTCTGAGCTTCAGTTTATCATCTTTAAAGTGAAGATAATAAATAGCAATTGTAGGGGCGCCTGGGTGGCTCAGTCATTAAGCATCTGCCTTCGGCTCAGGTCATGATCTCAGGGTCCTGGGATCGAGCCCCGCATCGGGCTCCCTGCTCGGCGAGAAGCCTGCTTCTCCCTCTCCCACTCCCCCTGCTTGTGTTCCCTCTCTCGCTGTCTCTCTCTCTCTGTCAAATAAATAAATAAATAATCTTTAAAAAAAAAATAAATAAATAGCGATTGTATAGTTTTGTGGTCAAGATAAAAGACAATTTATAAAGTGATTTCTACCAACATTCTTGCATTTTAGTTTTAGAATTGAATTTGTCTATATTGGAAGGAACTTACATCCCTTCACAGAACAATGAGTATAACCTACTTTTATAATTGTATCATGACAGGCCACTTAACATATGTTTATTTCTAATTTAGAAACTTCATTAAATAAAGAGAATAAGCAACGTCTAAACTCTGCTGAAATATTTGTAGGAAACTGAGGATCCCCCCAAAAATTCAGGGAAAGACAAATGCTGAAGAAGAGGAGATGGAATAAAAACGGAGTTGCAAACAGATACTAGGGAATAATAATGTGATGCTTATGTGTGCGCATTTAGCCTGCAAAGAGACCCCATGCAATAAAGGGCATGAAGTATGTGAAATCATACTGTAAAATTTGCAAAAGAAAAAAATTTGCAAAAGAATATGTGCTCTATCCACCCTCTCTTCACTTCCTTTCCCTTCTCCCACCAAGATTGGGTTGATACTAGGGTAGCTCTTCTTTTAAAATAAGTTATAATGCATAAGCTACTTACATCATTACAAAACTTGAAAAGCTGCCTAATGAGTTTGCACAAATCTTATTTTTAAGTTGCCTTTCATATACTTTGCCAAATAAATATTTAAGACCATATTAGGACCTATAAATAACAGTATTAAGATGGGATCCTGAACAAATCTGTTCATTATGTTATTCTCACAGACATGTCTTCTAAAAAAGTTAATTTCATAGGTCATCAGAACAATGCTTGATGCATTTGTTCTTTTAAACTTAAACCAAATATCTTCACATTGAAGGATGTACATAACTTGAAATTTTAAATTATATGCAAGGAAAGAACATAGGTTTTGGAATCAGTTAAGCCCATGTTTGAGTCCTTACATGAATCTACACATGTGATAAAAGGACAGAACTATGTACATGTGTAAAAATGTCAATTTTCTCATTTTTAAAATATTTTGTTTATTTATTTATTTATTTATTTATTTATAGAGTGGGGAGGGGCAGAGGGAGAGAGAATCATAAGCAGGCTCAACGCCCAGCACGCAGCTCAATTCAGGGCTCAATCTCACCACCCTGAGATCATGACCTGAGCCAAAATGAAGTCACTTAAGCCAAGTGACTTTTGGGAAGAAGAAACTGACTTTTTCTTTTCTTTTTTTTTTTTTTTTTTAAAGATTTTATTTATTTATTTGACAGAGAGAGAGACAGCGAGAGAGGGAACACAAGCAGGGGGAGTGGGAGAGGGAGAAGCAAGCTTCCTGCCAAGCCGGGAGCCCGATGTGGGACTCGATCCCGGGACTCCAGGATCATGACCTGAGCCGAAGGCAGTCGCTTAACCAACTGAGCCACCCAGGCGCCCCGAAACTGACTTTTTCAACTTGTTTCCTCACATATATAATGAGAATCTTAGAATTATTGAAGAATGAAATTAAAAATTCTATATAAAGCTCTCTGCAGGATATGGCCTATAATAGAGACTTGCTGCTGACAATCACTCTCATTCATTAGATTACCTATAAATCTCTTCTCACTGTTGTTTATTTTTGTTTTCTTTTAATACTGCCAGTATGTCCCTTAGTTTTACATATGCTTTCATACCATATCCATCTCATTTTATTCCTTCTGTAAATATTCACTGGGCATCTTTACAGTGCAAGGTACTATGCTATGTGCTTTGAGATACACAAGACTCTGTCTCTGCTCCGGACAAGAAAATAAGACCGGCACACAGTATTACCTTAGGAAACAGGTGATTAATAACATTGCAGTGCTACTCGCTGAAGGTTATTGGTAGGATGGTCCTTTGGAGAACACCAAAGATTCCTAAGAAGTAACTTTTAAGCTATGCTTTCAAGGTATTTCAGAAGACAAAAAAAAACAGGTAGAGAATTCCAAGCAGAAAAAAAAAATCCGTGAATAAGATAGTTCAAATAGTTTCCATACTGTCATGCTAAGGATTTTGGACACACCGAGTAAACAATGGGAAACCAGTGAAGACTTTTGTTGTTCAGGAAAGTACACACTGTAAGAGTATCTACGTTAACAACTCTGTATAATATCCTTCTGCGAAAAGCATATTGTCTAAAAATCAATTGATTGAAAATTAATGTATATAAGACATTTCTGAATTTCCTGTGGCTAGTCTATAAGTCAAACCTAAGCACCGCAGATCAGAAGATTAAAAGGCTCAAATAGTCAAAGAATGATAAATGATAAATTCAATGGAAGACAGTGCTTCTGTCTGCTTCCCGGCAATGCACATATTTGATGATTTCCTGCCTTCTTTATAAACGTTGAAAAGAGAGTTCTTAAAGCAATAATCCACAAATTAAGAGAAACTCATTCAGCCTGTCAAAAAATTAAATGGTTGAATGTCCCTAAGTATCTAGCCAGATATTTTACTAATACTTGCTATAAAGAGTGAAGAGTTTGTCATTGCCTTTTTTCCTCCTCCATTCTAGAAAAGTAATTTTGCAAGTTAAAAAGTTACATATGTATTTATTTATTTATAATATATATTTTCATATCTATGAAAACAAAATTATTGAGCAAGGGTAAATGCCTTGTTATGAAGAAAAGAAATGAAACTAATCTTGTCATGTGTTAAGGAAGAAAGGTAATTGGCTTGGTGAAAATTTTATTTGCCTTTTTCGTTTTCCATTCTGGATAACTAAAAAGTAGAGAGGGCCAAGTTGTCCCTAGCTGGAGTTTGGATTTGGTTGAAATAATATAATTAATATTTTTTTAATTTGTGTCATGGCTGGGATAATTGATTCTAGTAATACATAATAAAATAAATAGAGCTATTGTTTATAAAATAGTAAAGAATACCGTATGCTATGCTTGAAATATATTTGGATGTAACAGAGAACTTCAATTTAGACACACATATGTGAATTGTGTTTCATCCATTCTTCTTAGGGATTAGTGTCCTCAGATACATGTAGTGCCTTAGCATCTTCTCTCTGTTGTATGTTTTAAAAAGCTCCAATGTCCAGAGAACTATTCAACTCAATATTTCAAAATTCCACTCCTCAGACTGTGGTATTTATTCCCTATGAAAATGTCTTGAATATTCTCCTGGGCCACAAAAAGTGAACAAAATATTTTTGGCCAAAGAGGTATATAGATTCCAGTTGCAACTGTGTTCTATAAATCATATTACTAATTTTATTAATATCTCTCATGACAGCTATGTTACCCTACATCTTTTTGCACTGAACAGGGAACGCTACCAGATAGTAGAGCAAAGAAGTTTAGCTCCGGAAAAAAGTCAAATAGTTGCCGTGTGTACAAGATGGAAACACAGAAATTTGAACGATGGGGGAGGAAAGTCAATTAAATGGTCATTTACCTCTATGTTGTTAAAAATCTCAGCTGGAGTAAAGAAAAACTGCAAAGAATCAATGAACAGATATTATGAAGACTATGAGATTATAATGTGGAGTTAAATATTCTTTACTGAAAAAAAAAAAGAGAGAAAAGCTGATCTTTTGATTTAGATAACACTTTTAGCTCCAGTCATTTCAAACTATCCAAATTTAATCCTAATTAATTAAGTATATGAATCCATTAAAATGTAAAATGGCATTTAATTTTTAAAACATAGGAAAAACATTTTTGCTTGCATCGGAAAGCTTGTTAAACTTCTAAACTACTTCACTTTACTGAAGCAGATGTTTCTTTGACTATCAGTGACTTGGTATTCTAAGATAACACAAAGAAAGTACATTCAGGACATACAACATGAGATGTGACTAGCAAGTAATGTGACTGATTTGTCAACAAGCATACAAAGAACTAAACATCCAAATGAACATTATATTTCTAAGCAGACACTTTGGGAGATCAGACACATTTCAGTGGTGTTGCCATTGCTCAAAACATTTCCAACTTCTCCTTTAGAATGCTCTCAGAAATAATTTATGAACCATACAAACTCAGGCTCATTGTTTTATAAATTGCACCTCATATAGCCGTAACTTGAAGCAAAGCAGAATTGAAAAATATAATTTTCTCTTTTGTTTAAAAAAAGAAACTTACATTTTAAAGTAGTCTCCAAAGAAACTGTTTTTATACAAATCCAGAAAAACAATTGGAAAAGTAATAATAATAATAATAATAAAATTCTTCCTTTTTCCTTATAATTTGAATAGAAACATAATGTGGACTAAGAATCAAAGCAACTTGGGGCGCCTGGGTGGCTCTGTCGGTTAAGCGGCTGCCTTCAGCTCAGGTTATGATCTCAGGGTCCTGGGGGTCGGGCTCCTTGCTCAGCTGGGTGTCTGCTTCTCCCTCTGCCCCTCCCCCTGCTCGTGTTCTCTCTCTCTTTCTCGCTTTCAAATAAATAAATAAAATTTATTTTATTTAAAAAAAAAGAATCAATGCAACTTTGTTGTGAAGTATCATCCATCTAATCTCAACTTTGTTGATCCTGTTTGTTTTTTCAATGACCACCTTGGCAAATTTTCTCTTTCCTCATTCTTCTTAACCTCCCTTAGCTATCTGACACTCCTGATCATCCTTTCTTTTTCCCAAAATGCTATGAACAGTGTTCTTAAAGGAAATTCCACACCACTCTATATCCTTAGCCTTTTCTGAACTTACTGTGCTGTCCTCTTCCCCCATTCAGGTAAGCATTACTCTACGTACGAAGTTATTAAAGTATTTAAATACTTATTGAATAAATAAATAGGCAAGCCCTTGGTTCTCTGCTCTATTTTCCTGTGCTATTTCTCTTGTTAAACTAAATATCACAGGTGTGACTATCACCAATGCTCAAATATCAAGTCCCCCCACTCTACCTCTCTCTCTCCCTACCACTCTCCAACTGTGCAAATGTAAGCAAGTTATTTAAACTCTCTGAGTCTTAGTTTCCTCATATGTAAAATGGGGACAAAATTATTGTCTCTCTCATAAAATAATGTCCAGGGAGATAGTGCTTAAGAAGTTCCTGATACATTTTAAATGTTCAATTATTGGGTTTTGGGGGGTTTTTTTTGTTAAAGATTTTATTTATTTGAGAGAAGAGAAAGAGCACAAGCGGGGGAGAGGGGAAAGGGAGAAGCAGTGTACATTACACAAATAATGAGTGGGTGTTATGTGGAAGGATGTATGAGAAAGAGCATGCTTGCAACGGCATTGAACTCAAAATAGAAATTTACAATTTTTGTTTTAAAGTTTTAATATAAAATAAGCCTATTCTTGGCTTGTATTTCTTACAGACTTAGTATGGCTTTTACCAAGAGGGTCTTTAAATTTTGACAGTTAATTTTTCTAAAATGTACATGTTCAAATATATATTTTAAAGTTAGTACTTCATTATACCCCCCCAGTGAAACAAAAAGTCTAAATATGCTTAATGATTCAGTTTTTGCATAACATAAGAACATTGCTTAATGGTGCTTGAATTAACAAAATGAATTGAGCTAATTGATGACATCCCTTCTTAATGATACACTGACTTTCTGAGTCATCTCTTCTACTTCTGTCAGTCTCATTAGCCCAGGGCCACTTGCCTAGTAGGTGCCCTTTGGCATTTCTATAGATCAACTAAATGGGCCTGTTTCAGTGCTAAATCAGGGAGAAGCAGATTTCTGTGGTCTTCTGACTCCTTTCTTTCTCCCACCCTGAAAATCATCAATCTTTCAGGAGTGTTAAATTTACTTTGAGGGTCATAAATATATACTGGTGGAATTTTACTACTGAAGAACTCTGTTATATTGAGATAAAAGCTTGATGAAGCATGGGGTTACCTGTACAAAACTTTGACTCCAAATAAAAACACCAATATATGGACTTTATTTCAATAAATATATTCAAGCATTATTACCTTCAACATCAGCATTGCAAAAAGAAATATTGCCATGAGATTCATGGTTAAAAGAAATAGAGAAATATGTGTTATTAAGCTATAAAAAGTGCATACATTTTGAAAAAATATGTCTTGTACTAGAACATTTTTGTCCACGAGTAAAATTGTGAAAATAATTAAACGCACATAGTTGTTGAAGATAAGTGTATTCAAAGTAGAGTTTTCCTTAGACTTTCTGAAAAATCAAAGAACAAAGGGGAAAAAAATGATCTTTTAAACAGAAGAAAGACCTAAAGATGAATATTAAATTTTATATACTTTTCTCTCTGAGTTGATTTAACCTCATGTGAACAATAGTTGTCTGGCAAATGGATGTATATGAACTTTAGAAACCAAACTTTCTAAAGGAATTCATTTCAGTTATGCCACAGACTCCGAGAAGTGTCACATTTATTCCAAGAGTTATTTTGTTACTTAGCAGTTTAAGCGTTTTGACCAGTGAAAAGTTAACAACAAAACGAAAAAAGCTGAGCATAGCATGATTTAAAGAATGCCAATTTGTAACCCAGGGGATAGGTATTTGCATACTAATTGTAATGTTCCTGCTGTCACATTACCTTCAGCTTGAAGATCAGTCAGAAAAAGAAATTCGGCATCATCTGTGACAGACAGTGGAAAGAAAAATGCCAGTGAAGTGAGTTGCGGTTTAAAGCTATTTTTAATCTCAGAAGATGTACAAATGAAACACTTGAGCCTTCATTAGTCTCGATGTTTTGTTTCCTTCATTTATGATAAATATGCTAATTTTTGTCTTTCTTGCTGATTTATTTTTTTCCCCTTTCTCTATTGATTTCTTCTTCTTTTCTAAAATATGTCAACAATTCATGACTTGCTTTTGCAGTTAATTCTTTATATTTGCCAAGATAAAGAAAGGTTATGCAGGGGAGAAAAAAAGTGAGTTTTTTTTTTTTTTTTTATGTGAAGCTTTTCAAAATTATTAAGTGTTAGAGTTTGAGACAAAAGATACATATGATCCTTTTTTTTAAGATTTTTTTTATTATGTTATGTTAATCACCATACATTACATCATTAGTTTTTGATGTAGTGTTCCATGATTCACTGTTTGCATATAACACCCAGTGCTCCATTCAGTACATACCCTCTTTAATACCCATCACCAGGCTAACTCATCCCCCCACCCCCCTCCCCTCTAGAACCCTCAGTTTGTTTCTCAGAGTCCTAGTCTCTCATGGTTCGTCTCCCCCTCCGATTTCCCCCCCTTCATTTCTCCTTGCAAAAATTACTCACTATTGCGATATTTATTAAGAAATTTGAAAACAGATATTAAATGCTGGGTAAGGAAGCAGCTATCATTTCCTGGGGCACATGGACCCCTTGCTTGAATTTCCCATTCTCCAGCACACTGCTAATTGAGTGTGAACAGCTAAGTTGTTGGATTCCACATTTCTTAATGCAGTACAACTGGTTCTAGCTGGCACAATTAGCAAGATCACTGGTAGCTTTCACGCAGTTCCCATCTGGCCTGGCTCTTCTCCGGACACATAATGTCGGGACTGCTGGCCTTGATGGCGCTCGCTTAATGAAGGAAACAGAAAGGAAATCAGCCAAAACCCCATGAAACACTAAGTGCAATTTTGGCTCCAGATAGACGGTGAATTTTCATGGCAAATATGAAAAGTTACTCTGATTATGCCTCACAATTATACAGGAAATGCACACACAGTCACAGATGAGAAGAGTCAGACAAAACCTTTGTCAGAGTTACAACTAAAATCAAACTAAAAGAAAGAGAAAGAAATGATAGAGTGGTACATTATCCATTTACTTAAGGTCAAACATACCAAGTAAAATTTAACCAAATCAGTACATTTTTAAATCAGCCACCTTCTTTTTTCCCCCCAATTTGAATTCAGTAGTTTCTTTCTTAACATTTGTATAGTTGCATTTTTTAAAACATAAAACATATTTCTCACATCTGACATGAGAAATGTCCTATTTTCACTTGACAACGTATGAGATTTAAGAATCTCTCTTCTGAAAACTTTCTGTTGAGTACTCGATTACTGCAATTTAGCTATTATTTACAGAAAATATTTGTATGAAATGCAATAAACTCTATTACAGAAAAAGCATTTTCAAAGTATTTATTTTAAATGTTCCAAAACATGAGCAAAGTATGAGCATATGTGTGTTGCCTCATTCATCCTAGGAAGGATTGTAAGAAGAGTTTGGGTTATAAGGAGACACACCTGGGTTTGAATTCTAACTGTCCATTAGTACTTGCAAGATATTGCACCGGTCATTAGCATCTCTGAGGCTCCTTATCCACTGGTAATGTAGAATTAAAACAGACTGTCATTTACAAGACTAAATAAGGCAAAGTAGATGACATGCCTAGCACAGTGTGGTATAGATTGTGAACATTCAATGCATTGTTGAACATTTTGATGCTGGTAAAAATATTATTTCAGTTCATTCATATATAACAATAATTTACTCTTCCACAGAATTCTAAATATACAATCAACCCAGAATTTAAAAATTTAAACAGCAAATTAAGAACATTATTCCTTTAAATAGTTGCATCTTGCCTAGCTCCAGAAAAGGGAATACTGCATTTCCACTGACCTCCCATCATATTAGGTAGTCAAAATTGAACCTTTCAAGTCAAACTTGAAATTGGTTAGAAAATAGTGAGCCGAAAGCATCCCGGGATTTGTCACACACCAGCAGGGATATTTCTTCAGAGAGCTGAAAGGCAGATTTTCCTTTTATAATAATGAGGCATTTGGTGGGCCTTAAGTAATACTGGAATATCCAAGTATCTCTAATTCTATTACCTATAATATTCTCTATCCTTAGAAAATAATATTCTAGTATATCTCTCTAATTCAAAACATTAAAATTTTTCTTTTGTCCTTGGTTTTACACCATTCCTCAGACTTTGTTTTCTTCCTTTGTTTGTACAGTTTTCCTACATTAATGAAGGTAACAAGAATAGCTACCATTTATTTAAATACTTCCATTCCTCAAAGGCCCCTTTACATCTGATAAGGTTTTCACTGAATATTCCCTTTTGCTTTTGGCGTAAGCAAAATCTGGCTCTCCCTAAACGACATGACTAACCTTGATGCCTTCTAGAATGGATGTTATCCATTTTCTCCAATTTCATATCCCTCAGGGATGAGAGTGAGGACAGTGGTCTGTCGCTCCCCGGTGATGTTTTCACATCATGTCTCCTCTTCCTTCCACCATTAATTACACCCTTTGAAGCTAATGCAATTCAGTTCTCACTCTCAATAGCCTTCTTATCACTATCACCTGCCAGCATCTTGAAAGCCATTGATCTGCTTCCATTGAAGGTTTTTTAATACCTGCCAATATTTAGGGTTTGGTCATTCATTCATTATTTGATTATATGTTCAACAAACATTTTTGGACCAGAAATACCGTTCTTGGTAGTGGAAAATAACAGTATTTATTCCTATCATCAGAGACCTTACACAACAGGGAAATGTATGTTCATCCCTGAATGCTTTTTGCCTAGATTGTTTCTCAGGGGTTTTTGCTTTGTTTGGTTTTCTGTGTGGTTTTTTTGGTGGCTATTCCTCATTCAAGAGGGTTGTAGTGTGTGGCCAGGCTTGGGCTCACAATTCCTCACTGCCCTGTTCATTAACATATATTTCACTCGTACTAAGTGGTTTGCTTTGCAATCTGAATACTCTATTAACCACCAAATACCAATCTTCAAATAGAGACAGTTATTTAAATGTCCGTTTGAATGAAAAACCACTATTTCAAAATGATTTCACAGAAAATCTTACATCCCTAAGATTTAGTAAATCAAGGGAGAAAGGAAAATCAGCTGTCCACCATCAGGGAAGAAAGTTTCAGACAGGAAATGTAAGTAATGGAAGAGAGTAAAATGAATCTCCAGTCACAGAGCCCCCTCTATGTACCCTCTATAAGGAGAACTATTATTATCTGAAAACACAATCACATCTGCAACAGCAGAAGGGAGCACAATCAATCCCAACACAAATAATAAAAACAGCAGCAAATTACAAGAAGTAATACAATATAAAAGCATAGAGATCGCTTCACATAGCACATTTAAGATCAATCACCTTGATATGCAAAGGTAAAATTTTATAAGAATGACTAAATATGAGACTCTATTTTATCATCATTTTAATAAAAAAATTTAAATTAGCTCATCCCTTTCCATAAGTAAGTCATTTGCACACAACAGCTACATAATCTAAGATTTTTTTTCTGGGTAGCAGATGCTTTCTATGGATGGGAGCTTATCTCGTCAGGATCTTAGTTTATTAAGGGGAATGATGCATGATATATTTGCATCTCAGAAACTTTATATCTTAAACCTGATTTACTATTTCTACATCACATCCCCAAAAGTATACCTTCTTCAGAAGACTTAAGTCTATAAATTTATGACTGCTTTGGAAAAGATATTACTCTGTCCTGACAGATTCCTAGATTTAAATAAATCATCCCAGAACTGGAAGCATACCAGTCTAAGGAGAAATAAAGGCTGATTCAGAGTGGGGCAAAGCCTTCTCAAAATACTATAAATAAACACTTTTAAGATCATCACATGTTAGAAATCCTTAATTGAAACTGTTTTTAAAACTTTTTTGAGGTACCTAATTATGACATGGATAATTTTATATGCTGTGAAAACTTAGAAAATAGTTCATTCATCACTATTGCTATCATGACAACTTTTTGGGAATAGACCAGAGTAATGCCACATAAATTAACAATCAATATATTTATAGTTGAGAAGAAATCCACTATACTTCATAGAACCATGAGCAATATCTCTCTTGTGCCTTTATTAGAATGTAAGAATTTGCAAATATTAATAACATTGTAAGCTAGATTAATAAATAATTGCTGATGTCAAATTATATCCCAGTCTATGTTGCTATTGCTGTGCACTGTGGAAAACATTATACAATTTTTGTTGACCTTTTGCAGTTTGATTAATGGTGCAAAACTCTTTTAAATTATGTAATTCAACAAATACGCATAACTCAAATATTACTATAGGTCATAGAAGAAAAAGATCACAATGCTATTGTCAAGCGTAGATGTTGTTTTTACAGGTCACCAACGACAGAAACAATGGTGTGGTCTGAAAATATGGACACACTTTTAACCAACCAAGGTAAGATCTGACTAAGTTTAAAAATATAATGATTAAAAGTAAATCGTTAAATTCTGAAAGTTGTAGTTATTATAAAATATGAGTTTGATCAATATTTGAAGCATAAGATTCCCAACAGTCACACAAATCTAAATGGAATATAGGTCCCAAATCTCAACGGAATTAGGTTAGACCTAAAATACGACATGATTATAGCAATCCAAACATTAGCACAAAAAGAAAATCCCAAACAGGAACTAAGAAATTTGTCATTTTCTTAGACTCATTATCATTTGATGTATATATATTGGCTATTCTTATTACAAGTTGAAAGAAACATACAAATTATTGAAAAGTTGAAAATTTAAATAAATCACTTGTTTTGTCAGGTCTCAGAGGCTAAAAACAGTTTTAAGTATTTATTTCAACTGAAATTCTAATTTTTAGTGAAAACAAAAACATATTTAAATGTATTAATATGTACATGTGTAGATATGTATTTATATTATTTAATATTGGCTCAATAAGGTAATTTGATTTTCAATAAATAAAATACCCCATAATTTGATTCAAAGTCGTCATTTGGAACTTCTGTTTCTGTTATAGACAATTCTGTTTTGCAGCAGTTTTATTTCAGTTGTATCTCATACAGGAAAAAAAATGGCTCTACAGAGACCTGTATTAAAATATGTTTAATAATTAATATTGCTGGTACTAATCAAATGGAATTTCTACTTTAAATTTGTAAAATAAATATCAGAAGATTAGAAAAGTTTAAAACATAATAAAGTTGGGGGAATTCTTCATAGCTGTTTATTCATATGAAAAATTAGATTGAATTAGACAAAATTATTCTGATTTTATGATTCTTAAATAATTAATTCCTAAAGCATAGACATAAAATAATCCACATCACTCCTAGAATCCAACTAAGGACATATACTAAAGACATCAAAGACATGGAATTGCATTTTTGTAAGTTTTGAATGGCATGTTTCTTTTTTACTTAAGTGTATAACCAGTGGGACAGATCAGGTTTACTAGAAGCCTCGAGAAAGTATCTCTGCAGGTGGTGAGTTGGCTGGCTGGAGTATGGGAGTTCTAGGGGACAGCACCACAGAACAGAGGCATGGAAGATGTTGAGCTGAAGGCAAATGCTTTCATCTGCATATCTGCTGAGATTTTCTATTTCATGCCCACATAAAGTAGAAGAGTTGTAGATTCATTTGAGCAGATGTTTGGTTTTTGCTTTTTATAATACCAGAGAAATAGCTTGGAAATAGAAAATGCTTTTTAATGTTTTGAACAGCTAAATGACTCACCAAATTATCTGTTTTGTCAACTTGGGGATATGTCTTGCAGGTACTGTGCATTGGCTCTCATGTAAGTTTCAACACCTAGTGTTTATTCCATTTGTCAGCCCCTGTTAAGCCTAACCAGTAGCCATTCCATTCTGTAGAGAGTGCCCTCAGAGAATATCATTTTAATTGCATGTAACATATTATTCCAAAGTCACATAACATCTTTTGATCATTCAAATTGTATGTAGAGAATAGAAGCGTATTTCAATAAAATAGTGTGTCCAAGACAGAGATAACTAGCTCATTTTAGCTGTTTATTCTGTTTCATTGTGTCCCGAACTGAGTGTTGGGAGAGGGAGAAAAGACAATAGTTATTATCTCCGAGTAGTCCTTCATTAAAATTGCAGGATGTGAGAAAATAATAAGTTTCATCTCTAACTTCCCATCTCTCAGGGATACATTTAGGTAATCCTCAGTGGGAGGAAGCCTCATATGCCTTAATGACACATATATAAAATATTGCCAGACAGGAATCTATAACTTATGGTAGAATAATGGTATTCTTTCAATACCATTAAAGTATACTTTATCCTCTCTATAAAATAGATTTTAGCATAAATTCTGTTTTGAACCCTCAAATTCATCATTGTTCAGACAAAACTCATGGACATTTTAATTGAATGTTACTAAGAAGATTTTTATAACCTAAATTTGTGTCACAGAAGCTTCTTGGATGTATTTTTAAATGCAATAAATGTGCAGTTAATTGAATTTTTTATAGTGCTCACATATTAACGACATCCACATTCTCCAATATTTCTACTGAGAATTTTAATTGGTACCTGATAACCTTTTGCAATGACTTGTTATTTCAACTGTATTTCGAATAATAAAAAAAATATTAAATCTATTTTTAATTTCCCAATGTTTTTAGATGCTTTTATCTTGCTCCCTGAAGCCTTTTCTATTTTCTCTCCCTGAAATCACCTTGCTTCCCACCTGCAGCAACCTGCAAATAGCTGATTTTGGTCCCTTTTCCATAAACTTTCTCTTACATTTTCTTTTCCACTAGTTTATTTTCCCTTTCCCCTGATTCTCCACAAGCTCTTTCGTCCCTACTTTGGCACTAGAAGGATCAGATCTCTGAGTATGCAGTCAGGGAAGAGCTGCTTTGAGCAAATGCAAAGGGTTCCTCGTGGCAGATGGAAGAGAAAGTCACCAATGTTTTGGAAGGCAAATCCCTCCTGAGGCAAAAGTGCTGATGTACATTTTCCTGCTCAGAGAGATCCACAGTCTCATTTATAAACAGATACTGACCTCAGGCAGGTACAATCTGTGAAACCAAATAATACGAACTCAAGGTACTACCTTAGTCCATTCAGCTGTGGGGATGTGATAATGACCTTTCTAACCTGCTCTCTAACTAGAAGCACAATCCTTTTTTTTAAGATATATATATTTATTGCAGGCAACACTAACTATTCATGCTACCAATCCCCTCAAAATTACACTATTTTAAAAATTCCTGATGTTAAGCTTAAATTTTCATTAGTCAAAGACTGATATATTTTTCTTTCTCAATTCTCCCCAATACCTTTTGTGTTATAAAAATAATTAGATAACCAAATCTTTTTTTTTTTTGTCCTTTTTTGTTGGTTTGATTTTCTTTTTTTATTTAAATCCAATTAGCCAACCCTACTCATCCCTAACTCATTTAGCAAGAATTACCTTCTTCAGTGAGCTCTAGATATACTAAAGAAGAATATTTCAGGGCACATTTTGATGAGGAAAATAAAGAAAGGAACAATCTTAATCTCAAATAGGAATAATACACATGTAAATTTGGCTGAAAGTTGGGGCGCCTGGGTGGCTCAGTCGTTAAGCGTCTGCCTTCGGCTCAGGTCATGATCCCGGGGTCCTGGGATCGAGCCCCGCATCGGGCTCCCTGCTCAGTGGGAGGCCTGCTTCTCCCTGTCCCACTCCCCCTGCTTGTGTTCCCTCTCTCGCTGTGTCTCCCTCTGTCAAATAAATAAATAAAACCTTAAAAAAAAAATTGGCTGAAAGTCAAGTAATGGGGAGAAGTGGGACCTATGGGAATCACAGGCTGCAAGCGCTACCTGTTGTTATTAAATTTAAAAGAAATAACATACTAATTGAGGGGCGCCTGGGTGGCTCAGTCGTTAAGCGTCTGCCTTCGGCTCAGGTCATGATCCCAGGGTCCTGGGATCGAGCCCCGCATCGGGCTCCCTGCTCCGCGGGAAGCCTGCTTCTCCCTCTCCCACTCCCCCTGCTTGTGTTCCCTCTCTCGCTGTGTCTCTCTCTGTCAAATAAATAAATAAAATCTTTAAAAAAAAAAAAAAAGAAATAACATACTAATTGAGGCAAAGTAAACAAGCCTGCAAGTAAGTGGCCTAAAGTTTCTGAAGAAACGCATGCTCAGGAGAATACCTGGGAGCAGGAGAAAAATACCATGCACAGGCTAAGTAAGAGCAGGTACCATGAGGGAGAATGGGGACATCAATGTTTTACTTAAGGCAACACTGGGGAAAAGCTCATTCATTTGCTTTATTGACTTAAAATTGCCTAATACCACATAAAGCGAAGAAACACCAAGTCACACCAAGTATCTTGCTGGTTACTTTCTTGGTTTAGAGATTTGAATTGGCCAATATATTCACTCAAGATTAACAAATGCCAGTCCTTCCTTCTTTGACTTGAGCCCAAACCCACACAATCTAACTCCTCAGCATCAAATTGTTTCCTCACCAACTCATAGCAACAAAGATATTCTTACTCTGAAGTTAGTATAACATAATTACTTGATTTGGGTTTAGTTTATTAAGTGTAGAAAACTAAGTCCATGGATTTCCCATGAAGTAACTGCCATCAAGACTTTCCTCTAAACACAACTCCTTGATGTTTCAGATCTAGAAAGAAAAAGTACAGGTTAATGTGTTAATGGACCTAATTGGAGAAATAGAGACAAGAATATCTTATGTTTATGATTACTGATCCAAAATAAGGTTTCTAAACCTAAAACCAAAAACATATAACTATATAGAGAGGGATGATAAATATTTACACTGAATACTCAGTGAATGCTTATATATATATATATATATATATATATATATGTGAATGCTTATATATATATATATATCATTATATATATAGCAATCTAAATATATATATATAGATTAATATATATTAATCTATATATATATATAGATTTTATTTGACAGAGAGGGAACACAAGCAGGGGGAGTGGGAGAGGGAGAAGCAGGCTTCCCGCAGAGCAGGGAGCCCGATGCGGGGCTGGATCCCAGAACCCTAGGATCATGACCTGAGCCTAAGGCAGATGCTTAATGACTGAGCCACCCAGGTGCCCCAGTAAATGCTTTATTATACAATGTATTCATTTTGGTTATTTATACTGCACTGTATGATATACAAAAGTTTTTCTTTTATATTTAATAGCTGGTTTGGATGCTTTTCGAACATTTCTAAAATCAGAGTTTAGTGAAGAAAATGTTGAGTTCTGGCTTGCCTGTGAAGACTTCAAAAAAACAGAAAGTGCAGAAAAAATTGCTTCTAAAGCCAAGATGATTTATTCTGAATTCATTGAAGCTGATGCCCCTAAAGAGGTGAGTAAAATATTCCAGGATAGTGAATATTCATCTCCTAGCAAATTTGCTCCCCATTATAAGACACTTAATCCATCTAAAGGGAAATTAAATTGTCGCTATGTATTCAAATAGAAATGTCTGTAAACTCCAATAGAAGTGCCTTAAGATGATCCTATTTTTTATTGACTCAACAAATCTTTTCAACACCTACTAAGTGCCAGATATGACCAATATTTTTGTTTCCTTAGCACAACATACAGACTCTTGAAAAATAGTGTCCGTTATCTTAGATTAAATCACTCTAAAATTTACCCTATAGAAATGTTACTTAAATGTGTTCTTGCATTTCAAGTTCACTTTTGTTTTCCCTTTTATAAATCATGGTGGTCAAGATGGAATAGAATTCTAGAATAGAATAATTTATTTAAAAATTAAGGATAATATGTGGGGGGAAATAGGACTACTAACCAACAGCATGAATTCTTCATTTTTAATATTTTGGATGTCCACATTATGGCATGTAATGTCTTAACTTTCCAAAGAAAGAGTTTGCTTACCTTTATTTCTTTGAGGGTAAAAATAGCCAAAGGTGTGAGACAATGTTTCAGGTAATCAGGATCCGCCTATGTTGCTTTAAGATCAGGAAAGGAGAAAGGGCCTTAGAGAGAAACCTGGAATGACTGATAATAGTCCACCCCCCCAAAAAAAGGGTTCAATGTGTGTAACAATTCATTTATATTTGATTTCATTTCCAGAACCAAAACCATGATCATCTCCATATATCCTTTACTATTAAAAGTTTGAGCAATTTATAATTTAAAACGATTTCAGCCATGAGAGATTGTGGACTCTGAAAAACAAACTGAGGGTTTTAGAGGGGAGGGGCTGGGGGGATGGGCTAAACAAACTGAGGGTTTTAGAGGGGAGGGTCTGGGGGGATGGGTTAGCCCGGTGATGGATATCAAGGAGGGCATGTATTGCATGGAGCACTGGGTGTTATACATACACAGTGAATCATGGAACACCACATCAAAAACTAATGATGTAATGTATGGTGACTAACATAACATAATAAAATAAAATTTAAAAATAAATAAATAAATAAAATGATTTCAGCTCCTCACTGAATATATCATATAAGCAAAGAATTTTAATGCATAAGTAATAAACAGAAAGCTACATTGAATTACTAGTACCAAACATAAACTACTAGTACAAGTCATCTTTCCTACAGAGGCAAAACACCAATTTCCTCCTAGGGGATAGTTATCATATTTTCTGATCCAAAATTAGGATTCATGGTGTGAGAAGGGTTATTACACTTATGGGGACAAAGAACAGAATAGGTGAAATGAAAACACTTTTAGAAAATCCAGGACATAAAGTGGCTGTATTAATAGTTCAAGTTTTAATTGGACATTACTTACTACAGCATACATTGGCTAGTATAAATTTACACACATATGAGCTACTAAAGCATAGCCTGGAATTCATGGGGGGACAGTGAAGAGGGTGAAGAATTTTAACTGCTGTGGAGCTATTTCAACATTCATTTCCCAGTCACCGTCTAAGAATCAATAAATAATTCTGGAAAATTGAAAATATAGTATATGAGATTTGTCAAGTTGATTAATGTGTCATTCCCTAAAAGGGCTTGAAATCAGCTCTAAAGATATCCTATTTATTGTGATATTGATTTGAAAGCCAGATTTTTTTCTTCTTTATGAATTCAGCTAATTAACAGTGATTGTTTTAGAATAGCATTCTCAAACATTTTGCATGAGAAGTCTTCTAATAAGAAATGTCATCTTTTAATTATAGCTGAATTCAATCTTACAATATATAATAAATTATCAATTTTGACAAAATAGTTTTGTTTACTTTCCTAATCTTTTCTTCTAAAATAAATTTATATGGTAATAATTTAAATAAATAGCACAGTTAACCATATAAAACTTGTATGACTTTTTATACTTTGTCCATCTAATTAATTTGACTAAATAAAATATAATTAAGTTTATGGCTGCTTTTCAAGTAATAATTATATTTTCTCCTTGAAGTATCTAAAAATGTTATCATCAAATATGACAAAATTCACTGAAAACAAAAAACTATATAGATATACATTTGAAAGTCATTATCTTTCTTATTATTTGCCATTAGTTGTTTCCAGTTCAACGGATTACTAAATTTCACTTCCCAAATTACTAAAGGGCATTTGCCTTTTATATTATGTATCAGTTACAGTTTTCAAGGTATTTCTCTGTTGTCCATTGGTTGTATGTTAAATATAATACAACTGTGAGTATGTTGACTCATTAAACTGATTTTTTGAGTGCCTGCCCCCACAATGAAGTCACAAAGCAGGAGAGACTGACATGTAATAAAACCAGTCAAATACACAATAAACAATATAATAATAAAGCCACATTTAAAGTTCATTATTAGCACACTGGAAAAGTGATTAAATCTGGAGAGTTAAGGGACGCATTTTCAGGGTGATTCACACATGAAAAACGTATGTCATGAAAAGAGTAATATCAAGACGCAAATGAAGAAAGAATATTTCAGACTGAGGGCGCAGTGATATAACATGGAGGCACAAAGCTGCCTAGTGTTTCCTGAAAATTACAAACATTTTGATATTGCTAATGAGAAGTGGGGGATGAGGTTGGATAGGCAGTAGTAAAGATAAAAAAGGGTGGGAAGTATTCTAGATTTATCTAGTAGGCAGACTTAATAAGACAAGGTCATATCTTTGATATGGAAGCTGGAAAACATGATTTTCACAAGTAAAAAAATTAATCCAAGAATGAGATTTATATGAGAATATTCTCTATTTTTCCATATTCAATTATAGTTGTATAAGTGACTCATAAAGAATCAAAATTACAACTAATTTTCTTGATAGAAAATCCTAAAGTAAAGAACAATGGCAAAGTCATGCTATGTAGAGGTCTATTAACTCATATTTATTTTCTTTTCAATTTCTCATGTCTCTATTTCCTCATCTATAAAATTGCTAGTATAACTTAATTTTTAATTGATGCAATTAGACAATTTATAATTAGACTATACTAAATTTACTAAACAATCCCTTTTTATAAGTTGACATTACTAATGGTTCTCCGTTTCCTGTTCTAACAGGCAAAGACAGCACACTGAACAAAACAACAAAAATTGAACTTTTAGGTCTCAATGAGAAATGATAATAATTGTAACTAGACTTTATGCCCTCTCCCTTACAGGATTATCTTTTCTCTGGTTTCTACACTAATAGAGAGTTAGTGTGATATGGTAGATAATTGGAAATTTAGAGATACCTAGACCTAAATTCAAATCCTGTAGTAATCTTGTGGTAAGCTGTTTTATCTCTCTGAGCCTCAGTTTCCCTCTAATAATTTATCTAAAAAGCAAGCACATAACACACAGGACACATGAGAATGATGAATGAGATCACATGTCTGTGGTTTATATCATGCAGAACAGCTTTTAGGAAATTGTAATCCTTTTTGTTTTTTTTAAGCAAGTCACTATAAGGGCTATAGTTTCAACCTGAAAACAACCACTATAAAAAAACGTTAGCAAAGCACTAGTTTCAGATAAAAAGAGCTATTCATTGAATGGACTATACCTAGGTAGTTTCAGAAGAAAATACTGAGGGAAAAAAAAAGTATATATATAGCCAGCTATTTTAACTAAGTGATTTGAAAAAGAAAATTATTAGACAAGCCATATTTTTTCTTTTTATTTTTTTAATTTTTTAAAATATTTTATTTATTTATCAGCAAAAGAGAGAGATAGAACACAAGCAGAGGGAGCAGCAGGATGAGGGAGAAGCAGGCTACCTGCTGAGCAAGGAGCCTGATGCGGGGCTCAATCCCAGGACCCTGGGATCATGACCTGAGCCGAAGGCAGACGCTTAACGACTGAGCCACCCAGGCATGCCGACAAGCAATATTTTTTAAAGTGCCTCTACTTTGCACACAATAGGAACCTATAAGTGTAAAAGAAATTCATAAACTTTTATTTATTCGTCCTTCAATTTGGACCACTCATTTCATAATATTTGGAATTTTAAGAAAATAATATTACTTGGTTTCAACAGAATGGAACTCTTCAAACACTTCAAATAATATTTTCATATTACTGAAAACACTGACAGATTTTAAATATTCATGTTTTATTTATATCATTTATCTATATTATATTTCTGTCATTCTTTTTATTGAAAAGGAAATTACTCAGGATGGAAAATATGTGATTAGAGAGAAAAATGTTTATGTTTGTGTTGATTGTCATTCTGAGATAGTAGAAAATGTTCCAAATCATACAACAGTGTAATGTTTAAAATTATATAAATTCAACTGCATATTATCACACTGGCAGTTTTTTAAGTCAAAGAATATTAGTATGAAATATTTAATTCTTAAATGTATTTATTAAATGGGGCACCTGGGTGGCTCAGTCAGTTAAGCATCTGCCATCTGCTCAGGTCATGATCCCAGGGTCCTGGGATGGAGTCCAACATTGCTGTCATTTGGCTCCCTGCTCAGCAGGAAGTCTGCTTCTCCCTCTTCTTTTGCCTCTCCCCCCAGGCTTGTGCGTGCTCTATGTACTCAAATAGGTAAATAAAATCTTTAAAAATAAAATAAAATAAAAAAGTATTTATTAAATGTGAAGACACCATAACTCATAAAACAAAGAAGAAACTATAGTCATAGAGGAGAAGGTATCTTAATGGGTGTGTGCAGGACACTTTTTAAAATATCTATGTCTGTTTTTTTGCTTTTATTTTTAAGTCAGTATAATGTTATTTATTGACATATTTTATTTCACATCAGCAAATGCTTATTCTGTGCCTACTATTCACCTCCTTATAAGATAAAGTACCTCCGTGAAAGGGCAGCTCAGTTTAGGCAGGAGAACAGATTAAAAAAACACTGAAGTATAATGCAATATGTTGTGTGAACTAGGCAGCTTGATAAGGAAATGCAAGAAAGTAAAATAGGTTGAAACTATGGTTTGGCTCGAAAGAAACTTTGAAGCTAGTTGGGTTAAAAAAAATGAAATTTATGGAACTAGGGAAAAAGAGCAAAACAACAAATGATTAAGTGCAAAAAAAAAAAAATTTACAGAGGAAACTTTGCATTATACCTAGAAGGATATAATGATTGGATAGTAGTGAGACAAGATATTGAGATAAGGTCTTTATTTTAAATAAGGTTAGCTTTAAATGGAATCTCAAGGAAAGGAAATATATGAATTATTGGTAGAAAGAGGCCCATGAAAATGGGCATTTGGAAGCATGTCTTGATATTACTCTCATGCCAATTTTGTATTCTCCATCTTAGATTCAAATGTTTTCTTTGCATTTTTAATGCCACTTTCCCAACATGTGGATGTTTTTATCCGACCCCACAAATTGCTGCTTATCAACAGTGTCCCCCAACTCTAGTATCATCTCCAGATATAATGAGTTTGCTTATTTATTAATTTCCTAACTTTTGGTTCACTGATCACGAAGTGTCTAGTATATGCCAGGAAGTATGCTGGTGCAGATAAGAAAAAACACAGAGTCCCTGGGTGGGTAAAGCTAACCATTTGGAGGGGAAGACTCCAGTTAAAAAGTAATCCAATAAACTTTCATGAGAGTCATGGTAGGGAACACAGGTGATGTGTAGCATGCAACAGGAAAATCCAATTCTAGGGGGATGAGAAAATGTATCTCAAAAGAAGTAATTTGTGAGCTTTGACCGGAAATGGGAGTATAGAGGGAATTAGACATAATGGGAGAGAAGGATAGGAAAGGAAGACAAAGAGGAAGTCAAGTAAAGGACCAGCCAGTGCCTAGGAGGCTAGTCCCGTAGTGAAGGAAGCCTAGCACAGTATGTCTCAGAGGGGAAACTGAGGCAACTGCACTTCCTGGATCCCAATAATTTCCTCCTCCTTATTTATTTCATCTTAAAATAAAGGGCCTCTGGGGGCGCCTGGATGGCTCAGTCGTTAAGCGTCTGCCTTCGGCTCAGGTCGTGATCCCGGGATCCTGGGATCGAGCCCCGCATCGGGCTCCCTGCTCAGCGGGAAGCCTGCTTCTCCCTCTCCCACTCCCCCGCTTGTGTTCCCTTTCTCGCTGTGTCTCTCTCTGTCAAATAAATAAAATCTTTAAAAAAAAAAAATAAAAAAAATAAAAAAAATAAAATAAAGGGCCTCAAAAACGTGAGAGAGAGAGAGAGAGAGGAGAAAAAGGAGGAGATCAAGGAGGACGAGAAGGGGTAGGAGGAAGGGAGGTAAAGGAAGGAAAACAGAGTTAAAGAAACTGTAAGTGACATCTCTGCACGATGCTTTTACGTGGACTATCTCATCTGATCATCATGACCACTGTCTTGGGGAGGTATTGCAATCATCCACATTGCACAGGGGAAAATGAAACTGAGCCCTAGAGAAAAAATAATGAGTCCTGCATTCATAAAGATACAACGGGTCATGAGAGGAGAGACCCACAGCCCATGCTCTCAGGTTTCAAATTCCTTTCTCCAGATCTACTATTTATTTTAAATGTTTGTAATATAGCCTGGGAACCTTGATGTTTATGCTAAAGGCAAAAGTATAAAATTATCTTGGCACATAGAGTCTATCTTCCTTTCTATCAAAAGCTTTATTTCTCTTCTCATATTCTCTTTGTATAACTTCTTAAACCACGAAGTTTAGATTCAACTATGGCATTAAGAGGGGAAAGAGTTGCAGGAGTACTTCTTCTAAATAATCTGCAGTAGCATTTTCGCCCTCTGAAAAACTGGGGGCTGCATTTTAACTTGAAAAGAAAACACTCAGGTGTTTTTTGAACTTCTGTGGGTCTCTGTGCTACTGAAATTAATCTTGGATTAGCATGTTTGGGCTGGTAAATGAAACCAGTCGATCGGACTCCTTCTCAGCTATTCCAGATAGCTTTTGCTCACATACATCTATTTTTAGCAATCCATATACATTATCCATCTACATTATGTACATCTATTTTTGTCAACTTGTGTGATTGCATGTGTTATAATTTCTTCTGTTTCTTTTGCCCAGTTTGAGATGTTAAAACTACCCCCCAACATGTGTCACTGATTTCTGTCTCTAAAACCAGTAAGAGCAAAAGGATGAAGTCCTGTGCAGGGATGGATTCCTTCAAGATGTTACAGACTTTGCCATTCTCAATTTTAATAGCCACCCTTGAGAAGATATTTCAGGATATTCGTTTTCCTTTAATGATGCCAAAAATGAAGTAATACAAGAGGTGTTGGTGGTGATTAAATAGAATTATGCAACCAAAAACATGATTATAGGCGGCTTTAATTTGAATAGTAATTTTTAAGTTTTGTTGTGAATGAGGTCTAAGAGGCTGCCTGCTCCATTTTAGCAAGGTGTTTTACATATGCATGCACACAACGTGTGCATAATGACAGTCTCTTGCTCCACTATACGTTCTAGATGAGGAAAATGCTATCTAATTTGAATGTGAGAACACAATTGAAAACGTTTCATTCAAATTATGTAAAAATATAGAAAGCTGAGTGGAGGGTCACGGGAAAACCAGCAGGTACCCTTTAAAATGTATTCTTCCTGATAAAATAATTTGTTGGAAACCAAAAGGATTTAAAACTGCTGGTGAAGTAAAGAGGAATTTGACTGCCATACCTTGTAGTTAACAATATCCCATGAGTATTAAAATATTCTGGGTCTTTAGAATAAAATTGTTTTTAAACAACTACCCCAAACATCATTCGGAAGGCAGTCATTTTAATGCAATGGATTGCTGTCAATGTTACCTGTGTCAAGGTCTTTTCAAAACTGACAGAATTTAAAAGCCTCTAGATGGTTGTGATGACATCTCCACTGTCAGAGATTCAGTAAGAATCACAATTCTTTTCTGAGCCTGACAGTGCAGTGGGCTCAGATATCCAAGATAATTCATAATCTTCTGAAAAAATAAGCAAAGGAAATATATTTCTCAGAATCCTTGAAACTAAAGTGTGTATCCATACAAATAAAATGCAAGTAGCTATCATATTAGTAAGTAATGTAACTCTGTTTATTTCATTAACCGATACACTGTTCAGCCCAGGCTCTGGACCTAAGAGTTTGACCACTCAGTGAAGTCTAAGCTTCCCTGTAACTCCCAAGACTCAACATCATACCACTGGAAAGGTTGCATATTTAGAAGGTCACTTCCTGATGAGATCTTAACCTTTGGTCTACTCCAAGCTCAACATCTCTTGTCTTACTTTTTGAGATAGAAATTTATCCATGTATCTTCTGGTAGAATCCAGCCAAAAATCATAGTTGAGATTTACGCAAAGTTGAAGATGTAGCTCACAGACATGGCCCCAGGAGTGATTCTTTTAAAGATATCTAACTATCTCTCTACATATATTAGGTCTAACATTTTCACTTTTTTTCCAGTTACTGAAATTTCAAGGGATTTGAGAAGAAAAGAGAAGACACTTTTGATAGCCTAATTCTAATACCTCACCCAAATTGACTTCTCAGTGGGCATTTAACAAACTTGATCACTCTCTCTTAATTGAAATACTATCTTCAATTGATTCCTAGTACTTGATTTCCTCCTTCCTTACTGACTGCTATTTAGCAATTTCTTTTACTGTTGTGACTCATAACCCAACAGACACTATAATGAGAGAAAGCAATCCCCTTCATTTTCTGCCTACATTCATTCTCCCAGTGATTTTCTCTGGTCCCATATTTTTATTTTTTAATTTTTTTAAAGGTTGTATTTATTTATTTGAGAGAGAGAGAGAGCACGCATGAGTGGGGCAGGGTCGGGGGGAAAAGCAGGCTCCCTGCAGAGCAGGGGATCATGACCTGAGCCAAAGGAAGACTTATAACCAACTGAGCCACCCAGGTGCCCAAGGTCCCGTATTTTTAAAAGGGCAGCTCAAACTTAACAAATTCAAATATGAGTCCTGATTTTCTGTTCAAAACTTTCTTCTACCTGAGTCTCCCCATCTCAGTTAATGGCAGTTCTGTTCTTCTATTTGCTCTGGATAAATAATTGGTAGTCATCCTTGATTTTCTTCCACTTACGTCCCATGTCCAATCCATCAGCATTTTCTATGATCTCATTCTTCAGAATATTGCTAAAAGCCAGCCATTCCTCAAGATTTTGTCCCTCATCCTAGTGCACTATTCAATCACAAGTTCCACGCATTCTACTTTCTAGGTATCTTTAAAATCTATGCACTTCCCATAATTCCCTGTGACATTTCACAGCCAAATTCACCATCACTGTCCACCTGAACTTTTGGTAAGGTTTTCTCATTTTTCTTCCTTTTATCCACACCTGCTATGATACCCATGGCATCCAGTGATAGGATTTTTTTTCAAACATGTGTTTACAACATGCCCTTACTAAAAATTCTTCCCATTGCTCTCAGGTTAAGTAAAAATTCCTTAACAAGAACTACACAAGGTCCCACATGACCTGGTACCTTGATTCCTTTCCAGGTTCTTGCCTTTCCTTCTCTCAAAACCCACTGGGCTTCTTTTGGTTTACCTGCCCATGTGCAAGTTCCATTCTTAATCTATCTCTTCATGATAATAATTCAAAGATCTGCTTAAGATCTCATTTCCTTCAGAAAGCCTATTTTTTCTTTTGGATTACTTTTCCAAAATCTGTCTTCTTGATTAATTTTGCACTTTAATCACCTTTGTATTTTTCACACAATCAGATCCTTTACACAATTCCTAAGCATCTACTCAATATGATATTTCAAATAAATAAATTCTAGGAATGACTACAAATAAAATGCCTACTTTCTCAGATATGTGTTAGTTTTTTTTCCCAGAAAAATGGGAATAATAATACTGTATATCATATAGTTGTGTATAGGTGACATAAAGTAACCATAGAAAGACAGTGTATCAGTACTAATAGTTAATAAATAATAACGATTATTATTTTCAGTTAAAATAATCATACCTAAATATCATTATGATTATTTTAGAGATAATACCAGTGTTCAGATATTTAGCCAGGGAAGAAGACAGGGTAACAAATGGAAAAAAATCTAGGATGAGACTTGGGATAGAACTGAGAGAATGCATAGCTGCTTTGCTCATATTTGAGGGGCATGCAGAGAAAAAGGGAATTAGCAAAAGAAATAGGGAAAAGACAACAGATTAAAAACAAGTTAATTCCATGTCATGAACTATTAAATTCCCTTTGCAGTGACAAATCTTCCTTCTCTGATAATCAGATTGAGTAATTAATGCTAGCAGCAGCCTTTGTATCTAAATTTATTTAAGCAAGAAATCAAATTTCTTGATTTCTAAATCAAAATAATGTATAATGATAAGGAAATTATAGTGACTTTCCTTCTGTGGCCAAGGAAGGCTTCTCAGAGGATATTCAACTTAAGCTAAATGATAAAGGGTAAGGAAAATCTGTACAGAATGAAACTGTGGGGGTGAAAGGGATTTTAGATGGTGAAAACAACATAAACAAGCTTTAGGTACAAGATTTGCTTTGGGAACAGAGAGTAGACTAGTTTTATATATACTGCTAAGGAAAGTAGAAGATTTTGAAACAACACATTGAAGTCTGAGTGCGAGGAAGCTCAAATGCCAAGGTAAGATATTTACAGTTTATGTTATAAAGAATGATGGATTTTCAGCTGAATATTCATATGCTGAAAGTGATATTTTGGTGAAATTGATATAGTTATACTTTCACATGTGCAGAAGGGAAAGACATTGTAAGAAGAGATATCAAACTAGAGGTAAATTTCAGAATTTGGGATAGAGATTCCATTATAAAAGGCTGAACTGGAGAAATAGGAGTGAGAAT
Organism: Halichoerus grypus; assembly: GCF_964656455.1. Lineage (NCBI taxonomy): Eukaryota > Metazoa > Chordata > Mammalia > Carnivora > Phocidae > Halichoerus > Halichoerus grypus. Next base: position 135,872,196 of record NC_135718.1, on the reverse strand, counting down.
GAAAAAAGCCATTGTGAAATTACAAAATAAAAGGCAAATGAGGGAATAAATAGGGAGAGAGAGATCAGAGGAAAAAGAGGTGTCAGAGATGTTTCCTATGATTCGAGCTTGAAGAACTTGGAGAAAAATAAGGACATTTATACAAACATGTGGGTGTGATGTTTTGTCACTGACATTAAGCTGAATTGCCAAGACACAGCCTCATAAGACTACAAATTATCTCCTGAGATTAGTATATCTGCTCATCACTCAGCTATCATGGCTGATGTTGGCAGTTCCTTGGTCGGAAAACAGACAAGTCAGAAAAATGAGAGGGATAAGTCAGAAATACAAGCGTCATCTATTTTAATAAATAACATTGATTACCAGTACATGTTGAAATGGAATAGTTCCCTTTAAAATTTAAACATCATTTTTAACAAATATAGAAACGTTTTTTCACTTCATTTATGCAGTCTATATTCGTTGAGTCCTTACATGGCACAAGGCATAGAGAAGGAGGCACAAAATGTAAATATGGTCTAAGTAACACAAAATCCTTTGACAGATCCAAAAAGGAAAGAATCCATGAGTAAACTTCACAGGGTAAATATTACTTGAACGTAGCCTCAGGGCATCAAAGATGTGTGTGAAAGACTTGGTGAGAGGAGTGACTTTCAGGTAGACAAGGATGGTATGAAAAAGATGTTCATAGGTGGGAAAATACAAGGAACTTGAGGGGAAGTGTCTAGCTTGGTAAAAATACAGGGCACACATAGAGGAGAAAACAAAATGTGTAAGTTAGGACTCTGTTGTAAAGGCCATGAATGCCAAAATCAAGGCTTTGGACTTTTTAAATAGGAAATGGGGAGTTATTGCAGGTGTTCAGTTATGATTAAAATAATAATAAGCCAAACCATGGACTAGGCACACACCAGCCCTGCTGTCAGTGAATACTCCCCCGATGAATGAATGCCTCAGTGAGATAAATTGCTATATTTACTATTACGGGGGATACAAATTTAAGCAAATTGCAGATGATGCCACTTAGTAATTAATGGCACAGCTAAAGAAGAAAACAGGCAACATTTATTCCCATATCCCCACAACATAGGATAGGATTTATGAAACAGACTACCCTAGATGTTTAAAAAACTCTTCAAGGGCTTGACAACAACCACTATTCACTGATCCCCACTACAAGTCAGGCAGTATTCTAGGTCCATACCATGTCATCATGCCACTTCCCTCCTCAAAAACCCTTCAGGGTCTTCCTATTGCTTCTAGTAGAAAAATAAGAACTCCTTACACTGCACATAAGCCCTACAAGACTTGTAGGCAAATTTCATTACAGGAACTTTCTCACACTCTATATTCCAGCCATCCAGGCATAGTGGCTTTTCAGAACATAACGAATTCTTTCTTGCATCTTTGCATTTGTTGTTTTTTCTGCTAGAAATGTTTTCCCCCAGAGTCTTAGAGGACCAGCTTCTTCTCATCCTTCAAGTTTATTTCTAAAATAATGCTATTTATTTAGTTGTTGGTTATCATTTCCCAAGTATAGAAGGCATTTGGTACATAATAGATCATCATAAATATTTGTGGAATCCATGAATGCAAGGATCATTTTATTTTAATTCTTATAAAAACTCAGTCAGGAACTACCTAGCTTAATGATGAGGAAGGATTGCTCAGAAATATTAAACTAATTCAAGCCAGGTCACCAACGTACTAAGGGTTAGAGCACAGGTTAGAAAATTATCCCAAAGTCTTTCCACTGCCCTCCACCATCTTCCTTTATAAAGAAGGAGAAATTGATTCCAGATTTTGAGGCCTTCAGAGAGTTGTAGCATTTGGCCTGGAACTTTGATGGAGGACGTAAGAGGATGATCAGAGAAATAAAGGTGCAGATGTGGGATCACTGAATAGCTGAAATCCCTTAAGAAGGAAAACATCTGTGAACAAAGAGTGGCCTTTTTCTGATTCTTTTCTAATTAAAAGTTTTTTCTTCTTCTCTTCTTCCTAGAATAATAATATTAAAATACTTTGATATTAAACTTATCTCATTTAGTCCTTGAAACACTTTAAGATAGATGCTATTACTCTTCTCTATTATACCGTGGAAATCAAAGATTAAAAGAAATTATAGAACTTGTTTCACCCATATGAATAGCAAGTAAATAGCTGAGGAAAAGCTTGATTATAGGTCTGCCTGTCTCTTTTAACCTCAATTCAATAAGTATGAATTGTCATTTATAGTCTTTCTTTTACCAGACCCCCAAATTATGGCATTTTTACAATTTCCCCATTTTGTCAAGAGACATTTTAATTCTCTTCAACAAATATTTATTGATTGCCTATTATGTGGCAGATACTCTGCTAAGTGCCAGAAAATAGAAGGATGAATAAGACAGATATAGCACCTGCTTTTCTTGATTTTTTAATTCTAAGATTCAAATCTCTTTTGCACTTCATGAATATTTTCAATTTAAATTAGACAACTTGGATGTGAAATTTTCTGCTTCGCAGAATATATCCTGGAATATGTATAGAGTTAGACAAGCATCTTCCCAAGGTTTGGGGCATTTTACAGATTTGCAGATGAATGGTGTGTTCCAATGTAATAGATCTCTCTTAGACCCTGATGAGGATATTCGTGTATGGTAGTGGTTTGGGGACAAGGATATACACACACACATGCACACACATATAGGTATATTCTGTGGAAGGCATGGGAGTCAGTGAAGAGGGGGATGTTATTTGGTTTATTTTGGCAAACAAAAAGAAATACAAATTAGAACAAAAAGCAATGTTGTGTGGGAAACAACATGGGGAAGTATAGAGAATGGGAATGTGTTGGTAGAATCCAACCTACTGAATTCTAGTTTTTGTTCTGACTTTGGAAAATATACTATTGGTATTAGGGTTAAAGTACTAGAAAAAAAGGATTTATGGGAAAATAAATTTAAAATCATGAAATATCTTGTTTTTCACCTTTGCCATTTTTTTATAATCTCAAAATAAGGCTTTGCCTCTGTTTTCTGCCAATGCCAACCCTCTCTACCTAGGAAAAATAATTATTTTTTAAAGAGGTTATTTATTTATTTGAGAAAGAGAGGGAACACACGAGAGAGATAGAGATAGATAGAGCAAGGACCAGCGAGGGGAGGGGCAGAGGGAGAGGGAGAAGCAGGCTCCGCTCTGAGCAGGGAGCCCAATGTGGGACTTGATCTCAGGACCCTGGGATCATGACCTGAGCGAAAAGCAGACACTTAACCTACTGAGCCACCCAGGTTAATTTTTAGTCTCTGGTAGGTCTCTTCACATCCAGCATGCCTTAGTTTGCTGTTGGCTGCTTCCCCAAATGAGCATCTTTTTACTGTCCTCCCATTAAAAATATGAAAAGATCACACAAAGAAAAAAGAAAAGAAAAGAAAAATAATTAAACCAAATATGTGTTCTACATTCCAGGAAAAAAATGTATGACTTTTTCTGCTGTTGTGCATCAGATTGACTTTGTGTTTAGAAAAAAAATTCAAATAATATGTGTATCTACCAACTGTATAAACCATGTATTCCTTGACTAAACTAATGTAATGATATGCAAACTTATTTCCACAGATCAACATTGACTTCAGTACCAGGGACCTCTACTCAAAGAATATTGCTGAACCAACTCTCAAATGTTTTGATGAGGCTCAGAAGTTAATCTATAGTCTTATGGCCGAGGATTCTTTTCCTCGATTTCTAAAGTCAGAGAGTTATAAGAAACTGGTGAATAGCAAACAGGTTGGAAATCGTAAGAAATGGCTCCCTTTTTTGTAAGAAGGTAAATGATAAACTAATAATCAGGTTGTAATTTGGGGAAAAACAAGTGACAGAAGAAATCAACTTTTAATCACTATACTCAAGGCTAAAATGTTTTAAATATACAAAAACAATATAATTTTTTTTAAGGTTTAGAAAACATTTTTTTTACTCCAGCAGAAGAATACTTTTTTTATATATATGAAGTTTGAATTTTTAAGTCTTTTGTTTAGAATTATTCCTTTTATCTTTTTTAAGAGAATTTTGAGCATATATATATTATATATATAATATATATTTTTCTTATTATTTTATTTTATTTTATTATGTTAATCACCATACTTTACATCATTAGTTTTGATGTAGTGTTCCATGATTCATTGTTTGCATATAACACCCAGTGCTCCATTCAATACGTGCCCTCTTTAGTACAAATCACCAGGCTAACCCATCCCCCCACCCCCCTCCCCTCTAGAACCCTCAGTTTGTTTCTCAGAGTCCATAGTTTATCAAGTACTTAGAAATCTCCTACTGGGAGAGTACAAGGGAGTTCATAGAGATGTAATACACTCTTAAATCGTAAGTGGATATTCTCATGACATTATGAATTCAAGAACTATATATCTTCATGTTGCTGAGTGGGAGCCTGTTTAGCACTATATACATGATTTTAAATGCCATTTACATTATTCAAATCTTACTTCTGTAAAAAAAAGAAATTCTGAACCAAAACACAGCCCTCCTTTTAGTGTATTTCAGCTATGTCCTTTTAATCAGGATCTGCCACATAATAATGTGGTGATTATCTAAATTGCCATGGCCCTCAGATTAATTAAAAAGAAAATTGCAAGAATGTGTGTGTGTGTATATATATATATATATATATAATAACACCATGGATCAAAGTTTGTCAAAATATATCACTTGGTTCAATTCAATGGCATTCAATTCTAGGCATATGCGTAGAAAGGGCTCTGAGGGTACGAGGACTGATTTTCTTGGATTTATAAGAATGTAAGGAAAGAGGAGGAATAAAATGGATAAATGAATGGATAAGTCCTTATATAATGAACTGCATAGCAGTAATTGTCCCACAAAATAAAAAATTATTGCAGCATATCTACTTGAATTGGGGAGTTAAGTATCAATTCACTCATTCAGTACTGGAACTTGTTTATGGAACTCAAAGAAATTTTCAAAATGCATTTTTGAGATGTTCCTAAAATTGTTTCTTTCTATATATAAGTATGAATAATTCCATGTCAATATGAAAAGCTATAAAGATTCAACAGATCTTCCATGTTTTCATTTTATTTGTAAACATTTATTTATTTTTCTTAGTATCTCCAATTTGGGGATTAATTCAATATTTAAAAATAGAGGACAAATAGCATGGCTTGCTTTGTGTTTCCACAAAGTGTTCATTTGATAGGCAAAATTTTGTCTCCTCTTTGTCATGAAAAATAAACACTTAAGCACATGCAAATGGAATATTCCCTATACATTTGCAAATTCTTTAAAGGAAGGCATCACACACACTGATTGTGAAGTATTCAGTGCCACCTTAAAGGGGCACGTAGTGAGAAATAGCTACATACTTTTCACCATTTACTCTAAAGGTTCCAACCTTAAGTTAGTCTCTCTTTCAATATGAAATTTAAAAATTATTCCCAGGGGGAAAAAAAGATGATTCCCAGAGATGAAAAAGAATGAAAAAGACTTTACAAGTTAGAAGGAGACTTAGAAATTAAAATTACATCCCTCCTCTTAGACACACAACACACGAGCTCTCAGTTCTTCCCTCCAGTCTCACAGCTGGTAAGCGGCTTCCCAAGGTGCCACACTACCAAGAACCTGGTAACCTTCTCCCAGGGTGCCACACTGCCTCTTCCCACAGCTGCTGTGTAGACTCCTTCCCAGCTAGAACCGGGCTGGACGCCTGGCGAGCTCAAGTCCTACTGATCCTCAAATACCCAGGCACTGCTCCTTTCATTGAGTATTCCAATTGATTTTTTAATACTCTGTGTGCAGCTTTCTTCTTGTTATCCCAGAGTAAGACTTGATGTTTAATGCCTGTCTCTCAGGTTTTCTCTAACAATGCAGGGGAAGCCACAAGTCAAACTTACACTACCTAGGAGTAGGAGATGGTTGATAATGAGTAAAAATATGGTAGGTGTCAAAACAACTTGTTGAAAAATTGGAAGCTGAATGACCCCTAATTAAATAGCCATGCTTTCCTCCCACTTCCCTGACTCCTTCCCCCTCCCAAGCTATAGTTGTAGGTTTTCTGATTTAATAGGACAGAAAAAGGAACAATTGCGATTTTTGGAATAAAAAAAAAATCAGGTTTTTGGAATACTTGGTAGTAAGGATTTTCAGTAAAATACCAGATGTATAACATACACATGTGGCTCTATTTATGTCTCTTTCACTCCATATGCTATTTGATTTTATCAGTTATCACTGATGAGCAATCTTATGAATGGAATTTTTAAATAAAAGAGATTAGCTTGCACAAAAATGAATAACAACATTAACATCCCTGGTAAAATATTTAAATATTCAATGAGTGTATAATGGCATTTTCTAAAAATATGTCATTGGCTTTAAGAAATGAAGTGCTTATATTAAAAGCTAAGCTAAGCAGTAGAATAGTAATAAAATTACAAGATATTGTTATAGATATAACCTTCAAATTATGAGTGTTTTTCAAACATGATGTTTTCTGTTTTCTGACGGTTCCTACAGAATATATTCCTACAGAATATATTTTAAAGCAATTTATGTTTGACCTCCGTTAGATCAGACCTAAGCAAATTAAATTATATATTCCTTAAAAAATCTTAGCTTTTTTAACCATCCAATGCGGAACTAGGATCCATGAATTTATTCAAAACCCTTTTGAATTTATTTGAATATCAAATAGCAATAATTCATCAGTAATGATTACTTATTCTTATAAATTTATGCAAATATGGTTTCTTGTATTTGCCTAGAAAGGATCTATTTCGGCCTCAAAATAAAATCAACATATTTTCTTTTTTACTAATACTATATTGTAAAACTCTAAGACCTTTAGGGCATTGCAAACATGAGCTAGTGTCAAACTTTACCTTCCCAAAACTTTTTTTTTAGTTTGTCTATATATAGAATTCACTCTTCTCACCTTCAGTGCTTTACTTTTCTCTAGAGTTTTCCTAATTTTTTGTGGTGCAGTAACTATGTGTGTCTGATGAGAGTACCATTGATCCAGTAAAGGCAGAGAAAATTTTTTTCCGTTTCCTTTCTTATATCCTTTCTTAGAAACAGTATCATCTTGGCTTTTAAATAATAGTAGCACTCTAGCCCATAACTTTGGAGAACAGGCTAGATTTCTTTCCTGAATTTCAAGAAAAGTTCAAATCTATTATCTTGAACTTGAAATTTAGCTTGAATTGACTTTCCTTTTGTTTAAGTGGATGTTGGTCAGCTCATCTTCCCAATCATATATTTCCTAACATAAGCAATCAATATGAATCGTTGCAAAACCTTTAAAAAAAAAAAAAAAGCATTCTAAAAAAAAGATTCTTTTTGTCTTGAAAGACAAAAACAGACTATTTGGTCTCAGTATCACTAGCACGTTTGTGTGCTATGCAAAAATTCTATCTCTAGCTTTCCCCCACACAATTTCTATATAACAGTTTCACCCCAATTATATCTAATGTGGGCCTGAGTTGCTTCCCAACCACACGGTCATGTAATTTATTTCATGGTGATGCCAATTAATTTAAAGTGAACCCTTTTCACCACTATGTGAAAAAGGTTGGATGTTGTCTACAATAGGCAATCAATTATTATATGACTAAAGAGTCGCTCATTCTATGTTCCTCTTATTGTTTTGTCAGATCTGCCATTTCATTTTAATGGGACATCATCAGGAAGGAATATCAAATGACAACTATTTACTTTAGCTATGTCATTTCAGAAGAATTTTTATAGTTATATACAATTACTATTTATAGTGTATGTTCGACTATAAATTGCATATATGTAATTAACTCTAACAATAAATGAACAGACATTGGTGTGTTTCCAAGTATAACAGAGGTGGAAAAATAACATTTTTTAAATGACTTCATTTCTTTAAGAAACCACATTATTTTTTCTCCTTATTTTAAGACACAAAAACAGGATTGGATGTCTGGTAGAAGAAGAAAGAAAAACAACAAAGTTTAACCAGGTTATTGTTTAGCCATTAAATATTTATGCCTTGTGTTATGTGCTATATCTAGATTAAAACCAGCTATGAATATTTCTGAGAAAAGAAAACTGTCTTGTTCGATTCATATTCTTTTCTTGAGTAATGATTGTGTAATTAACTATTCCTGGATATCTCACATAAAACCTTATTGCATTGACTTATATTTTTACAAATGAGAATTTTGAAGCAGTTAGTTCCTTACAAATATGATGTATTTTTTTGTTCTAATACTTTTAACTTTTTATGTATTTAGGATAATAAATTGTAATATTTGGATCATTAATTTTGCAAATAATGATGGCTCAGATACAAAATATAATAAATATCTGGCTCTGTTTAAAAACTGATTTAAAAAGTTAAAGTTTTCATAATGTAGATATATTAAATATTCTTGCATTTATTTCATATAGATTTTCATTACTGTGTCTTATTTTTAAATTATCCTCTTAGGACTTTAAAAAGTAAATATTTTTGTTCATGATGCCTTTGAATTATTGTTTTTGGTCTACTTTCCAAATATGTCATGTTTACCATGAAGACATTATCATGAATTCAAAATCATAAGACTCACTTTCCTTACTTCTTATAAACAGAAAACACAGGGGGAATTCTTATTATTTAGTATGAAAAGTGTATTTTAAAATTAATCATTCAAAACAGCATTTGTTTCATATCTGAACATAAATCTTTCATGGGATCATAACAAAATCCGTAATTAAAAACCAAGAGCACTTCAAGGGAGATTTAAATGTGGAATTTATGATTGATTAATTACAAATTTGCTTTTAAAGTACTGTTTATTGTCCAACAATTCTATAGATTTTTTTAAAGGATTTTCTTTTTGCTAGAAGCTGTCTTTTAAAATGAGTAAATAAACCCTAACACTGGAAGGTTAAAGATTGATTGGAAACTTCAAACCGTGAGCCCTAACTGTGTTTTAAGCCAGATAAAAAGCCATTTTCCCAAATGTTGTTCATATATTAAGTGGTAGAAGCCAATGGAGAGTAAAAAGTATCACTAGGTAGTGATTTTAAGTGCATTTAGAATGTCATTGAGAAATCGAAGGTTATATGAATATGTGAACATATGCATATATCCACTAAAGGAACTCTCTTTAAGTTTCTGTCCTTTGAAAGCATTAATTGCTTATTTCAATTGGTTATTTTTAAGTCCATATAAATTGTGTTTCATAATACCTCCATTTCAAATAGGAGTAAAGACTTGAAAAAAGAAAATGAAAGCAAGTGTTAATCAATTTAGAAGATTTATTTTCAAAATCAATTACTTGGAAAAAAGGCTAAATATAAGCAAAATACATTCACTTTCTCATTCTGTAATCAATTAAAATTAAATCACTAGCCCTGAAACATGGATGAACATTTCTTAAGTCAATGTTGAAAAACTATAATTGTAAATTCAAGTGTTTTAATAACTATCATCTGATCGGTTGAGTTTTAAGAATTTCTCACTGAGTTAAAAATTTTGAAGTGAGCAGTGTAGAAGACAAAAAAAAATTTAAGTCTTCAAAAAATGTGCCATAAACTGGAAAGACAGCAGATTTGTACAGCGACTCACAAAGTATTTTCACAGAGAAAAGTAGTTTTTACCTTGTGTAAAATATACAATTAAAGAACTACAGCATACATGATAATTGCAGGATAATATATCTGTCTATAAATTTTGATAATTAATATCATTACATATAAAATATATACAGACAAGGCTAGTTAAAATGGGGTCAGCCAAGACTTAGAAATTGAGAATCAATGTGGGAGAAATGCAGTGGCCATCCACCAGAGAAGAGCCAGAGAAAACATGAACAAAGCATGCAACAGCATATCAAAACCAGAGGTAGAGGGCCCAGTCTGACAGGGAAAGAAACTGCAAAAGAACTCCTTGTAGTGGTTCTTTGGGCCTTGGAAGAATGGAAGAATAATGCTAAAACTAATAGAAATATCTTGTTAAAAAATCAGAATGACTGAAGGAAGATCACAACTTGGGTTCACGTTAAAGGTATTCAATGTAACAATAAAGTTGTAGGGCTGCCTATGTATGTCCTGTGGTTTTGAGGAATATAAAAGAAGTCCATGTTCCTCCTCAAGTAGCTAAAACCTCTTCCTCCCAGCTTCCAGGAACAGTTATAAATGCTCAGGTCTTCCACTTTTAATGAAAAAGCTGTCTCCACACTTAGTCCCTGCTCTATTTCTCCCGTGGTGTATCCTCTTCACAACCAAGCATCAGGAAAATTTTATCTGCACTTCATCTTCACCCATCCTAAATTCATTATTTAACTTAGTACAAGTGGGGCTTTTCTCTTTGGCTCTCACTTTTCACTGAAACTGCCATGGCTGTTTGAGACTAAATCTAGTGACCAATTTTCAGGGCTCTCATCATGGTCATTCTGAGGTTTTGAACACCCTTAACCGCTTCCTTCTTAAAATCAACTCATGTGGTCTCTGTGATGCCCTTCTTCATTCCGTGGCTGCTCTTTTTCCATCAGCTTCATGGACTCCTCTTTCTCTGCCTGCTTCTTTATTTTCCAAACTTAGGTTTCTGTTCTTGTTCTTGTTCTCCTGTCCCTCAGTACACTCTTCCAGGGGTATCCACACTCCCCAGTCTCCACCACGATGAGTATTTTGACTCCTGGAGTGATTCAAGACCCATGGGGTCTGAAGCTTAGACAATATAGAAGGAACACAGAATTCTGAATACAAAATTGGGTTTAAAAAAGTAAATACATACTTAAACAAAAAAATCATGTTTGAGAAGTTGAAAAAGACCACAGTACTATAGAAACCAAAAAACTAATACATTTTCCTTAATCAACTGTCTGGCATGACTCTATAATTTACTCCATTTCCATTATTTTGTAACATTATAGAAAGAATGGAAAGATACATCAGTCTTTCATCTAGCATGGTTCATCAGATGTAGTTTTTTATTACTGATATATGGAATGCAAAATACTTGAGACTTCTCACACAGATAAACTCGTTTTATGTGGTGTTCTATAAATTTATGTCTGACAAAAGAATTTTTTTTGTTTTGTTTTTAAAGATTTGATTGATTTATTTGAGAGAGAGAGAGTGTGTGTGAGAAGGAACAGAGGGGGAGTAGAGGGGGAGCAGAGGGGGAGCAGAGGGAGAGGGACAAGCAGACTCCATGCTTAGCGCAGAGCCTGGCACAAGCCTCGATCCCAAGACCCCAAGACCATGACCTGAGCCAAAACCAAGAGTCGGATGCTTAACCGACTGAGCCACCCAGGCACCCCTCAGACAAAGTTTATTTCTTGCAATTCCCTTCAAAAAAAAAATGAGGCATTTATAATTCTGTATTTCATTATCAAATACAACCATGAAAGAAAAGAACTTCTGTTCGACCAACCATTGTAAGAGCCAAATTCTCCACTGAAAGTTTTATACATCTGGATGATTAGGAGAATTTCCCAAAGAACAACTTGCAGTTCCAGACATTCAGACTTTGTTTCTCTTCCATGACCCACATTATTCTATACCAGGCCCCTTGGGACACTTGGCCCTGTCTCTTCACATTATATCAGACAAGTCAGCACATGGGGAGTAGACGTGTTTCTAAAAACCTTTCCTGATTCAGGATGGCTAGCAATAACTCGGTTGTGTGGGGATATGATTATAAACATCCTAACTACTTTATCCTCAACCTAAACTATTGTATCATCATCACTTCTCAGTTAGATCCCCAAAACTCACCCAGCCATTGTCGAGAGGGAGAATGTGTGTGTGGGAGGAGGGAGGGAGCCAGAGTGGAAAGGAACGTTAGTCTTAGAAAATTGTGGTTAAAATACCTCATTTTTGCAAATTTTACAAAAGCATATGACCATGTGAGCATGTTAGTAGGGTCCTTCCCAGAGCCATGCTAGTGAAAGCCTTAAAGTTTATCTAATCCAGATGGACCTCTCCTCCTAGCTGTTACAAATATCTCAAGTTGTACACACTCAAAAATGATTTGGCAATCTTACCTCCAGACAACAGCCCCTCTCGTATCGTGTGCTATTCCTTCAGTTATCAGTCACCCATTACCTAGGTGCCTGAGTTGAACATCAGGGAATCTTTTTTACAATTCTCCTTCAACCTTGTATCTAAATATTTGCTAACTGGGCGCCTGGCTGGCTCAGTCGGAGGAACATACGACTCTTAATCTCAGGGTCTTGAGTTCGAGCCCTATATTGGGTGTAGAGATTACTTAACTACATAAAATACAAAAACTTTAGACAATAAATAAATAATTGTTAACTGCAACTGATCCAACTTATGTCCATCCACGCTGCCGTAGTTATGCCACTAGCCTAGTTCAGAGCCTCACCATTTCTTCTGCTTTTCCGACAGCCACCTAATGGGCGCCCTCTGTGCTGGCCTTACCACACTGTGATTCACTTTTATATTTTGCCAGACAGAAAAAGCTTTCTGAACTGAAAATCGTATGAAGTCGCGCTCTTGCCTAAGCCCTTAACAGATACTCATTATGCTCAACACAATTTCCAAACTTCTTAGTCTGGCATATAAAACCCTTCATAGCATAGTTTCTGCTTTTTTTTTTTTTTTTTGAACCACACCTCTCATCTATTCTCTACCCCTTGTCTCTGCACCATCCTATAGTCCGATAATATTAAAATATTGTCGTTGGCTACACCATTGTCAAGTATTTACATCCGTTGCTCCTTCTGCCTAAAATATCACCACCTAAAGAACTGCTTAAATTCCTCTGGTCTTTTGGAACTCTTTCCATGATGTCTTCTTTGACCACTGCTGCTCCTTCCCAGGTAAACCCATTCTGAGCCTTTATTAGGGTAAGAACAGGTATTATAACTGATGTCATTTTCATACTAAAAAATGCATTAATTGGGGCACCAGGCTGGCTCAGTTGGTAGAGCATGCAAATCTTAATCTCAGGGTCCGAAGTTCAAGCCCCACCCTGGGTGTGGAGCCTGCTTAAAATAAACAGACAAATAAAAATGTCAAAGGCTTCATGATCACAGGGGAAGTGCTTTAAGTGAAAAACACAGGATACAACATTACATATAGAATTATCTCTGCTATTAAAAAAAATGCATTAATTTGAGGGACAAGACTCTGACACCTGGAGGGTACTGTAGTGGTTTTTAGGTTTGCCATATTTGTATATGACATGTTGATATCCCGTTAAATGTTCCATGAGAGTTGAAAATAATTTAAATTTCCCACTAAGGCAGAAGCTATTAACTGTCATAAAAGCTGAGATTTTTTACTCTCAGGAATCATCAAAATATCTACTCTAATATCTTTATGGGTTTGAAGTAGTACACTCCTTATTTGATCATAAATCATCTTGTTCAACATGATCAAGACCAATTAAGGTGAAGAATCATAAAAATAAGTAAATATATAAGAAAATAAGTATTAACTAAGATATTTTTACTCTGAATGAATCTATTTTTTGGTTTCAGCTTTTTTACCTTTGTCTTTTGACTCCATACCCACAATCCAAATTCTTCAATTTATAGTTCCAGTTTCTTTAAAGTGAATAAGAACTTAAAGAAATAATCTGAGTGCAGATATTCTTCCAGATTTTTATTTTCCAAATGTGGGAGCCCAGTGTAATTGTGGGGTCAGCAGTCAGATTATTTATAGTAGTTCCTTACATTTTCTTAACTTGGGCAAAGAGAAGAAAGTTCAGCTATTCAGAACAAAATGTACACCTGCTGCTCCAGGCCTTCCACATGTCTCACCAAGGGCATGCTGGGTTATAAGGGAAGAGTCTCTCTGTGACTGGGCTTTTAACCTCAATTAGCCCCAACCCACACCTAAGAAAACATGACTACCCTGTTATCATATTAAAAGGTAATAAACTTTCAAGTTGTTACTGTGCCATGAGGCATAAAGCTATAAGAGAGAGGCTTTACATATAGCATAGAAATTTTCAAAACTAGGCACTTCCCAACAGAGGCCTGATCATAGTCAAGCACACCAAACTTTTTGCTGCTGATTCACTTACACTTAATTGCATGGCAATTATTTAGCAATTCACCCTTGTCTAGGCTTTTCAAAGCATTCAGTTTGGACTTCATTGAATCAACTCTCTCTTTCTGCACTGATTTTATTTCTGTATTATTTAATTAAATCATGTATTAACAATAATGAGTAAAACTTGCGTAAAGAGAAAAAGAAAAAAAATTTCCCTGTCTTTTGATAAACATACAATTCTACTGGTAGGAGGAGATGAGCACTAGCTACGAGGATTCAATGTTGCAGAACTCAAACAGTATGTTAATAAAACATGGAGGGGGCACCTGGGTGGCTCAGTCAGTTAAGCATCTGCCTTCAGCTCAAGTCATGATCCCAGGGTCCTGGGATCGAGTCCCACACTGGGCTCCTTGCTCAGCAGGGAGCCTGCTTCTCCCTCAGCTTGTGAGCTCTCTCTTGCTCTCTCTCTCTCTTTCTCTCTCTCTCTCTGTCTCTCTGACAAATAAATAAATCTTAAAAAAAAAAGAAAAGAAAAGAAACTGGTTAATGTCCTAGAGAGTAATATAGCCATAATCTTAGGATATCTTTTCTGCCAGACATAAATCTATTGCTTCTCAAATGGACAAAAGTCATTTACAACTTATCAATTTATAAGTTATCATCTACCTTCATGGAGTCTGAATCCTGATCAATAGTAAATAGTAAATCAAACAATGGTTCATTCCCCTAGAGCAAGAGTTGGCAAATATTTTCTATAAAGTGCCAGGTAGTAAATATTTTAGTATTTATGGGCCACATAAAGTCTCTGTCACATACTAATCTTTGTTTCATTTCTTAATAACTCTTTAAAAATGTAAAATCCATACTTAGCTCAAGGACTGAACAAACACAGGCCTCGGGCCAGATGTTACCTGTGGGCCATAATTTGCCGAAGCACTGCCCTAGACAATAAAATAATCCTTGGATGAGCCTTTTGCACTAGGTCCTAGCATGACACTGAAAAAACTTGCAGTCTTCCCTTTTCTCCAGGCTTGGGGTAACTTTTTAGCCATACAAATGAAGAAGCAGAAACAAAGAGAGTAAATTGGCTCAAAATTCTAAAGCAAGATCTGTAACTGGGACTTGAGTTTGATTTCAATGCCTTGTTCTCTCATCTCTTTTAATCACATATATGCATCCAGACAGACACAGACACACATGCACAGTTGTTACACAGTTTTCATGAACTATTTTAAAAAGAATTTATTGGGCTGCCTGGGTGACTCCGTCGGTTACGTGTCAGACCCTTGATTTTAACTCGGGACATGATCTCTGGGTCAAGAGATCGAGCCCCAGTCGGGTTCCACACTCAGTGTGGAATCTGTTTGGGATTTTCGTCCTGCACTCTCACTCAGGTGCTCTCTCTCGCTCACTCTCACTCTCTCTCTCTCAAATAAATGAATAAAATCTTTTTAAAAAGAATTTATTTTACTTACGTATTCCTTTTATATTGTGATACATAAGATGTGTAATAAGAAATCCAGTCAACATTGTTTTCCATATTGTTATGTTGGGTAGTTGTAATCATAGCCTGTTCTATCTGCAAAAAAGTCAATGTCAGTTGAGGAGTAAAAAGTTAAAAGAGGAGAGAGAAGAACCTAGAAGGAAGGAGTAAAAGAAAATGAAGAAACTCTGACTAGTAAGGGCCATAAAGATCTTTATCACTTTAAGAGAGTTGTCAGGGTCCAGTAGGGAAAACAAAACCATTCTGGGTATGTTAAAGAGAGCACATTTAATACATGGAATTAGTTATAAGAGTGATGGGTGTGGGGTGCCTGGGTGGCTCAGTTGTTAAGCGTCTGCCTTTGGCTCAGGTCATGATCCCAGGGTCCTGGGATCGAGCCCCACATCGGGCTCCCTGCTCCACGGGAAGCCTGCTTCTCCCTCTCCCTCTCCCTGCTTGTGTTCCCTCTCTTGCTGTGTCTCTCTCTGTCAAATTAATAAAATAAAATCTTTAAAAAAAAAAAAAGAGTGATGGGTGAGCTGAAAAGCTAAGAAAAGGATGGTGATGAAATGCAGAGATTAACATCAGCAGGAAGCCACTTTTGCTTTTCAGGCTCGAAGCACACCAAAAGGAAGGGGTGTTAGTGGCCTTCAAAAGCCAGAAGTGCCTGTTCTGGCCAGAACACCATGGTGGTGGTTGACTGGCAGAAGTTGGAACCACAGAAGGAGGGCTATGTTTAGAGCACTGGAGAAGACACAGTCACTGTTGGAGGGACTACCCAAGACAGAAAGGAGGGAAAATACTGTGGATTCTCCCTTCCCCACGCCATTCACCAATTCTTGTCTATTCTCAAGACTAAGCTTTCATTTCTGCACAATAAAAGTTGCCATTCCCTGGTAAAGCACCCAAGTTAATTTATGAAAGGTAACATGTTAAAAAAGGGGGGGAAAAAACCCCTATGAAATATATATAACTCCTTAATCTCAAACATATTTATCACTATTAACATTATAATTATCAAACATTGACTATTTTAAAAACCTGCTAAATTTGCATAATGAAAAAAGGACACTATTATCTCTCTGAATTTGCATTTTTCAGATAATTCTAAATCTTAAATATAATAACATAGTTATTACGCTGAATTATTTTTATTACCTCTGCAGTATGAAATTAAAAATGTATTTAAATCTTTCTGTAAGTGCTTAATGAAAATTTCTATCTTATGAAATATATGTATTATGAAGCTATATTTTGAGTTATTTAAAACTGTTGTTTAAATTAGGCTTTTTAAAATTTTTGAAAGTGCTACCAAACTTATAAACAATTATAATGTACCATGAATTTAGGATAGTATTTAGTAGTAATTAAATATTTGCAAGTTTTAAAATACAACCATACTTGAATGTGAACAAACATAAACATTTTTATTAAGCCTGAATATTTCAGAAACATGCCTTGAGAAAAATAAGATTTCTTGGGGACATGAAATGTGAGAAAATAATTGAAGAACCTTATGGTAGAAACTATTTGAAATTTTTTAAATGTAAAACTTTTAATTTAAGATTATTTTTCTCCCAAGAATAAAATGTTAAGCTTAGAAAGTTGCAACTTTTCAACAAAACATGCAGTGTACCGGCTGTCAAAAGGCAACACAATACATTATGCAAATGCAGTTTTGCCCTCACTGTAACACTGAATAAATACACATACTGTATCATAATGAAACATGTCTTCTTAGTACTCTTCTAAACTTACCACACAACAATTTAGCTATCAGTGAAGGGTTAGTTAGCATGTTACAAGTATTTGTTAAAACCTAAGCTATAATTAATTCTATATCACAATGCTTAAAATAATATATCTTACCTTACTAATCTCACTTACTGTGAAGGGTATGAGATGTTATCTCATTTTTAAGCTAACAAGTTAGCCTGCTAAAATTCCATAAATGCTAGCAGAAGACACAAGAGTCCTGAATCTGAGACTAAAAAATGTTATTACTCATAGCAATAGTAGTAGCCAGACTATCAGAATCCTTGAGTCTTACTTCCCACAGGGCAGTATGCAAAGGAACAGGGGAAGCTGCTTGCTCAGTGGTTTGTTATAAGAGAGAAAGCCTGAGTTTAGCGATCTGAATCTTTTATAATGAGCAGTAAACACGGCTATCCTTTGTTCTGAAGAGAGACAATATTTCCTAAGGCTGTTTGCTACAAAAACATCCTTGAAAAATTAGACCGCAACAAAAATGGTCAGTGCCTCTGTATTGTATGGATGGAGGTTTTTTGTTTTTTTTTTAAAGATTTTATTTATTTATTTGACAGAGAGAGACACAGCGAGAGAGGGAACACCAGGGGGAGTAGAAGAGGGAGAAGCAGGCTTCCCGCAAAGCAGGGAGCCCGATGCGGGGCTCGATTCCAGGATCCTGGGATCATGACCTGAGCCGAAGGCAGACGCTTAACGACTGAGCCACCCAGGCGCCCCTGGATGGAGGTTTCTGTGATTTGTCCTGTATAACTGACAACCTGGACCTGCATGGACGCAGGCAGGCTAAAGAATGTTGTGTGCAGGGCACCTGGGTGGCTCAGCCGTATAAGTGTCTGCCTTCAGCTGAGGTCATGATCTTGGGGTCCTGGAATCTAGTCCTGAGTTGGTGAGCAGGGAGTCTGCTTCTCCTTCTCCCTCCGTCCCTCCTCCCTCCTTGTGCACATGCTCTCTCTCAAATAAATAAATAAAATCTTTAAAAAAAAAAAAAAAAGAATGTTGTTTGTGAGATTTGTGTGCCTGAGTGATCTCGGGAGCCTGATTAGTTGACATTAGCTGGCCTCCAGGTCAGAATTGGCCCTTCTGGTATGGATGCTAAGAGATATAAATTTTGCCTTACATCCTCTCTGGCTGCAAGCTGGCTGCTCCCCCCGCCCCCAATGGAATGGGCGGGGGTTGGGGGGGAGGAGGCAAGCACACCTAGCCCAGGCTCCTTGAAGATGTAAAGACACTGGGAGGAAAAAAAAAAGATGTAAAGACATAATAACATAGGAATGCAGTTTGCTCCAAACTACACATAGGTTTAACTTCAGACCCCCATCATTTGCCCTATCGGGATGGCCAGTTGGAAGTCTCAGCTGAGACGAGTTTGCTCCGCCCAGGCCTCTCAACTGGGACTCCAGCCTGGCTGTCTCCACAGGGCTTCCCCAGCTGATGAGGTTGGATTTTTTAAGTACCCGATGTGATGTAACTCTGTCTTACTCTCCTTTACTACTTACTATTGCCCTCATCTATGCATAGATTTCCCTTTTCTTCTTTCTCTTTCTATTAGATTTTTATAATAGCGATAAAGTGGTTTTTCCCCTTGGAAACTGAGAGTACAGCTGCCGTGAATCTTTTCTTCAAAACAGCCTCTACTGGGCGCCTGGGTGGCTCAGTTGGTTAAGCGACTGCCTTCGGTTCAGGTCATGATCCTGGAGTCCCTGGATCGAGTCCCGCATCGGGCTCCCTGCTCGGCAGGGAGTCTGCTTCTCCCTCTGACCCTAACCCCTCTCATGTGCTCTCTCATTCTCTCTCTCTCAAATAAATAAATAAAATCTTAAAAAAATAAAAAAAAAAAAACCAGCCTCTACTTCCAACATGGGCAGAAATGTGAGGGGTTCGTGGAAAACTGTCTCCCAACAACCACCCAAAGACTAGAAAAAATTAGTCTTATTATAAGGAATATGGGGGAAATACTCAGACATCTTTGTTCCATTGACCATGACTATAGAGTTACATCTGAACTTGCAGGAAACCATTCCCTGAGAGAAGGAGGGAAAAAGCAAGAGAAGAGGTAAGAGTCATCCTTTGCCAGAGAAGCACAGTATGTCAAAGTACATTACTTAGTAAGAGATGGGATTTTTCTCTTCGGAAACTCTTCCACAAGCTGCCTACAGATGGGATAAGAGAAATGCCTGGGAAAAGAGGCCTATATTTTTTTAAAGATGGTAATACTTTGAGTTAACAGATTGCATTTAAAATAAGTGTCACAAGTGAGATGACTCAACTGAAACTTCACTGCTCCCAGATCTGCTGTTTGCCGTCTTCTAAAAAGAAGTCATCATTTCAAATCCTAAATTAACCATATATAGATTTCGTTGTGTCACACCTTGTGGCTCCATGTTACGGTTATGCAATATTGCAGCTGAGCAATGTTGCCCACTTGAAAGTCAGCTTCATTTACTGTGTTGCTTTAGTTTGGAAAGCCCTCTGCAGTAGACATCAATCCATTCCCATTTCTGCTTAAATCAATTTGTGTGTATTGGGAGGGATACTAAATTCTGGTGTTACAGAAGTTTTTAAAATAATTAAACACAATTCCCACTCTGAGTGGCACAGGACAACTCCTTATCAACTTGAGTGGCACAGGACAACTCCTTATCAACTCACTGTTCATCAAGTACATAGATACAATTTATGCATGCATTAAATCAACTACAGTAAAAAATTTCAAGGAAAGGCGTAATCAAAACAATGGTTTAAAATCACTGTGTTTTCTTTTCTTTTTTGGAGTGGTAGTGGTCTATTTTGTAAAACTTATGCTCTCTCTATGCCAACCCTAACACAAATCTCCACAAAATAGGGAAATGTCTTAAGTAACTTGATGTACTGTTGTATAATATAAATGTCTAAGACTGTGCACCAGACTGCTTGCAGTATGTTCTTTAATGTATTTTATTTTGTTTATTATTTTGCTATTAATTTCTTCCTGCAGAGTTTTTACACTCATCTACCTAATTTATTATTGGAACATAATAATAATTCAAGTTGACAGGATAATGGAACAAAGCAGTTACTGCTCCAATTCCTCTTTCCATCATCCATCCATCTATCCATCTGTCCTCCATCCATTTGTTCAGTCATCTGTGTAATCCTCTCAATCATTAATACAACAAATAATTAACTGTTGAGCTGCTTCATAATTGTGGTTGATAGAAAAGTGAATGAAGAAGCAGGGACTTCTCTCAATGGGTTAAATAATATGTTATATTCACCGATCAAGTGATAGGACAATTGTTATAAGAATACAATGATACAGGCCCTGTTTTAAGTCAGATCAGATGGAGTAGAGAGCTTAAGAAAGAGTATATGTGCGTGAGTGTGTGTCTGTTTGCCTGTTTGGAACAGAGGCTCAAGAGAAATCTGAGGAATAAGTTAGGTTTAAACCAGTCCTCAAAACCTACCAGATAGGGTGAGAGGATATGGAGAAAAAGAGAGAGAGAACCATGAGTTAAGGAAACCTCAATGCCCAGCCAGCTTCATGCTTGTCCTATGTCAATTAGCATTCATTGATCTCCTCCTTTCTGTAGCTGAATGTGAAAGTGGAGACATGTGGCACCCCTAGAAATTCTACCACTCCTCTCCCCAACCAAAACCTAATAAACCAAGATTGTAGGTGTCCAAACAAAAGAGGAATGAACTTCTCTTGGCTTTGCTTTGTTTTCCGCTGATGTGCCACAAATTAAAGGTGTTAATTCACACATTCCAGAAATCTTTATTGAATACTTACTATGAGGTATGCAATGTGCCAGTTTCTAGAGATACAAAAATGAATAGAAGAGATAGGATACCTGCCTCTATGGGAAGTACAATTTAGCAGCAAAATTAAACAAACCCAATGATATTTTATATTCAAGAGAAAGGACAGGGTTCATGGAAGAATATATCAAAGTCTGACAGGGACGGAAAGCTCAGGTAAGGTGTCTTTTCGAAATGCACCTTAGATTCTGTGTGTTGGAGTGAGAAGCAAACTATGGTAGAAGTGTAAGCAACGAAGTAACAACCAAAATTTTGTTTTAGAAAGATAAATGTCTGTAGTGTTGAAAAGCCTTGGAAATGAATAAAATTTCTGCTTCTAAATGTTAAATGTTTATGTATCATCTTGTAAACATAGGAATGTTTATCAAAATAGTCTATTTCCTCTACCTCCTTTCCACATACAAGTTACAGGCAACTTCAGGGCAAGAAGCTTCCTTTCACAAAGCAGTGGGACAGTGCTTCATTCTGTGTTTAGGAAATCAGTAAACACATTTTACATACTCTTGTAATATCTGATCTAGAACCAGAAAATACAACGAACTGAAGCTGGCAATGTTTGCTTTCTGTAAACTATAAACAAGTTGTAACCTCAATGGTGGGTACAAATACAGTAGACATGATTATAAACACCGTGATATGTAAGCTTTTCATGTTCTGCACACCACTGAATTAAAAAATTATGTCAAAGTTTGCCTAAAGTTCTGTAACCAGTTCTTTAAAAATATCAACTAGCTCCTCTCTTGCCTATTCCCTTGGTCTACACCCTAGAAGTGTGGGGTCCTGGGTGGGGAAACAACAGAAACTTTTCAATGACTGAACTCTTCCCTGAATCCCTCCAGCTAATCTTCAGAGGAAATTCCCAGTGGGACCCACATATGTATTTCAGAATGAGATCACCCTCCTACCTGATCATTTCACATCAAAATTCATACCACTGGGGGAAAAATTCACCACTAAACTTTCATCCAGTTCAAAGTCTAAATATGGGAGGAAGTGAAAGACCACCCTGGTGGAAAAATTAACTGCTTGTTGCTAATTAGGTGCTTCCACAATCCCCCAAGGAAGGCCAGCTAGCTAATTAAGCTTAATTGCTGAGCGCCAGGGCCTAGGTGTCTAGCCCCTGCAGAACTCACGGCTGGAGCTGCAGGGACTTCTTCACCCAGAGCAGGGTTTCAGCCCCATGCTTCCCAAACTAATCTCAGTGACACTTTACCCTAATGCCAAGTCAAGAAAGAGAACATATCTCAAATTTACAATGTTGCCGTATTATTTAAGATGGACTTCCAGTTTTCTTTTTATGAGCTTCAACATATTCCCCAGTCTTTGCCACTTACTTAGTTTATGATAATCCAGAGAAGTGCTGCAGACAAATACACTTGTGGGAAAAGATTGCAAAATTATCATTATAAAACTCAAGACACACAATTTAATAAAAATCAGAACTCAATAGACATATATTTCTTTAATTTCACACACACAAAATTATTCATTGCCTCTAATTTAGAAACTATTCCAAAAATTGTAGTTGTAGGAATCTCAAGTAACCTGCAGATGAATAGATTGCATATATCCATCTTCGTAAAGGTATGGTTTTCTGTTATTATTCTTTCTCTAAAGCTTTTTTCAGGATCTTGATAACTAAGACTATTCAGGATACATTCTCCATCTAACCTTGACAGGAGTAAAGTCTCAAACCTGTGCCTGACTCACTCTCTTTTCAGATTTATTTTTATAAATAAGTAAGTTGCTATGCCCCCTAGTCACCATGACAGCTTTCTACAATGCCTGAAAACACGCCCTTTCACACTGACACTCCTGTCCTACTCAGATTCCACTATTTGCATTTAAAATGAACGAATGCTGAATTATATTCTTATTCAAGGCCTTCTGCAAATGGGTTTGCATGAGGTTGCTGCTGGAGTGTGAATAATTTCCATACTGCATTCATTAGTCATAGAAACAAGCAAAGACGATTTATAGGAAATGATTGAATCTGGAGGCTATTTTTTTTTCTTTCTGGTGGCATTATTGATTTCTTGACTCCCATTTTTCTTTAGTTCTAAGAACATAAATGATAGGCAAGAAATTTACTAAAATATACCATCTTCCAAGAAAAAATTTTTATATGAATTAAGACAAGAAGTGTATGTACGTAAGAGAAATCTAGAAAAAAAAGCATCAATGCTTACATAGGAGGGAAGGATGAAAAAAAGAAGAGGCCAAAAAAGAGAAAGTCACATTACATAAGTCCTATACCAATTATGATTATAAAGAATGTAATGGATTTTACTTTGCAATTTTGATACAAGTATCACTACAATCTAGTTATACATCATATTCATGCATGCTCTACCTTGATAGTTTTCTCTATGACGGTCAATTGGTCCTAAGGTTTTTGATTCTCTAAAATCGCATGAATGTGTCGAAAGAGAAAAGTGGGCAGAAAAGGAAGTGAAATTATTTAAAATCAGATCTTTCCAAGCTCTAGTTTAATTGAATAAATAATATCATAAGTAAATTCATGGGACAATTGGAAGAGGTTTAAAAATAGATACACATGAAAAATTCTTTTCTACTAAGCAATTAATCATGTTAGAAAGTTTCAAGAACATTGAAAAAATGTACAGAGAATAAAGCTACATACTTTCATAACTTCAGTCAGATGTTGTATTAGTTTGCTAGGGTTTCCATAACAAAGTACTACAGAGTAGGTGGATTAAGAGAGATTTATTGTCTTATAGTTCTGGAAGCTAGAAGTCTGAAATCAAGATATGGGCAAGATTAGTTCCTTCTGACTCATGAAAAGAACATCTATTCCAAGCTTCCAAGCATCTCTCCTTGGCTTGTAGATGGCCATCTTCAGGTTCACGTGGAGTTCTTTCTGGGTCCAAGGGTCTCTCCTTTAATAAGGACACCAGTTATATTGGATTAGAAACCCATTCTGCTCTATTATGACCTTATTTTAACTAAATACATCTGCAACAACCCTATTTCCACATAAAGTCACATTCTGAGATGCTGAGGTTTAGGACTACAACCTGTGAAATTTGGTGGGGATACAAAATTCAACTTATAGCAGATATGAACCTCTTCTAAAAGGAAAAAATATGCTAGCAGATAACCAACACTGATGAATGATTTTTATTTTAATGTTACCTGAATAAGTAACAAAATAAATCTGTATATTATAATTTACATAATAGTAAATAGCCAAAAACAAAATTTAAAATTATATACAAATAAAATTAATTTAAATTAACAACACTAATTTATCAGAACAGAAATGCGATTTTGTTGCAACCAAGCCATACTTCAGAAAATGACCAAGCCATACTTCAGAAAATGAATGTGCTTTGGGCAGCTACAATAGTAGTTCTTTTGATTTCAATTTGTGCCATGGATAATTCCATTTTTCCACTAATTTTTTCTATTTGAACCTCCAAAAGCAGAAGTGGTCTCAGTAATACATGGTTTCCCCCTTTTGGACATCTAGTATAATTGAATTAAGAGGTAATATTATCTCTTGCTCTGAATCTCTTTCCAGGTATCAGTGTAATATTGTATCAAATGTATCAAAATAGTATTTTTCTCATTACATAATCCGTTTATTCATTCCCATACCCTCAATTACTATTCCTACTTCTCTTCATTTGTGTCCAACTTTTCCACCTTTGGAAGGGACACTAGGTTCAGCCACTGTGCTGGTCTAGATTGCTAGTAAATATTTCCACTCAGTGCCCTCCCATTCATGTTAGGGTAAGGTTACACGGGTACAGAACTGGTGGGCTCTCTTGACCAGCAAGCAACACAGCTGCATTCACTGTTAGTCCCACCTTTGCCAGATGGGTAAAGGCACAGCCCACCTCATCAGGCCCTTAAGAAGTCTGACATAAAGGTTTAAAAATATCATTACAGTTTCTTGCTTGGGCATCATCCCTGTTTCCAGCACTTATTTTTGCAACCCTGGTCCTATCTATGTCCACTGCATCAGGTAGGAAAAAGAAAGTTGAGTGATGTGGGAAGAAAGAAAGAAAGAAAGAAAGAAAGAAAGAAAGAAAGAAAGAAAGAAAGAAAGAAAGAAAGAAAGAAAGGGAGAGGGAAAGAAAAAGGAAGGAAGGAAGGAAGGAAAGTATAGTCATACCTGTGTCCTCTTCTACCCCCTCTGCTCCAGACCCACCAGAAAAACAGAGGAATCTATCCAGTGGGGACACTCCTTTGGCCCCCGTCATGTCAAAGGTGAGCACACACCTGTGAGGATGGATAAGCTAGCCCTTCATGCCAATATCTCTTCCTGTTTTAGACAACCAATGTTCCAATTGCCCATTCCAGTTTTCTATCAAACTATTATTCTGAGAAGGTCTCTCTGCCCATTGTTGGCCACTAGGCTGTAAAGTGTGTTTCTTGTTCTGAAGAAATGACAGAACCTGCAGCAACAGTGCATTTTATGGCAAAGAAGTAACTGTAGAACTGCACTAGTAGAATTTGCTGGAAATATGTCCTTTAGAATGCTAGGTAAAGCTGCTCATGAGGAGACATCTCACCAGACCCATTCTGCTATAAAACCTCCCATGATGCTACCAAGGGGAAGCTGCTGGCTGCCATGCACCATAGGAACCAGGCATTGAAGCAAGTGTGCACCCTCTGCTGGCAGAGATTTAGTGCCAGGAGGCAAAGGAAAAATATTTAAAGGGCCCCTGTCCATTTTCACAGATCAGACAAGAAGGATTAATTGAGAGTTTAGAGGCAATAAATCAACAAGCAACACACACACTTTATCATTACCATCTTTGAGTGCACAGATCATTTGTATACTAAGATCACTCCATTTTTTTTTTATTTGCCAATGACAACAAAGTACCACTGGTTTACAATTGTTATCCTCACTTTCCACTCTTGAAATGATTTCAAAACCAAATGATTATCATAATTCATGTGATGGCAAAATCTGACCTGACCTAATAGGAAGAGAATATTTATGGTCTTTACCTTCTACTTAGTTGAATATGCAAATCTGTCATTGTTGAAATGTGATTGTGTTGATTTCAGGGTTCTGCTCTTCGTTCTCTGGGGAAATTACAAGGCACAGCATTACCTTTCTCAAATCTAAAATTATGAAAAACAACTGGCCCCAAGGGTCTCAGGTAAGGGATTGTATACCTTACTACTTAGAACCAATTTGATCTTAAATACAAAAGCAGATATGGAGAGGTGACTTCAATAAGATGGCAAAATAGGAAGTCCCTGATCTCATTCTCCAACAGAAACATCAACTCAAAAATATATAGTCCAAGAAGCTTTTAGGAGAACTCCAGAAACGAGTCAGGAAGTTGCAATACCCTAGGTAAGCTCAAAGTCAAGGCCAGTTACACTGAAATGGGCAAGAAAAGCCATTTCCTGTCAACTACATAGGCACCTTCCCTAAGCAGGTGCAGCTTGAGATCAGGAGGAAACGCCACACTCTCAGCTTCTCCCTTGGGAGGGAGAGAAGAGTGGACTGTGGGTCTAACATTTCAGCTTTTGGTGCAGAGGGCTACCCTAAGGAATGGTTTCTGTCTTTCCTGACCCAGAGCACTGATGAAATCGGCATGGCTGGAAGTCTGGGGGTCCCAGAGAACCAGAGAGCTGACCAGCTTGTTGCACGACAGAGCCTGCAGTACCACAGAGAGACACCAGAGGGAGCAAGATGCCACAAACCCGGGGAAAAGAACCTAGCCAATCTCTCTGTGGGGAAAATCACAAAACAAGGCCAGTGAGGACATATACCCATAACAAGTTTGAAAGGCCCCCAGAATCTCTAGCCAGACTGATCGGTGAAGGTTTTCCCCTATATGAGGCCAGTCTATAAGGACTAGAAGTGTTTGTTTGTTTTTTTTCAAATGCAAAACTCACAACAACAAAAATAAGGCATGCGAAAAAACAAGGAAACATGGTCCAAAGGAACAAATTAAATCTCCTAAAGAAAACTGAGATCTATGAATTACGTGACAAAGAATTCAAAACAACCATTTTAAAGAAGCTCAAATACTACAACACAGGTAGATAACTAAATGAAATCAGTACAATGCATGTACAAAAATGAGAATTTCTTCAAAGAGATAGAGAGGATAAAAAAGAACAAAACAGAAGTTCTAGAGCTGAAGAATTCAGTAACTGGACTGAAAAATTCACTAATATGGGTTAACAACAGACTTGATCAAGGAGAAAAATCATCGACCTTGAAGACAAGTCAACATGCTACAACATGGATGAAACTTGAGGACATTTATATGTTAAGTTAAATCAGCCAGTCACAAAAGACAATACTGCTTGATTCCACTGACATGAGCTATCTAAAAGGGTCAAACTCTCACAAATAGGAAGTAGAACGTGTTTGCCAGGAGCTCCAGGGAGGAGGGAAAGGAGAATTTCAATGGATACAGGGTTTCAGTTTTGCAAGATGAAAAAGTTATAGAAATGTTGCACAACGTGCAAATTGTTAACACTACCTTACCCTACATTTAAAAATTGTTAAGAGGATAAATTTTATGTTCTGTGTTTTTGAGCACAATAAAAAATAAAACAGATATGAGCTCTGAGATGGTCTAACTGTGTTCAGTTACAACGTGGTTATTCAGGTGATTCAGAATATGCTTACATGATTTTGTAGATACCTATATAAATAAAATTTTTAAAATTTTTAATTTTCTCATGTAGAGCCAGAGTCCTTTCTAGAATAGTCTCAGAATGTGGGGAGTGGGGGAGAGGGAGTGTCCTGGAGATGGAGGGGGTAACTTCATACCCCAATTTGAGAAACCCAGTGCATGTGATTAATTCATACCTCATATATGAAAGAGTAAATAAAGCTTTAGACATTGCTTCATTGTCCTTGCAAATGTCACGTCACCAGGAGGAAACAAAATATAGGGTGCCAACTTCCATAGTTAACCCTAACCCTGAACCTAACCTTCGTTTCAGCAAATTCTTATGTTTCGGGTAGTAATAAGCTTTATTTTCAAATGATAACCTTGCTGTACATGGGAGCAATGATAAATAAAACCATTCTAATAAAAAGAAATTTGACCACTCTTAGTTTAAATTTCCACCGTATCTAAAAATTTCTGAGCATCAGTCTGGCAATAGTTTCTGTATTTTATTTTCTTGGGTTGCCATTCATTTTTTTTTTTTTTTTTTGGAATATATTCAATGTCAATATATTTACTTCATAAATTCCATGAATTTTAATTGAAATTAAAATTGTAAAGCAATCCCATAGAGCTGTCCTAAGTTCAGAGTACCACCGTTTTAACACCAAACCTGGTGCGGAGCAGACATTGTTCATTTCCTTTATATATATTTTATCAAGTCCATGGCTCCAATCTTTACCGTAACTGCTGCTGTAGAAAAATATAACATCAGGTGTAACCTCTTGTGCTAAGGAAATCTGATTGATCAATTCAACACCAAAATTATTCAAGTCATATCAGACATTCGCTGTATAATTGGAGTGCAACTTGATACCCCACAACAGTAATTTAATAATAAAATACCATACGAAATAAAATAGTGGCCGCAAACTTGGAAATAATGGAGCATTAAAGCAAAGATTTCACCACCATCTCAAGCAAGAACTTCTCTACTGCATATTTGGCAGGCAAACGAAGACCGTGACGTCCCCAGCTAATGCTCAGATATCAGCATTATTAGCACATTGATTCTTGCAAAGATGGCTCAGATAATTGTTATAAACCACTGAGAGTACATACTGTCAAGCATTCGTGTACTTGACCCCAAGCAATTAGAATGATTTTCTGCACTTCGAAAATGTAACTGGCTAGGAATGTGTCCCCTTGTAACAGAAATACAAGTGTGCTGTTTGGAAATTAAAATACAGGCCCACCCATTGCTGTAAATTAATTTTGTTAACGCATTTCATGAGAAAGTTTGAAATAATGGAAACCTCAAATAATTTTATAGTTCAGTTGATAATGTTAAATTTGCAAAGTTGGCAGGCCAAATGGATTCTAAAGTCTGCTTAAGCCTATGCCTCCCATGGAGGTAGCACTTTTTCTGGTAAACAGAAATATCCACTTCTAAACTTTTACAGTATCTTGTGATCCAAGCTGTTGTCTATACACATAGGAACTTTTACAGGTGGTTTTGATTACCACTGTGCTCTTATTTTAACATAAAATAACATAATTTTTTTTAAAAAAATTCTAATAATTTCATGTAAGCATTCATTAAGCATCCAAATCAGTAACTTTGGAACGCAAGTTAATATTGAAAAAAAGAAAATACGATGAGGATAGCCAGAGAGCCAGCACGACTTACTGTGCAGTTAACTTGGAAAATTGCATTCTGTGATATTTTAGAGATAAAGCTGAGAAAATAAATATACCATTAAGACAGGCACACCTTTAAGCTAGCCAGAATCACATTCCCGGCAAGAAAAATAGGAAAAATGCAAGCAAATTGTTGGCAACATGCTTCCAGTTTTACAACCAGGAATGTCTTTCTCAAGGACCTGAGAGTCATTCTTTTGCAATGTAATCATCGTGGAAGATTGCACCCTGATCTCCCAGTCTCATGGGAAGATAGGAGACTAACTTCAGTGGACCTCTTGCTTCAAGTTCTGACGCAACCTCCTGTCACGATGATGGGAGAAAGTGTATTTTCCTTTGGCTAAGGTCAACTAGCAGACACAGATGGCCTGCGTGCCTTCACCCTAGCCCTTTGTTTCAGTGGAGCTGTTATTCAGACCTGGTCTTGCTCTCTCTCCTCTTGCTAGAAATAGCGTGGGGGAAAAAACAACTTCTGCCTGCTCATCTTGTTCAGTTCAGTCTTTTTCTTTAGCAGGAGAGTTTTGAGGAATGCTCTTCCTCCACAGAATGTGGCCTCTCTATACGTAGTGACGGGACCTGGCAGCGGAGCAGAGAAAACAAGGGCTCAGGAAGTGGTTCCGGAAGAGAGTAGAATGTCTCCACTCTCCGATTCTCAAGGGTTGCACTGTCAGCCCTAGAACGTAAAAAAAAAAAAAAAAAAAAAAAGCGGGACAGGGAGGTGGGTGTGTACTTAGGGAAAACTGTGGCAGAAATGTTCCAGTTCCATGATTCTGGAAGCTATCAGGTCTCCACACTCCTCAGAAGAAACACATTTAAAGGTAATGGGATTTAAATATCAAGAAGGGAGAAAGAGCACAGGAGACAAGAGGAACAGAGTCTCATTCTTTGGGAGCCCCAAGTCTTTAAGCCTTGCATGGAGGATGCTAGCAGAACAGAGGGAATGAGATGGACCTCAGGGCAGACTATGCACATGACACCTCTTTGGTTTTATTAAAAGGAAAGGTGGGGGAAGAAATTGCTTTTCTCATTTGTAGATATTGGATACTTCTTAATTTATGTCCAATATGAGGAATTAATAGTATATGTTAATGTGAATCAGATGGTCTTTGAAGTCAAAGAGTAGAAAATGTAGAGAATAATATAGAACGCTTGTTCCAGGTAAATAGCTCTCCTCAAACCTTGTTGAGTTTAGAATTCCAGCAGATTTCCCCCACATTGAGGGCAACATCACCAGCATGTCTTGGACCTGGTGAGGGGACTAGTGGTCCTTCTGGGCAGCTGCCCTGTGTCCTTTGAAAAAGGAAGAGGTCATAGAGGTCTGATGAAGCTTATTTTTCTCCTTTTATTCAATGGTGCTGCTTCTCGGTGGATAAGAGGTAATTTATAGCTCAAAACTTTTGTTAAGAATCCTATACAGAAATCTGAATTCACAAGCATCATATTTTTAATTTATTCCTTGTTGACTAGAATCACAAGCTGCCTGCATTCTACACTGACTCTGAGTGGGGAAAACTTAAATTGGGTCTCTCGACAAGCTAAGCAAGAGCGAGAGGAGGAGGAAGAGAAGTAGTAGTTAGCTTTCAACTCTCAGTTGAGAGAAAAATGTCCTCAGAATATCCTGAAGAAATCTGTAACTTCCAATCTAAATGGTGAGAGATTAATGTTTGCACAGAGGGGGGA
The DNA here is from genome assembly GCF_964656455.1 of Halichoerus grypus. NCBI lineage: Eukaryota > Metazoa > Chordata > Mammalia > Carnivora > Phocidae > Halichoerus > Halichoerus grypus. The sequence goes on along the minus strand of NC_135718.1, from coordinate 135,841,143 downwards.
GCCTTCCCCACAACTTAGACAATGCAAATGTAACATCACAGCCCACTTACATTAGAAATGTATTCATCCAGCAAATATTTACTGGGCACATAGTATGCCTAAGCACCTGAGTAGGTAGAGAAGATACAGAAGTGAAGATTAACCAGGGGAAAACAATCAATACAACAAACAAGAAAATACAAGACAATAATAATTGCTAGAGGAAAATTAAAACAGGGTGATTTGATAGGAAATGTTTTTATGATTTTATAATTAGATTGGTTGCTCAGGAAGCCTAACAGAGGGGGCAGATATTTAAGGTAAAAACACACGAAGAGATCACTCATTTGAAGATCAAGAAGGCAGCTAGTATAAAGACCCCAAGATAAAGAACTTGATTGTAGGAGGAATGGAAATATCAGTGGGCTGATCTATTGGGGATGAAGTAAGGAATAGTATAAAATGGGGTGATGGAGGAACATAGGAGGGTTTCAGGGATGGGAAGAACCTTGATTCAAAGCATCTGTACTGTGGAGTAGGTCTAGAAAGCCAGCTCCTGGAGTGCTGGGTCCTTGGAAGACCCGGCTAAATAACAGTTAACAACAACCGTTAATTGGTCAAGTCACCTTTGTGTCTACTTTTATAAATGGTTTTGCTAAGTTTGTAATTACCCAACAATTTACATTTAATCCCATTTCACAGCTTGAAAACCAAAACCTAGGTTATGTGACCTTATCAAGGCCTCAAAGCTAGTAATCGGCAGAATCAGAATTTGCAATATTTTATAAATTTACTGGATTTGATTCCTTGATGAAAATATGGGGAGACACAAGAAGGGTTTAGGAGACATTTCCTGCTTCTTTCATTTCTTCTTCTCTTTCTCTCCTCCTGCCCCACGGATTAGCTCCCATTCCAGACTCCTCGATGCTTTCTTCCCTGACTCTGCTCTTATGCTTTAGCAACTGCACAAGTTGAGCAGTAACTCAGGGTGAGGCATCTGCTCCTTCAAACAACTGTTGGTGTACAAATAATACCCCAGGGAAATCATCCTCAGAGGGGCCACTCATAAGTTTATTTTTTGAAATATGCTCCATACTCATTAATTTGCACATATCAAAAGGAATAGAAACTTTAAACATAAGTGCATTTTTAGTGTAATCTAAATCTATGGCATGTAATATTTTTGTATATAAATACGGTAAAAAAAATTAACCAGAATATTTAATCAGAACGTCCTAACATCCTCAGTTTACTGGAGAGCCTTTTAGTAGCATAAACTATCCCGTTAGTCCACTTACCCAGGTCATTACTGCTTTTCCTACTAAACACAGAATGTTACTTCATAAATGCTGTAGGACACAGTAAAAGCAAGACTGCAAGTTTAGCACATTAAAGTTTGAAAACATTGCAAAGTAACTTTCAAACTGCAAGAGTTTCTTTAAAACCAAAGCAAGCTTATTAAAGTAAACTCCTACTTGTGATGAGACTGTATAAGAAAAAAATAAATTGCTCTACTTTCCTTCTGAATAGGAAAAACTCATTTTATATAAGGAACATTCCACAGAGTTTTATTTAACCACACGCATTTGACTGAGTGTGTTTGAAGTACTTCAGCACCTCTTGGTATGTCATCATTCTGAACTCGTTTAGAATTCAGTGAAACATCACAAAGCATAATATATTCATTTGGTAACCATTTGGATGTCACATTTATTTCTATAGGTGTTCAATTGTAATTTGATGTTACTGGGCAGTCAGGGAAAGCGTAGCCTTAATTTCTATAGTTGCCCCACTGTTAGAATTCATCCTCTGCATCCAAATCAGCATATTTGCATGTACAATTTATTCTTAATCTGAGTTTTATATTTTAAAGAATCTCTTTTTCCTGATTATCACGTTTAAATGCAAATTGTTTGATACACAGCTAGTCTGTTACAGCTGTGAAGAAATCTTATAAAGCAAGATTCCATAGGTTAGTTATAGCTGTAAAAGTTATATAAGCGTGTGTTATTTTCTTATTTAAAAAAAAAGTTACATTGTACCTAAATAGTATGAGCATATTTTTGCCAGTTCTCCCCCAGCTAAACCCAACCAGGCCATGTTAAAAAATAAATATCCCGTAGGAATTGGTCTTAAATTTTGTGAGTTTTGAGGAATGCTATCCCTCACATAGAATATGACCTCTTTTTATTTTAGTGAAAGGAGCTGAGCAATAATCCAAGGGTCAGAAAATGTTTCTGGAAGGGTAAAATGCTTCTGCTCTCTGATTCTCAGAGGCTGAGCTGCCAGCCAAGAACTGAAAAGCGAGAGTGAGAAAGATGTGAATAAAAATGCTTTCATTTTAAAGTTAAATGTAAAGATAGAAATATCCAATCAAAATTGCAGTTATAATCTGTCGAACTAATTCTACAGGGTCATGGTAAAATATAAATATGTGTGTATGAGATTTAAAAAAATGTCCATTATCCATCATGTGGCAATATTTTAAAAAATCATAATCACAAGTTATTGTTAATGACAATGTAAATTATAACCTACATAAACTCAAAAATATATATAATATATATATAAAATATGGATATATGTGTGTGTTTTATGTAGCAAGCATGGAATTATTTATTATCAGTTATATAGCAACATTATTCTTAATTATAATTAACTGTAACCAAGACCTAAAATAAAGTGTCAAAAATAAAATAAAAAAATGAAATCTCAAAAATAAAATGTAATCTCACACAGCACTTCAGTACAATACCTCTTCAAAGATATTAGATGAAGTTTAAGCCCCATTCCATAGAAGACAAGTAGAAGCAGATTTGGGGGTTTGTAATAAGGTAAGCTCATAGTGAATAAGAAAGGGCTGACCCTCATCACATATTTTTCTATGGGTTTTAAATATGTTCAATTATCTTCAATTCTCAAAACCAGTATATTCTTTACTGAGAAAACAGGATGAAAGGCAGTAAATCATTGCTGAATCAAATTAATTTATTCATATTTTTGTTGGCTTTGTAAAGGCTGAATCATAAATGAATGACCGAAGCGTAAACAAATCGATGCATAGGTAATCACAGAGCCCAACTTTGGGATTCTGGCACAGTCCTCAGAACATATGTGGACACGCCCACAGTGCCCTGGCTGACACTTGGCCATTCCCTGGGAGGGAGCATCACCTCTGCTTCACTGACCCTCCCCTTAAAACTGAGAAATACTACTTCCTGAGAATACTAAAAAGGTCTGAACTCAGAAGTAACCCAAGTGGCAAATTGTCCCTTTTAAATAGCATATCAGTCACGTAATATAGGAAACAAATGTATGATCGTTTAGCATGTATAATTATACCAGCTGAGACAAAATATTTTTAAAAAGAAAGTTTGATTTAAAAGAAGTTGTAAGAGTAGACTTTTAAAGAATCGCGGATTCTTTTTACGTCTACTATTCCTAACCAAAATGTCTGTTTTACCATATGTTTGCAGATCTAATTTTTAATTCTCTTAGACTGTAAATCCACCAAATGGCATACAGTTATCACAAGTTCACATCATTCAATACATGAAAGAAAATTTTCTGTTTCACATTTTTTGATTAGAGATGTTCAAGATTCGGCAGTGCAGTTTTTCATTTGGAATTTTTCTTGACAAACACTATCCCACAGTATTCCTAAGTAAACAGAAGAAGACATAAATGAATTTTATGTCACTTTAAAAAGGTAGAACTTCGGGCGCCTGGGTGGCTCAGTTGGTTAAGCAACTGCCTTCGGCTCAGGTCATGATCCTGGAGTCCCGGGATCGAGTCCCACATCAGGCTCCCTGCTCAGCAGTGAATCTGCTTCTCCCTCTGACCCTCCCCCCTCTCATGCTCTCTCTCTCTATCTCATTCTCTCTCTCAAATAAATAAATAAAATCTTTAAAAAAAAAAAGGTAGAACTTGTTATGACATATAGGTATCCCTGAATAATTAAATAATAAGTCAACCATATGAAATAAAACATTTTTTCTTGTCTTTCAAGGATGAATTTTATTCTTTGACCTTGTGATGATTGTCATACCATACTAAAATTTCTAACTTTATCAGATATCATGTTATTGGCCTTAGATGCTATTTAAAACCACTAAAACTTCCTTCAGGTGGTAGAAGAAACAACATTTCTAGCGAACAGATATTAACCCCTTGCCTAATGAGATTAATTTGTTTCCCTGTGGGTTGGAGATATCTATCCAGAACAATTTCTTTTCAGAGGATTTCTGCTTTATCAGACAAACATTTAATCACCCCCTCATCTCTCTCCTTTTTCCTGACCTGTTTCCTAAGAGGGAAGGACTGGTTGCTGAGCAACAGACCTCTCTGAAAAGCATACGGCTCTCCACCTCCCTTAGTTGGTAAAATGCAGGCAGCTGAAACCTAACCGAGGATTGGACACCAGGAAGGGGTTTGGCTGAGCCACCTTCCCTAGGCTGCAACAACATTGCAATCAGTCCTGGAGTCTGGCAGCCACATAATTTCACAGCTGCAGAATATCAAATGTCTTGTAATAACAGTTCCTAAATTAGAGTGAACTAAACATTTAAGAACTAAAAAGAATCAGCCTAAGTCAGAACATTTAATCAATCAAAAAAGTATTGTTTAGTTGCAAGACAATAACTTTTGTGCTCTCATGTGGGTTAACTGGAAAAGAGAGTGACCTCTAATTTATACATTTTATTTATTTACTTATGTATCTATGTGTCTATTTATATATTTATTCATCTATGTGAGGGAGGATATTTTGGTTTGTTAATAAGTACTCAAAACAAATTTCATCTAAGGTTATTCATTAGATTTTCCCTGACTTCAATTGTGCTGTCCTGCAGTTTATATAATTGATTTTAATTTTTTTTAAGTTTTTTAAATTTTATTTTATTATGTTATGTTGGTCACCATACAATACATCATCAGTTTTTGATGTAGTGATCCACAATTCATTGTTTGCGTATAACACCCAGTGCTCCATGCAGTATGTGCTCTCCTTAATACCCATCACTGGGGTAACCCATCTCCCCACCCCCTCCCCTCTAAAACCCTCAGTTTGTTTCTCAGAGTCCATAGTCTTTCATGGTTTGTCTCTCCCTCCAATTTCCCCCCCCCCTTCATTTTTCCCTTCCTTCTCCTAATGTCCTCCATGCTATTCCTTATGTTCCACAAATAAATGAAACCATATGATAATTGACTTTCTCTGCTTGACTTATTTCACTTAGCATAATCTCCTCCAGTCCCATCCATGTTGATGTAAGAGTTGGGTATTCATCCTTTCTGATGGCTGAGTAATATTCCATCGTATATATGGACCACATCTTCTTTATCCATTCATCTGTTGAAGGGCATCTCAGCTCTTTCCACAGTTTGGCTATTGTGGACATTGCTGTTATGAACATTGGGGTGAATATGGCCCTTCTTTTCACTACATCTGTGTCTTTGGGGTAAATACCCACTAGTGAAATTGCTGGGTCATAGGGTATCTCTATTTTTAATTTTTTGAGGCATCTCCACACTGTTTTCCAAAGTGGCTGTACCAACTTGTATTCCCACCAACAGTGTAAGAGGTTTCCCCTTTCTCTACAACCTCTCCAACATTTGTTGTTTCTTGCCTTGTCAGTTTTTGCCATTCTAACTGGTGTAAGGTGGTATCTCAATGTGGTTTTGATTTGAATTTCCCTGATGGCTAATGATGATGAACATTTTTTCATGTGTCTGTTAGTCATTTGTATGTCTTCTTTGGAGAAGTGTCTGTTCATGTCTTCTGCCAATTTTTTGACTTGATTATTTGTTTTTTGGGTCTTGAGTTTGAGAAGTCCTTTATAGATCTTGGATACCAGCCCTTTATCTGTAGTGTCATTTACAAATATCTTCTCCCATTCTGTGGGTTGCCTCTTTGTTTTGTTGACTGTTTCCTTTGCTGTGCAGAAGCTTTTTATCTTGATGAAGTTCCAATAGTTCATTTTTGCTTTTGTTTCACTAGCCTTTGGAGATGTATCTTGAAAAAAGTTGCTGTGGCCAATGTCAAAGAGGTTACTGCCTATGTTCTCCTCTAGGATTTTTATGGACTTCTGTCTCACATTGAGGTCTTTCATCCATTTTGAGTTTATCTTTGTGTATGGTGTTAGAGAATGGTTGAGTTTCATTCTTCTGTATATAGCTGTCCAATTTTCCCGGCACCATTTATTGAAGAGACTGTCTTTTTTCCATTCCATATTTTTTCCTGCTTTGTCGACAATTATTTGACCATAGAGTTGAGGGTCCATATCTGGGCTCTCTATTCTGTTCCATTGGTCTGTATGTCTGTTTTTGTGCCAGTACCGTGCGGTCTTGGTGAACACAGCTTTGTAATATAGCTTGAAATCAGGCAACGAGATGCCTCCAGCTTTGTTTTTCTTTTCAACATTTCCTTGGCAATTCGGGGTCTTTTCTGATTCCATACAAATTTTAGGATTGTTTGTTCCAGCACTTTGAAAAATGTCATTGGAATTTTGATTGGGGTGGCATTGAAGGTATAGATTGCTCTGGGTAGCATAGACATTTTAACAATGTTTATTCTTCCAATCCATGAGTATGGAATATTTTTCCATCTTTTTGTGTCTTCTTCAATTTCTTTCATGAGTGTTCTGTAGTTCCTAGAGTATAGATCCTTTACAACTCTTTGGTTAGGTTTATTCTGATTTTAAATTGAAAATTCACTTAGTGTTCCAGTAATCAAGACATTTTTTGTTGCTATCTGTGAACAGGAGAATAACCATATCTATATAACTCCTAAATTGCTTAGAATTTTGGCATTTTTTTTTTTTTTTTTTTTTTTTTTTGTCATCAGAAGTGAGTTCCCAATTCTTAGTTCTTTGGTAAAGTTGCTGCTCGACTCAAACTTTAAAACAAATCAACAAGACTCAATAAACTTGTTTTTACTCTATTTCAGGACTTAAATAAGTCAAAATTTTATTTAAAAAATAGATTTAGTTTCTTTGTTGAAAGTAAAATATATGATGAGAACCTTGCAAAAGTGCTATATTAAAATACCTAAAAGAGTGAATTCTTTCCACCACTATTTGCTGAGGCAGGAAGTGTTTCTCTGAATCACTGGAATCAACATGATAGAAACAGGCACAATCTTGCTTTCATGGATCATATAGCCTAGTAAAGCTGATGGACATTTTAAAAAAATTATTGTGTGCCTAATGTCTCCTGCATTGTCTCAGGAGCTACAAATGAAGCTGGAAAAGGCAAATAAACAAAGACACACTCATACATCAGACTGTGACCAGTTCCATGAAAAGGAAGGAAGGACGGAGGGAAGGAAGGAAGGATGGAGGGAAGGAAGGAAGGAAGGAAGGAAGGAAGGAAGGAAGGAAGGAAGGAAGGTGAAAGAGATAGATGTCAGTGCAGGTGGAGATGAGGGGACATTATAAGGGTCTGGTTTAAAAAGGTAGTTTTCACTGCTGTTGTAATCAAGAGCTTGACCCCAGTTTTGGTGTTTAACCACTGACAGCTTTTAGGCTCCATATTTTTCTCTTTCCTTCTTGCCCCACATCTGGGGCAACCAACAAGAAAGCTCTGTGCATTCCTTCCCTAGAGCCAGTGAAAAGTTCCAGCAAAGTCCCTACCTCCCGCCCACTCCCACCACAATCCTCACCTCACCTAGCCTCTCACCCCCCAAAAACCAAAGCCATTTGCCTCTACCTTCCCTCAAGTCATTTTCAGACCACTTTCAGAACATGCCCCGCTCTCCCCCCAAATCCTCTTTGTGTAACTAATACATGTCTTTATTATAGTCTTTGTGTGTATAGTACAATGTGTGGTACCAACAGTCATAGTGTTTGTGTGGTACCAACAGCCTCCACATCTAGACCACATTTTGGGTGGTGAGGTAGGTCCCACCCTCAGTGGGCAACAATAGACGAGCTACTTAGATTTTTCAATTAGCTATAGGAATTTATAACATTTAGAGAAATGATTTGATCACTGTACACAAACTAATCCAGTCATTAATTGTTTAGGAGTTACTAGTTTTTTAGTAGTCACCAAAATATTAACATTAAACAAAAAGACGGACCCAGAGAGGTCTAGAATTTCATCTGAGAACAGCTAGTATGTCCTAAATTCTACCTGCAAGTCTTTACATTTGTTGTACTAGTTTCTTGTAAGCCTCTTAAAGTTTTTGTGAAATAAGACTAAGTAAATAAATAATTCTCCCGGCTTATTCAAACAAAACATTCCTATAGAATATTTACCCCAGGGACAGGAGATACCTGAAAAGAGGGAACAAAACTGCAAATATTTATTACAGACGTGGAACGTTTCAGACAAGTGCCCACTGTACATGTTTTGTTTTTCTCTCCAAAGTTTTCTTTTCTGAATTTTAATTCTTCTGATTACGTAAAGAAGAAAGCCTAATATAGGTGCTAACCTAACTTTAGCATCGCTCTATAAAGTGTGTGAATCTCACGTTCACAAGGAAGGCATGCTGCCCAACCCACTTGGGAGTTGAGAGTGGTGAGCAGGAGCACTGACAATTCAGCAGGAAGATGGGAAAAGCAAGTGGGAGAAATGGTGAGCAGGGGGCCAGCAGCACTCATGGCTCCAGGAATAGTTGGTCGTGAAATCCATAGGGCCTTCTTAGGTAAAAAGCAAATATTTGAAACCTCAAGTCCTGAATCTAAAAAGCAAGGGTATTTCCTGAATAATATCCCATTACATAAAACAAATTGACCTCTTTATCTATAGAAGCTGTAAATTGCAGCTATTTCAATAGCAGACACATGGGGTGAGAGAGTTTGCCCTGAGGTAGGCATTTCATGCATTTTTTAAAGCAAAATCAAAGTTCTAAAATAAGAACTATAATAGGAGAGAAATGTGGCAGAGCCACTGGGAATTTCTCATGATCCCGCATGTAATTGAACAGCATGAATACAAAACCAGCTGCATATTAGTTGTCCTGACATGACTGTCTTAGCACCTTTCAAAACAAAATGAATATTCCCTATTATTACTTTACCTCTTTCTGCTGGTTTTATTCTGATTCAACACTTTTGCAGTATTTTTTTTTCAAGCATCTTACCTGTATTCGGAGCTTTTCTCTTAACTTCAAAGCAAGCTCTAAGCAGTACAGGGTTCTAAGGAGGTTTCAGTATTAAAAACAACCGTGTAAAAAAAAAAAAAGAAAACAACTGTGTCCCAAACCATAATTATTTAATGTATGTAACTGTAAAAACAGAAATTTTGTATTAAAATTGTAATCTCCTGCTTGGCTATACCTGACCTGATAAGGGTGAATTTATTCTCTTTTTTCCCCATACTCACGAACAAAAAGTAACCCCCAAATTATATTAACTCCAGACAGTCTTTTTTTTTTTAAAGATTTTATTTATTTGATAGAGAGAGAGACACAGCGTGAGAGGGAACACTAGCAGAAGGAGTGGGAGAGGGAGAAGCAGGCTTCCCGCTGAGATGTGGGACTCGATCCCAGGACCCTGGGACCATGACCTGAGACGAAGGCAAACGCTTAACTGACTGAGCCACCCAGGCGCCTTCAACTCCAGAGAGTCTTAAAGGACCTAGAAACAGAACAGACGTTGGATCTCAGTATTATTGTATTACCCGAAAGTAAGAATTATGAAGTAAGATTATGAACTTGTAATTTCTTTTTTTTTAAGATTTTAATTATTTATTTATTTGAGAGAGAGAGAGAGAGTGAGCAAGAGAGAGAGCACAAGCCAGGGAGAGAGGCAGAGGGAGAAGCAAACTCCCCACTGAGCAGGGAGCCCAATTCAGGGCTTGATCTCAGGACCCTGGGATCATGACTAGAGCTGAGAGCAGACACCTAACCAACTGAGCCACCCAGGTGCTTCTGAACTTGTAATTTCTTATTTGATACTTTGCTCCTATACATACCATTTCAAACACTTCAACCTCGATTTTTTTTTTTTTGTCAAACAAGAAAAAAGAAGCACAGTAAAAACAATTAGTTTAGGATATGAAATCACAACAAAGGAAAAACTACTGAAACTTCCCTCTCACCTTTATCAGACCAGGGCACATAGCTGGACGTACAAAGTAATTAAAGTCTAAATGGGGATGTTGATATTATGAGGAATTATCCCCTTCTCCACAGAGAAGCCACTAGGATATGTTCATCTTATTGTTATATTTTTTTAACTCTGAAAATCCTGTTGTAGGTTCTTATTTGTCACAATGGCTTTTTCATTGAGCATTGTGCCTTTCAAGGAAATAATTAGAATTTGTGTTGAAACTTTAATTTGTCACTCATTTCTTTTTAAAGATTCATTTATTTAATTTTAGGGAGAGAGCGGGGAGGGGGGTGAGAGGGGAGGGGTGTTGCAGAGAGCATGAGCCAGGGGAGGGGCAGAGGGAAAGAGAGAATCCTAAGCAGATTCTGCACTCAGCGTCCGCATCCAATTCAGGGTTGATCCCCATGACCCCAAGATCATGACCTGAACTGATACCAAGAGTGCTGAACAGACTGAGCCACCCAGGCACCCCTTGCTACTCTTATTTTGACCTCAAAGAATAATCTATTTTGCTTCCTTTGTTTCATATAAATATAATTCTCAATATTGTGTAGTCTGATTCCTCAACCATACAATCTCTCAAGAGATTCAGGGGGAAATTTTTCCTCTTAATCTTGGAGAATAAAAATATGAATAAAAAAAATAAATTAGGCAAGTATCTTCAGAACTAAGAGTAGAAATTAACTTCAGGGTAGTTCTCAGTGAGTCTCACACGTCTTTTGATTCTCCTCCCCTGAGCACCTGAGTTATCAATAAACACTGAATAAGTTATCATGAAATTAGTCATGTCTGTGAAATAAGGCATATAAATATTTCTATAAAACTATGAATGGAGATATAAATATGTCTTGATAATTATTGCTATGACTTCTATTAGTACTACTATTATAAACCCTCGAATTGTCTAATAATTTACGTATTGAATTGTAGATGACTACCAAATACCACTCCAAATACAGTCTTTTCAGATAGAAAGCTCCCACAGCACTTACACAATACAAATATACCTATACTGAGGGGCTCCATTTGGTTTTCAATAATCCTCTCAAGCACTTCTTATACACATTAAATTTGACAACTGCATAAAAGATTATTACAAATGAGATACACAAAAGGAAACTGTAGTTCCACAGAACACTAACTAATATATGGGTTAACATCTTTTTCAAAACAATCTATTTAAGGAGAATAGTAGTCAATTAATGAAGTATGGAAAACTGAGCCAATGTGAGTTTGTGCCAGTAAGAGTTCAAGGACTTGGTCCTGCTCCCTATTATCATTTAATGTGCTGAATTACCATAAATTTCTTTTACCTTGCATTTTCTTAGAATGCATTCTAAGAATAAAGTGAGATCACTAAATAAAACTGTGATGCTTGTTAAATAATTACACAGTTTGAGACAAGGTTGTTCTCCATAAGGTCGGGTACTATTACTGAGGTGGTTGACCAAGCAGAATGTAGCATTGTTATGGCCTTGAACTGTAAGAATATTAAGATCCAGAGGTTTTTCCTATAATATAAAGATCTGTCAAGTAGAAATTCAGAAAGGTATTTTAAAAAATTCTCTTTCTCTTCTTAAGCTGAAGAATTACATAACAATAACAACAAATCTGAATTCGGCCGAAAATGAATTTTTCACTAGCAGTATATTAAGGCAAGACTTTGGTCACAGTGTGTAGGCATAGGGCACCCATGATCAATAGTTGTCTCTCTGGCATGATCACATTCGGCATTTAACAGTCATTAAACAATTAGTTAAAACTGATTTTGGAAATTAAAATTAGAAGGGTCATCATTTCTCTCATTCTGATACCTATTGCACTTTAGACAAATATAATATTGCTGTCTTCTTAGTATTTTAAAGTTTTGCATTTGTGTTTGAATTTCCTGTAATAGAAAAATATGCCATCTATAAATGTATTCAACTCTAACAAATCATACCCATTCACCCTCACACACTCCGAAGTTTTTATATTGTATATAGGAAAAAGAAATGGGATGTCTCTAATGGAATATCTACCCACTCTCAGTTATTTTTATACACACACACACCCCACACACATAAATACACAAATTAGGATGTCAGAAAAAGCAACATTTTTTAATGTGAAAAACTGGGAACGTTGTTAATACCAAAGCCATTTTCCCAGACCTTTTAGAATTCCTCTAGGACAATTTTGACAGAGATTTAATCTTAATGACATAAACAAAGTTGCTACTCAATAATTCATTTCATAAAACCAGAGGGAAAAAGAGCAACTGCATGACACTAAATCACTGCTTGGATCTTGAGTACCATTCACAATAACTAGCCCGGCCATTCTTTATAAGTGCGTTGTTCCCTTTGAGAGATACGAATTTTAATTTCACTAGCCCGGCTGTCCTTTTTTTATAAATCTGCAGGTTCCTTGGAAAGAAACACATTTTAATTTTAGATGTATGGAGAAAGAAAAATGTGTACACATTTACTCAAACTCTTAAAGACTTGTAAAACCTTTTAGAATATAAGCTCTTTTAATTCCAAATGTATGGTAACCTGGATAGAGAATAAACTGAAATTCATGTATATTCCATCTAGAAAGAAAAAAAAAAAATGTTGAATAAATTATATATAAATAAAATTTAGCCAATTGATGGATTCAATTGTTTTCTAAAACCTTTAAGCATTTACATTTCATATTCAATTCATTTCACATGACATTAGTAGTGATACCAATTCATATGTGAATATCAGACCTCGATATTAATAATCATTCTTAGCTAACATATTAAAGATAATGATGTGAGTTTTAGTTATGAAATACACATAAAATAATATTTCCTCTGGCTCATTGTTTATAGCACTCATTTCACAATTAATCATATGTCATTGTGGCATCTTTTAAAAAAAAATTTATTCCTAACAAAATTTTCTGTTATTTTTTAACTTTTTTTATTACTTCTTGAGGGAGGAACTAGTTTTCTAAATTTTAACAAGGAACTAATTTTTGTATGTACATCCCACAACACTCACAAAAACAAATGCTTATTGATTTGAATTTGTTTCCTTCAGTTTTATTAAAATATGTAAAAATATAATAATTATAATTTAATTTTTATAATTATTATTTAGCTAATCACATTGTTATGGATCTAGAGGGTTTTTTTCTATGCATACCACATAGACACGGTTTAACTACATATACAATGACTTACCAGAGTTAATTTTTTGGTTCATTTTTCTCATAAAAAAATTGAAGAGTATCTTGACTATTTAATTTGTAAATGGAAAGTATATAATGACCAAATGTACTCTCACTGCATGCTAGCTGACTGTCATTGCTAACTGAACTCCATTTTAAGTGGAAAGATGGTGCCTGTTAAGCTAAGAGCCCAGTGCCGGTAAAATCAGGAGCCAAACATACCCCTTCCATTGATTCCATTTCCTGTATGGCTGTTCTCCAATCTGACAATAAGCATGTGACAGTTTCCGTTGTTTATGCCTTGCACCAGAGCAAATCAACAATGTTGACAATTTAAAGTCATTTGCAGCCACATTACATATAAATAAAATAACCAGTCCTGCTAATGTTGATAATGAACTCTAATTTTTCAGATAAGCAGTTAATTGCTTCCTTCTGGCTTTCTATATTTCTCAACACGTGCAGCAAAAGGAAACTTCGGGTCTGATTGGCAACAGCCTCCCCAGTTGCATAGCAGTTTTCTCACTATCAAGCAGTGATGGTGCCAATAAAACACAGGCAATTCCTGTTTACATTTGCATCAAGATATTCTCTTGGTTTGTTTCATGCAAAATGACCCAAGCCAATAACCACAGTCAGGTTCTCTCTACATTAGAAAACCCAGGTATAATTTGAGATTCATCTAAAACTAGATTCTGTCTACAGCACAGTAAAATTAACGAGAAGCAATTTTAATGAAATAATTACAAATTTTCAAATATAAAAGAAAAGTTAATGATTATAGATTTTCCCCTATGCAGGTGTTATGAAGTAGGTAAAGGACTATTAAAATTATTGTTTTAACTCAAGAAAAATTAAACAAACAACTTTAAAGTTGATAGAAAAGCTTGCTAGAAATGAAAAGTATAAAAGAAATGTCACAAAATAGCATACGATTAAGTGTAAATGAGAAAGCATAAGCAATGAATCAAGAGATATTCTTTCATATATATTCCATAATCAAAATTCATGACCTTGATGTTAGCTAAGAATGACTAATAATAAGTCAGGCGTTCATATATGAATGGATCCTAAAACAATGTTTGAGGTTTTCTGAAAACTAAAGTATATATTTATATATAGTTATGTGCATTTATAATAAATACTATATAATTTTGTCCAATTTCATATATAACATTAAGATGAATAAATAGGATGAATGATTTTTAACACTATTTTGTCATTGAGATTATTTAGCATTTTGTGAACACTGATATCTTTTGTGACCATTTTTCTGCAGCATTTAACTAAATCAAATCATTTTTATTTAATATTTATTTAAATTATTTCTCCTTATATGCATTATAAACACTTTTTTATTGAACTTAATTCCATTCATTTCAGCAATTGTTTTTCAGATAATCCAAACAAGAATTGTTATATTTAGTCCTCTGGTGGATTTTACATTTATTTGCATCTTGGGACGCTAAAAGTAACACTGTAGAATATGGTGTTCTCCTTGACAACAAATCACAGATTCTGTAGTAAGTTATATGTGGCTTTTTGATTAAGGAAAAAATCTTAAACCCTTTTTATTAAACTATTTCCTCTATGTTAACCTTTAGATTCCTTCAATTCTGTTATTCATTTGCATTAAGTAAAATTTCTTTTTTTTCTTTTTCATTGCTGAAGGTCTGAAATATGAGCATTTATTCTAGCATTTCAAGATTTTTGTAGGAAAAGTTGTTTGGCTCATCCATGTCATTCATGGTTATATATATATATATATAAATTTGATTTCTATTCAGTTTGGGTTTTTTAGACTTTTGAACCTAAAAGTGGGTACCTACCTTGTCCATTTTATAGCTTTAGCATTGGAAAAGAATTTTTCTGAGTAAACTATTGTTTGTTTTCAAGAATTATATTAGCTCTTTTGGTTGCTGCCTCTCTGTAAATTAATACCTTAAGACACCATCTCTAGGAATCTAAGATGCTTTTCCACTACCAACGTCAATAGCTATTAAATATTTAACTACTTTAAAAAAATCTGTAGTTTTACCATTTTACCAAACATAAAACTAACCTGACACCTTTCTGCTGATACAAATATTGGCCTGTTTCTTTAGCACAGAATATATGTTCTTGCCCTTTTCCAGCTGTAAGCTGTTTTCTTGATAAAAATAACTATACGTTACACTGATATAATATATTAAACCCGAGTTCTTCGTGGAACTCCAAAGTTTCTGTTTAGGAATTCAAGTAGATTATATAAAGTGAGTTCTTCTTTATTTATATAATATAACCTAAATTAGCATGATTTGCCACTGGAGTGAAAAATCACATAATCTATTTTTCCTGATTTGTCTTTTTTTTTTTTTTTAATATTCAGGGCTTTTTAATTTTCTAGTTACAAATGCCTATAATTTATCTACTCTGGAGCTGATGCTGAATTCTTTCTTATATTGAATTAAACTGATCAAATTTGAAATATGTCATTCAGCTTTGTATAAATATAAATTACACATTTGGGGGTGCCTGGGTGGCTCAGTCGGTTAAGCGTCTGCCTTAGGCTCAGGTCATGATCTCAGGGTCCTGGGATAGAGTCCTGCATCAGGGTCCTTGCTCAGGGGCGGAGTCTGCTTCTCCCTTTCCCTCTGCCCTTTCTCCACATGTGCGCTCTCCCTCTCTCTCAAATGAATAAACAGAATCTTTTTTAAAAAAAGTTACACTTTTTCTTATAAAGTCTGTTTTCTCCTTGGGCCTCTTTAAGTCTCTCAGAAAGATACCATCCAGATATATTGACTTTCTATTTTGATTCTGTTAGACTGACTTAAAAAGTTCTTGTGAACTGGCCACACTAAGCCAATTTAAGAAATAATTTTGAAGAGAGCCCCCATCTATTACACATAGCAAATGTAGATATATTCCAGGTAATTATGGCTATAGGTCTATTCTTTCTTCTAGAATGTAAACTTTATCCTCATTTCTAATTCCAGTTTTATGTCAGTTATTAGCATAATGAAGAGTCCTCTTCTCATCTCTAGATTTCTGGATTATCCCTAAACAAAATGACTGATTCAAAGTCTATAATAATATGACGCCTGGGATGACTTTAAACTAGTATACAATCATCTCCCAATTGTGTTTAATTTAAAATTCCACTGTCTTCTTTAGATGAAAATGTTCCTTCCAGTCTTTTTAAGAGCTTCAGGATTTTTCCATCTAAGCATTTCATGTTCTTCCAACACAGCCTCTGTAATTAGTGGCTCCAGGCCAATAAATTCATCCTGCAAGTCAGTGCCTCTGTTTCTTCTAGCTTCAGCCCATGATGTGAAAGCAAATCATTACAACTGGCTTCCCAGACTTGAAATTGAATTTGACAAACACTCTTGGGGAGTTACATACGATGAGGACATGAGTTACAGATAGCAATGACACCTATCTTCTAACCTCATTACACATATTCAGTTCCTACTGAATTCAAAGAGAGTCATGAGTACGTAAGAAAGAACAAAATTTGTCATTGGATTTCTAATACATCTCTAATGGCATACAGGAGATACCATGCTTCTCATTGAGCACTGGGAGTTCCAGGTTCCAAGGGATTATGTATTTTTTATTTGCTATTTAAATAATGTCCACTTTGGTATATTATTCTAAGTAGATCTCATCTCAGTCCACAATGCCTCAAGAGTGCAGTCTCAAAAGCATAATTATGAAATATAAAACATTCATAAATTTATGGTGCATTGCAAAAGTCAGAAGTAAAGTTAGCAAAAAATGATGAAACAACCTCAGAAGATGTTAAAACAAAGGAAAATAGAGATCTTTTAATACCATGTCTTCATTTTACCTCAAGAAAGCACAGGTTCCAGGAAGAAAATGAGAGCCCAGGTCAAAGAACTAGCTACCGACCGACCTGGAATAAAAATCAAGTCTTCTTATTTTCATCTCGATGTTTCCGATCTTGTATTACTGATTTTCAAGAGAAACAAACATATAACTTAACCTTTATAATTTCCAATTTCCTCTGCTATAAATGCCAAGATACACAAATTTAGGGCTTTTCCCCCAGATCATTATTTTATCAACATTTTCCTTCTTTACAATTACAGATTTCAAATGATTTACATATTAATGTGGACTTTGAGGTCCAAGTTAGTTACTTTGAAAATTGAACCCTACTAATATGTTTATTCCTATACTAAAAGTTACTGCAATGACCATTTTGAAAGTCCCGTTTAGAATATTTTTAACTTCCTCTTGTTTTTTTAGAGTTGCTTTAAAAATTCAAAAAATTACAGGCAGAAATGTGTTTTGTTTGGGGTTAACTTGTTAAAGAATGATAAGCTTGGCCATATGTTCCCCTCAAGCTTCCCTGTCATGGAACTCAAATGTGCTATATCCAGAAGAAGACGAGGGGGCAGTGTAGCCTTCGGTCTCTAATTAGTTTCATGCCTATCATTCCAGCATTCAAACACAAATGAACTTGCAAACCTCAGTGGACTTCTTTTAAAAATGAAGGCACTGATTGACTTTTGGCTGTTGCTTAAAAAAATATCCTGAGGAAATGTTGCGTCCTTTATACCCGTACATTCCCAACCTCATAAGAGAAGAAGGGCTCCCAAAAGCTTGCCAGTACTATTTATTACTTTTAGCAGAGTAGAGCCTCTTGAAAATGCACACATACCCATAATGCCAGTACTTCCACTGATATAAAATAAAATGAATAAATGAATAATAAATGAAATATCACAAATGTATTTGCCTTGTCCTCTCATATAAATTAAGATGGGACAACAAAAGTCCCATAATGAATTCAAATAATTAAAAATCAGTGTTTAGGGAAAAAAAAAGGTGTATGCTGTAGAAATGCAAGGATTGTTTCAGATCAACATCTGTGAGGATCCATTGATTAATTACAGCTATGACTACACCAATAAAAAGGGACTTTATGGCACTTGATATATTTTTTCACTCTTCTGCAACTGAAACTCCTACTTCTAATAACAGTTGAAGACTTGATTGCCTCAATGTTTGGATTCCAGAATTAGAACAAAAATGGTGACTTCAAATCTCAAAAGTTCACAGAAGATTTGCCTTAATATGGAAACAGGAGCTAAATAATTTATGAAATGTGAAGGAGTAATATCATCTCAATGACATTGGTTCAGATTATCTTTTCCAAGCAGTTATTGATAATCTACATGCAAGAAGCCAAATACTAGGTGCTTTCATTTATATCTTACTTACTCTTTATAGCAACTGTATGAATAGATTAGTTATGCCTATTTTATAGTTAATTTTATAAAAAACAAAACAAAACTTAGAGTCAGTGAGATTAAGTAACATGACCAAGATCACACAACTAGTAAGAGTAGAGGTATTTTCTTAAAACAATTTGGTCTATTATTTATTTATTCTTCAGCAAAGACAATAGAGTATGTTTGAAATGCAACTGTCATGAATTAAATCTTTCAAAAATATAATTTTAATTGTCCTATAACCGAATGGAATTGGGCTTACAATATAATTTTTTTTACCAGAAGAATTTATCTTGCCCTTTCAAGGTAACAAAGCACTTTCCAATATAAAATGGAATCAAGTCAAGTTCTCTCTTTCTCTCTCTCTCCCTTTCCCCTTTCCCCACTTCCTTTCCTGGCTCTTTCTTTTCCTTTCCTTGAATTAATGTGAATTCCAAGTGGCCTTACAAGTTTTCCTGGAACTGAGGCAAGGACATCTTACCCATGTAATATCATGTCCCCTGAAGCCAGCTGATCCTCCCTTATCCAGGTATCATCTTCTATGTCTATTGCATCTGTTCTGGATGTCTCTGATTTGCCATGACCTCCAGTTGACAGGCCCATACTCTACATATCCCTTCTTCCAATGGTAAGGCCCTCATATCTATTTCCCTACATTTCTTGTAGACAAAGTAAATTTAGAAATCTTTCCTCAACATGCCCT
Source organism: Halichoerus grypus (assembly GCF_964656455.1). Lineage (NCBI taxonomy): Eukaryota > Metazoa > Chordata > Mammalia > Carnivora > Phocidae > Halichoerus > Halichoerus grypus. The sequence continues at coordinate 135,821,983 of NC_135718.1, read as the reverse complement.
GGCCTGGATGTGCAAAACTCTATAGTATCACTATGGTTCAGGCTGGTCCACCAGGTACTTCAATCAACCATGAATAACCTATACCTCTGATATTCTGAGATACTTACCATCTTGCTTAGCTGTGTCCTGAGACTCCTAAGTCATGGCATGTTCAGCTCTGAGATATCTCCAAACTTATCTGGTGTCTTCAGAGACATACATTCTCCCAGGACTCAGCTGAAAAGATATAGCAAAGACTAAATCTCTTTCCAAAGACCCAACAACAATTAAACTGAATGCACTTTTCTTCCAGTCTCTTTCCTGCCCTGTAGGTGAACCCACCTTCTTCAAATGGCTCCTGGGGAGAAGTCATTAAGCAGAACGTCTGCAATCCATAATCTCCCTAGTGGCAGGAGGAGGGTGATAGGGCAGATGCCCTGAGAAACAAAGAAGCTACTTTAGCCAAATCTCCTTGCAAACATGCTGATGACCGTTCTGGTACACAAACTAATGATATTCTCTCTCAGAAGGGTCTTTATCTGTGAAAATATTTTAGCATGCTATATTTGATTTGCCTAGGATTGCTTGTACTAAACAAACATGGAATCTATGAATTTGTAGCACACATCTCTCTAGAAAATGTTACATAAACTATACAGCCATCTGGACACATGACAATGTATCATAGCAAAATGATCCTCTTCTGTGTCCTTTATGGAACCACGAATATCACATAATAGTCCCATATAGTAACCTGAGCCAGAGCACATCCTGACTGGTAAGAAGTAACCTAGGTAACTACATTGAAGGTCCTGGATCTCTCCCTGTTGCACCTGTGCCTCATGATTACATATCTCTTGAAATTATTAGTAAATCTTGCTATTAGCTAAGATTTCTCATTCGAGTGAGTCTGATTTGACAATACAGTCCTTTGTATTATCTCAACTCATTACCATCTTCTCTCACTGGTATAAACCCTACATTCTGAATCATCCAGATCTGGGCTTTGGTATTTTCAAATAAGATTAGAAAATTCACTAAATGGTTTTCTCTTTTAAAGAGAGCACCCAAGTCTTACAATTAAAAGTAGGAATATTTCTCACTATTCTATGCTTGAGGCAGTGAACATAAAAGACCCTTGATGCTTGGATGATGAGGACGATAGTAAGGATAATGAGAATATTACAAATACATAATCCAATATTAAAATATGAACTAGTGCTTTTATTTTAGATGTTTACTATGGCGGTATCACTATATCATCTTTAGTACATTATAGTCACACCTTTATTACACTTATCTCCTAAAATCTTAAGCAAAATGAATACTTAACTATTATAGCTAGATGGCAAGTAATTATTCATAAAAATTATTAACATAATAATTATTAATAATATTGTAAATAGATTGATAAATTCATATGTCATCTTATTTTTTCAAGTATTGTTTAAAAGCAAACATGGATGATTAGCAATCGCTGCAATTGTGCCAAGGATATGTACAGAAAGACTGACCAAAATATCTAATTATACCAGCAATCAAATTGTGAGAATTGAATTTGTTGAATTCTTATAAAAAAGTTTCTAAAAATGTTTCTCAAATATTATTTGAACACCAGAAAAGCCACATAAACAAATATATTGCTAAATATGACATAAAATGATTGACAATTTTATAAACAAAGTATGCCATATTCAATGATTAAAATCCAACAAATATAAGATTCTAAAGTTTATAGAGAACAAAATTTAATACAGAAATTCCTTAATCTATACAAATTAGGTACTTGACTTATGATATGAATAATAGTTTCAACTATAACTGAAACTAAATATAAGTGAATAAAAAACATTAGTAGAAAAGAAAAAAACATTCTGTGTTTTCCAAATGAATCTATTATTATAGACCAAATAGTATGCCACATACTTAAGAATTAAATTATTTTCCTATTGAAATTAAGTATATTTCAACTGATAACTATCAGTCTATTTTTAATGTTTATTTTTTGGTATTTTTCTTTATCAGTGATGCAAAAGAGCTAACAAAATTTTATGAATATGGGAAGGGAGAAAAATGCAAATAATTTATTTTAAAGTAAGAATTAATGAAAATAGTTATAATATTTTCTATTATTGCAAATTTTTCCAACTTAACAATTAGAATTCCTGTGAAGTTCTGCAATGTGTACTGCTTATGAAAAATTAGGATTCTTATTACTAGGAGAAAACATCAGAATATAAAATTTTTAAATCCAGAGCTTTCTACAGGACCTTGAGGAGAGGTATTATGATAGTGTTTCTTAAGGCAATATAGTCTAGTAAATAGAAGTGACAATGTGCTCTTGGGCAAATCTATACATTTAAATGAAAAGTATAATGATGGTGTTTGTATACAAAACATTTTTTGTACCAATGATATTTTATCATATGGTGCCAAGTGGACCTTAGATAATATACGTCTTCATAACTCAGAACTAAATGTAAACCAGCAACTGTTTAAATTTACATTATTTTGTGTCACATTATTATAGAACACAAAGTACTCCAAGCACCACTTAAACAAGATACTTCGCTAGATAGAATCTGTTCTACTTTTAAAACAGAGCAGCCCAGGAAGTGTCAACCTTCTCAAGTGAAGTAATAAGCCAAATGTGTGTGTTACTAGAATGATATTTTGTGGAAATATATCACACAGTGTAGTCTACAACTTAGAATAACTTTAATATATTATCTATCATAATATGGTATATACTAGACTATTGGCTCTTTTATAAATGATCTTATTTACCAAGGGTTTTTTTTATATTGCATATTATGACCATAACTAACTCAGAAAATTTCTGTTCTTTAATACACTTGGATACATAGTCCAAATGTAGCATCCTCTGGTGGTAGCACAGAAAACTGAACTTAAAGTTATCAATACAAAAAAGAAAAAGAAAACACAGCTGGAAATGAAAAATAAAAATGATTTCTGGATAAAATAATGCTAATTCCAAAAGAATAATTAATTTTTTGAGTCTGCAGATATCCCTACATAGAAAAGTTTTCTGTGTATTAGTCAACAAATAAGGCTCATATCCTGATGAATCTTCGTCAATTCAATGTCAAAACAGAATGGGGCAAATGAGTTTGCATTAGCCGTTTAGACCATATATACACAATGCCTAATAGTTTGTAACTTGTCTGATAAACATTGGAAATATTATTTTATAAATTCTTGTTTGACTAATTTTAATTATTTTTCTAAATTAACATTCAGTTTAATGAGTTTATGAGTTTAGATCAATGGTTTTCCATCTAGAACCTCAGACTCCTGGGTTCACACCAAAATAGACTCCAAAATAATAATGATGCTAATGATGATATTGATAAAATAATCAGAAACCACATTTATTGTGTGCCTACTGTATTCCAGGAACTGTTCCATATATTTCACATGTGTAAATTATTTGATCTTTGCAATACAGCTATGAGATTAGTATTCTTCATTCTACAGATGAGGAGATTAATGCACAAGTGGATAGGGTAGCTTTTCCTAAGGTCATTCAGTTAGTAACTGGTTGAGTTAAGAGTTAAACCCAAGCAACCTAGATATTTTAATCATATGCATACCACCTTCCAAGATAGTCATGGGAAGTCCATGAACTATTTCCAATTCCAAACTATCTTATAATTATTGCACATCTCTTTTTTGGATGAACTAAATTAAATGCTATTTCTTTGACTTTGGTCAAAACTGTGTCAAATCAGAGTGATAACACTATTGATTACATATTATGATCAGAAGTCTATAAACATCTTGGGACACAAGGAAGATCATGGCTTATGCATTGTCTCACAACCAGTTGATAGGAAAGTTATAACAAGAAAACCTCACTTTCTTGGTTTCTTTTCAATATGCTTCTAAACTTCCATCTACTTTCTTTAATATAATAGTACATCAGAATTTCCTTCACACAATGTTTTATATTTTTCACTGCACTTTCTAACCTTAGCACATTTAAAATATCTGGAGCTAATGCTTTAAAGACTTGCAAACTTTTAAAGTGGCTTCTATGCTCAAAAAGTATGAAACAAGGTAAAACCCACTTTTTATCCAGTCAGCACATCCTTTGGTAACATATTCTGTTTCTTCTATCTAATTTTAAGGTACCCAGTTGCAATGGTGTATAACAACCTGATAAGGTTTCATTGCAAAATTCAGTCACAGGGTAGGTCAATCTGAAAAAAATAATGTTCATATAAATCCAACCTGGATCAAAATTTTTATTGCAGACATGAAAGTAAGCTAGGGTTGGGGTAGAAATGAAAGAGCTATAGAAATGTAGCACACTCATAATCTTTCATTTCTGCCCTGGAGAAGCTTGAAATGTTGAAGCCAGGAAATAGAATATGATCAAACAGTCCTGCTTGTATGTGACTAAATTGATAAAAACCATGAAAACCTAAATCTAAATTATAAAGCACATTTATGAAGTCCTATCAAACTGAATTGTTATCTTTATGTGTTTTAAACAATTTCTGAACACTGAATAATGGACCAATAAATGCTTAATGAAGGAATGAATATATGGTTCTACCAATCCACACTTTACCTTTTAAGATACTTACTTTCACATCTCTAAAATCCACATGAAGCCAAGACTCGCAATCTTTTCTGAGTGATTTGTGGTAGGAAGAAAAGGTGCTGTATTACCAGTAGAAGAAATCTTATGCATTTTGAATATTAATAAGTTCTTAAAATGTGAATAGAAATGCAATATGTATTATAACATTTGTTTGTAGCAGTGAATTGTCATGACATCCCACAAATTATCCACTAATCACAATTGGTAAAACAAAAAATTTAAAAATGGTGACAGATTTGACATACAAGCCATTACGTTAATTTGAAACTCATTTGGTAGGTTAAAAAATATGGAGACATAAATTCTAAGCCAAAGGACCAATGCGTATAACCACTTTAAGCTTAAGTGCTTAACTTGAGGTTATACAGTACAGTGAAATATCCAATTGTCCAGATTTTGAGAAGTTGGAAATTTTGTCACATATAGATAAGGACAGAAAAAAGAAAGAACATAATCTCTTATCTTCACACACTTAAAATTTTATGTCTGGTAGTGTTTGAAGAAGACTGGAAATCTGGAAATACATCCATAATAAGTTTTAAATTATAGGTGTTAGCTTACAAATTCATGCATTTATTATGTATCTATTGCTCAACAGTCCCCTAAATTACCTTATTAATGAAGGGAAACACTTTCCACACTTACTTATTATGGCAATATATCATAACATTTTTAACTCTATGTTTTTACTATGGATAAAAAGTAAATTGGTAAATGTGCATCAGTTTTCTCCAAATGTCTTTTCTGTTATTACTATTTGACATAAAAATTTAAAATTAATTATTACCCAATAAATGTCTTTTAAGAAACAATTTACTGTAAAAGTTAAAGAGTCAACATCTGTTGTCCTTAAAAACAAACACAACAAGGCGCCTGGGAGCTTCTTCGTTGGGCGTCTGCCTTTGGCTTGGGTCATGATCCCAGGGTCCAGGGATCGAGCCCCATATCGGGCTCCCTGCTTGGCGGGAAGCCTGCTTCTCCCTCTCCCACTCCCCCTGCTTGTGTTCCTGCTCTTGCTATCTCTCTCTCTGTCAAATAAATAAACAAAATATGCAAAAAAAACCTAAAACTAAAACTAAACACAACATGCACACTTCTTGAATTGAGGAAATGAAGGGACTGAAGTGAGAATATCCCTGAATGCTGAAGAGATAGCTCTTCCACAGCTGCTGGAGATGTGAGTGACCCTTCACACAACTCCTGTTTTCTGCCTTTCATTTAAGCCATAGTGCCAACAATAACAACAAAATGAGTAGCAGAAAGGTATTCTCTATGTTGAAAAAACACATGGATTTAATGTAATGATAAATTGAAAAGTGTTCAGGGACTGATATATAAGAAAATAAGCTTAAGCAGTTTTACTCAAAGTATCTTCTATGGACCAGTGTTGGACAGAAAACTCTTCCCAGTCCATAGTGAGATAAGGAGCTTATGACATAGTATCAGTCAACGATACAGTCAAGAAACAATATTTAATTCAACTGATATATATTTTTTTATAATAAGACTTCCTCAATGGAGAAAGCACTGTGTAGTTTTACATTCTGGTACAAGCTCCTTATTTGATCCTAGACTGGTGATAAGTATGAATAATATTGAGCTACAGCACGGATCAGCAAATTAAGGCCTGCAAGCCAAATCGGACTGACATTTGGCTTGGTAAATAAAGTTTTATTGGAACACAGTCATACTCAGTCCTTTTTCTTATTCTCTATGGCTGCTTTGCCACGACAAGACAGTTGAATGCTTGCTGCAGAGACCTTCTGGTCCACAAAACCTAAAATATTGAACATCTGGCCCTTTAAAGAAAATGTTTGCTGACCCTTGAGCTTGAGGATACATATTATCTTGAAACTTTTTGGAAAAGGAAGTTAAAAATCAAAAACAATAATAAAAATAGAGACATGAATAAAAAAATATGTCTAAATGTGCGTGTAAGGCATATATTATTTATTGTGTGTCATTCTGTGGGAAATGGCATGACCTCATGAATCCCAACAACATAAGCCAATTACAATTTGAGAAGAACTGCATATTCTAACCAGAGTCTCTGACTTGGATATCAAGAATAATTAGATACTCCCAGGAAAACATGATGACTCCCAAGAAAACTATTTTAACCTGAATAGTAGTCAATCTGGAATATTGTAGACAATAGAGAATTTCTATTCCCTATTCAGGGAGTGATAAATAAATCCTATACCTGGACGATATTTTTATTCCTTTTTAGAAAAGCAAAATACCTTCCAACACTAAACTTAAGGGATATTTTTAAAATTTAAAAAATAAGGTTATACTGTAGATATGCTAAACTATATTTTGAGGAAAGGTAAATTTACAAAGACATAAATAAAAATAAACAAACCACAAATACCCTTTCCCCATTAATTTGAAATGTTTACTTAAATTATGAGATATTTTTACTTTCAAGCCATATTATAATATGTGGTTCTTTCTATTTTTTTACCTAAAAAGAAAGATACTATGAGAGAAGTTTATTTAAAATTGTATTTAATTTGAAGAAACAGCTATTTATGTACATAAACATTCATATGTATATTCAAATGTATGTAGAGAAATAAAGAAAAGGAAAAAATCTTCAAATCTTGGTTTGTCAAAATAAATGGAAAAGAAAATTTAATATTTCTCACATACAGAATAATTGAATATGTTAAATGAGCACCAATTTACATTAGCATCTGCTAAATGTTTAAACAATCTAAACAATTTGATTATATTTATAGATGTGACTTTTAAAATATGTAGGCCAAAGCAATTATAGCAAGGTTGAGAATATAAAGCTAATATGCCAAAGTTCAACTGCTTTCCTATGTAACAGCAACAAACAAGTGGAATTTGAAATTAAAAATTAAGTGGTATTTGTGGTTTGTTTATTTTTATTTGTCTTTGTAAATTTACCTTTCCTCAAAATATAGTTTAGCATATCTACAGTATAACCTTATTTTTTAAATTTTAAATTTCAAATTCCACTTGTTCGTTGCTGTTATATAGGAAAGCAGTTGAACTTTGGCATATTAGCTTTATATTCTCAATACAATTTACATCAGCATCAAAACATTTAAATACTTAAGGAAACATTTAATACAATATGTACAAGATCTCTATAATGAAAACTACAAAACTCTGATGAAAGAAATCAAAGAACTAAATAAATGAAAAGATATTCCATATTCATGGATAGAAAGATCAGTATAGTCAAGATGTTAATTCTTCTCAACTTGATCTATAGATTCAATTCAATCTCAATCAAAATCCCAGTAACTTATTTTGTGGATATTGACAAACTGGTTCTAAAGTTTATTTGAAAGGCAAAGACCCAGAATAGTCAAGACAATATTGAAGGAAAACAATTTGGAGGACTGACACTACTCTACTTTAAGACTTACTAAAAAGCTACAGTAATCAAGAAAGTGTGGTATTGGCAAAAGAATAGGCAAATAGATCAATAAGACGGATCAGAAAGCCCAGAAATAGACTCCCATAAATATAGTCAACTGATCTTTGGCAAAAGAGCAAAGGCAATACAAGGAAACAAAGATAGTCTTTGGCAAATGGTACTGGAACAATGGAACATCCACATGCGAAAGAAAGAAAGAAAGAAAGAAAGAAAGAAAGAAAGAAAGAAAGAAAGAAAGAAAGAAAGAAAGAAAGAAAGAAAGAAAGAAAAGAGGGAAGGAAGGAAGAAAGAAAGAAAGAAAGAAAGAAAGAGAAAGAAAAAGAAAGAAAGAAAGAAAAAGAAAGAAAGAAAAAAGAAAGAAAGAAAGAGAAAGAAAGAAAGAGAGAGAAAGAGAGAGAAAATCTTGACACAGACCTTATACCCTTCATAAATATAAACTCAAAATGGATCACAGGCATAGGTATAAAATGCAAAACTTTAAATTCCTAGAAGAGAACATAGGAGAAAATCTAAATAATCTTGGTTTTGGCAATGGCGTTTAGATACAACACCAAAAGCATGAATCATGAAGAAAATGATTAATAAACTGGACTTCATTAAAATTAAAAAATTTTGTTTTGTAAGAGACACTATCAAAAAAATGAAAAGTCAAGCCACAGACTGGAGAAAATATTTGCAAAAAACAAATATTGATTGATAAATAATTGTCTAAAATATACAAAGAACTTTTAAAATGCATCCCAATTACAAAACAGGCCCAAGACCACACAAAAGATATATGGGTGGCAAATAAGCATATAAAAAGATGCTCCACATCCTATGTGATCAGGGAAATGCAAATTAAAACAAGATACCACTGCATACCTATTAAAATGGCCAAAATCCAGATCACTGACAACACTAAAGGCTGACAAGGATATGGAACAATAAAAACTCATGCTTTGCTGGTGGGAATACAAAATGATACAGCCACTTTGGGAAACAATTTGGTAATGTCTTACAAAACTAAACATATTCTTGCCATAGAATCCAGCAATCATGCTCCTTGGTATTTACCTAAAGGAGTTGAAAACTTATGTCTACACAAAAATCTGCACATGGATGTTTATAACAGCTTTACTCATAACCGCCAAAACTTGGAAGCAACTAAGATGTCCCTCAGTAGATGAATGGGTAAGCTATGGTACATTCAGACAATAAAATATTATTAAGCACTAAAAAGAAATGAGCTATTAAGCCATGAAAAGACATGAAGTAAACTTAAATGCATATTACTAAGTGAGAGAAGTATGATTCCAGCTATATGTAATTCTGGAAAAGGCAAAACTATGGAAACCTTAAAAAGATCAATGATTGCCAGGGGTTGGGGAGAGAGACAGATGAATAGGCAGAGTACAGAGGATTCTTAGGGCAGTGAATTACTCTGTAGGATACAATAATGATGGATACATACCATTATACATGTAGAATATAGCACACCTGGACTCAACCCCAATTAAACTACAGATTTGGGTGATAATAATGTGTGAATTTAGGCTCATAGGTTGTAACAAATGTGCCACTCTGGTTGGGGAATGTTGGTAATAGAGAAGGCTATGCATGTGTGCACAGGAGGTATATGGGAAATCTCTGTACCTGCCTCTCAATTTTGCTATGAACTTAAAACTGCTTTAAAAAATAAAGTCTGGGGCGCCTGGGTGGCTCAGTCAGTTAAGTATCTGCTTTTGGCTCAGATCATGATCTCAGGGTCCTGGGATCAAGCCCCCATGGGGCTCCCTGCTCAGAGGGGAGCCTGCTTCTCCCTCTCACTCTCCCTCTGTGCTCCCCCCTCAAATAAATAAATAAAATCTTAAAAAAAATAAAGTCTATTAAAAAATACATAGGCCATTAGAAACCACTAGTTATTGTTATGAAATGCAAATGCACTGACAAGCCAAAGACCTTTCTTTCAAATCACCAGACAAGTAGGGGTGCCTGTATGGCTCAGTTGTTAAGCATCTGCCTTTCAGCTCAGGTCATGATTCCGGGGTCCTGGGATTGAGCCCTGGGCTCCTGCTGCATTGGGCTCCCGCTGCATCCAGCTCCCACTGCATCAGGCGCCCTGCTCAGCAGGAAGCCTGCTTCTCCCTCTTCCACTCCCCCTGCTTGTGTTCCCTCTCTCGCTGTCTCTCTGTCAAATAAATAAATAAAATCTTTTAAAAAAATCACCAGAGAAGTGTCCAGATGATGGTATGACTTAGTAATCAATAATTAAAAAGAAAAATATTCTACTTTGTTTTATAACTTACTTTTGAATATTAGAGGTGATCAGTCCATTGCTAGGAAAGATCATTTTGCTCTAATACAATGTGGGGTCAAAGACAAGAAGTGAGACCCCTCCAGGGAGTTGCAGGGTAATGCAAATACCACCAGGCTCACTGTCTTAGCTTTGACCATACTCTTTTCCAGATGGTTGAAAAAGGAAATATGATGAATTTAAACAATGCCAGTCCTGTAGAGGAAGCCTTGTAAAAAAGTCAGCCTGTAACCAGAAGGATATGGAGGATGGAAGCTAGGCATTGACATGAAAGGGATCCATGATATATTCTGGAGTAAGAATAATAATTTGCAGAATTAGTGGAATAGCACATCTAGCACATATCTTACACACACTTACTTTCTCACATCTGAAAAATCATTAACCCAAAATGTTAACAGTTACTATTCATGGAAATAAAAGTAGAGGAACAATGAAAACTTTCACTGTTTATTTTATGTTGTTCAGTGGGGTTGGAAAATACACACATAGACAGACACACACATACACATATATACACTTTGCAAACATTATTATATCTGTAATTTAAAAACAAACTAAACATAATTATCTGTAATTTAAAAACAAACTAAAATTACTATGAGAAGGGCTTAGAATCAACATTACTATTGAGAGGGGAAAAGAGGGGCCAGTTTCTAATATGCCCTGACCTTTAAGACCTGGTCACAACCTCCAATGACTTATTTTATCTAATCAAGCAGAACACTGGGGACTGGAAAGGCAGAAATGGTATTGGTCTAGATACAAGCAGTAACTAGCTCATGACTTCCTCTTAATTTCACTCAGAATCCGTTTTCTTATAGATCATTCATCTTGATAGCATGGCTTTAAGGGAGAATTAATGATATTTTATATATCAAGAATTCTTAAGAGAATGACATCAATCAATATTTAAAATATTTATACAGACAGATATATTAACATTATCTTCACTCTTCGTTTTGGTCAGCAGGTTTGTCCCTGAATATACATGGATTGTGTTACAGATTTCTTTATAAACTAGTGAGTTGCTGGTTCTCATGTGAAAATGGAAGGAGAAACTCATGCATCCAAGAATGGCCTTGGCCTGGCCACCCTCAGCAAAGTCTCTCTCCTGGAATGGAGATAGGATTTGACCTTCAATCTGCTGGAGGTGACTTAGAGCCCCAGCATGGAAAACTTCCTATTGAATTCCTCAGATCAGTTACTGATAATCAGGTAGTATTAAGAAAATTTGCTACATATGCCACTTGTGTTTAGTTTATAAAAGTACTGGTTGAGCCATGTGCTTGGGTGCCTAGGGACCAGTGCACACAAGCCCTGGAAAGGGAGAGCAGTATATCACCACAGCAGTGGTGTGTACCTGAGCACATAACCCACAAAAGAGCTTGGCTTGGCCAGATGCCAACTGGCTTTTTCTATACCAATGTAACTTGTCTCATTAAATACAATGCATATGTAGTTAAACACTTCGTCTCTGTTCACTAAACATAACAGAGAATAAGAAGTGCTGGGAAATTTTTTAAATTAAATTAAGAGAAGTTCCTGACTTCAAGGAGCTTATATTCTAAAAGAGAATATACCATAACAAAAATAATATTTAAGATGTACATCAGAATGGAGTAAGCACCAAAGGTTACACTAGTACAAGCACAACATTGCAAGGACTCAGAAGAAAGGCACACGTCTCTGCACTAGACTTGGAGTTGGAAGGCTTTGCATTATAACCCTCCCCTTAAAAAGAAGTATGCTTTAGGTAAATCACTTAAACTCTCTAATCTCAATTTGCTCATTTGCAAAACATATGTATTATTACCTATGTCAAAAGATTGTTTTAAAAATTAAAGAATATAATAAAAACATAAAGTATTTGGGAACTATTAAAAAAATCTACAGATATAAAAGCATTACCAAAGAAAAGAAATATCTAACTAGGAAAAACAGCATTTGAACTATATGAAAGGGGAGAAGCAACAGAGAGTAGGAAAAGGATAGCATATCAGCAGGGAGGGAAGAAGAAGTGAAGTGCATAGAAGACCAATTGCCAGTGACTCTTGGAGAATAGATATTCCTGTTACTCACTAGGAAAATACGTGTGGTAAATAATTAAATATTTGGCTGGAAGTTTAAAAAAAATAGTATGAATGCCAGACTAAGGAGTTAACACTTTATTTGGTAGACTATGAGGAAACACTGAAAGTTTTAAGGTTATTTTTTACATGATCAGAGATATGCCAGTGAAACACTAAAAGTTAGTGGGACGGATGAGGAGAAAGATCTGAAGTTGACATGATCTTTTAATAAATTATTGAAACAGCTCAGGTAAGAGATGAAAACGAAAGCTGCATCACTTTTACTCCAACAATTCCATGTCTGGGACACACTAATACTGATATACTGACATAAAAAAATATGTAAAGAAGAAATTGTATAACTGTTTTGTAACAGTGATATTGTTTTAAAAAATTGAAACTACCTAAATGTCATCAAGGAAATATTAAATAAATTACATTGCATCTACCCTATGCAAAGCTATGCAGAAATTAAAATAAAATTAAACTGATGTAAAGTGACATGGAATTATTTATTTTTTAAAAAAGATTTTATTTATTTATTTAGAGAGAGAGATTGTGTGTGAGAGTGGGAGAGGGGTAGACGGGAAGAGAGAATCTCAAGCAGACTCCATGCTGAGTGTGGAGCCCAATGTGGAACTTGATCTGAGATCATGACCTGAGCCGAAATCAAGAGTCAGATGCTTAACCGACTGAGCCACCCAGGCGCCCCACATGGAAATATTTCTAAAACATGTGAAATGGAAACAGCAAGTCAAAGAATGAGACATAAAGTAAAATCACATTAAAGTACGTACATATTTTGATATCTATACATCTGAATGAATGAAACTGGAATGGAAGGAGCATACCAGAATATCAACAGAAGTGAAAACTGAAGAAAGGAGTCAGAGCAGAGAGAAGGATGAAGGAGAATTTTCATGTACTTTTTTTTTTTTTTTTAGATTTATTCATGTCACTCAACACTGCTCTATACACTGGGAACCAAACCATAAATAAGACGAATAAGGATACCGTCATCATGTTGCTTCCATTTTGGTTATGAGATAGAGATAATGTGCAGATAAACAAAATATCGTATGAATCTAAGAATTAAAAGAGAGAGATGTGATAGGGAATTATTTAGTGTATACTTTAGATTGTATGATTTCTTTAGTTTTCTATTGCCACAAATTTAGTGACTTAAAACTACACCCACTTATTATCTCAGTTTCCATAGGTCAGGTTTTCTGGGTCCTCTACCCAGGTCTCACCAGGCTACAGATAAGGTGTTGGCCACGGTTCCTTCTTTGGGGACTTCAGGGCCCTTGTCCAAGCTCACCAGATTGTTAGCAGAACCCATTTCCTCGAGGCTGAATGACTGCGAGACCCGGCTTCTTACTGCATATCTACTGGAAGCAGCCACAGGTCCTAGAGATGACAGCACTTCTGTGCCTCATGGACATCTCCACAGGCACTTCACAGCAAGGCTCTTTGTTTCTTCCAGGCTAGCAAGAGTCTCTTACACTCCAGTCTGCTAAGAAGAAATCTTATATAACTTAATGCAATCATGGGAGTGGCATCCCATCACCTTTGCCATTTTCTATTGATGAGAAGCAAACCACAGATTCCATCCACACTCAAGGGGAAAGGATGATGCAAGAGGCGGGGTTCAGTGCAGGTCACCTGAGGGCACATCTGCCACAGTGATCAAGAACAGCCCTTCTGGGCGCCTGGGTGGCTCAGTTGGTTAAGCGACTGCCTTCGGCTCAGGTCATGATCCTGGAGTCCCGGGATCGAGTCCCACATCGGGCTCCCTGCTCAGCAGGGAGTCTGCTTCTCCCTCTGCCCTCTTCCCTCTCATGCTCTCTGTCTCTCATTCTCTCTCTCTCAAATAAATAAATAAAATCTTTAAAAAAAAAAAAAAGAACAGCCCTTCTGCCCAGGTTACATTTAGGCTGAGATCTGAATAACCAAAGTAGACAGCTGGACTGGTTTCTGGGAGGGACCACCCAGAGTCCCCTGAGGTCTGATGGATATTCTCCCAGCCACTGGAAGTGCTGCTGGCTGAGAGCTTTTAGCTTTTAGTTGTGTTAAATTAACTAAACAAGGAGGCCATTAGACTGGTGGCTCTAATGTCATGGCGGCTATGGAAGCAAACCAAAATCAAAGTCTGTAAATGCCTCAAAGTTACAGAATTGAAACCCAAGAACAACCAATCACAAATAGCCACCTAGGCTTTAAACTATAGCCAATTAAAAATTTCTCTACACTGCTTCTGCCTTTTCTCTGTAGAAGTCTCCTTCCCAGTTCCTATCAGTTGAGCGGTCCTAACCACTTCCGGTTTGGCACTACTTGATTCAAATTGATTCTTGCTCAAATAAACTCAAAAATTTTAATATGCCTTTTAAGAGTAGTTTGTCTTTTAAGAGTAGTTAGCCCTTTCTAGAGATTTCCCTCGCTGGAGAGAGCAGCTTTGCCCAAGATCACACCCCTTTCCAAGAGCAGCTTTCATTCAATAATTGTTAATAATGGAGAATAAAGGCTTGGCCCCCTCAACCCAACTCCACACATTCTGAAGAGCCAACCCAGCCTCAAAGTTGGAGTTTAACTGGTTAAAAGAATGGCTCAAGTTGAGGTCAGAAAATTGGGCCAGAAGTAGAGGTCAGTGTTACATCATGTAGGGCTGTGTAAGCCAGTGTATGGAAGTTTGATTTTTGAATGTGATAGAAAGCCATTTTTATTGTACTTTTAAATTAAAATTTTAGAAACCAATAAAAATCAATCCAAAGTCAAGATGAAAATATGCAAATAATAAGAGAAGAGATGATAGGTGAATTTGATAATAGATCAAATACAGAATAAGAAACTCGGGAAAGGGAAAATGTGAAAGTTTCTCTTATCAATGCAATGGACAAATAAGAGGGATAATTAGGTTATTTATTATCAATTATTCATCTCTGATTTAGCTTTAAAGAAAGAATAATGGAGGAAATGATTCTGATAAACCTGAATTTGAAAAATTCTTATTGATGTCTCTATATACCTTTAAATTCAGCTTTTTTTGAATGGACATGTCCTTTGCAAATAATACCAAGATGCTGACCCACTAAATATGGCACCCTATCAGGAAATAATACTTAAATAGAACTTAAAATCTATCATGTTCAACCCTCTCAGGCTGTCAATGTACCCCTGCAAAGAATAAGTCTTTTCTCTGCCATACACAAGACGAAGAATGTTCTGCAAAAGAGGGCTCAGACGGCTTTATCAACAATGGGATCCATTCAAAAGCAGAGGAATCTTACAGAAAAGATGTTTGAGAAGGGAACTTGAAGAATTTCCTAAATTCCCCTTTCCATTTCTTCTTTCCACTTAAAGACAATTTGAATAGCTTGCTTCTACCCTATAAGACAAGATAGTATTGAGCTTTTAACCTTGACAGAGGGAACCTGCAATCTCATTGTGTAGGAGGCTTCCTGCTGAGCGCCACCAGCAACTTAAAATTCTTTCTCGAGTGGAAAGATGAAAGTTATTGCCAAATTTCATCAGAAAGAGTCAAACATTAGATTTCTGAGACTTAAAGACAAACTTATATTAAAATGCCAATAAATTTTCTACATGCACTACTAATGTTAGGATTTTGGTCATTTGAGTGTTGCAAAAATTTAATTCAAAGGGATACTAATTACTTTCAAACCACATAGCTAATGAACCACAGAGCCTATAAACACCCAGATGAAAAATACTTTTCTGTATTTATTCATCAACTCAGTTTTAAAGTTTTGGTTAAAATGAGTTAACTGTAGACACAGTTGCTCTTTTTTTTTTTTAAGATTTTATTTATTTATTTATTTATTTGAGGGAGAAAGTGAGCGAGCGAGAGAGAGAAGGAGCAGGGGGAGGGGCAGCAGGAGAGGGAAAAGCAGACTCCCTGCTGAGCAGGGAGCCCAACGTGGGGCTGCATCCCAGGACCCTGGGATCATGACCTAAGCCGAAGGCAGACGCTTAACCAACTGAGCCACTCAGGCGCCCCAACACAGTTGCTCTTAACTGTATTAATTAATGATGGGGGGCGGAAAACTAACCCATGTGTAGGATTTTTTATTTACAAGGTGTTTTCAGAGACATTCTTTCGCTGTTATAACAACACTAGGAACAATAAAGGAGAAGTAAATATTACTCTCACTTTACAAATGAGAAAAGAGATTCAGTGACATCAAATACCTTATCCAATAACAGAGTCAGTAAATGGCAAAGAAAGGGATAAAATCCACTTCTTTCCATTTTACATAGCCATGAAGCCTTCATAGCAATCCACGCTGGTATCATTACTTGTAGGTTGCTTCCTCCACAGCACTACTGATATCTTAGAATATATCTCAGGCACAGAGCTAAAGCTATCCCTTAGATATCATCAGAAAAAGTCAGACATTAGACACTTTTATAGCTGTGGTACTGTGAAACGTTTTAAAACAGTAAGTCACTATGCTATCCAATTTCAACCTCTTTAGTTAATGACAATTGATTCTCTCAATATAGCCTCTTTAATATATCAAACTTTTTAAAAACAGGATAAATGTAATTATCTGTGAAAGATGTAGTGTATGTGCTTAAATGTACATTGCTGAGTGGAAGCGGGGATTTACTGTAAACAGGCACAAGGGGACTTTGGAAGAAATAGAAATGTTTCAAAAACTGGAGTTTGATGAAGGTGGCACAACTCTATAAATTTATTAAAATCATTAAGTTGCACACTTACAATGTGAATTTCATGGTATGTAAATTATAAGCTGTTTTAAAAATAAGAAAAAATGGGGAAAATGTGTATTACATTAAATATTAAAATATCAATATATTAATATAAATAAATTAATATCAGATTTGAAAGAAAGGACACTACAAAGTCACTGGGTACCTGAATTTAAGGGAATGAGCACTTGGGACCTAAAGAAATAACACAAAGGGAAAATGATAATAACATTGAGCGTTCTGTAGCACTTTCCCTATTACACTGTACCTTGGCAAAATTACTATCTAATTTGATCATCATAAAGCCTCCATTTTTTATTCCCATGGGGAAAAGGAAGTATGGGGAGGAAGGTGATTTGATTAAGATCACAGAACTAGTGTCAGAGCCAGATTTCACACTCACCCCTAGAATAAAAACCTTGCATTCCAAAGAAGCTAGGTTTGTTCAGGAGCATTCTGGTACTGTCCTATCGCTTCTAAATATTCATTCAATCCACTTTTGTTGAACAATTGTTATATGCCAGACATGGCAAGCCATTTAATTGTCATGTATAATCCCATGAGACGGAAATTGTCATTGTGATTTTAGTGTAATTGGAGTCTCTCTGGGCCTGACGAACTTATGGGAAAAAACAGGGTCATATGAACATCAACCCAAATTCTCCGGGCACTAACTAACACCTCATAGGATCCCAGACACTTGCAAGTTTGCCTCTTCAAGATATTTCTGAGAATCCCAAGGATTATGCTCAAACTGAAGCTCTGAGAGACTGCTGTGCTCAATCTCCTGGGTCAGACATGTCTCCATCTAGGCTCCCCAAGGCCAGACAAAGATGAGCAGTGGTTCTCTTGGATGTCTCGATGTCTCTTGTCCTCTTCCTGTGTCAGGAATCCCAAGGCAACGTTGCTTGTCCATCATTATTTTTAAATATTGCTCTGTTTTTTTATTCTTCTTCTAGTCCCACACACAAGCCAGTGGCTTGGTTTGAATGAATTCATACGCCAGTCACCGCTTAGAACTCAGGACCACAGCTTTCCTAAAATAACAAAGGTTTTGTTGCTGAGTGCAACCTACCATGTCTGACTTTGTCTTGGCCCATGGTAAGCCATCTCCCAGGAGCTTTCACAGTTCCCCCACCGACTGGGACTCCTGGTGATCCATTCACCCCCATCATTTCTACAATTATGTTTATACAATTTAAATCCTTGTTTAAACCGTGTTGCAGCTCTGCTATGTGAGCTATTCTGCTGTGCGAGCCCATCATCTGCCTAAAAGACCATACTCCAACAGGGCATAATCCCTCTGAATTCACATTTTTCTTGGTTACATTAACCTTATTAAATACATCACTTCAAGGTACTTTTCTAACATCACAGAAAATTTTTGTTTGTTATAATGTATAAATATCCATGCATATATAATTCTATAATGTAAACTTTGTGATTATAAATAAACAAAATCAATAAATGTTTACTCAATTCTCAATATTCCTAATTTTTAACCAATCATGTCTCACAACTCATATTTAAATTCAGTTTTTTCAAATAATATATCACAAATTTGATGACTGAATTAAAGTTAAGCAAAAGTGATAGAACCAAACATATGTCTTAAATATAGCAGAACAGTTCACCTTTGAAATAAAATGGTTTTTTTTTTTCTTCTTTCCTCTGGCTGTTAAGAGAAATCTGGAGAGATAAAGTAACTCATTTGTTGGAGACCTTAGTAAACAACAGCAGTATTTATAAGGTTCTCCATATAAGCCTTAAAAAAACTGAGCACATAGCCAAATTATCCATCTAAAGTTCAGGATGCACATAATTCACAATCATTACAGCCTAGGTTTAAAAGATTGCTAAGTTATATTCCTGATCTCATTTTTATGCCTGAAGAATCAATTTACACTTGGCCATGTATTTTTACACTAAACATATTTGTAAGACTGAACATTTATAATTTGATACTATTGACTAAAATTGTAACCTGAATTGGCCTGCATTTGTCTTACAGTTGAAATTACTAAACTTTCCTGTATTTTTTAAAATAACTTACAAGGTAGTATCTTAAAAGTGTGTGGTAATACCTCCCATAACGATACAGGGAATTTTTGTTTTTCAGAATAATATATTTAAAATGAAGATACAAATTGAACCAGATTCTCCTAGGATCTAAAATGACTCCTAATGTATAAGCTATTTCACTAGAGAAGTGGTATCGATGCACACAAAGCAAGTTAATAAAGGGCCTGTGGTCTGCTGAGGCTCTTAGAGAATCAAAAAATCTGAAATCAACTTAGGGTCCTGGAAAAAAAGTAGCTTATGAAAAAAAAAACACATATTGAATGATTTTGATAGGCATTGTTATTTTTTTAATTGAGGTATAGCTTCTGCACAATGTTATATTAGTTTTAGATATACAACATAGTGATTTGACAATTCTGTATGTTTTGCTAGGCTCACCACAATGTAGCTACCATCTGTCATCATACAACACGATTACAATACTATTGACTATATTCCCTATGCTGCGCCTTTTATCCCCATGACTTATTCATTCCATAATTGGAAGCCTATACTCCCACTTCCCTTCACTCACTTTGCCCATCCCTCTACCCCTCTCCCTTATGACAATTACTAACTAGTTTGTTCTCTGTGGTTATGGCTCTGTTTCTGCTTTTTTTTGTTTGTTCATATGTTTTGTTTTTTAAATTTCACATATAAGTGAAATCATATGGTATTTGTCTTTCCAGGTATTATTTTTGATAAATGTCTTATAGATAGTAAATTATTTTAAGTTTATTTTACTTTAATATAAACACAGTGTAATATTTATACATTATTAATGTATTCTTTGTTTCAACAAATATTTCCTGAGTGCCTGGGAGAGGCACTTTGCTATGAGTTGGCAGGAAATAAGGAAAAAAATATATATATATAAAAATCCTTGCCCTCACAGAACTTGTTTTCCAGAAAAGGTATGAAAAATAAAGCAAAATAAATGAATAAATAGTTTGTCAGATGGTGAAAAAGTGCTGTGGGTGAAAATTAAGCAGAGAGGGATGATGGGAATCATTGGCATAGTTGTGATTTAAAAGGATGCTCATTGAAAAGGTGACATTTGTACAACGGCCTGAAGATGAGCAAGCCAGTCTTGTGGAAGGACAGAAATTCAGGACAAGAAGAGCGACTACAAAGGCCCTACAGCAGAGCATGCTTGGTAGAAGGACAGCATAGATATGGTGAAGAGCACAAGGAGAGAAAACTGGAAAGGAAGTCAGGTGTGTGTGTGTGTGTGTGTGTGTGTGTGTGTGTGCGTGTGTGTGTGTGTAACAGGCATGTTAGCTCTTATAGGACCTTTTAGGCCATTGTAGGAACTTTGCCTTTTGTCTGAGTAAGATAGGAAGACACTGAGGTAAGACAGGAGAGTTTTTAACAAAGAAGTAACATGAACTAATTTATATTCTTAAAACAATTATCCTGTTTTGTTGAAAATAGACTAGAGAAAAGCACACATACAGAAGCACTAGGACCAGGGAAGAGGCTATGAGAATATAACGCAGGAGGGGTAATAATGGAATGAATCAGGGCCATAGAAATGGTGACAACATATTTAAAGACAAAGCCAAGAGAATGATCTTCCATATTGAATTAGATGTAGGAGAAAGAGAGGGGATGGAAATAATTTTTAACCTGAGCAATTGAAAAAAATGGGTAATACTGAAGGGGAAAGGGGTTTCTGTGTGCAGGTTGGCAAGTCAAAAGGGTAATGGAATGTCAGGAATTCACTCTGAGTCATGTTAAGTTTGAGATCGCTATTAGAAAAATCAAGTGGAGATGTAGACTAGGCAGTCTCGACCAGAAGTGTTGTGTATGCGGAAGTTTTAGGTAGATAATAGATAGATGTTTTTTAAGACTATGGCACGGAATGAGCTCATGAACAGCAGGGAGTTTAGGTAATAAAACAAACAACGTACAAGGATTGAGTCCTGGAGTACTCTAGTTAGAAGTTGAGAAGAAAGGAACCAGCAAAAGCATTGGAGCTGCCATGCACACATATTAAAAAATTGTCTAAACAAGGACATTCTGTTCTTCCCAACCCCAAGGGTTGAAGTATACTTGCAATGATTTTGTGAGGAGAAGGGAGAACACACAGTCAAGAACTAGGTACCATTCATTGTCACTCTCTATGAGAATCATGAATCTCCAGTCATCTCAGTGGCCAAACTCTTGTAGCTCATTCCAGGAAAAGCTATCAGGAAGCAGTGGAGGTCAAGAAAAGTATGATCAGGAGATAGAACTAGCTCAGTCATCAAATCCTTCATGTTCGTTCAACTAATAATGATTGAGAGCCAACTGTGTGAGTCACTGTCGCAGGTGCTGAACTGAGAGTGCTCACTAAATCAGAGCCCATTGTTAAAGCTACAAATGCAAAAATATTCATAAGTATACATCATAATGATGTAACACCCTTTAAATAATGGAAAAAATTTTTTGATCCCTTAGTATATGTCAAGTACTATTTAAACAGATTGCATTAAACAAAGATGACAGCAATAACATTTATCCTGTAAGCTCTCCTGTGATGTGAATTTGCCCATTCCCAGGTAGACTCTAATTCATCTTTTCTTGGTATCTAGGTTGGACTTAGTGACCATATTTAAACCAAAAGAACACAAAGAAATGACTGTGAGAAAACTGAAGCTAGGTCAGAGAAGTTATGCATCTTCCACCTGGTTCTCTTAGAACATTTGCTTTCCAGACACTCCTTAAGACACTCCCTCTTGGAGCCCAGTCACCATGCTCTAAGAAGCATTGGCCACATAGAGAGGCTACATATAGGAGCTCCATGGACGACTACAGGGGAGCCTCTTCTTCAAGTCATTTTGATCGGGGATGTCAGTAAAGAACCCTCCGTATCATTTCACCCCCAGCATTTGATGAATCCCCAGCTATCTGAGTCTTCTGAGCTGAGGCTCCAGAATTCAACGTTCTCCATTGAATTTATAAGAAGAATAAAACAGTTCCCATTTTGTGTCACTGAGTTCTAGGGGTGGTTTATTAAGCAGCAATAAATAGCAGGAAGAGTCATGTATTTTTGTCACATTATCTCATTTAATTTTCAAAAGAAATCTATTAGCTGGGTATTATTATTGTGTGCATTTTACAATGGGGACTGAGTCTTAAGAATTGTTAATGCAGCTAATAAATGGTAGTACCACAATTCAAGCACAGTTACAGAACTAGAAGTTGTGAAGACAGCATTAAGATATATACTATGGGTAAGACACTCTGCTGGGCACTGAAATAGGAAATAAATATATGAAATAACCTCTGTTTTTGAAACTTCTGTAAGCAACATAAGGAGTTAAGACATGTATATGTGGCAATTGCTCTCTTCTCAAAATCTTTAATTCAACGGCAAATGGTGCATTCATTCATTAATCAAGCATTCAATAAGTGGCCACTGGGTGCCTAACGTATTAATCAGAAAACCGGCCAACGGTATAGTCAGAAAGAACAATAAGTAGTGAAATGAAAGAGAAGACACCTTTATAAATCACCCGTTTGTATTTTATCCTAGAAGTAAGATATCTAAAGCACCTTGCTAATAAAAGAAAAAAACATAGTAGGATTGGAGATTTGTGAACACAGTTCATCAAAGTGATCCATGACTCATGTACAGAAAAACAGGTTCTAAAAGATTACATAAAGTATGGAAGAAATAAATAAAATAGGTATGTATGTTCCCAGGGGGCAGATGGAAGAGGGAAGAGATACAAGAGGAGAAAGCATGCATACGGTTGCTACTGGGAAGAATAAATTAAAATTGATATGAAATATGTCACACTCAAAGTTCTTCATATTTAGGGGAATGGTTTACATGCATAGATTTAAGATTCTGCTCTATGTATACTTTTAAATTTTATAGAAAAAAATTTACATTTGAAATTCTGAGGAGTAAAAAGGGTTTTTTCCATAGTGCTGGGGAAAACAAGGATGGTATTTTAAGAGATAGAAAATATTTATACTCTTCTAGAGTTTCTATCTCAAATAGCTTGTATTTACTTTTTTTAAATATGAAAAAAAAGGAAAAGTCTAAAAAAAATGGCAGGTTTAGAGTACCAAGATTCTATGCTACCTCAGTTTGCCCAGTGAATATCATGGGAGACCTTTGTGTTTGGTCAGAATGCATAATCATCACCTATCCTTAATTGCAAATCACTGAAGATCTTAATTAGTGAAGATCAAGGTGTGCGTGTGTGTGTGTGTGTGTGTGTGTACAAGCATGTGTGTCATAGTGTATTGGTATGTAGCAGAAATGAAATCTTGGTCAACTCCATTTTCCACTGTTAAAAACAGAAATTAAAATACTGTGCTTTTTACCAAATATTGCCATTGAAAATCCTACTCCAATTTTATATAATGCAAACTTAATTATCTTAAACACTTTTCTTCAAAGACATTAAACTAGTCACAAAATTGTTTGTTAATCCACATATCTCCAAGATACTGTATCTTTATTTAGCTGAGCATTTGGTTCTTGAAAATTAAGTCTTGTTGGCTCAAGATTTTAGCATTGCTGCATTATTCAAAAATAAGCAGAAGGTTTGTAAACAGGGGGTTTTAAAAAAATTAGAAATCTAAACTCCTAGGTGATGAAGGAATGCCAACCAGCATATGGAAGGATCAATGTTGAGTCTAGTTTTAATTGTCTGGTTTATCGATGCAGTGAATAGAGAGAAGGGGAAGTTTTACAGTACAAGTTAATGTGCGAAATGACTGAGATAACAGTGATCTATCTAATCTTCTTATCTATTAAGCTTAGTTTTGTGGGATAGGAAAAATAATTTTCCCTCTACCCTTCTAGGTTCTTGGTTAAGATTCTCCACACCCCTCCCCTGTAATAAAAGACAGACTAACAGAAAAAAAGCAAAAAGAACTTTAATAACATGTATACCTCTGGAATACATGAGAGACCCCAGGAAAACTGAGTTACTCCCCTAAATGTCCCAAGTCAGCACCTTAAATGCCATTTCTAACTAAAGACAAAAGAAGATCTAGGGAGGTGGTGAGCCAGTCATCTAGGTTTCTAGAAAATTTAGTCATCCTCTTCCCTGAAATGGAGATTTCACTTATAAATGTTAATGTCTCTTACAAAAGGGTAACTTCTACTCGGTTTTCAGAGTTTCTCCTATGTATACTGTTTCTTAAAAATAATCAGCCTAAAATAATTCTTATGCCAAAGAGCCATATTTTGGGGTGACAAATCCTGCTCCCCTTCAGAATCTTCAACCCCGCACTCCCAAATACAGGAAGAATAGTTACCATTTAATGCTAATTTTTATATTAATATTAGTAAAATAATGATGAATTCATAAATTCATGATCACTGTTATTGATTAAATGTGATTGATGTCAACATTAGCCAGAAAATGTTGACATTTTAAACTAGAACAGTCTCTGTTCTGCTCATTTTTTTCATCACATTTTCTCAGCATAAAAAGTCTGACATTTATTCATGAAACATTTCTTAGTTCTCTATTATGTGCCAGGCTCTGGAAGTCGAAACCAAATGAGATAAAGTTCCTTCCTCAAATGACTCACAATTAAATAAAATAAAGCAAGTAGTGAAGTAAATAAGTATGCTTACAAGGCATAGACACTGATATAAAATTGTGTAAGGAAACGACGGGGCACAAACAATAAAGCAAGTAATAAGTTTTCTTTGGGAGAGACATGAGGAAGGGCTTCATAAAAGAAGGGGTTTCTGAGTGGAGTCTGGAAAGGAACATGAGACAGAGAACAATTCTAGAAAAGTCATGGTGGCACAAAAGAGCCCAGCCTGCTTCCTTTGAAGAAAATGTTCTGCTTTGATAGGTAGATACATAGACAGATATGTCAAATAGAATAGATATACAGGTATAATATATATCATATATTATGTATAATGTATACATGACATATACACAAAATATCTATATATAATACATTAATATATATAATAAGTGACATGTGTGTATATGCATATTCATGTATTATATATAGATATTTTGTGTATATTTAAATATATAAATCTAGGGCGCCTAGGTGGCTCAGTCGTTAAGCGTCTGCCTTCGGCTCAGGTCATGGTCCCAGGGTCCTGGGATCGAGCCCCGCATCGGGCTCCCTGCTCAGCGGGAAGACTGCTTCTCCCTCTCCCACTCCCCCCGCTTGTGTTCCCTCTCTCGCTGTGTCTCTCTCTGTCAAATAAATAAATAAAATCTTTAAAAAAATAAATAAATAAAAAATAAATATATAAATCTATAAAACACATGTATAAAGTATATATAAATATTTGTATATACACACACACACACATCTATAGATACCTATATGTAGTTTGCATACTTTAGAGCAAGGTAGCCATTTTTGCCAGCCCATGGAACGCTCTTTATTACACATTCTTTCTTGGGCCCTCCATTTCTGACTTGATCCACAGTTTTGTTTTTTAAAATGCTTACTCAGTGTGCTCTCACATTTGAGAACAAAATAGAACCCAGAAATATTTTAAATTTAAAATTTTAATCATGTTTTTATTAAGTCATTTACATAAAAATCTAAAAATATTTTTTAAAAGAACAGTAACCCATCATTTTTTGTAATAGGTAGACTTAAATGCACTTTCTTTCAAATACTCTGGTGCCACCCTGTGGTTCATTTCCATATGACATCCTACTGATAAATTGATCACTTTTTCATTTCCTTGTAGAAAATTTTTAAAATACTATATTTAGCCATTTATTTAAGAACTGTTATTAAGCATTATATTGGGATCAGAAATACTGTTAGGCACTAGGTTTAAGAAAACAAATAATAAATGTTTATTTTTCAAGAGGTTTCATTTCTGGTATGTTTTTTGAAGGAGGGACTGGAACAGAGATGGAGATAGCACAGTACCTTTAATAAATGTGAAATCTATGTCTGTATCTTCATCATCTCTCATGTCAGAATGAAAAAAACTATTGTGTAGATGACCCTTTGAATGATTTCATCTGTTTGGGAAAACTATAGAGATATATCCTGAAAAAAGTGTTTATAATTACAATAAATTATTTTTCTTGCTTAATATGTGTAAATGTTTTGGAGTCCCATGCCAAAAATAGTGCTACACTGTTATGAGGTAGATAATTGATATGCATTCCAGACCTTGGAAATTTTATAGCACGTAGAATTGTGCCACTGGGCTCCATATCCCAGTTCTCATAAAGCTCAAGAAAACAGCTCCCTCTTTCAGAAAGAGATAAATAATAAACTCCTTAGAAATAGTCTACTTCAGCTCACAGTGTGTTTTTACTAAATGACTTCGCTGTGGAGGAAACAGTTGCCTTGAGCTTGGAAATAGTCATAATGAATGGATAAGAAATGGCCCCATAAGAACCCCCATAGTAAACATGAAGGTCTAACAAGGGTTGGTGAGCAACTCTGAAACAGATAATGACTCTCTATTGCATAATCTATGACCCTACCCAAGTTAAAGCAATTCATGAAATGAAAAACTTTTTTTCTTTTTCTTTTTCTTTTTTTTTACTTTGTTTTGGCTCTCTGGGATCATCTGACATTAATTCAATTCAATTTTGTTATAGCAAAAATATATAAAATAATTACATTTCAGAAGGAATCAATACAATTTAGTCAGAAAACATTTCTAGGGGACTGATCAATCTCCTAAGTACATCAGAAATTATATTGACCACCTCTTCACACAATTGTCAAGATATTAAGAATCTAAATAAGTAGTTGATTATTGTGAAATCTCTAAAACAATCTTTTCCAGTGTTTGATAAAATTGTGTAATTTACATTTTAAGGGGAAAAAGAGTATTCTGGTTTAATTTAAAAAGTACTAGCATCAAAAACAGAATTCAATTTACTTAGAACTTCCTTTTCCACCTCCCTTATATCCTTACCTCTCTTGCCCCATGGTAATTGAAAACAACTTCAAACATGATTTTGCCCCTCAAGTAGGGATCTATCCTATTTGTTGGTTGAGGAATCTTTCACCCATTTCAATAGTCATACTTGATAGTAGCTACTATCTGCTTAGCACTATTTAGATCAGTGTTTTCAGCGGTGCCTCTTTTGACATTTGGGAAGAAACAATTGTTCACTGTAAATAGTGTCCCACACATTGCAGTATATTTAGTGTTCCTGATATTTAGGCACCAAATACCAACAGCACTCACCAGCCTTTATTACAAATAGCATTTCTATACATTTTTAGATCCTCCCTAGAAGTTTACAACATATAGATGAGTATTGAAGTAGACCCAAGAGAAATACTTATTCATTTATTCAACAAGAGTTTATTAAACATCTGTAATTAATCACATAGCATAATGGGAACTCACTATCTAATCAGAGAGACAAAATAAACATAAAATCACCATTCAACTTATATTATTATAAAAATATATACAGAGTATTAATAGAAAACAAAAGAAGGAAAAGACTGGGTGAATGGAGAAGGCTATAAAGAAGAGGAAAAAGAGGGCGCCTGGGTGGCTCAGTTGGTTAAGCGACTGCCTTCGGCTCAGGTCATGATCCTGGAGTCCCCGGATCGAGTCCCGCATCGGGCTCCCTGCTCAGCAGGGAGTCTGCTTCTCCCTCTGACCCTCCCCCGTCTCGTGTGCTCTCTCTCGCTCTCTCTCTCTCTCAAATAAATAAATAAAATCTTTAAAAAAAAAAAAAAAAAAAAGAAGAGGAAAAAGAAATGGTCTCTGTTTTGAAGGGAACATAATAATGGCCCAGGAGAAAAGTAGAAGAACATTCCAGTTAGTGGAAACAGTATGTAAAATCTCAAGTGTGAAGTGTGTGAAAGAGAATGAAGGATAGTGAGTGTCTGTCCCTGTGACTGAAACAATAGGTTTTTGAGATAGGAAGATTGAAGGCAGAAGAATAAGTACAGTTGACCCTTGAACAGTGTGGGAGTGAGGAGTGCCAACACCTTTGCACAGTTGAAAATCCACATATAGGGGCAGCTGGGTGGCTCAGTCAGTTGGTCATCCAACTCTTGGTTTTAGCTCAGGCCGTGATCTCAGGGTTGTGAGATCAAGCCTCAAGTCATCAGCTCCACACTCAATGGGGGTCTGCTGGATGTTCTCTCCTTCTTCCTCTGCCCCTCCCCCACACTCATTTTCTCTCTCTCAAATAAATAAATAAAATCTTAAAAAAAAAAGGTGGGGGGGACAAGAAAATCCAGAGGCACCTGGGTGGCTCAGTCGGTTAAGCATCTGCCTTCAGTTTAGGTCATGATCTTGGAGTCCTGGGATCAAGCCCTGGGATCGAACCCTGTCTGCTTCTCCCTCTCCCTCTGCCCTTCCCCCTGCTCATGCTCTCTCTCTAGCTCTCTCTCTCTCTCAGATAAATAAGTAAAATCTTTAAGAAAAAAAATCCACATACAATTTTTGACTCCCCAAAACAGAACTACTGATAGCCAACTGTTGACCAGAAGCCATACCAATAATACAAATAGTGGATATTTTGTATGTGTATTATATACCGTATTTTTACAGTAAAGTAAGCTGGAGAAAAGAAAATGTATTAAGAAAATCATAAGAGGGGCACCTGGGTGGCTCAGCCGTTAAGCGTCTGCCTTCGGCTCGGGTCATGATCCCAGGGTCCTGGGATCGAGCCCCGCATCGGGCTCCCTGCTCAGCGGGAAGCCTGCTTCTCCCTCTCCCACTCCCCCTGCTTGTGTTCCCTCTCTTGCTGTCTCTGTGAAATAAATAAAAAATCTTTAAAAAAAAAAGAGAAAATCATAAGAAAGAAAAAATACATTTATAGTAACATGCTGTATTTATAAAAAAAAAAAAACTTGCACGTGAGTGAATCTGTGCAGTTCAAACCCATGTTGTTCAAGGGTCAACTGTAGTAGGAAAGGGGAAGGGAGAATGGGGGGGTTGAGTGGGGGGCAAATTTTACTCATCTATGGAATTTGAATAATCTTCTGCTCCTCTGGCTTAACAATCCTCCTTTGGGATCTCAGCTACCCTCACACCATCAACTAGGACTTCTACTTGAGTGACTATCAAACTCTATTGTCATGTCTGACCCCCCTCCTGATATCCATATTACATTTTCAACTCACTGCTCCCCTTCTTTTTAACAGCTCTGCCCTGACTTCAGTCTGGAAAGGTGTACGATGAACTGCTCTCCTTTTCTTCCAAACTAGGTATTGACTCCTCTGTGTCACTTTGACTATCTTCTTCAGATTTCCCTGCTGCCACAGATATCAGATCAGTTTCTATTCTCTACTCTGATTTTCCTGAATAATATCTCTTTTATAAGTTTATCTCAAAATTTCCACTGTAGCCTCTCCTATCCAAGTCTCCCAGCTCCTGCTTTCCACTCTTCCATCATTCCTGCACATTGCCCTTATACACAGCTAACACATTATTTTAGTTGTTTTGGTCCTGTACTCAAAAACTTAAGCTCCAGGATCAGGAAAAAAAGAAAACTCTGCTTATCCTGGCACTCAAGGCCTTCCACAATCTGGGCCCAACTGACTCCTTATTGCAATCCAGTGACAGTCCTTAACTTTCAATGCCATCTGCTGGTAATAATGACTATGGTAATGGTCAACAAATATTGAGAGTTTCCTCTAACTTGATATTGAGAGAAGTACTTTAATCAATTTTCTCATGTAGCATTTACTAAATCTCATCTGTGGGCCCTTTTATTTTCCATTTTGCAGATGAAGAAACAGAGATTTAGCTGATTAAGTAACTTGGCCATATTTTCACAGGTAATAAATGAAAGAGCCAGAATTTGACATATGAAGTTATTTCTGATTCTTATTACCATTTTATACTTCCGATTTTCTCCCCTCTCTCTTTCTCTCTCCCTCCATTCACTCTTATTTATTCTCTGAAATGAATATTACTATATCACCTAAAATTCTTCCACCTTTTCCCATTGAAATTTAGCCCATCTGTCGAATCCTACTCAGAGCCTACTTTCTCCATACACACTTCCCTACCAACTTAAAGTCACCTCTCCCTCCTGCCAAGCCAGTGATTTCCAACTTTGGCTGCTCATTGGAATCACCTGTGGAGACTTGATATAATTGGCTTGGGGAACCACCTGGGCTTCAAGATTTTCAAATCTCTCAAGGTGATTCCAATGTGCAGTCAAGGTTAAAACATTGCTCTAAGATCTTGACATATATATTTTTTTTTTACTCTATAGTTCTTTTAGCAACCAGAATCACAAACTAACATGATTTAAGGATGGATTTGGAGATCAGTGATTGCATCTATACGTGAGGATGTTGATTGTGATTAGTGATCTTCAAACATTTTTTGGCAAAAAAAAACTTTGTAATCATTTGGAGATACACCAAAACTATGCTAAAAAGAAAGTTGAACTTCTTTTATGGAAATGGAGGAGGGAAATGGAAAATCCCACTAAATTGCCTCCTTCCCCTGAGGAACCTACATGAAATCTCTAGTGCACCTAGGCTCAAATCCTAAATATACTGAATTATATCAGCCCCTTCTATCTGTAATAGTCTGATGTTCTACAGTACCACAGGTAAATGAAAGATGAATTATCTATATGTTAGCTGTATTGTTGGACTATTTCTCTCCCAATAATACATTATTCAGCTAATGGAGCCTCTAATTCTTAGGGAATTATATTTATCTAATAAAAATAATAGTATTTTCAAATGACCTAGAAATGGCCACATGTACCAAACATGGTATTAACATTTAAAATTCGCAGTCACCTCCAAGGACAAATAGTAGTATAACCCTTTTGCCAGTGAAGAAACAGAGGGTTGAGGGGTTAAGTGACTCACCTCAAGTTGTAGTGCATTTTAGTGCCATACTCCCCACTCTGAATCCAGCTTATTCTATTTTTTATAGATATTTTATGAATCTCCCCCTCACCTGCTACCATGGGCTTAAAAACATTTCCACTAATGAGTAGCACAGAGTTGTCTCCAAGCTACTTGGAACCAAAGTTCAGCCAGAATTTAGTATAATAGACAATTCACAACACATTTCCAGAGATCAGCAGGGGAAATAAATTCACACAATAGAGTTTTGCATTCACAAAAGGTAAAATGTGCTGGAGACTTTTTTTAATGACAAATATAAAATAAAATTATTTGTAACAAAAAAATAACATATTTAGTTTGAATTCCAACTATGAAGTAAAGATTAAAGAAGAAATAGATCAATGAAGAAAACCTGTTGAGGAAGGAAATAAAAGATCAGAGTAGAAATAAATGAAATAGAGACTAAAGAGACAATAAAAAATCAATGGAACAAAGGCTGGTTCTTGGAAGACATAAACAAAATTGATAAACTTTTAGCTAGACTCACCAAGAAAAAGAGAGCAGGCTCAAATAAATAAATATAATAAATTAAAGAGAATTTTCAACTGATACCACAGAAATACAAAAAATCATAAAAGACCAGTACAAACAATTATACACCAACAAATTGGAAAACCTAGAAGAAATGGATAAATTCCTAGAAACATATAATCTTCTGAGACTGAATCATGAAGAAATGGAAAATCTGAGTAAACAAATTACTAGCAATGAGATAGAATCAGTAATCAAAAATCTCCCAAAAAAACAAAAGTCCAGGACCAGACAGCCTCACAGGGAAAGTCTACCAAACATTCAAAGATGTAATACCTATCCTTAAACTCTTCCAAAAAATTGGAGAGGAAAGAATGCTTTCAAGCTCAACTTAGGAGGCCAGATTTACCCTGATAACAAAACCAAAGACACCACAAAACAAAAAACAAAAACTTATAAGCCAATATCCCTAATGAACATAGATGCAAAAATCCTCAAAAAAACTTAGCAGAGCAAATTCAACAACACATTAGAAACATCATACACCATGATCAAGTGGGATTTATTCCAGGGATGCAGGGATGGTTCAACATTCACAAATCAATCAATGTGATATACTGCATGACCAAAATGAAGGATAAAAATCGTATGATAATCTCAATAGAAGCAGAGAAAGCATTTGACAAAATTCAGCATCCATTTACTGTAAAGCACTCTCAACAAAATGGGTATAGAGGAAATTTACCTCAATATAATAAAGGCCATAAATGGCAAACCCACACAGAATACCGTACATGTTTCTAAGATCAGAAATAAGACAAGGATGCCCACTTTTATCACTCTATTCAATGTAGCATTGGCAGTCCTAGAAATCAGGCAAGAAAAAGAAATAAAAGGCACCTAAATGGAAAGGAGGAAATAAAACTGTCACTATTTGCAGATGACATGGTTTTATATATAGAAAACCCTAAAGACTCCATCAAAAGGCTGTTAGAACTAATAAATGAATTCAATAAAGTTGCAGGATGCAAAATCAATATATAGAAATCTATTACATTTCTATACTCTAATAATGAACTCTTGGAAAAATAAATTAAGAAAATCATCCCATTTACAATTGCATCAGAAATAATAAAATACCTAGGAATAAATTTAACCAAGGTGCTCTAAGACCAATACATTGAAAACTATAAGGCAATGATGAAAGAAATTGAAGAAGATACAAATAAATGGAAAGATAGTCTGGTCTCATGGATTGGAAGAACACTGTTAAAATGTCTATCTTACTCAAAGCAGCCTACAGATTCAAGGCAATACCTGTCAAAACCTCAATGACATTTTTCACAGAAATAGAACAAATAATCCCAAACTTCATATGGAACCTTGAGAAAGAGGAACAAAACTGGAGATATCACACTCCCTGATTTCAAATATATTATAAACCTATAGTAATCAAAACAGTATGGCATTGTCACAAAAACAAACACACAGATCAATGGAGAACAGAGAGCCCAGAAATAAAGCCACATATATATGGTCAATTGATTTACAACAAAGGAGTCAAGAGTATACAGTAGGGACAGGACAGTCTCTTCAATAAATGGTGCTCGAAAAACTGGACAGCCACATGCAAAAGAATGAAACTAAACCACCATCTTATACCATTCACAAAATGAATTCCAAATGAATTACAGACATGAGTCTAAGACCTGAAACCATAAGACTCGTAGAAGAAAATATGGGCAATAAGCTCCTTGACATGAGTCCTAGTGATGTTTTTCTGGATCTGATGTCAAAGGCAAGGAGGAATAAAGCAAAATTAAACAAATGGGACTACATCAAGCTAAAAAACCTCTTCACAAAGAAGGAATTCGTTGACAAAATGAAACGGCAAGTTTCATTGGGAATGGGAGATGTTTGCAAATTATATATCCAAAAAGGGGTTAACATCCAAAATATATAAAGAGCTCATACAACTCAACAACAACAAAAAACAAACAACCTGATTAAAAAAAATGGACAGAGGATCTGTATAGACATTTTTCCAAAGAAGACATACAGATAGCCAACAATCACATAAAAAGATGTTCAACATCGCTAATCATTAGGTAAATGCAAATCAAAACCACAATGAGGTATCACCTCACACCTATTAGAATGGCTGTCATCAAAAAGATAGAAAATAACCAGTGTTGGAGAGGATGTAGAGAAAAAGGAACTCTTGTACCTTGTTGGCAGGAATATAAATTGGTGCAGCCAGTATGATAAACAGTGTGGAGTTTCCTCAAAAAATTAAAAATAGAACTACTATGTGATCCCAAAATTTTACTTCTGGGTATTTATCCAAAGAAAATGGAAACACAAATTAAAAAGATATAGGCACCCTATGTTTATTGCAGCATTATTTACAATTGTCAAGATATGGAAACAACCTAAGTGTCTAATGATTGATGAACAGATACAGAAGATATGATAAATAATATATAGATAGATGATAGATAGATAGATAGATAGATAGATAGATAGATAGATAGAAGATAGATAGATGATAGACAGACACAATGGAACACTATTCAGCCATAAAAAAGAAGGAAATCTTTCTGTTTACAACATCAATGAATGTTGAGGATATAATGCTAAGTAAAATAAGTCAGATGGAGAAAGACAAATACCAGATGACTTCACTTATACGTGACATCTAAAAAACAAAACAAATGGACAAAACAAAACAAAAATAAGCTCATAAATATAGAGAACAGATTGGTGGTTACCAGAGGGGAAGGTGGTGGAAGGTGGGTGAAACAGGTGAAGGGACACAACTTACGGTGGCCATCACTTTAGAGTGTACACAAATATGGAATCGTAATGTTGTACACCCAAAGCATATATAACATTATAGACCAATTTTACCTCAAGAATAAAAAAAAGAAAACCTGTTATTTCAAAATGTATCAAACTATAACAAAATGAAGAAAACTGTAAAAGTGTTCAGACATGAGTGTCTCAGTTTTCTGAGAAAGTTAAGTTCAACACAACTCATTTTTATTCTCATTTTAGTTTCTTCTCTTTTCCCAACAGATCATTTTCCTTACTATATGAGGATCAGTGCAGAGGTCTGTCATATTAAACTGTCACAAGAATACAGGGACAAAAGATTCCTGATAGTGGGGGAAGCTTAGGTGAATAATCCATCAGGGAAGTGCCATCACTAAGTCAAGGTACTAACACACACAGAAGGACACACATTCATCCACCGAGACTGAATCTTTTCAGTTTAATATATCTTATGACTTGTAACAACAGTCTTTAAAGTTTGAAAGGCACATAATGCCCTAGAAATTACAAAGTAATTGCTTTTTTTATTAACAGTAAAATAAAAAGAAACCAACAACAACAGAGCCAAATAATTGAAGACTTATTTGAAGGAATTTATCTCAATATTCAACTTCTAGTTCTTCAATGAAAGAAACATCTGTTCTCAATTCTTCAATCTCTGTAAGAAAAGAAGTGTAAGGATTGGAAAGTTGGCCATGTATATTTAAATGTATACATATTTGTATAATATTTCTTCAAATCTAACACTTACCTAATAATTTTACCTTAATTATGTGTTTAGTAACACTACTTTCATTAACTTTAAACAAGAACTTTATTAACTATTATGGATATCTAGCTTCATTGAGGAAAGTTTTCAGGCTGACTAGCATTTACATCATTTAGGGGAAAATACATGGAGTTATGGTTTGCACACAATGTGTTGAGTGTCTAACTACCCTTAGCTCTCTTCCGAGGGAATTGGCCTAGGAATTTCATATGCATAAATTGTCGGTCATTGGCACAGCTATTTGGAGCAGGGGTGGATGTTGGACCCCCAGGTAGCCATCCATAGGTGACTGTCACAGGATTCTGTCCGTAAGAAATGCCTTTATACTGGATGGTGACAATTCAACCAAAACAAATTCTCTCCAGTTTGAATGTGAAATATGCAAAGATAGAGTTGGTTAGCAGCAGAAGTAAAAGCAGTTGAAACAGAGATGGACTGGGGCATAAAATAGCAAAGCTCAAGAGGAGAGAATAACAGACCTATCTTTCTGGAAGCAACATAAGGAAACCAGGTTGCTACCAGAGTGATGTTGAATACCAAAATTCTACTTCTCCCTAAAGCACGACTGCAGAATTACAATTTGTACTCTGAATGTGGGGTCTGAACATATAGTTTTTCAGGCTATTTTCTGTTCTTCCCCGCCCCCCAATGGGGCCAAGTTTATCCGCGATGCTCAAACCCCCAACTGGTCAACCTGATATTTCCTGTTCTTTCTTAATCAAAAGCCTCATTACATAACATAACCAAATATATCTCTATTCCTTGCAGCCTCAAAAAACCATAAGGCCCGTTGCATTAAACATCTTTAATTAAGCATGATCAATAGAGTTAAATATCACTGGATTTCTGTGCTAACTGCTTTTTTTAGTAATGATACAAATATTTTTCCAATCTTCCTCTATATTGCTACATAGTTGATCAGCAACACTAAACCATCCTAACTTGTATTATAAATTTTCTTTTTTTTTTTTTTAAGAATTTTATTTTATTTTATTTTTTTTAAGATTTTATTTATTTATTTGACAGAGAGATAGAGCAGGAACACAAGCAGGGGGAGTGGGAGAGGGAGAAGCAGGCTTCCTGCCAAGCAGGGAGCCCGATGTGGGACTCGATCCCAGGACCCTGGGATCATGACCTGAGCCGAAGGCAGACGCTTAACGACTGAGCCACCCAGGCGCCCCTGTATTATAAATTTTCTAGAGGTAGTATAGCATAGTGGTGAAGAGCATAGACTCTGGGGCATTGGTTCAGATCTCAGTTCAACTACCTTATAGCTCTGTGATCTTGGGTATGTTTCTCAACTTCACTGGATCTCTTTCCTCATCTGTAAAACAGGGATATTAATTGTATCTACCTCA
Organism: Halichoerus grypus; assembly: GCF_964656455.1. Lineage (NCBI taxonomy): Eukaryota > Metazoa > Chordata > Mammalia > Carnivora > Phocidae > Halichoerus > Halichoerus grypus. The sequence goes on along the minus strand of NC_135718.1, from coordinate 135,785,543 downwards.
TAGAGCTTTTGTGAAAATCAAATGAATTATTCTTTGTAGACATTTAGAAGTTCAGCTGAAAATAAGCACTATATGAGAACTAATTATTATTACTATTATTATTTAAATGAGAAAATAATTTAAACTCTAGAAGATCGTATTTCAATTTTTAAATAGCATCATCTACTTTATAAAAGGGATTAATCAGGGGGCCTGGCTGGTTCAGTTGGTAGAGCATTCGACTCTTGATCTCAGGGCTGTGAGTTCAAACCCCACAATGGACATAGAGAGTGCTTAAAAAAAAGTATTAATCTTATTTTTAAGAGATTTTATTTATTTTATTTTAGAGAGAGAGAGCATGCATTCGCAAGCATGAGCCGAGGAGGGGGGAGGAGTAGAGGGAGAGGGAGAGCACAGAGCCCGACTTGGGGCTTGAACTCATGACCCTAAGATAAAGACCTGAGTTGAAATCAAGAGTTGGAGGTTTAACCAACTGAGCCACCCAGGTGCCTCAAAAAGGGGTTAATCTTAGTGGAAACTTGTGGTATGCTTTACTCCCAATGTGCTTTCATTGGTATTATTCTACTGAAATATAAAAGTGAAAATGAAGGCAACTCTCAAAAGATTCCAATTGAGCACATCATTTCATTACAGCTAATTCTGGATACAAGATTTGGCAAGGAAAATACGCTTAGCCAAAACATCCTTAATTCTTCTATTACATAGACAAGCACCCTAAGCTATTCATAAAAGTTCCAGGCCCTAGGATAGTCACTGGAGCTATTCATCAAATAATTCAAACAGCTGATAAAGAGTTGACCAAAACAGCAATGACTGAATACCTCTCTAAGGAGCCAGAGTGAGTCTCTGGCAAAAAACAAGAAGCTATTATGTCATGTCCAATTTACTTGGTCTAGTGATTCAAAGAACACTGTTGCATCCATTATAATCATTTCCCTTTCTAGGGTTCTTATATTCATTAGGAAATGTCCTTAGCTACCCTAAAGATTTCATGTTCATTATCTATATTAGATTGAATAAACTGGATATGGCCTGGCAGAGTGATAAAACAATATTAGCAAACAGATGCTAAAGTAGCTTTCAGAGATGCTCTCAAGGCCCCTAGCCTTTTCCCCAGCTGAAGCTGCCAGCCATGCGCTCTGCCTCCGTCCCCTCCCTGTGTGCACTCAGGGCTGGATCATCTTTATAAGCAAGAGGATTAATAGGCCCAGGCGCAGATGCTCTTCTACAGTAAGTACTCCTGCAATCTCCAATTGTGCTTTATGTGCAGTTGATATCAATCACTCCCCAAAGAGACATTTCTTAAATACCTCTCTATTTTAAGATCCACATTTTGGTAATTTTATTAAGTTAGAAATTAAACACTTGCTGGCAAAAGTGCATCACTGACTGTGAACAAAACTGTGCTCAGAGACCCTGTTAAAGTATATCTTCTCTGCATTGTTCAACACTGACTTTGTCCAACTAAATGCAAAGCATGGTCCAATGGAATGTGAGGCAGCTGTAAAAGAGTTGAAGTGCAATGTCAGATTTTAGGTCCTCAAAACTGTGTTTGCAGAACTCATCAGTACAGTTTTCATGATAAAAATGTTAGATTTTCTCGGGCCTTCTAACAGAGAATATAGTTTAAGTGTTTTGTCTATGTACCTATGAAGGGTGGAAAGCCTTAAATCTAGAAATCATACTACATTTCAGTTGTTTTAGTCCTGACTTAATTCTGAAGTAATATATGTGCCCATGACGAGTGACGAGAGGACATTAATGAAATTAATTATGTCTGGTGCATCCATTGTTAATATTGACATAGCCATTTATTGATAGTCATTTTGGTAAAAGCAAACCAAGAGGGAAAAATCAAGAAAATGAAATCAAGAAAATGAAAAGAAAGATGAAATTATACAAAGGGTCTTGATTTTATCCATTCTTTCATGTGCTTTGACTTTACTGCAAAACATCTCTGTATCTCTTTTTCTTTCCCCAAGTGATTTATCATCCTAGTAACCTCTGTTATGATCTATGCTTCCTTACAAGAAAATGTTCAATATATTCAGCATCCCTTTTTTTTTGTAAAACCCTGATCATTTCTAAATGTCAACAACTTTAAATGTTGGTAGGTATTATATGCATATGTGCAAATATTATAAACATGTATATGTTTATATGTATTTACACACATATACATGCATATATTTGGTTATATATTATATATATTATAAATATAGTTGATAGGGTCTATATCTGTATTTTTATCTATAGCTGTATCTATATATTTCTATATACAGAGATATGCAATACTTAATTCCTTCCAGATCTTGAATTCCCTGTGCAATCTGATAAAATCACCTAGGAAAAATGCACTTGTGTATATATACAAAACCAATGTTACCAGCAAGGTGTGCATTCATATCTAAGTCCATAGGTTGCAAATTAAGAAACTTAGTCAACACTTGTATTGATCCACAAAAAAGTTCAGTTTAGAAAAAATGTTAGAGAAATACTTTAACATGTCCTTGTTTCATATATTGTAATAAATAGGAGGAGAAATAGTAATCTTCCTCTGATTTTATTTTCAAGTCTGGCTGGAGAACTATGAGGAAATGCCCTAAGACAATGGTCAGCAGCCCAGGCTTTTCATTGTTTTGTTTGTTTGCTTTGCTTGTTTCCTATGCAGCTTTCACAGGAAGCACAATAAAGGGCATTACATCTCTCCTTTCCTTCAGTTATTTTCCAGAGGAGAGGGAGAAAGGACATGGGGCCCTGGAGAATGGACGGTGGTATTATCAGAATATCGGGTAGGAACAGAGATTGGGATGAGATATAGATCTCTGAATTGTAAATTACCCTCTTGAGCAAGAAGGCATTCTATGGGTACCGATCAAACTATATGGCATTTCTATGTTTTCTTTCTAATGTCTACTTCAATACTATTTCCTGGGAAGAGGGGTTTTCCTTGACTTTGAGGTTGTTAAAGATTAAATGATGGAAAAGTCTTAATAATTAAGGTCGAGCCCCAGAATAAAAGCAGAGAGAACTATGTTTGTGGCTACACACACCTATCAAACACACCACTTTTTTTTATTGTAGTCATCATGGCCCTTTGTGACCGGCATAATTTCAAAAAGGAAGCAGACACCATGACTGAAAGAATGTTAAAATATTTTATTGGCTATAGGACATCCTTTGTGTCCTAGAAGTCAGGCAATATAATTTAACTCAGAGAGCATAGCTTTCATAAAATCTTATGAGCCAAACCAGTACACTGTGTTCTCCAGATGCTTTGTTGGTAGCCCTTCCCATTTCCTTGATAAAACAAAAGGAGTGGGAGTGTCTGGCATCTCACCTAGGAGACTATTGTGTCATTCAACGGTCTAAGATTTACAACATCATCAATATATTCTGTGTCATGGGGCACCTGGGTGGCTCAGTCGTTAAGCGTCTGCCTTCGGCTCAGGTCATGATCCCAGGGTCCTGGAATCGAGCCCTGCATTGGGCTCCCTGCTCGGCGGGAAGCCTGCTTCTCTCTCTCCCACTCCCCCTGCTTGTGTTCCCTCTCTCGCTGTGTCTCTCTCTGTCAAATAAATAAATAAAATCTTTAAAAATATATATATATATATATATTCTGTGTCATGCTCAGAACATCGCAAGTTCCCTTTTAAGTAAAGTTGGTTCCTTTCAGAATATGGGGATTTCAAGAATATTATTATGACTAGAAAAAGAAAAGGAAAGCCTTTACACAAATTTCTGGCCTTTTACCATTATTGCCCTTGAGAGAAATTAAGTCTGACTGCAGACAAAAATGGGGAAGCTATTCAGCAAGTTCAAAAGTGCACTGACCTTTTAATTACTCTTAAATTGTATTTTACATAAAGATTAACATTAAGCCTCCGTAGCATCAAATCTCTACTTCATTAACTTTCTAAATATATTTTACAAACCGTAACAGAGCTTCAGGATAATATGTAAGTCAGTGAGTAGTCGAGACAATGATTTTAAAATGTCTCTAACATTTTCAGCTCCTCTTCTTATTTTTCCTTACTTTATATCTATTTCTCTTTATTCAGTTAATAAATGGTTATTGAATGCCTACTATATCCCGAGCACTGTGCACAGTATTGAAGATATGATAATAAATAAGATAAATACAGGTTTCTTGCCCTGAGAGAGCTTGCAGTATTTTGGAGACACAGACAAGCAATGAGGCAATTCCAGTGTGATATGTGCTTTGACAGGGAGGAGCAGTTTGCTAAGGGATGACATTTTTAAAAGGCATCTAAACCAGATTGCAGGAACTATAGAAGGATTTCTAGATGAAGTAACACCTACGCTGAATCTTGAGTGGTGAGCCATTGGCCAGATGCAGGAAGGTGTCTGGTTTGAAGAAAGAGCAATAATGAGAGAGGGAAGGAGATAGCTTTACCTTAAAATATGAGAGAAACCTGTGTAAGTCTAAAGGTTAATGGGAAGGACCAAGCATTGAGGAAGAATATGAAGTAGAGGAGATAGTGAGTATAAATGATAGGACAAGGATCTCATGAAGGCTATAGCACAGCTGAAGAATGAGCCTGTGGAAGGAATTATTACACTATAATGGAAGGACAGAATAAATAAAAATATAAACAATTTTAAAGGTGCAGTGGCAAGAAGCTGAGAGAGTTCTAGTAAAGTGGTTTTAATTTCTTAAAATGAACAAATATAGTAATCAATATTTATTGATTATATTTTAGTCTCAATCAGGGTGATTAGAATTCATCTAATAGTCAGAGAACTCCCTGTGACACAGATATCTTCCCCATTTGCAGATGCAAAACCAATGCCTCAGAGAAGATAGTTTGTTCAACAACTCATAATCAGCAAGTGTCAGAGTCAAAGACACAGAATCCAGAATCTCTAAGCTGTATGTTTCTTTGCAGTCTCTCCAGGAAAGTGGAAGCAGCAGTTCTCCGCTATGTGAATAAGGGAGGAAATGGAGACAAAAGTTTGAAATAACCAGAAAAGGATCAAACTGCCATGAACATCTCCTATTCTAACTACAAGGGCTTCTGGATAGTGCTAAAATAAGTAGAAATATATTGGGTCACTGGTCATTTGGAAATCTCAGTTTGCTCAACAGCTCAGTCAAGTGTAGACATGGAAGAAATAGGCAACTGAATTGATCTAGGATCGAAATTTTTCCAGGGAGATGGTGTTTTAGTCAGCTCAGGCTGCCATAACAAAATATCATAGCTTCGCTGCCCCAGCAGAATGTATCTTTTTACAGTTCTGGAGGCTAGAAATCTGAGATCAGGGTGCCCACATGGGCAGATTTGGGTGAGAGCTCTCTTCCTGGATTGCAGATAGCCAGCCACTTTCTCTCTGTGTCTTCACATTGTGATGAGAGAGAGAGAGAGAGAGAGATTGAGAGGGAAAGTTCTCTGGTGTCTTTTTTCATAAGGACACTAATCCCATCATGGGGCCCCACCCTTAGGGCCTCATCTAAACCTCATTACCTCCCAAAAGCCCCATCTGCAGCTACCATCATGCTGGGAGTTAAGGCTTCAACATACGAATTTTAGGGAGGTAGGCAGGGGAGGGGGGGCACAATACAGTCCATAGCAGATGGAAAAAAATGGAAGATAATAAATGTGTGATTTAAAAAAATATTCAAGACCTGAACCAAAAAAAACTAAAATGAAGGAGAAAGGAAGTGAAGACCAACTGGGTTTATTGCAGGAGAAAAAGTGGGAGAGCCCTGATGAGGTGACAGAATCCACGTAACAGAAACAGCTCTGCTCAAATAACACAGACGGAAGATGGGATGATTGAATTGACTTTTTAATCTTTCATATCTCCCATATTGATTTTTAGTTAATATCTAAAAATAAATAAAGGTCTGTAGACTCATTTCCTACAGCAGAAGAGAAGAAGAGAGATTTGAGTACACTCTGCAAACACACTTGAGGAGAGACTAAAGGGTCAGCTGGAAGCTAGCAACTTCAAAGAATGAATGGCCAATGAAGTTTCCAGGAGAGAGGAAAAGGTGAACGAACAAATTTGCTAAAAGAGATCATCATGGGCACCCCAGCAAATCCTGCCCTGTGGCTAGTAAAAGACAAACAGAGGTGACTATTTAGAAAAAAAAATCAAATTCCTATTATATGTAAGATATATACTCACTGCACAGAAATCTATCTCACCAGGTAATGAGGTTTAACAATTCCAGTGAATGACTGAAACACATTTTTAAAAGAATAAGAAGTCAGAAATCAATGAAGAAAATTTGATAGATATTAAGATATAATTTTAAATAGTATATTAAATTAGCAACTTTTGTTTTCTCTGATCCCATTTTCTTTTCATCAAATGGAACTCAGAGTGTCATCTTCTGTCTGCCGCTTCATAAATTGTATTGTCTAAGGGAATGGATTAGTAGGAAAAGGATATTAGTCATTCAATCACTTAATGGACATTTTTAATCATCAAAATGTAATTTTGTCCAATAAGCTATTTATTTGATTGAGATTAAGAATACAAAAACTACTGGGGCACCTGGGTGTCTCAGTTGGTTGAGCATCTACCTTTGGCTCAGGTCATGATCCTGGGCCCTGGGATCGAGCCCTGCTTGGGTTTCCCTGCTCAGCCAGGAGTCTACTTCTCCCTCTCCCTCTGCCTCTACCCCCATTCCCCGCTCATGCTCTCTCTCTCTCTCTCAAATAAATAAATAAAATCTTTTTAAAAAATGAACAAAGTGATCCTGTCACTTAAAGAAAACAACTGACAGTATTTATGTCAATCACACAATTTAAGCTTCAAATGTGGGCTTCAATTCGCTTGGCAGCTTTGCAATATTTACAGACTTTCCTGATGAATTTGGTAGTGGTATCAGTGAAATTCCATGATATTGTATAATGAAATGCAGCAACATTTGGAAGATCTGCATAACTCAACATGACAATATTTTCCAAATGTTCAATGTATCATATTACAAAATCATGCATGGGTAAAAACTACATTTACATTACATAATAGACCAATGGGCAGATCAATGGATTTTAATGTAATGAAAAGTTTATTGATAAAGTTTCATAGTTTCAGATTCTACATTACAGTTAACCTTTAAGAAATTACTGCTTGCTGAGTTTGGGTATAGTATCAAAGAAAACTATTCCCAATTATTTTAAAGGCTATTCAAGGTCTCCTCCCTTTTTCAACTACATATATGCGTGCAAACCTGGATTTTCTTCATTTACTTCAACCAGAGCAACACATCACAAAAGACAGAATGCAGAAGCAGATACGAAAATCCAATCATCCTCTATTAGGCCAGTATCAGAGAGATTTGCAAAATGTGAAACACTGCCACTCTTTTCACTAAGGTTTTGTCTGGGAAATATACTTATTAAAATAGTCATTAAAAACATGTTACTTATGTTAATATGTAATGATATTTTTAAGGATGTTATTTATATTGTTGTTTTAAAATTTAAATACAGGTAGTAGGGTCCATATGGATGCTGAATAGCCAAAGAGTGACTGCATTGCAAATTATTTTTTTGAGAGCAACCAGCATGCAGCTTTATTATTTTTTTTTTTCTTGCTCTCCTCATATCAAATGACTGGAAGTCTAAGAAATGCATTCCCCAGAATCCCCTGCCATTAGGTTTCTAGGTTAGAGTCCACTAAGCAGAGGCCACAAAGTTTGAAAGAAGTAGAAACCATTATTTTTTTTCCAGTAAGGAGACTCCATGGGCTTCAACAGAAGTAATTCTTTGCAGCTTCTTCAAATCCCCTGGTAATCGTTCATCTGGTGCAGTGGTGAGCTGAGATCATTAGTGGGAGTTCCCAGTGATTCCTGGAACTTCCTAATGCTTGCATTGCTTGTAATAGAACTGAATAATAGTGAGTGTTTTCCACAATCACCACTCCTCCAGACCTTCCCATGTATTTTTAAGTCACTAGTTCGCTGTATTAAATTTCTTCCTGCTTGAAATGCCATAGTTGTTTATTTTTCTGATTGAACCTTGACTCATACCAGGAAATAGCTTACATCAATACTGAAAATGTGAGATTTGGCAACACTTCTTATTTTAGCGTAAACTTTTTCAATGAAAATTTGATCAACTGTTATCACACTGAGCAAAATACTTAAACAGGCTTTATAGAATAAGAAATAAGAGAACACATTGATTTTGGGGGAAGAACATAAAAAAATCCATGATACCTATACCTTTACCTATACCTGTGATTTATTCATTCCATAACTAGAAACCTGTATCTCCTACTCCTTTTCACCCATTTTACCCATCCCCCCACTCCCCTCCCTTCTGGCAACCATCAATTTGTTCTCTGTACTTATGGGGTTTTTTCTGCTTCTTGTTTGTTTGTTTATTTGTTTTGTTTTTTAGATTTCACATATAAGTGAAATCATATGGTATTTGTCTTTCCCTGTCTGACTTATTTCAGTTAGCATAGTATCTTCTAGGTTCATCTACGTTGTTGCAAATGGCAAGATCTTATTTTTTTTTTTTTTAATGGCTGGGTAATATTCCAGTGTGTATGTGTGTGCGTGTATGTGAGAGTGGGTGTGGATGACATCTTCTTTATCCATTCACCTATCAATGGACTTGGGTTGCTTCCATATATTGGTTATTATAAATAATGCTGCAATAAACATGTTTTATTCTTTTTGTTTGTTTTCTGAGTCAGTCCACTTTATGGCTTGGTTCTCCTCTGTAGACCAGCTATGGTTCCCAGCTGACGCACTTGTTCCCCCCCCAACTGAATTTCATCTTTCTGTGGCAGAAACACCTTATTGCCTTCCAATTACACATTACCGTCTTGTCCCTCAAAATAAAAGAATATTAATTTTTACCTAGAAAAACTGCAGTCAGTTAAAAGTTTTAGTTTCCAAGTCTTCCTTGTCTCTAAGTACTAGTAAGTAAGATCTGTAGAAAGTTCTATGTAAATAAAGGTGTTATGTGGAACTTCCAGGAAGCCTCAAGGAAAAGGGAAATATGTTCTTCTTCCTCCCTTTCTCCATGCTGCTGTAGCAATTGCATGGAACTTAAGGATAAAAGCCATACCCTCACGGTGCCAGGATGGACACGTAGGAGCACAGGTCCCTGATGACCATGGGGTTGGCATACCTGCCCAGATTGCCTTCCCCTAGAATTCTTTATGTGAGAAATAAACAAACTTTCCATCATATTTCAGCTATCTTCTTTCAAGTTTTCTGCCACACAGAACCTCACACAGTTCTAACCAAAACGAGTCCTAACCTATAATTCTCAAATTATAAATAACACAGGGCTATTTTGAACAAAAAACTTTCTGTGGAAACCTGGCAGTAACAGATGGGGATGTATGGAATGGAAATGAAATACTACATTCAGTGGAGGACATCACTGTTTCTAGATATTTGTTATCACTTCTCTGCTGTGGAATTATTCATCATTGTCCATGCCTACCCATAAGTCTCCTGCCTTCCATCACTTTCTTGAGGCTCTCTTCCCTTCTAGTTTGACTTACCTCTTAAACGATCTCTTCTTGTGCACCCCCCGTAAGTCAAAGTTCCTCGTTTATATTGTCAAGAGTTCATTTCTGTATTTCTCTCACCCGCTCCATCCAAACTACATGCATAGCATCACATTTCCAAGCAATCCCAGTGTCCTTTCATCAATAAAAGACCTCTCTACCCAAGAGATAACTTAAGCAATCCCATCAGAAAGAAGCAGCAGCTACAATTAGTTTCTAATCATATTTTTCTTCCTATTGCATCATTACTTAAGAAGCAGCAAACATTACCCCTGTGAAAATTTAATGAAATCAGAAATTCCCCCCAACATATTTTAGCAGTTTCTATGTATCATGAAAAAATACCTAGAAAGGCAGGAACCCCGACGCTGCTGATACTCCTGGGACGAATGTGAAATCAGAAGCCATTTCTTTTAACAGAGGGACCCCCTCGAGCCATCTGTAATCCTCCCAACTTCCTGCCAAAAAGAGACCCCTGGAGCCATCTGTAATCCTCCCAACTTCCTGCCAGCTATTGCGGAGGCATGTAGACCTTGCCGCTCTAAGCCTGCGCTTGCTTACTGCATCTGTTACATGATTTTTCTCCCAAACCCTCATAAGATGCAGCTTCTCTCTTAAACACAGAATAAAATGTTTGGGTGTTGCTTTCTTGCCATCCCACAGCTTCCATTCAACAGCCATTCTCTGAGAACTTTGTTATATAACTCACAGCCCCTTCCACACCAATGACTATATTCTTCAATTTTCGCATGGATGATATCCAATAAATCAAGACTCCAGATTGACAATTTCCTTACCTCTTCATCTCCACTGTTTTTCATGTCCACTCTCCCTCTGATATGATAAGCATATTTGAATTTGTCACTAACTAAAATTTCACTTCTTAAATCTTAAATTCTAATTTTCTATCACCAACAATTTTCGGCATTCCATCTTTCTCTCCCTCAGTCCCATCATAACTACTTTTAAGCCTTTGAAGAGAATTCTAGGAAGAGGAGGCAGAGCAAAAGATTCTCTGCCTCTCTCCATCTTAGAAACTATCCAAAAATAACAAAGAGAAAAACAGAAGTGCCCACTTCATCTTCAATAAACACTAATGAAAATCCATAACCCTGGATGAAAATAAAATTTAAAAAGCTCCAAATGCATGAAAATTAGACCAAAGCATTGAAAGTTTGGACGAGATCTCAGTAGAATCCAGGCAGAGTGCTCTGAGTTGAGTTCATCCAGACTGCGTCACACCTCCGGGGGCAAACAGTATCCCCTGTTAGAACAGCAAGATGCTGGTGGGGGGTGGGCCGTGGGAGACCACCTGATGCTTTCCCGTTTCAAAGGAGTGGCCAGGGAGGTGGAACTGAAAGAGGAAACATATAGAAAAGCTGTCTTTGAAAAGGGAGTGACAGCATAGAGAGTAAAATATGGGTAATGCACAGCCCTAAAGCTTCTGATCTTAGCTGGAAAAGAAGAAAAGATTTCAGCACGCCTGTGTGTGCACACGTAGACAAACACATGGATGTATGAATGTGCATCTGCACACACACACACACACACACACACCCCATATCATACTAAAACAGAAACATATTGAACTTTCCAGAGCCATAGAGGACCTTCTTGCTACTGTAGAACACAGGAGATTGAGAAAACATTTGGAGAAGGCTGTCTGAATTTCAATAAACTGTAAGCCTCACCCTCCATCTTCAGAAATGATCATCTTTCCAGGATAAATAATACTAAGGATAATAAGGGCAAAAAAAAAAAAAAAAAAAAAAAACTAAGAAGGAGGATGTGGAGAGGAATACACTCACAAAATACAGATAAGAGTCATTTGTTGAAAACTCAATACAAACAAGAAAATAGGTGACTATTATTTGTAATCCTGACTCTCTGCACTGGCCTCTAGAATAGTGTTCTTTGTATTCCCAGCACCTAGCAGAGTGGCTTGCACATAATAAATATTTCATCCAGATTTGATGAGTAAATAAGAGATGTTCTGAAGCAGCGTTTCAGATATTATTGGTGTCCATTTGAAAATGATTTGTGGTAATTGGGCCTTCCTAGATTTCCTAAAATGAAACAAATATGTGTAGTTTTTGTACTAAGTTTAATCAAGGCAGGTCCTTTTGACAATCTAATTAAATTAAACAAATATTTGCTGAGTCCTCACTATGCATAGATTGTTCTGCTAGTTTCCAACATGGATTTAAAAATGAGACCTTGAGTAGCTGAATACCTACTATTTAACTAATTAAAATTTTAATTTAAAAAGTGAGATTTTTTAATTGGTCTAGGGAAGTAAAAATGCTATTTCATCCCCACCACCCCATTCCAGAATCTATTCTAACAGTAAAACCATTTCTACTGTTCCAATATAGTAATAGACTGAACAGGAAGATAATACAAACTATTCTAAATAGTGCAAGTGAACTGGATTTCTTTATATCTGATAATATACAGTCATAGTTACTGGGACTTCATACATTTACTTACTCATTCAGCAAGTATTTATAAAATACCTTCTATTAGGAAGATGCTATAGCATATTAGGCAGTTTGAGAGTTCTTAAAACTGACTACATTCAGGGGCGCCTGGGTGGCTCAGTCGGTTAAGTGTCTGCCTTCGGCTCAGGTCGTGATCCCAGGGTCCTGGGATCGAGCCCCGCATCGGGCTCCCTGCTCCGCAGGAGGCCTGCTTCTCCCTCTCCCACTCCCCCTACTTGTGTTCCCTCTCTCGCTGTGTCTCTCTCTGTCAAATAAATAAATAAAATCTTTAAAAAAAAAAACAACTGACCACATTCAAAGCATAAGCAACATTTGATTATAATGCATTTTTATTTCTGTTTGTAAATAAAGGGATTTTCATTCGCCGTTTCATATCAGATAAAAAAAGGGCGGAGGGTTGGAGACTGGGTTTTGGTTCCACATGTAAGGAACTCGGAAGTTTACATGCCATCCTAACAACATGTGAAAATATGAACAGACTGAAAAATCAACTACTCTTCTTGGGTCCATGAGAGAGATGAGGACACAGGGCAAATCACTGCACCCAAGACTGAAGAGACAGAAGTCAGATAGGAAGGCAAGGCAGAAGCAAAAGAGCTGAAACACCTATGGTAACTGGTGTCGGGGTAGGAGACCCTGCATGTTCATTAACAAATTGCTGGAGACTCAATGGGGACAATTCTGAGAGTTAAAAACTCCAAGTAGACACAGTCATGGGGGACCCCCACCATTTTGTGACATTTACCTCCAGGAGCTCAACCAGTTTCCCATAGTAAATATCAGAGAAAACTCCCTTTGGGCTTCCAGGTGGGGGAAGGGAAAGGGAGCCATCTTGAAATATACCAGAGTACTGCGCTCTTAACAAGGCCCGCCTTCAGGGGAAGCTAGTTAATCAGTGCCCAACCTGATGGGGTATTTTCAGAGCCTAACTGACCTAAGAGAGGGGAATACCCAACTCCAGCCCACTCCAGCCATCCTGCCCCACCTAAGAGAGGAGGAAAAAAACTGAGAAATTCTCGTGAGGTTCAAAGTCTAAAAGCATAGACTCACTTAAAAACTGAGATCTAGGGCGCCTGGGTGGCTCAGTCGTTAAGCGTCTGCTTCGGCTTAGGTCCTGATCCTAGGGTTCTGGGATCGAGCCCCACATCGGGCTCCCTGCTCCTCAGGAAGCCTGCTTCTCCCTCTCCCACTTCCCCTGCTTGTGTTCCCTCTCTCGCTGTGTCTCTCACTGTCAAATAAATAAAATCTTTAAAAAAAAAAACTGAGATCTAATCATAGGACTATAGAATGATTCTTCTCCCCACATACCTCACCACCACATTGTTAAAGGCCTATTTACAATAGGTCCTTGTACCCAGTACACCATGAGCAGTTATCAGCGAAAAATTACAAAGCATAACAAAAGGCAAAAAAGCACAATTTGAAGAGTCAGAGCAAGCATCAGAGCCAGACATGGCAGGGACGTTGAAATTATCAGACTGGGGATTTAAAACAACTAAGATTAATATGCAAAGAGCCCTAGTGAATAAAATAGACATCATGCAAGAATAGACGAACAATGTAAGCAAAGAGATAGAATTCCTATAAAAGAACCAAAAAAGAAGTGCTAAAGATTAAAAACACAAATAGAAATGAAGAATGCCTTCAATGATCTCATAAGTAGACTAGACATAGATAAGGACAAAATCTCTGAGCTTGCAGTTATCTCAGTAGAAACCTTCAAAATTGAAAAGCAAAGAGAAGACTTTCTGAAGAAAACAGAACAGAATATCCAAGGACTGTGGGACAACTACAAAAGGTTTAACATATGCATAATTGGAACACCAGAAGGAGAAGAAAGAGAGAAAGAAACAGAAAAAAAAATTTGAAGCAGTAATGACTGACAATTTCCCCAAATTAAAGTCAGACACCTACCCACAAACCAAATAACCTTAGAGAACACCATGCAGGATAAAAATCTATACCTACGCATATCATTGTTAAACTACAAAAAATCAAAGATAAACAAAAAGTCTTGAAAGAAAGCAGAGAACAATGAGATCTTACTTATAGAAGAATTACATCCAACATCTCCTCCTAAACCATGCAAGCATGAAGAAAGTGGAGTGAAATAAAGTGTTGAGAGAAAAAAGCCACCAACCTAGGATTCTGTACACTGCAACATTATCCTTCAAAGGTGAGGAGATATAAAGACTTTCTCAAATAAACAAAAATTGATGGAATTTTTTGCCAGTAGATGTGCCTTGCAAGAAATGTCGAAGAAATTCTTTGGAAGGAAGGAAAATAATATAGATTAGAAATTCATATCTACATAAAGAAAGGAAGAGCATTGAAGAAGGAATAAGTGAAGATAAAATAAAAAAATTTTTCTCTTATTCTTAATTGATCTAACAGATAACAGTTTGTTCAAAATAATGATAGCAACAATGTATCAATTACATACGCTTACTTATGTCTTATGTACATACATGTTTCTGGATGTTCATGTATAAGTGAAATGAATGACAGCAAAAATGCAGGGGACAGGGGAAAAATTAGGATTGTCTTGTTATTGTAAGATATTCACACTATCTATGAAGTGGTATAGCGTTACTTAGAAGTAGACTTGGATTGGGTGCCTGGGTGGCTCAGCCAGTTAGGTGTCCAACTCTTGATTTTGGCTCAGGTCAACATCTCAGGGTCTTGAGATCCAGCCCGAGCCCCAAGTAGGCTCCGTGCTCAGCACAGAGTCTGCTTGAGATTCTCTCTCTCCCTCTGCCCCTCCCCCCCATTCAGGTGCACTCTAAATAAATAAATATTGAAAAAAAGTAGACTTGGATTAATTATAAATGTATATTGAGAACCCTAGAACAACCACTAAAAAAAATTTAAAAGAGCTATAACTGATACACTAAGAAAGGAGAGAAAATAGACTTTCATAGAATGCTCAGTGAAAACCACAAAAGGCAGAAAAAGAGTGGAAGATAAAAATAGGAACAAATAACAAGGGCAACAAATAGCAAACAAATAGAAAACAGTAACCAAAAAATGGTAGATATTAGTCGAACTATATCAGGTAAAAAGTAGTGCTTACATTGCTAGTGTTTAGTTTATTAAGAAAAAGGTCAAAATAGCAAGGTTAAAAATACATGTGCCCACATATTTACCATATAAACTCCCTTCTCTTCATTTTATTTGAGTGCTATAAAAATAGGATTTATGAGAAAGAATATAAAGAAGAAGGCCCTTTTAAAAATCAATTTTAATAAAAGGAACTCTAGTCCTTTTGATTAATCAGAATCTCCTAAAATATGTTCCTTTGAAAACGTCTTCCCAGATATAAAGGGCAGTTCACAAGAAAGGACTTCTATGGTCAAATCAGTTTGGGATTTGTTGCATTCTATAAATTCCTTACAATACACGTGAGCAGATCAAAGAGTCTGAAAAGTCCCACAGTAAAGAAAGTTCATTTAGCCAAATGTCGCCCAAGTTTTGGAAAGTGTGAACAAATTTTGGCAAAGAATGTGATCTCATAACTCAGAAGCACCAGATTTTTAAAGGTGGTTGAGCAGAATTAGCTTAAGATGAATATGATTCATGTCTATACCCACAGTCTCTGTCTTTCCTGCCTCTTTTACACAAAAGGACTGACCCCTCCCTCCATGTACACTTCAGTTGCCATCCCCCTTTTACTTTCTCCAGGACTTTATTCCTACATCATCTATTTTCTGGAGATGTTTTTCTCTGTTAAGATGCTGATCCATTAGTTACAAAAATGTTCTTTTGTAACTCCCATTTGGGAAAAAAAAATCACTTGAAAAATGTCAAGTTGCCACCTACTTCTTTGCTCCCTATTACAGCAAAATTCTTGAAAGTTTTTACTTTCAATATTACATCTTCTCTCTTCAACCTCTTCTAATCTGGCTTTCCTCCACATCACACTATTGACCTCATTCTTGTCAAGGTCTCACAATTCCATGTTGCCAAACTCTGCAGACATTTTTCCATTCTTGTCTTAGTTTACACAGAGCATTCTATATAACTGGCCACTCATTCCTTGAAACACTATCCTTTATTTCTGCAACATCATACTCATGTTTTTCACCATATCTCATCTCTGACAGCTTTGATGACTTTCCTGCATCCACTTGACATAAAAAGTTATAATTTCCAGGTTCAGTTCAAGTTACTTTTGTTTCTCTAACCTCTTCCTAGAACATTTCATTCATTTCCACAGCTTTAAATAACACATAGGCTTAGGTTACGATTGCCAAATGTATAGCCCCAGTTGTTAATTCTGTTCTGAGTGTTAATTTTTATAGCTAGCTGCCTGTTGACACTTCAGCATGTATACCACCCACATCTCAAATGGTGTGGTATATAGAAAACTCACATTCCTACCCCATCACATCTTCTGCTTCTGTATTTCCTATCGCAGTAAAGGGCACCTCCCTCCACCTAGTTACTCGAGAGCCATCTTCATTCTGTCCTTCCTTTATCCCTCACATCTAAGTCATTAACAAGACCCATCAATTTTTCCCTCAAATATTTAGGTTGAATCTGTCCACTTCACTCCATCTGCATTTCTACCGTCTGAGTGTAAGCCAGCATCTTCTCCTGCCTGGCCTATTGCCATAGCTTCCTAGCTGATCTCTTTGTTTAGCATCCTGCTCCTTTCCAATCAATACCCCCTACAGCAGTGACTTTTTAAAAATGTAAATCCGGTTGACTCCGTCCATACCCCATTGCTCAAAATCCTTCAATGGCTTCCCAATGAACTTAGAATAAACTACAGTGGACAAGATCTGGTTCATGTCTGTCTTGTCTCGATCCATTGGCCACATTTCTCACCTGTGTTGGCTTTTCTGGTTTCTGTCCTCTTCCTGCACACATGTCCAGTTCTTCCCCTCCTGCTCTTTCCTCTAACTGGATTGCCCTTTCCCGATTCTATTACACTCCCAAGTGTCTTTCTCAGCACTTGAAATGATCTGTATTGATTGTGTTTATTACTAAGGGGTGATGGTGAGTTAAACTGGGTATGACTTGGGTATCATTTGTCTTCTCTCCACACACATCCCACATACAGCCCTGAGGGCAGAGATCTTTTTTATCTGGTTGACCACTGTGATCCCAATGCCCAAAGCAATTATGGCACAAAATAGCTGCTGAATTAATATTTATTGGATAAAGTAACAAATGATCTTCATTATAAACAAAGACTCATAAAATGTGTAATTATTTTTCAGCGTCCCCAAAAGGTATAATCCTTGTGAATTTCAGTGGAAAGTGGGTCTAAGGAGGTCAGTCCAGTTTCCAACAAGAAAATCTAATTAAAAGTGGAATGGGGAACTTTTAAGGTGATATATATCCCTAGCACACCTGAGGTTTAAGTATAAAAATAATTCACCACAAATTTTTGCAAGCAATTTCAGATAAAAAGAAACATCTCATTGCATCCATATCTCTTTTTCAAATCGCAGCTCCCAATATCTTCAATTAAAAAAAAAATCCTAGACTCCAAAAATTCTTTCCTCTCTGCTCATTTTTTTAATGTGGATCTTATTTTCACTAAAATGTAATTTAGACTTTGGCCACTTGGAGGCACTTTAGCTCTTTTATAGGTACTCCCTTCCTACAAATGCCAGGTGCCTTTCAAAAAGGCAAGAATTAATTACCCTAAAAATATTACATTCTTAATTCTGACATTTTTAACTCTCCAACTCCTAAAATTCAAATGAGCTATTTATAGTCTAGGAAATTGACATTACTAACTCATGACATCATCTTACTCGACTTGCCATTACAACTTTCTTCTGTCAGCTTTCTCATTAAGAGATCACAGCACTATCCATTTTAGGCTAATTCACAACTAGGGCGAACATTAGAATCATGCCAGAAAATTTTCAAAATATGCATTTCTGAGCCCCACTCTATCCATTCAGATGCATTACATCGCAACTGCCAGGGATGTAGCATTAGGTTATGAGTTTTTAAAAAGCTCTCTGAGTGCTTCCAATACTCTCTTGGATGAAAACAAAGCCCAATATTCTCAACCTGCCTTGCAAATATATATATATATATCTGAAAAACTGTGCCTCGGAAGAGATAAAAATCTGGATATCCCTAGGAATCCCCATAGGGAACATAGGCATTTCTTTGAAGCATAGTCATCAAAAGACTGACTCAAAGGTTGCCACCAAAATTCTTTAGTTATAATTATCTTCTGTCCCTATATGTCCTTTGTCAAGGTTCTCTTTCCTAACATGAGAAATCAGACTGGCCTGATTTCCATAGCCTGGTTTCCTGGTTTCCACAGCCACCTCTGAAGCTGGAGACCATGTCCGGTGAACACGTGGAGTGGAGAGGTGGCTTGGTGAGTCCAGCTGAGCAGACAAGAACAGCATCTATTACTTTGCCGTCTTCTCTCTCCACCACACAACATTCCTATGCTTTGAGCAGGTAAATATGCCAACTGCATTCACATTCCAGTACCAACAATGCCATTAGCTCCCTTTGTCAGCAAACTTACAAGTATTAGTGAACATAGTTGCTTTTCCTGCAAGAACATGAGCAGGAGAACTGTATTTTGATTTTGCATCTTTTTAGCCCAAGCCCAGGAAGCCCACTCAACTCAGGAAACAATGAAGAGCATCATCTTCAATTCATTTCTCTTTGAATCTGGGTCTCATCCTGACAAAAGTGTGAGGAAAAATGTGTGTGTGTGTGTGTGTGTGTGTGTGTGTGTGTGTAAGTTCCACGTTATTCTAACACAGAATTAATGATCACATCATGCAATCATATCAAGATAGTGGGATGTGCTGTGCTTTGGAATAAAAGTGGCATAACTTCCTATTCTGAGTTTCCAGCATATAAGTTCACCTGCTAGTGTCCCTACATCCTCGTCCACAAAATGGAGAAACAAAAGTACATATCTCTATGGGGACTAAGTAAGATAACATGTTATGCCTGATGTGGTCAATTGTCCCTAGCGTCTATCCCCACCCTTTTCTATGCTCCTTCCTGGTCCACTGCATCTGGGAAGATAAATACTACATTTCTCTGACTTCTTGGCAACAAGGTCTCTGGATGTGAATTGTGTTCTGCCAACCAGAGCCAGAAGCTGGATGTGAGCAAGAGGCGTGTTCTTTCAGCGTCTAGCTATCTCTGCTGGCAGCAAGACATTATGAATAGGAGCTTTTCCTGCTGCAGAAAATGAGTCCATTTTCCAGATTTTTCGGTGTTGTGAGACTTGAGGCATTACAGCAGTGCTGGAACAGACGAGTGGAACTTCCCAGTGAATCGGTTCTGTATTGTTTTGACAATCATCCCAGAAGGCCCACCCAAAAACCTACTCCTCCAGTCCTTTCTCTGATTGTAGGGACCTCACTACCAGCCTAACCTACTTCATCTTTAAGTCTCAGAATGGTTTCTATTTCCTACTGTAAACCCTAACACAGACATACAAAGTCCTTTCCAGAGCTTCTGGCACTTAAAAATTGCTTTTAAAATATTAGCTATTGTATTTATATTTGACCTTAATCGTGTTGCTTAAACACACTAAGCCTGAGTTTCCTTACCTGTAAAATGGTGACCCGCTTCTGGAACTGCTGTGTAGATAAAAGATGATGTGTGAAAACTGCTTAGCACAGTGAGAAAGTGCTCAATAAATTTCATCTGTAGTTATTATTTTTATTTATTGCCATTGTTATTTTTATCAATGTACAAATCATTTTGATATTAGTCTTTTAGCTTAGGATTTAGCTAAAAATCTTACACACTTTACAACACTATCTCGAACAGCACTGAACAGGTGTATGCTGAAGTCTATGCTACTGACATGAAGTAGATTTCTAAATCTGGTGATATGTTACACAGAGAACCAGGCTAAATTTAAAAATAATAATAACCATGTCTCAAAATTGAATCATCTGATTCTTGCCTATTGGATCTTTTTTTTTTTTTTTTTTTTGGACTTTGCTATGCAACCACTAGAGGGTAGACAAGTACAGTGGAAAATCAGTATCAGAAAAGCAGTAACATTCTTGGTTTGCTTTTTGAAAGTGGGTAGAAGCCATATTTTTCAAACATGTTTCTCCTGTTGCTGCAACCAATGAAGAGGGTAGAATATATATGTTTAATATCTAAAGACACAAATGTCAGTTAAAATATCATGTGTTTATTTTAACTTCATGGTTTCATAGAATTAATAAGCACAGTATCCCACCAGGTACCTATATACATTTTAAAGCAAAACAACAACACATGCATAATTTTTTTTTTTAATTTAGAAGAGAAGTGAACAGTCCATGAGTCATTAGAACAGAGGCAGAAGCACACAGTGGTATCCTAGTGAGAATGCCATGAGCCTGGGGATACATAAAAGGGGCCATTTTACCCATTAGGTGCTGTAGGCAGTGCTTGGTGTTTATGAATTTGCCAAAATACTGGGAAAAATATGTGAGACTTGTAAAAAAAAATCGACTCCCAACCTTGAAATACAAATTGCTTTTTATTTTTTTATTTTTTTATTTTATTTTATTTTATTTTTTATTTATTTGAGAGAGAGAGTGAGAGAGAGAGAGAGCACAAGAGGGGGGAGTGGGAGAGGGAGAAGCAGACTCCCTGCCGAGCAGGGAGCCCGATGCGGGACTCGATCCCGGGACTCCAGGATCATGACCTGAGCCGAAGGCAGTCGCTTAACCAACTGAGCCACCCAGGCGCCCTACAAATTGCTTTTTAATTTATACATACACACATGCACACAAGTTAACAAACCAAACACGAAACAACAAAAATCTGCTGGGATTTAGACTGAATACCGTTAATAAATTTTCTTAAATTTTCTTAAATAAATTGCCATCTTTACAAAACTGAATCTTACAATCCATGAATTCAATATTGTTTAGGTTTCATTTAATTCCTAAAAGATATTTTACAATTTTCTATATAGAGTTCTTGCACATATTTAGAGTTAGGTATTTGGATTTTTTATACTCCTTTAAGTAGTATCTTATTCTTAAATTTAAATTTCTAATGGTGACTGGTATATATTCATATGATAATTTCTGTACCCTGATTGTAGTCAGCAAACTCGCTAAACTCTTTTCTTAGTTGATACTAATTATGTGTAAAATCTCTTGAATTTTCTGTACATATGATTATATCTTCTGCAAATGATGTCAATTTCATTTCTTATTTTGCTAGCATTAATTTTTTTTCTTTTTCTTCCTGCATTGCTGGGGGCCTCCAGTATACTATAAAACCGTGACAGTGACATGCTAAGCCTCGTTCCTGATGTGAATGGAGAAGTTTTTAATCTTTCACCATTACATATAACATTTGCTAAAGGTTTAACAATCTTATTAACCTTTTTAATATAGTAACTTAGACTTTATTAATCCCTTGTGTGTTTCCTCTATTCAATTAATTGTTCTCTGCTATTCTATCATTTTATTCCTTTGATCTTCTTTGGATTTAATTTGCTGGATTTTTTTCTAATTCTAACATTGAAATGAAGGCATCATTGATGTTTAGACTTTTTAAATACATGTATACAGGACTTTCCTTTTTTAAAAAAAATTTTAATATTTTATTTTTAAGTAATCTCTACACCCAAAGTGGGGCTCCAACTCATAACCCCAAGATCAAGAGTCACATGCTCCACCAACTGAGCCAGCTAGGCACCCCCATATAGGACTTTCAATATAAATTTCCAGTAAGTATGGAAAGTGAGTTGGAAATAACCAATTTTAATTATTCAAACTGATCTCCCCAGCATCTTCTTTCTGAAATTAAATTCTTTAGTAGTTTTTTATAATATTGTGTAGATTAAAGTCATTTTTCTGAGTCCATAGATCTTGCCTTTCCTAATCCTCCATGTCTATTCTCTTCTTTAGTGTATGATATTCCATCTCAAAACACACTGATACACTTGCTACAATTCTTGCTTTGGAATACTCCGTGGAATGGCCATGTCTGGAGCCACTCGCTGCTCCACAGTAAACAGAACACTTGATCCTCTGCTAGCTTCAGAAATCCCATCCTGTGTATGAAACCTTTCCTCACAATTGTGGTTTTTGTTTTAGGGGTTTGTTTTGTATTTCTATGTGTCATACTCTAGGGAAGATCAGGATTCTGAATGTTTTAAAGAAATTAATTCCAATCAATTCCTATTTGGTTATCAGGTTTATACTATAATGTGAACCATGATTTCAATTTACAATAAGGCCAATTTTGCCTTAATTCTGTGGCTGCATTATTCGGATTGCTGAATCGTGAGATGAATTTTCTATTAATGCTAACTTCCCCACCGTGGAAGGTAAAACCAGATGAAGTAAACTGGTAACTCTCATACAAAATGGTGGATATATTATTTGGAGTGCGGCACTTCCACGGCCAACTTTTTAGCTTATGAAACATTTAACTTGGTTTCATGGTTACAGCCTGGCACTGACCTGGCCAGTCCTGTTGAAAACGCATGCTCAAGATCACGGAGCAGACAGGATGTGACACAGTGAATGAGTCAGCGCACGCCCACAAACTCCTTTAAGAAAAACAACTACTAGCATTTTGAGCTGGTATTAATCATCTTAGTAGTATAAAAAGCGACTCCTTTCAGATGCCAGCAGAGAGCAGGTTACTAAAGACCTGCAATGGCCAAAACTTTTGACAGAATGATTAAAGGGGAAAGCACTTAGTACAACTCTAAATAAGGAGAATTATCCATAGCTGGCAGTTTCTGGAACAACCCAAATCTTTGGCTTCAATGAAATTCATCCAAGTATCTTTCTCTTAACTGTTGTCAAAAAAATCACAACACTTTTCTCATCATTCCTAAGGCAGATGAAAATCATCATCCCATGGCTGCCCAACATTTTCTGGGTTAAACCAGTCATCATATATTCCTTGAGGGCCAGAACTGCACCTGGCCAAGTTATAGGCATATAACACATACACAGACTCTCCCTGACTTATCATGGTTTTTGACTTTACAATGGTACAAAGGTGATATGAATTCAGTAGAAATCATACTTCATATTTAGAATCTTGAGCTTTTTCTAGGCTCATGATTTGCAGTAGATACTCTCTCACAATGGGGGGGCTACACGTCAGTCAGCTACCCCCCAGTCAGCTATAGTAATTGTGTAAGCAGCAAGCCCCACCCCCCAGTCAGCTACACAATTACAAGGGTCAACAACCAATACACTTAAAACCATTTGTTTTTCACTTTCAGTACAGGATCCAATCAATTTCATGAGATATTCAACACTTTATTATAAAATAGTTTTTGTGTTAGTTGGCTTTGCCCAACTATAGAAAAATGGAAGTGTCTGAGCATGTTTAAGGTAGGTTAAGCTAAGCTATGATATTTGGTAGGTTAGGTATATTAAATGCATTTTCAACTTACAGTGGGTTTATTGAGATGTAACCTCATGGTAAATCAAAGAAAATCTATATAATAAATTGGTATTAAATTATGTATTTCATAACAAATTAATCTACACTATTTCATGAACGCTTAAAAAACAAAAGTGAAATATTCACAAGAAAATATTTTATAATGGTGGTAAAGGTTAGAACCATTTTAAAAGACCACTTGTGCTACGTGAGACTATCACTCAAGGAAAAAAAATATTGGGCCACCTGGGTGGCTCAGTCAGTTGAGCATCCAACTCTTGAGTTTGGCTTATGATCTCAGGGTCTTGAGATCAAGCCCTGTGTTGGGCTCTGCACTCAGCGGGGAGTCTGTTAGATTCTCTCCTTCTCGCTATCCCTTTCCCTCTGCCCCTACTCTCTCTCTCTCTCTCAAAAATAAATAAATAAATCTTTAAAAAATATTAGCACATAGTTATCCATAGCAGTTATTTTCTATAATGAGATCACACTACATTAATAAATTTCTTGATAATAATTATAAAGCAAATACTTCCACAAAAATGATCACTGCAAACTCAAAATGATAAAATCATGAGGCATTTACAACAGTCATTCAATGTGTATCAAGTAAATAAAAGAAGTTGTAAAACAAAAAATTGTGAACATCCAAATGTTAACAAATTTTACTTTCCTTGTTTTTATTTTGAAAATTTTTGAATCAACAGAAAAGTAAAAACAGTAAAAGAAACACTCATATGCCCTTTGTCTGGATTCCTCAATGTTAACTTTTTGCTATATTTGTTTCTCTTGTAATATTGGGGGGGTGCTGAACCATTTGAGAATTACTTGCAGATATCATAACATTTCATCCCTAAACCCTTTAGTGAATATCTGCTAAGAACAACGACCTTCTGCTATATAACAGTACAATTACTTCACTCAGGAACTCTAACACCAAAATAATGCCATTATCTAATATACAGTCTAGTTCCAAATTTTCCCAATTATCAATAATGTCCTTTGCTGCTCATTTGTTATTTATTTTTCCTCTCTAGGTTACAACCAAGGATCTCACGTTGAAGTTGTCATGTCTCTTTAATCTGAGATAGTTCCCCAAGCCACTTTTGTTGTTCATGACGTTGACATTTTTTTAAGAGCCAAACAAGTTGTTTTCCAGAATGTTCTACAATTTGGATTTTTCAAATGATTAGATTCAGTTTAAATATTCTGAACACGAGTGCTATACAGATTCACTTGTGTCCTTTTCAGTGCATCAACAATTGATATCAGTTTCTCCCATTGTACTTTTGTGCCCTACAGTCAAGCTCTGCTATTACTCATCTCCTAAACCACCCAGGGGTTATTTTCTCCTGGCCTCTGCTAACAGTCTTCCTTTATGGAAAGCTTTCTCTATTCTTTTCCAACTACCCAAGGTTTTTATTTGTTCATTGTTCAAATATCATCACCACAAAAATTTTCTATACTTCTCCAGCCTTCAGATATATACATATACATATATATATATTCAAAATACCTATAGCTTTCTAAAATCCACTCAGTGCTTCATCATAATGAATTACTTTATAGCTCCTCTTATATTAATACTAATCTTTTTTTTTTTTTTTTTTTGAGAGAGAGAGAGCGGGGTGGGGAGGGGCAGGAGGAGAGGGAGAGAAAATCTTAAGCAGGCTCCATGCCAGGGCACAGAGCCCACCATGGGGCTCAATCCCACGACCCTGAGATCATGACCTGAGCCAAAATCAAGAGTCAGGTGCTTAACTGACTGAGCTACCCAGGCTCCCCTATTAATACTAATCTTCTTGCAATCATATACCTTGTAATCCTGCTAGATCGCTACTCCATTGACAACAGCAAGCATGGACCTTGAATTCTCCACATCTGGATTTTATTTCCCACAGAGCTTATCAGAAAAAAAATCCAATTCCTCCTCTTTCTTCAAAATAGTATTTCCTATTTTTTAAAAGAAATAGGTCAGTTGACTTGAAATAATCATAATAAAAATAAAAAATGGAGACAAACAGAACATCGTATCTGCTATCTCAAGTAATTGTAGTATTTATTTTTTATTACTTTGTACAGAAAAATTCCAGAAAACTCAAAGCTTTATAGCTCCACATATTATACTCTGTTTGCCTTTGGGCTTACCTCTGTTTTAGTGTAGAGCATATTTTCCAATGGTAAATACTTCTTCTTTATGTCTTCAGGCTCATTAATGTCTAGCATCAACGTACATAATCACAGATGAGAAAATGCAGAAGGCTCTGGTTTTAGGCCTTGCACTGTCATGGTTTCTTGTTGCTAGGAACATACAGAAACACTGCTGGCTACTGCAGATTCTCTTGTTTGTGTGTAACTAAATATGGGTGAATTTTCTTAAGAGAAAAATATTACCAATAAATGTTTATTTTTTTAATTATCACCATTATCGTCAAGTTGCTAAAAGATTGACTGAATCAAACTATAACACAAATGATCTTCAAAATTCGGCTCTGACAAGCCATAGATGTTTATCAAAGTCAAATATAATCCTGGAACATGGTTTATGTCAAGAAAACAACCGCTGATTGAACCTGCCATTAAGTGGATTAACCCACACTTTTAACAGTAACAAGTCTTACAGCTTTAACACCTTTTCAGGCTCATTGAGGGTGGGAGATGTTCTTGTAAAATCAGGAAACGTTAAGAAATGCAACATGAAACAGATTTCAAAAATACAGGACTTTTCAGAGACTTTACTTGATGTTATTTTGAATTGTGAATCTACAAAAAGGGAATAGAGGATTTCCTACTTTTAAAAGTTAATTGGAGTAACTTATGATGACTACAGAAGACATAGATTAAAACACAAGCATATTTGCAAGTAATTCGAGAGTCAATGTCATTATAATGCAGAGTTGGAGGCAGACAACCTGAATTCTCTTACCTGTCAGTAATTACCCGTGTGAACTCAACAAGGCCTTAGGCAAAGGACTTTGTCCCCATGCCTCAGTTTCCAATGTGTAAAATAGAGATAAAAACATAAGGTTATTGGGGCCCTTAGTGGCTCAGTTGGCCAAGCATCTGCCTTCGGCTCAGGTCATGATCCCAGGGTCCTGGAATCGAGCTCCATATCCCTCTGCCTGCCACTCCCTCTGCTTGTGCTCTCTCTCTCTCTCACACACAAATAAATAAAATCTTTAAAAAATATATTTAAAAAAAAGAATTGTTGTATGGTAGAGTATGCAAGTGTTGAATCATTATATTCTAATCAAATATAACACCTTATATTAATTATACTTCAATAAATAAATAAATAAATAAATTCATAGTGAAATTACCATATAAACTGAAAAGCACTCCATGAATATGAATTGATATTATATTTTTATTGTAATATCCCACATATGTTTCCTTGAAGGTTTACAATCTTTGCTTACTCTGATTAGAAGTTCTATTCTCAGAGTCGACACTAGTACAAGATGAAATAAGCTTCCATCTGATACAGCTGTGTAACTATAGGACCAGGCCATGCAACTAACTATATGACTATGTTTGAAAGTCCTTCTAATTTTCAATTTTAAAGAAGTGCTTTCAGATAAGGAATACAAATATAAATTTACTTATGTTTTGACACGATGGAAAGACAAAACAAAGTAATTAAAAATGATACTATGGGGAAAGAAACAAGAATAGAAACGGGATGTCTCTCTCTATATATATTTACACTGGAACCTTGGAAATGTCTTATGTAATAAAAAAATATAATTATTTCCGAAATAAAAAGCTAAGCATTTGAAAAAAAAAAAAAGAATCTAATTGCACATCAAATTTTTTACTTAAACACACAGAGAAGAATTATTTCAAGTGACTTTAAAATGCAATACTTTTACTGTCCGTCACGAGTGAGATATATCCTAGGGATAAAAATTACCACAAATAAATCATAAGCTGCATTCATATTGTTAATGATAACCTTATTCTTTTGAAGTCATTGTATGTTTATGGTATAGGATAAATCAAATAAGTAATTATGTACATATCATGTAACCAAGATTTTTAATATGAGAAGAAAAGTATAAAGCCAAGTAAAGTAATATATAGCAATCATACATTTGAAATGGAAATATCATTATGGATTCATATTTTTCTTTTTCTAAAAAAGTTTATATTTTCATTGTAATGGACTAAATGTTTCCCCCCAAAATTCATATGTTGAAGCCCTAATCCCCGGTGTGGTGGTAATTGGAGGGGGAACCTTTGAGAGGTGATTAGGTCCTAAGAGTGGAGGCTTCATCAGAAGAGACAGGGGAGAAATGATCTCTTTCTCTTCCATGTGAGGACACCGTGAGACAGTAGCTCTCTACAAGGCAGGAAGCAGGCTCTTCCCAAACAGCAAATCTACTGGCACCTGGACCTTGTACTTCCCAGCCTCCAGAACTCCGAGAAATAACTGTTGTTGCTTAAGCTATCAAGTCTATGGCATTTGTTATAGTAGCCTGAGAGAAGACACCTACATTTATTTATCTTTTTAAAAATGCGTATTATATAAATACCTGTCCACTGAAAAGTTCCAGAAGCAGTGACAAACCAGTAGCAATGACCACCTTTGGAGCCCCAATTCTGGTCTCTGAACTTTATTTTCCTCCTCAGTAAACTGATTCCAGGTCTGAGTGGAAAAATCCGTCAAATATAAATCTGCAACATCTTGTGCTGAAAAGCGAGAAAGCAATCAAAGTTGTAGAGGTCATAACAAAGAGCCAGAGGAAGCAATTAAGCAGCTCCCACTGGCTAATTTAAGAAACAGTTTGAGCATCAATAGAAATGACTGGAAAGGCCTGAAAGTGATCTTATACATATATAAAATATGAGTCAGTAATTATACCAAAAGAAAATTTTGTAAACACTCATTGGTCACCTTCAATAGTTACTAAGTTTCCCAAAAAATTGATTTTATGCATGATCTCTTCTGCTTTTTCTGTGTATAGTTTATTTCATGCTATACGCGTTTCCAGGGTAACTGTTGTATAAAACCTGTTACTTCAACTTGGGACAACTCAGAAATGCCACCAGAGCTCCAAAACTTTCCATAGCATCAGACACTGTTGAGACTGCAGTCGGCTTCTCCCTCTTCACTCTTGCTCTCTATTCTCCTGAGTGCTCTCACTGATAAATGCCCTGGATGTTAATCTCCATCACATAGTCTGCTTCCCAAAAGACCCAGCCTGTTGCAAGCAGTTATTGCCTTGTGTGGTCTAAGAAAGCAAATACGAAGATAGGATTAAAGAGCAGAATCACTTTGTTGTCCATTTGGCATGAGAACTCGTTCACTGATGGCAGGTGGATCACAGACTCTGGCACAAGGCAGCAGTGGAACTGGTAATACTTTCACTGGTTTGGCGTACCGATGGAAGGAAATACATTTGCTGGTGCCGTGTGTCAGACATTTGAGAAACATGGGAGATATAGTAATGACCAGGAACAGAAGTGGGTGAGCTCAAGTGACACTCTAGAAAAAAAGATAAAAACTGAGAATGATTAATCTGCATTTAAAAGCTAAATGTAACAGCCATAAAGCCTCCCTGGTGATAGATGATTGATAGGTCATTGATTGATGATAGATAGATAGATGATAAATAGATAGAGGCATGTCTCATCTTCTGCAGTGGGAAGACAGGCAAAGGAAGCTGAAAACAAGGCCCATAAAAGTAGCCAAAATTCCAAAGATTAAAATCCCAACCAACACAGCTCTACTCCACCAACGTCAGTTTTTTGTATGGGAGAGAATGTGATTGTCACACATAGGGTCGGGATGGATATCTAGCTTGTTGGACCTGGAAATTTTAAATTCCCTTCCAAAGATATTGTTTCCAAGAGCAATGCCTAATAAATGCCCTGCACATCAATTTCCATCTCAGTGTTTCCCTCCCAAGGAAATCAACCTACAATAGTGACCAATTATTGATGAGTGTGAGAATTTTCTTTATCAAAGAATTCTAGCTAATAAATGCAGAAGGGATTATAGATTTAGCAAATCACCAATGGCAGCCTGTAATGAAATTATAGATCTATCTAGGCCATCCACCACCATAACTAGTGACTAAAATCATTGTGTCAAAGTTTGATGGGGAAACTTTATAAGACTGGCAACACATTAACCCACTCATCAATCCTAATATCACTACAGATGAGACAACCTAATATATGCTCCTGATGTGATGGAAGATGGTATATTTATAGCAACATTTATGAAGTATTTTTTTCCAAAAGTTGAACCTGAATCTAATCAAATATGTAAATTGCCAATTTACAGGAAATATGGGTAAAGAGGAATAAGTAAATATAAGCAGCCATATCCAGAATGTGAGAAATTCTTCAGGACAAATGAATCAATCTTAATCACTTGATGATAAGGTACTTTTAAAAAATGAATTAATGTTTTAGAGGAGAATTACAATAATCTTCATATTAAGTCTTTAACAAATAATTTATACATAATAAATTAACATATTCACATTTAATTAAGAATTGTTACCATAAATGACTAATTACCCCAAAAAAGGCTAATTCTTGTTAATAATGCAATGATATTATTTGATTTTTAAAAAATGTCTGATAGAAATTTATTAGATTAAAAATTTACCAAAAGCAAGTTGATTAATTTACATTTGATTATAAGAATAGTTTGGTGAAAAAGTTATCCCCAAATGTTTGTGTTTCAGAATTTTTCTTTAAGATTTTATTTATTTATTAAGAGAGAGAGAACGAGCAGGGAGGAGGAGCAGAGGGAGAGAGAGAGAGAAGTAGACTTCCTACTGAGCAGGGAGCCTGACTCAGGGCTCAATTCCAGGACCCGGGGATCATGACCTGAGCCAAAGGCAGATGCTTAACCTACTGAGCCAACCAGACACCCCTTGCTTCAAATATTTTTAATGTTAGTTCATTATAGAAAGTTTTGTGACACTTTTTGTATAAACATTATTGATAAACTTTAAAAAATTTTTTTAATCTAGTTGATAAATTGTTAATAGATTGTTAAGAATCTAACCTATCAGTTTGGCATATTTCGATTTTTTCTTTACTTTTGGCAGAGAGTATAATAATATAAAAATGATAATCAAAATATTAACTATCCTTATAAAACAAAACTATTAAATAAAATTTAAAAATTTACAAGAAAAATAAAATGTAAGAAAAATACTCAAAATGTTGCAAACCTACCCATTGGGCACCAAAGTTATCAATACCACAACCTCAGTTTTTTAATCATCATCATTTCTATTTAATTGTTTTGTTCAACTTTAGGCCAAAATGCTTTTGGCTAAATTGATATTAACCCAACTGTTTTCTGCTGGTCATACAACCACCATTTCATTTTGAAGATCATTGATTTTTAAATAGATAGCTAGAAAATGTCATTGATTATGTGTTCTTCATGTGAATTAAATAAAAATCAAATTATTTCTAATAAGTAGGGAAACCGTAGCCTCTAGAAATGTTGTTTCTGCTTGCAATGCCAAACGCTGGAAATGGGTTAATTGGTTTGTATATATGATGTAATCTCTCTCTCTCCCTCTCTCCCCACCCCCCACTTACCCAGTCTCTGACACCAACCACTAAAGTAACCAAAATTCATTAGGTCCCTGTCTCACAAAGGAGTGACTCATGAGTATATTCCAAAGTCACTGATGCTGGAAGGTAAAACTAGATATAGCACTTTACTGCAAGAAACTTGGAATGATGCTGTCACATTCACTATGTGTTGTGCACTGTTTAAAAAATTTCCAATACTTTGTTGTGATGTATAACTCATGTTTATAAATATATGTATATATTGATAGATAATTTTCAGGTACAAATAATTTGTACTCAAGTTTGTTTGGTCAATGTACACATTCTCTAGTCCTTAGGATCCATGAAGATCAAAGCATTAGACAAATCCTTGTTTCTCATCAAAGTTTCATTCTTTCATATTGACTGTAAATAATCCATGTTTGTAAAATATAGGTCTTATAATATCAGAGGCAGTTTTGCTTTTCTTTCAGTTTAATACAAACATCCTATGTTGTCTGAATCTAATTAACATGACAAACTGCCTTACAAATCTACTGTCCTCCTCATCAATATGTGAAAAATTATTTGGAGCAAAACACCACAACTATTTTTAAAAATCATTTACATATTCATATTCAATTTTTAATTTTGCTTAACACAGATGCTTAGGGATGCTTTTTGGGGAAAATAATTGGTTAGGAAAATGCATAATAGAGTATTATCTGTCCATATATAACAACTAAAATAGATCATGTTGTATAATTCTTAATGTGATCTCTACTTTGTTTTTAAAAATCTAGATAGTTCTGTATATAGACAATTTAAAAATATGAAAATGGATACAAGCAACTGCTGCTGAAGCCTGGTGATGCGGCAGGCCGGCAGAGAGATCTCCCAAAGGTCAGAAAGCAGAGAGTGTGAATACATAACAAAAAGTACTGTGAGCACTTAAAAAGCTGGCAGCCAGACTTTGAAACAGAAAAAGAACTCCAAGGCTGCGGAAAATAACAGTTGTCCATATTTGTTCCTGAGTCAACACTCCATATATTTATAGACAGAAGCCCAAAAGGAGGATGAAGGACGCAGGATTTGCTGGTTATAAAACTTTAAAAAGTCATTGTTCTAGGTTCTTGGAGGAGATGGGACCGGGAAGATCAGACACAGGACCAGAGGAGCTCTTATTTCTGTTAAGAAGCCCCACTTGAGCTCCAGGGAACTGTTTAACCATTAGGGGGACCCCTCAGGTCACTCAAACAGTATGACATTACTCTTAGACAACCAACTTCAGTTTGGTGATCAATTCAGCCTGATCAGGCTCATTAAAGTCAATACTTAGATAAAACAGGGAACTTTCACTGAAGTGAAAGTCATCATTGATCTTGTCATTTTAATATCAAATACAGTTAAAGTTTAACACATTGATTATATCCATCAATATATCCAACATTCTGTCATATATTGCTAACTAATTAGTTCACAGAAACATCCATTTCCCAGTTAGATTATAAATTCCTCACAGGCTAAGATCACGTTTTAATATTTTTCTGTGTCTCACAAGACTTAAGGCAGCCTAGATATATATGATTTAATTAATGAGTAATCAGCTATTCTGTTTTGGTTTTGCCCAGGAAAAAGTTAATACCTTCCATCCACCCAGGGTTAGCCCATCCATCAAATAGATCCGTGAGTTTGATATCAGTTCCATAGAAGTATTTAATTCATTGTGAAAATTTTTTCCTAAGGAGAAAGGATGAGTATTTGTTTTAAAAATAAAATAAAATTAAGAATACATGGAGCAGGAAGAAGACCGGGAAATGGTGGAGGAGGAAGAAGAAAATGAAGAGAAGAAAGCAGAGGAGGAGTAGAAGGAGAAGGAAAAGACATAGGGAATGGAGAAGAAGAAGAAATGTAGAAATGGCAATTACACAAAATCGGGAATTAAAAAAGGTGTCAGTTTCATCCTCTGAATTCTTAGGCATAAACATTTACCTCTCCGAATGACTTTTAAAAATTAGGATAAAGTTTGGCACTATATTTATTGATTCTCTCTATCAAATTTACCCCTAATTAAGATTTCTCCTTTGTGTTTCTAAACAAAGATAAAATTATAATTTTTTTAAAGTACTATTTCATCCTCAATCCAATAGAGGCCATTCCATATACTGAGTAAATTCCAATAACACAAATATATACATTATATTCTTCATACATTTGAAGATTACATGAAATAATATCAATATACATAAGAAAAATTCAGCACCCAATGTATATATGGGAGATGAAATGGGCCAGGTGAGGACAAGCTTCCAGAAGTAAGAAAACTCAGTCTGGATTCGGACAAAGAGACATGACAACCATGATGACTATCTGTAATACTTCTAGTCCTGTGCTTAATAATGTAAATTTTTTTTGAAAAGTATTACATAAACATATATTAAATATTTATTGACTGCCTTATCTGTTCTAGCAATAAAATATATGTATATAAATACATAGTATATGGAAACAGGCAATAAATAAGAAGTATAAAAGTAGGGGCGCCTGGGTGGCTCAGTCGTTAAGCATCTGCCTTCGGCTCAGGTCATGATCCCAGGGTCCTGGGATCGAGCCCCACGTCAGGCTCCCTGCTCAGCGGGAGCCTGCTTCTCCCTCTCCCACTCCCCCTGCTTGTGTTCTCTCTCTCGCTGTGTCTCTCTGTCAAATAAATAAATAAAATCTTAAAAAAAAAAAGAAGTGTAAAAGTATATAATATGCTATATGTTGATAAATACTAAGGAGAAGCATAAGGCAGGGAAAGTAGATAGAAATTATGGGCAGGGGGGTCATTATTCTAAATTAGGTGGCCAGAGAGAGCCTCACTAAACAGGTGGTATTTGAGCTAAGATTTGAGCGATGAGGAAGCCATGTAACTATTTGGAGGAACAGCATTCCATGTAAAAGGAACAGCATGAGCAGCAGTTCTGAGGGGAAAAGATGCCTAGCATGTTTGAGAAATAGCAAGGCGAGCAGTGTGCCTGGAAGAGAGAGTGAGAGAATAATGGAAGATAAAGGAGGGCGCAGGTGGACGGGGTCTTCCCTGTCCTTCTAATGATGCCTTTACCTTTGGCGAAGTGAGAACGTTGGAAGACTGTGACCAGAAAAGTGAAGTTATCTGTTTATGGTGGAGTATTTTTGTGGCTGGTGTGTTGCAGAGTCCATGCTGACATGGAGAGACCAGTTAGGAAGCTGTAATTGCAACAGATGGGAGAGGATTGATGGTTTGGTGGTTTGGACCAGGGGACTAGGGTGATAGCAGTGAACATAGTAAAAAAGGTTTGTTTTTTTTTTTTTTAAGTTTTGTTTTGTTTTGTTTTTGTTTTTTTGTTTTTTGAGAGAGAGCACGCAGAGTGAGAGAGATCACGAGTTGGGGGGAGGGGCAGAAGGAGAGGAAAAAGCAGGCTCCCTGTTCAGCAGGGACTCTGAGATCATGACCTGAGCCAAAGGCAGCCGCTTAACCGACTGAAACACCCAGGCGCCCCCCCCCCCTTTTTTTTAAAGAAATCTTTGGATTCTTGATTCTGCATCAACTTGTTTACTATCCAATTAGGAGAAAAAGTCTGGAAAACTTTAAAACCTAAAAATATTGTGTAAAACAAAAGGGAAAATAAATCATTTGTTTTTTTAAACCTCAGCTTAGAATAATATGAGAGCTTTTAGCATCTATTTCTTTAAAGTCATTAAGATTAAATTTCATTCACAGTCCTTGGTACCATGTTTGAAACAGAGAAGATGCTCCGAAATATATCCTGAATTGAAGTGAATCGAATCAAGAAATTATCAAAGAAAAAGAATGAATTCTAGTTTCATGCCTGTAGCTGGCAAAGCCTGAATACCAGAAAGATATCTTGCTCAATTTCCCAGGCAGACCTATTCCAAGTGTGGTCCCTGGACCAGAGCATCAGCACAAGTGAGAGCTTGTTTATGCAAACCTCAGATGCCATTTACAGACCTCCTGGACCAGAATCTTGGGAGGTAGCCCAAGAATTTGTGTCTTAACAACCTTGCAAGTGATTCTTAGGAACAACAAAGTTTGAGAAGAACCGCTCTCAACTACCTTCAAAATCAATTCAGTTATTTAGTTATACCCAGAATGGGATCCTGGACTTAGAACCAGAGTTTTTTATTAGGGTATTTTTAAATCCAAAGACCACTAAATAATTTATGTATAATATAATCATGTGATTTATAAGTACACGTGTGTGTGTGTGTAATCACCCCAGGTATTCTTTCAAACTGGAAATCACCTCCTAGTCCTGGATAACAAAGCTCTACCTGTGATCCTTGTTATTCCAGGACCTCTTAAATCTTTCCAGATACCCTTTACTCTAAGAATGTCTCCAAGAAGCAAAAGGCAGAAGCAGCCTTACTGGGAAGGCCTTGCTTTTTATCTCTTTCAAAGCAAGCTATTATACAAAGTGAAACAACATAATAAGATTTGTTCATTTGCTTGCTTGATTTTTTGAACCAGGAAAGACTATCATTTGTAGAGGCTTTGCTTTTCAGCTCTTTCTGCATCCTGCTGGTCAGAATAATGAAGTGGAGAGGGGGTAGGCTTTGGGAGCTGACAGGTGTTGGTTTGAAACCTGATTCTGCTTATGCTAAGCTCTACAACCTTGGACAAGTTGCCTAATCTCTCTGAGTCCCAGTCCTCATCCGAAAAGTAGACACTATGATAATAGATGGGTGTTTAACACAAATGAAGTACTCAACAAATTTGCATTCCTTTCTACCATCTCTAATTTGTCAATAATTTTTATTTCTGGACCCCTTTCCTGAACCCTAGAACAGACATAGAAAATAGCCTTCCCTCCACCCCATCCACAATGTGAGGCATTGAGGAAACACTGATTTGGGGAAGTGTGCAGCTCGAGTGTCTTAAACGCTGGATTTCCAGATGCACTTCCCTCAGAACCACCCATAGGGAAAAGGAAGAGAAACCACTTCCCACAGCTGGAGCTTTTCTCATTTCCAAAGCTGCAGAAGAATAATCACAGCTCCCAGAGAAAGTACTGCCAGGGCAGTGGGCTCTCTTCTGCTACGGAGAGAGCATTTACGTAGCTCTTTCGACATGACAGACCATCAGCCCTACTCCATATTGATTGTCTGCAACCTATCACTTTAAGTAAAATCTTATCTTTTACAAAATAAAGAACAATTAGTCTTCTATATTTCATACTTCTACTTTCTCAACTTAACATTTTGCTTGACTGATAAGAATAGAGGAGATAGAGGGAACCACTTGGTGGTTAGTCAACAAAGAGCCACTTGCAATCCCGTTCACTCTAAACAGAATTCAGCAATGTGCTGTTTGGGGTCAGGATCAACTTTCTTATCTGAACTAGAGAAATCTGCTCTTTGTCTCTTAGAACACTTGTGAATGGCAAAGCTCACATGGTCAAACACTGCCACACAAGTTGGTGTGTGGGAGGATGAATCCAACAATTAACTGTCAAAATTCTATGAAATTTTTGTTATCTCTTTGGCTCTGTTTACATTAAACTTCTAACATTCTCTACTTTGTGACTATATCAGACTTAAAAAGTGAAGAACTATAGATATTACAGTACAAAAGAAATTAGTTCAAAAGCCTTGTGATACTCTTATTGTGTGAGAAACACTCTTGTTTGAATAGTAAAACACTTTAGATCTCTAGTTCACTTAACACACCTATTTTCCAAAGGGAAAAAGAGGTCTGGGTTTGTATGTGTGCTGGCGGGTAGATGGAGGGCAGGGGGTGGTTTTGCATAGATCATGGGGCTTCGGTGGATTAAAAGAAGAAGAAGAAAAGAAAAAAATAGCTAACTTCATTTTACTTTCAAGCTAAATTAAATACAAAAATAAGACATCTGCTTGTCTCTCTAAGCATTAGTATATAGGCACATAGATAAAGTATTACCAAATTAGATGCTATCTATTTTTTTAAGACTTTATTTATTTATTTGAGAGAGAGAGAGAGAGAAAAGGAGCAGAAGGAGGAGAAGCAGACTCCTCTGCTGAGCAAGGAGCCTGATGCGGCACTCAGTCCCAGGACCCTGGGATCATGACTTGAGCCGAAGGCAGACACTTAACCCACTGAGCCACCCAAGAGTCCCTGATGAACTCCCTCTTTTTTTTTTTTTTTTTTTTTTTTAAAGATTTCATTTATTTATTTGAGAGAGAGAGAATGAGAGAGAGCGAGTACATGACAGGGGGGAGGGTCAGAGAGAGAAGCAGACTCCCTGCTGAGCAGGGAGCCCGATGCGGGACTCGATCCAGGGACTCCAGGATCATGACCTGAGCCGAAGGCAGTCGCTCAACCAACTGAGCCACCCAGGCGCCCGAACTCCCTCTTTTTTAAAGATTTTATTTATTTATTTGACAGAGAGAGACCACAGCCAGAGAGGGGACAAAGCAGGGAGAAACAGGCTTCCCGCTGAGCAGGGAGCCCAATGTGGGACTTGATCCCAGGACCCCGGGATCATGACCTAAGCCAAAGGCAGATGCTTAACTGACTGAACCACCCAGGTGCCCTTTTTTTTTTTTTAAGATTTTATTTATTTATTTATTTATTTATTTATTTATTTATTTATTTAAGAGAGAGAGTGAGATGCTATCTAATTTTTTTTAAAACTTTTATTTATTAAATAATTGCTACACCCAACGTGGGGCTCAAACTCACTTGCCACCCTGAGATCAAGAGTCCCACGCACTTCTGACAGAGCCAACCAGGTGCCCTGATCCTAACTAATTTTAAATTATTAAAAGTTATAGAAAAGAACATTTTCTTGATGTTTGTCCCTTCTAAATTTTAAGAATTCTTCTTGCATTATAGGACCAAAAAAATGAAGCAGTCATTGACAAGAGGCCTTTTTTCTTTTTTTTTTTTTAATTTACTCTGCACAGGCTGCTTTCAGTATAAAGTAAGCTGCTGACTGCCACTCATCATACCACTGCTTTCTCAACATCCAGAAGGCAGGTAGCCTGGCTCTTGGGCTGGTTCAGACCCTTCGCAATATGGAAGTAGGACCACACACTCAACATCAAACCAATTAAAATAATCTTCTTTTCTACTGGCCCTTTTCCTTCCCTTTTCATCCCAGAGCCTACCATCAATTCAAGTTCATTCATTATCATGAAACAGGAAACTTTTTTTTCTGTTTCTGAGTATTTTTCTTAATCACTAGTAATTAATTCATGCTTTGGCTACATGCTTACCAGTATAAATTAAAATATATGTTTCATGATTCCCAAAATAAGCTAAATAATAGGGTTGGGGCTGGTGTTAGTTAATTCTACTTGGCAACAGTTTGGGCTTGATCGCTTACAGAGAATTTTTTCCCCTCCTCCAGGATTCCCGAAAACATGCCTAGTTTCCAAGAACAGACAAGTTTATTATTTTATTTTATTTTATTTATTTTTTTTTTTTTTAAGATTTTATTTATTTATTTGAGAGAGAGAGACACAGCGAGAGAGGGAACACAAGCAGGGTGAGTGGGAGAGGGAGAGAAGCAGGCCTCCCGCGGAGCAGGGAGCCCGATGTGGGGCTCGATCCCAGGACCCTGGGATCATGACCCGAGCCGAAGGCAGACGCTTAACGACTGAGCCACCCAGGCGCCCCAAGTTTATTATTTTAGTCTGTGTTAGCACCTTGGACACAAAAGAGATTTGTTATATCACCCTTTATAAATACATTTAGCAATGACTATGCCAAGATTTATATTAGATTTTCTTTGTTATAGTAATTCCTGCTGATATACATATGATCTGGGTTGATTCCCGTGGACAACTAGGAAATAGCAACTAGATTACTTGACTTAAGTAAACTATGCTCACAACTCAATTCCAAGGGGTATATGTCTATAGCTAGATAGACTCTTGTAGAAACACACATATGGCTATAGGTGGATATTTTACTATATCTAAAGGAAAGAACTCCTATTTTATTGTTATTAACTTTTTCAATCTTTAAGTGTCTAAGGTTGTGAAATCACCTAAATATGCAAATGCAATAATTTTGATTAAGACAATCAAAAAGGGATGGGATTTATATATTTTTTCCTTTTTTTTAAGATCTTATTTATTTGCCAGAGAGAGACAGAGAGAGCACAAGCAGGGAGAGTGGCAGACAGAGGAAGAAGCAGGCTCCCCACTGAGCAAAGAGCCCGATGCAGGACTCGAAGCCAGGACCTGGGATCGTGACCTGAGCCGAAGGCAGACACTTAACCGACTGAGCCACCCAGGCGTCCCAGGAATGGGATCTATATATATTGTCTATTATGTACTTGGTTTCAATGCTTGATGCTTTATATCTGTTATATCATTTAAAATTTCACAGTATTCTAAATCTAACCATATAACTCAGAGTTGGTGTAAAGCTATTATATCACCAATCCAATTTCCTAAGGAAGAAAGGGCACCCAAATCAACAGGGCCAGTTGGAAGCATCCTAAGTTTAAGATAAAAAAAAACAAAAACAGAACACACTTTATGCCTTTACCGTGTGTTCTTGAGTTCCAAATCCTTGTCTTTCACCCATAAACTGGGGATATTACGTGATGTGCTAATGAAGATTAAAAGAGACAATGCAAAGAAGTAGCTAGGAAATAGGGACTCAATGTCGGTTTGCTCCCTATTAGTTCTACTTCTTCCTCTCCTTCCTCTCTCCCTACAGCTTTCTCTCCTGTCTTATGCTCTACTTCTGCTGGATAGTTAAATAAAGAATCAAAAAATGGTAAAACTGAAAGCAGACTTAATGACCATCAAGTGACCTCATTTAACAAATAAAGAGAATAAGTTTCAGAATGTTTAAAGATATAAATACTGCTAAGCAGTGGTAAATTCAGTTAAAAAAAACCTCCATAGTCAATGTCTTTTCCCTTGTATCTACCTAAAAGTACATAGCTTACTTAAAAATTAGTTAATGTGTTACCTTCTATCAAGCTCCATTACAAAGCTGTAATCATCAAGACAGTATGGTACTGGCACAAAAACAGACACATAGATCAATGGAACAGAATAGAGAGCCCAGAAATGGACTCTCAACTCTATGGTCAACTAATCTTCGACAAAGCAGGAAAGAATATCCAATGAAAAAAAGACGGTCTCTTCAACAAGTGGTGTTGAGAAAATTGGACAGCCACATGCAGAAGAATGAAACTGGACCATTTCCTGACACAATACAAAAATAGACTCAAAATGGATGAAAGACCTAAATGTGAGACAGGAATCCATCAAAATCCTAGAGGAGAACACAGGCAGTAACCTCTTCGACCTCAGCAGCAGCAACTTCTTGCTAGACACATATCCAAAGGCAAGGGAAACAAAAGCAAAAATGAACTACTGAGACTTCATCAAGATAAGATCTTTTGCACAGCAAAGGAAACAGTTGACAAAACCAAAAGACAACTGACAGAATGGGAGAAGATATTTGCAAATGACATATCAGGTAAAGGGCTAGTATCCAAAATCTATAAAGAACTTATCAAACTCAACACCTGAAGACAAATAATCCAATCAAGAAATGGGCAGAAGACATGAACAGACATTTCTCCAAAGAAGACATCCAAATGGCCAACAGACACACGAAAAAATGCTCAACATCACTTGGCATCAGGGAAATACAAATCAAAACCACAATGAGTACCACCACACACCAGTCAGAATGGCTAAAATTAACAAGTCAGGAAACGACAAATGTCGGTGAGGATGCAGAGAAAGGGGAACCCTCCTACACTGTTGGTGGGAATGCAAGCTGGTGCAGCCACTCTGGAAAACAGTATGGAGTTTCCTCAAAAAGTTGA
Organism: Halichoerus grypus; assembly: GCF_964656455.1. NCBI lineage: Eukaryota > Metazoa > Chordata > Mammalia > Carnivora > Phocidae > Halichoerus > Halichoerus grypus. Next base: position 135,744,808 of record NC_135718.1, on the reverse strand, counting down.
AAATAGAGCTATCCTACCGCCCAGCAATTGCACTACTGGACATTTATCCCAAAGATACAAATGTAGCAATCCAAAGGGCACCTGCACCTAATGTTTATAGCAGCAATGTCCACAATCGCCAAACTATGGGAAGAGCCCAGATGTCCACTGACAGATGAATGGATAAAGAAGATGTGGTGTGTATATATATATATATAATACACACACACACACACACACACACACAATGAAATATTACACAGCCATCAAAAAAATGAAATCTTGCCATTTGCAATGACATGGATGGAAGTAGAGGGTATTATGCTAAGCGAAATAAATCAATCAGAGAAAGACAATTATCATATGATCTCACTCATATGAGGAATTTAAGAAACAAAACAGAGGATCATAAGGGAAGAGAGGAAAAAATAAAACAAGACAAAACCAGAGAGGGAGACAAATGATAAGAGACTCTTAATCGTAGGAAACAAACTGAGGGTTGCTGGAGGGGAAGTGGGGGGTGTAGGGATGGGGTAACTGAGTGATGAACATTGGGGAGGGTATGTGTTGTAATGAGCACTGAGTATTATATAAGACTGATGAATCACAGACCTGTACCCCTGAAACAAATAATACATTATATGTTAATTAATTGAATTTAAATAAAAAATAAATTTAAAAAGAGTGTTACCCTCCATGCCCCCTCCAATTCTAAACTTAATCAAGAATTATGAAACACCCATGTGTAATGCCAACTACGTTTGTATAGTTCTATGTGCTTCAAAAATACATATAGTGACAGCCTGCAATGGCGCCCATGTGGGCTGTTCAGTTCAGACAAGTACTACTGTGCAGAAGTCCCAACCCACTGTTGCTAGATATTTTTCAAGAACAGACATATATCTCAATATTGATGTAAATTTTTTTCTGTTTTTTAAATATTAAGAGGGCTAAACAAACCACCTGTTTATGTTTTCTGCAATAATGGAAAAAGTGAAGAAACAAGCATTCATAGCATCTTCCACACAGCTTACTATATAAAGTCTGCACTCAGTAAAGGAATTAGGGGAGAATAAACAATTCTTTTCCTTCTGTTTTCTCTTTCCACTTGCTTTCACCTTAAATTGGGTAAAAAGTGAGCTTTGATGAGACTGTTCTATCATATTTCCCTTTGTACTCTGAAGTTTACAGCTCACAAATAGGAGCGTGGCAAGCGTCTGTCAGTTGATTCATTGGTTGTGGGATTGCTATCAATTTCCTCCCCCTCCCATACACACTAACTCTATCCCTTTATTCCTTCTTCAAACATGTATCCAATAAACAGTCACTGAACACCTGCAATCTTTCAGGCCCTGTGCTGGAGCTGATAAAGAAACAAATAAGAAACCGTTTCTGCCCTCCAAGAATTCCAAGTCTAAAGTAAGGGCATGGATATGTAACAAAATAACTCTTTTTGAAAAAAAAAAAAAAACTAACTCTTTCTGATGATATATAAAAGTTTTATTGGAGATGACTCCCTTTAAAGTGGCATCCACTCTCCTTACTACCCACCACATCTCACATTGCCACAAAAGAGCTCAGAAACTTAAAAAAAAAAAAAAAAAAAAAAAGTGCAGCTGTCAGTAATGATTAACACAACGGTGAGACATGGTGCCTGAGAACGGATATAGGTGGTTTTATAAGGACTATGTGGTTGTGTGGGACACGCATGTTGAACAGAGACTGCAGACACTGACCAAAACTTCCTTTTGCAGGGTGCGGATGTAAATGAGCCTTCAGTGGAAGTCTTTGTTTCCGGAATAGGAAGATTGACTAACCGGCGAGGCTCTGTATTACTCATTTCAGCAATCATTTGCTTTTCTTGATGCAACATATAAAACTTGTACAAGGTACAGCAAAGGAACTTAGTTAGGTCACCCACATTAATTTAGGACATGTTTCAATTGACTGATGATGCAGATTCTATCTGTTAAAGTTTAAAACAAAGTCAAAGATGCTGGGCTTAAACAAACAGAATCTCAGATCAAAAATTACAATCATATGACAGTTGGGGGAAAATGATTCAGCAATTTTTATTTCAATTAAACTCCCAAAATGATTCTAGAGGAAATTATATTCTGAATATCTACTATTTGTGTACTACTCTTGTAGATGCTGGAGACATAAAAAGACATATAAAATATGCTGCTGATTCTCAAAGAAATTGCAATCCAGTTGGGGGGGGAAACTTTTGTGTAAAAAAAGAACAACAAAACCAGGCAGCACACAATATATTGCCAAATAACTGATGTTGATAGTCAGAGGTACGTGTATAGTTAGATAACAGTAGCTATGAGTTAAAGCAATCTAGAAAAATAGTTGTACTTCGTGTGAGCTTTGGAAAGGATAAAATGGAGAATGAAGTGCTGTAAGGGAAAAAGGGGAGTGGAGCAAATTCATAGGAGGAAAGCTTTAGGGAAGTTTAGGAAACAGGGATTGGATTCATCTGGCTGTGCAGAGCTACGCTGGAAGAAGAGTTAGAGCCAGGGTTGAGAATGCAGGTTGAAATCAGACTAGCAAGAGCATCAGTGCAAACAAGGAGTTCAGACCTCCTTCCATAGGTAATGTTGAGCCATTGAATATTGTTCATCAATGGAGTGATGCGATAAACCTGGAGATTTTGTGCAGGGTTCAGACCAGGAGTCAGAGTTAGGACCAGGTGTATCGAAAGAGGTGTGAGAGCCCCATTTTGCTCATAACTTGGCATTTCTTCAAATGAATATATTCTTTAAATTGCTTGTTCCATGTCTATTTAGTAAGCTGTGAAGAAACTTTCTGAGTGTAGATTATATGCCACTTAATATTAAAAATAAATTTGTTATATTCACTGACTAGAACATCTCCACTGTTGTGGAATTTTCTGGTTCTCAAGTTAAAAATTGTTCCCCGCTCAATCCCAGGACCCTGGGATCATGATCCGAGCCAAAGGCAGACACCCAACCGACTGACCCACCCAGGCTCTCTATGGTACATTATTGATATTCATAATTTCAGTGCACTCAACTGCCTACCCAGAGTGACTCTCAGCTGACTGGCTTCAGAGCTGGTGGGGTGGCTTTTTCTTGCACTGGGCCATTTCCTACATACATACTAAACCAAAATGGATCAATGTATGTGAAGACAAGTATGTTCAGTGTCCATTCTTGGAATTAACTCTTTTGGCAGGAGTAAAACCAAGATTCATTTTGCCAATTATGAAAATTAGGGAACTCAGTGACCTGACACTTCATTTTGATTTATTACACAGATATTGCAACATCACATAGGTAACCAGGTAGCTGCCTAACCAGTCCACCTCTTCACCTGAATACAATTAGGATCACCCAAACTTTGCCTCTTAACTGTTCAGTTTAATAAAGTCAATTTTACAGTTCTAAAAAGATTGCCACACATGCTGTCAGAAACCAGGTGGTGCCATGCACTGGAATTCATATTTGCATGATCACAGACCCTTGTTCACCTAAGGAGGGGTTAAATTTGAGTATGTCATCTTTTCTGATCTGGTCCAGAACTTAGTAAGTTTGCTCTGGGGTCATTTCTTCAGTTCTTACTCTTATCTGCTAAAAAAGCGGGTAGGCATCAGAATACTCTCTCTTGAATTTAATATAAAATCACATGAATTTATCATATAACCTTATTAGACTATAAAATTCAACATTGAACCATCTGAAGAGATATGAAATCCATACATAATAAGGTACTGTAATCTGTAGTGTTGATTTACTATCTTATTTTTAATGTAGAATACTATAGTAGATCAAAGACGCTGAAAGACCCCTACTCATTTCCTCATGATCATGTCAAAAAAAATTTCTAAAAAATAAAATTTACAAAACAAAATTCTAAACAAAAGATTAATATAGGCTTTAGTAACATTGCGTTTTATTAAATATATTTTTTAAAGATTTTATTTATTTATTTGACAGAGAGAGACATAGCGAGAGTGGGAATACTAGCAGGGATAGTGGGAGAGGGAGAAGGAGGCTTCCCGCCGAGCAGGGAGTCTGATACAGAGCTTAATCCCAGGACTCTGGGATCATGACCTGAGCTGAAGGCAGACGCTTAACGACTGAGCCACCCAGGCGCCCCTTTATTAAATATTTTAATCAAGAATTCTTTTTTTTTAAGATTTATTTATTTATTTTAGAGAGAGAGAGAGACCACAAGTGGGGAGAGAGGTAGAGGGAGAAGGAGAGAATCTCAAGCAGACTCCCCACTGAGTGCGGAGCCAGATGCAAGGCTCAATCCCACCACCCTGAGATCATAACCTGAGCCAAAATCAAGAGTCCGACACTCAACTGCCTGAGCCACCCAGGCACCTCTTAATCAAGAATCCTTATTTGAAGCCATAAAATATACGGAAATGGTCATAATTAGAAATTTTAGTTCTCTAAGAGACCTCCATAAAGGACCTATAAAACTACTCTGTTTCAAAACTAATCGTAGTGCATGTGTAGAATAAAGCGATAAATAAGTTGACAGAGGCTAACAGTGCCATCTGAATGTTGTTCTGTCAGTTGTGAAGAATGAGATGGCCATTTCGTTCACACACACATCAGAGATGAATATGAGAAAACTCACATCACCACCAAAAGTATATACCTAGCCCATAGCCTTAGGGCAGTGTCAGTAAGAAGTACTTCTTACAGCCTGCAAGCTAATAGAAATATTAATTCACTCTGAGCATGTCCTTTCATTCTGTTATACTTTTCCATCCAAAGATTAAACTCTGTCCACATAATCCTAGGTACATAGGAGAAGGGAAGCAATTTTTTCCCTAAAAAGAGTCTCCCTTAACTGCTTTATCTGAGGGTCAACAGAAGCACCACACTGCGCAGCCTACTGTCAGCAGCCTCAAAATACAGTCTTCAACAAAAAAGAAAAGTATATACATTATGAATTTTCCCAAAACATAGTTCCAGAAATGTGGAGTTTGTGAGAAAACAATCCTGAGATCCTTGATTCTAAAGAAACACAAACTATCCTGCTTTAGCAGGGTTGATTATCTTGTATATATAATGTACTATAAAAGAACTTGCAGTGGACTTGGAGAGAGAAGATGTGCAGATTCTGCCACTTTCTACCTGGGATATCCAGAAATAGTTCCCTAGATCTCAGCATTTTCATCTGTACATTAAGGATAACGACATCTACCTTTCCGAAAGAGTCACCAAATAAAATAATGTGCACCAAACATATTGTTTGTTTTTCCATCATCAATGTTTTAAAAAAATTCATCTGTATAACATATGGATGTCCAAGTGGATCCTTCATTCATTCCTTTATTTATTTATTAAATGTTGTCAAAACTCACAAGATGCTAAGAATGGTATTATACATCGAATGCGGGTTAGTGATTAAACAGAGTGAATAAATAAGTGAATATATGCATGCATATATATTTGTGTAAGTGTATTATGTGTATGTGTTTTTACAAAAATTACAACTGAAATAGGTGTACAACAGAATAAGGATTGAGTGAAGGACGGGTCTCTTAAAGTGCTTAAAAAAGTTAGGGAAAGTCTATGAGGAAGTGACATTTCAACCAACATTTGAAATATAGAAAAGCGTGAATCAAGTAAATAGGGGTGGGAGTGAAGAGGTGTGTTAACTGTGAATGGGTGACTTGGCACTGAGGAACATTTCAAACTTTACCACTTCAGAAGTAATGTTCAACAGCATGTGTAACTAAGAGAGCCAGTAATTGTTACAGGAAACAAAATTAAATCACACCTCTTGAGTTTCTTTGCCCTTTCCTCTATTTACTTCCTGGACATCAATAATCACTCGATATGTGTCTTTTGAGCTCTTGCTGATGACTCTAGTGTTTTCCAAAGTACAACCATTATCCCCAGAGATAATTGGCTTTAAAAGAGATATATTCTGGGGCTCCTTCCTGGAATTACTAAATCACACTATCTTGGGGAGGGGCCCTGGAATATGCATTTGTAACAATTTCCTCAGGTGACTTTGGTGGGCAGTAGAATATGAAAACTGCCAGACCAGGCACAAAGCTAGGACAGACATTTTGTGTTCCCTGACATGAAGACTTTACAATATAGTCTGGGTGATTAAGACTTACATACTTGAAAAGATAACAACACAACATTTTATTAGGATACATGCCAAAATAGATGTAACCAAAAATGGCTGAGGATCTCAGGTGTTGAAGATCAAGGGAAATGCCAGCCTTTCAGCTCCAGTGAGTGGACGCCTTCCTATGATAGACTCTGTAAAGTGGGAGTGAGGCTAAAACCTTATGAATTGTATGAGACTCATGAGGGAGCACCAAGACATTTAGCTCAAAGGCCAGGTGACATTTTAGAAGTTCTAATCAGTATTGGGGGAGTATTTGTGCAGCAGAGTCTTGCCCAACATCTTCAACAGACAACCTGTGAAACAGAGGGACATCGAGCAAAACACCAATGGACAGAGCACAGGGGTGCCAGGCCTGCATCTCAAACCCCACTGGAAAAACTGGTGCAGGAAAGGTAATCTGAATCACTGAAAAATCATCATCTAAAAATTCTGCCTGTCTTTTGAGACCTTGTTCTCCCATTTCCGCCAAATATAAATAAAACTTAATTTTTGAAATTAGAATTGTTTACCCTTGAGGCACCTCTAGGCTTGGAAAGGAGATATGCTACATCCTGCACCAGGGAAGGCTTTGGCTCAGTATTTTTTTTTTTTTAAATAATCTCTACACCCAACATGGGGCTTAAACTCAGGACCCCGAGATCAGGAGTTGCATGCTCTTCCGACTGAGCCAGCCAGGCGCCCCTTTGGTTCAATATTAAACAACATTACTGAACTACCATTATCTACCTATGTTTCCCAAATTGATACCTAGATTGAGATACTTTGCTAAGGAGAATTTTTACCTTGATGTTTCTTTCTCCTTTTAATCTCCAAGGTCAGTTTGGACTTGGTTTGGAGTGGATTTGGAGAACCACAATGCTCTTTACTCTTTCTTATGTTAAATAATCTTTCTGATTTGACTTCAGGTCTTCAAATAATATTACCTTTTGGATGCTATATTATAAAAGCAATCAATATTGGCAAGAGAGATGTTGACAAGCAAGTGCAGAACTGAAGAGAGGACAACCTGCCCCACTGCCTTCCCTCTTTCTCCATATTCTACTCTTGGTCCTCTAAGTAACTTGATAACCCAGGATTTTGAGGAGCTTTCTTAGGCATGTCTCCAACTGCCCTTCTGCTGATGCTTGTTCAGGCAAGCTTCTAGGCAGGTATAGCACTACCAGCTTCCAGCACTACCAACATATATCCAACTCCAAAGAGTATGAATGAATTATTGAATATAGAGACTTGATATTCTACTTTGGAAAGGTTTTCAACAGCTGGTTTATTAGTTCACTGACATATATTACCACAAAAGTCATCATTTTTAGGACTTTATGCCTTTTTGTACATTTTTCCAAAAGTCAGGAATGCCATTACCTCTCTATTAAGACCCAGCAGAAAATATACTTCTGTGGCCTTTTCAAAAGGTCCTTACCTGTTCCTGCCGCTGGTTCATAACAATGGGCTCAGAACCATATTTCTCAGACTGTTCATTGGTTAGCTGTATATGTATATCTGTATATCTCGCACTTACGTTTTCAGGATGTTAGACAGAGGCTTTGAATTCAGAAAGTTTGGGCTCCATCATTTACTTCCCGTGTGTGTTTAATAAAACCACTTAAACATACTTGGTACTAGAATTTTCTCCTATATAATGTCATTAGTAATATCCACGTAAGGCTTGTTAGGAAAATTAAGTGAGAAAATTAATAAAGAAGGTCTCATACAGCGCTAGGTACAGATTAAGTGTTCAAAATATCAGCTGATCTGGTTAAATCAGAATGACCAGTGTCACTTCCGGCAGAATTCATTCCCATAACAATGGCTGGGTGTTTTTTTCTTTTTTTTTATTCATATACTGAAAAGAGTTCTTGTTTCTCAAAAATTCCAGCCAAGAAAAAAATGAATATCTTTGTTTTGATTTCAGTGTCCTGAAAGTTCCCAGATAGAAATACAACATGAGCTATAAACCCCCAAATCCTCAAAGTTCTACCACCTACCAACCAAAATACAGAATTTTCCCAGTTCTTCCTCCTTCTGTATTCCAGGCAGTTAGTGAGAAGGTGCTCGTAAAAATAGTAGTTTCCCCTTACACAGACCCACTGACCTTTTCCCCTTTCTAAATGTGTTTCCCTCTGCAACATTTGAAGAACTATAATGTTTCATCTTTCCCACCGAATAGCCAGTGATTACGTAGGCAAGGTGTTATCTGAAATACTGGGAAAGGAGAAGAGGGTAGAGAAAATTTCCCTAGGAAATACTATTCACATCACTAGTTTAGCTGGAACACTGTAGATACACTAAGGGATTGATCTACCTTTACTGGAGAAGTGGGTGCGTCAGAAACATTAAGATCCCAGGTAACAAGCGCATAGTTGGAACAACACTGGCAAATAAGAAATGTGAAATAGAATACTATTAGGACATTACTGTGGAAAGACAAACTGAATTTGCTTTTCAAAAGTTACCCTATAATTTTTAATACATGGACCATAGAGAGTGAGCAGTAAAAAATGTTTGAAAGTGCGGGGGCACTTGAGTGGTGCCCTTGGTTAAGGTCAGACTCTTGGTTTCAGCTCAGGTCATGACTTCAGAGTCCTGGTATTGAGCCCCGAGTCTGGCTGCGTGCTCAGCATGGAGTCTGCTTGAGATTCTCTCTCTCCTCTCCCTTTGCCCCTCCTGCTCGTACTCTCTCTCTCTTTCTCTAAAATAAAGAAATAAAATCTTTAAAAAATAAATGTTTGAAAGTGTGGCCATGGATAAACTGCCTAAAATCTGAATTTTGAGCAATGACATGAGAGCCAGAAGCCCTAACATTTAATTAAGAAAGAAAAAAATTAATCATTACAATTTAAATGAACATAGGATTTTTACTGGGGAAGACAGGAAAATATTAGCAGACAATGGAGAATCAGGATAAAAAAGAAAAGGGATCTTTTAGAAACTTAAACATGTTACCATACCTTGCTAATGATCTAAGGATCTTCATATTTCAAATTCCAGTGGTTAATTATCATTCTTTCTCTTACTTGATCTATCAGCTGCATAACTCATACAGACCTCCTCCTTCTGAAAATATCTACTTTCTTCACTTGGTTCCAAGAGATCTCATTCCCCATTCCTGTCCCCTGCTTCTTTACTGGACCACCTCCCTCTTTCCAGTTTCTCAAAATTGAGCTTCTTCTCTATCTGCACTTTGTAGGCGCTCTAACTGAGTCCCATATTTTTGTAAATGTCCTCCAAGTTTATCTCCAGCCCTCACTTCTCTCCTTAAGTCTAGACTACTGCATCCAACTCTATTCAATCTCTTCTCTTGGATGCCTAATGGGGCTTTTTAAAAAATTTTTTTAAATTTTATTTGAGAGAGAGAGTGGCGGGAAGGGGCAGAAGGAGGGAGAGAGAGAATCTTAAGCAGGCTCCACGCTCAGTGTGGAGCCCAACACGGGGCTCAGTCTCACAACCCTGAGATCATGACCTGAGCCGAAATCAAGAGTCGGATGCTTAACTGACTGAGCCATCCGGGCACCCCCTTAATGGGGCTTTGATGATAAATTTAAATTTAAATGATAAATTTAATATTTATCAAACTGAACACTTAATTTTCACCCAGCTACCCAAACCTATCCCTCCTCCCAAAGCCTTCCGCACGATACTCAGTGCCACCATCATTTGCCTGTTGCTCAGCCAAAAGCCTCAAAGTTATCCATGACTCCTCTCTTCCTCTCACACCCTACATCAAACTCCTTCAGCAAACTCTGGCCACTTTATGTCCATTTAGGATTGGGAGCCTAGCTGCTCCTTATCACCTCCTCTTTGTCTAGTGTTCTAGCCCTAGACCAAACATCACTTGCTTTCCCCTAGATTCCTGCAAGTCCTCTATCTGGTCTCTGTGCTTCCATGTTTATACCTCTTTCTCCCATAAGTCTATTCTCCAGAGCAAATAGGGATTCTTTTTAAAATACGAATAAAATCCTATAATTTTCTTCCTTGGAAACATCTAGTGGCTTCCCATCCCACTCACTCACAAACCCAAACTCTTTAGGTTGGTCTACAAGTTCTTCCATTATCTGACTATGCTTTTCATCACCATCCATTACTTCATCATGTCCTGCCACAGAGCCTTTGGACTTGCTGTTCTTTCTGTTCCCTGAAATAGTCCTAGAACTTGCATTATGACTTCTTTCATGTCTCTGTTCAAATACCAGCCTTTTCCTGACACCTGCGCCTTACTCTCCAACATTATACTCTACTTTTTTTTTTTTTTTCTTATTTTTGAGAGAGAGAGAGAGAGCATGAGCAGGAATAGGGGGCAGGGCAGAGGGAGAAGGAGACAGAATCTCAAGCAGGTTCCATGCCCAGGGCAGAATCTGACTCGGGGCTCAATCTCATGACCTGAGCCGAAATCAAGAGTCGGACGCTCAACTGACTGAGCCACCCAGGAGCTCCTGTCCTCTACTTTTTAAAACCTCATGGCTTGGGCGCCTGGGTGGCTCAGTCAGTTGGGCATCTGCCTTCGGCTCAGGTCATGATCTCAGGGTCCTGGGATCGAGCCCCGTGTTGGGCTCCCTGCTCAGTGGGGAGTCTGTTTCTCCCTCTGCCCCTCTCCAGGCTTGTGCTCTCTCTCTCTCTCTTTCTCTCTCTGTCAAATAGATAAATAAAATCTTTAAAATAAATAAAATAAAACCTCATGGCTCATATGTCACTACTAGGCATTATATCATTTATTTATCTATTTGCTTATTGTCTGCCCCACCACTCCCACTAGAACGTAGGCTCCATGAGGGCAGGGACTTGTCTGTTCTGTTTTCTGCTACACTTCCAGTGTCTAGAACAATTTCCAAAACATGATGGGAAACTAATAAATAGTTTTTGAATAAAATAAATTACTAATTGAACATGGGTAAAGTATTTCTTTAGTAAATTACACATGACTTACAATATGGATGCTGTCAATCTCAATGAATTCTCTTGATTTTATAAAATCCCCAGCAGAATTCCTACACAACTGGCTGGTGATAATGGACAAGGTTCTGGAGTCCACTCCTATTTGTATGAGCAACATATCACTTACATACAAATGCAAGTGTAACTTACATCAATAGTAACTAAACATGAACACTAATCAGCTCATTTTGAACTATAAATTTATAAGATGTCATCAATAAATCTGAAGGCACATAGAGCCAAAGAGCTCAAGAACTAAACAAATACAAAGAAACCACACAAAGAAAAAGCAAATGATTAGTATTCACACATGTGGTAATCAGCCTGGGATCACAAAACCAAGGTAGGAAAAGATCAAGGCAAATATCATTTGATTCACCTCCACATGAACAACCTACACAGTTTCCACAGAAAATAGAGAACTTACTGAGGCCATCTATTGTCTCTCCTCTAGAGTTTTCAGAAGGTACTATGAGGTCTGCTCACTAAAATTTTCAGTGAATAGGTCCAGCAAGAAACATTTTGGAGGACTCACTGAATGACAGCATAATGAATCCAGTCTTCCTCACATACCTTAAAAGGAACATAAGTGTTCTAAAAAAAAGTCATCCATAAATATCAAGTTAATTGTCCTTTAAAAATCCAGGAACTAAGAGATTCTCACCATTAGTCACTTTCACAAGCTCTCTGTGTCATTTACTTCTGGTCAAGGATCAGGAGAATCATGAGATGATGGAAGGCAGATGCTCACCTTCAAAGACAAATACTGGGGATTTCTCAAGGACAATCCCCTTCTCTTGAGCAGCTTCAAGCACATTTAAAAATGAGACATATGCACAGAGGTACACACACACACACACAAATGTGTAGAATCATGCTCACTCAGATATACCACAAGAGATTACAGGATCATTCATGCATCCTTCTAAGTTTTGTTTTGTTTTGTTTTGTTTTTTCTGATTTATCATTTTCATGTTTTGAAAAGGATAATTAGACTAATATATCTGAAAATTTGGGTACTTGCACATTTGGGAAAGTTTCAATCATAGAAAAGCAGGATGTTAAATATCACCAAGGATTTTTCTGTCTTTTTATTTTTCATTCATATTTCACATGCTGATTGAGAACAGAATCAGAATGTCCCCCCCTCTTCAGCCTGGGTCCTTTGGGGTGTCCATTACCAAAGAGTTGCTACAGGCCCATGCAAACTCTTGAGCTAAAGGGACACTGGGCTGGCTTAGTCGATAGAGCATGTGACTCTTGATCTCAGGGTTATGAGTTTGAGCCTCATGTTGGGTGTAGAGATTGCTCAAACTCTTGAGCTAAAAATAACTATTATAAAATAATTATTAAACATGTCACATACCATGGTTAGGGAGCATGCCTTTTAATCCCAGGGAGAAACAAAGAAAAGACAAGAATGAAGTTAGATAAAAGAGTAGTAGGAAAATGCTATGCAGGACCGAATATGTGGTTAACATATATTCTAAGATAGTTTCTCATTAAAAAAAAAAACTAAAAATAATTTATCTCACTTTGTTTTGACCCACCTTCTTTTGGTGACCTAAAATAGGGACTGTAACTTTTTACTTTTGCTTATCAAAGACTGTAATTATACATATATAATCAAATAGGTACAAAATATATTCATGTTTACTTATTAAACAAATATTTATTGAACACCTACTATGTGGTAAGTACTGTTCCAGGCACCAGGGAAACAGCAGTGGACAAAAATATAAAAATACCTGCTCTTGTAGGACTTATATTCTAGTGTGAGCAGACAATTTTTAAAAAGTAAGAAGTAAATATAAAGAATGTTAGATGATTTTAATTGCTGTAGATGAGAATAAAGCAGGGAAGGAAAATAAAGAGTTTTGAAGGGTTGCAATAGAAATATGGTAGTCAGGAAAGACTTCACTAAGAAGAGATAAACAAAATCTAAAAGAAGTAAGGGACCAACTCATCCAGATATTCAAGAAATAGTCTTCTAAGTAGGGGAAACAATTTGTGCAAAGGGAATGTGCAAAAGGCAGAGTCAAGGAAGAAGTGTCAGTGGCATGAAGTATTCAAGACATAAAGTTAGAGTGATTATAGAAAGTCTGAGTGCTTAGAGCCTTGTAGGGCTTCCTAGTGACTTTGACTTTGCTCTGAGTAAAATACAAAGTCAGTGAATGATTTTGATCAGAAGAGTAAATAATCAATTTTTTTAAAGGCTCACTCTGGCTGCTATATAGAAAATAGACTAAAGGTGTGGGATGAAATGGAGGATAAAAAAAGGAAGGTTGGATAAGAGGTTATTGCTATAATCCAAGCACTGGATAATGATGGCTTAGAGCAGGTTGGTAGCAGTGGAAGTGATAAGAAGGAACCAGATTCTGAATATTTTCAAGACAAACATGATGGGAAACTAATAAATAGTTTTTGAATAAAATAAATTACTAATTGAACATGGGTAAAGTATTTCTTTAGTAAATTACACATGACTTACAATATGGATGCTGTCAATCTCAATGAATTCTCTTGATTTTATAAAATCCCCAGCAGAATTCCTACACAACTGGCTGGTGATAATGGACAAGGTTCTGGAGTCCACTCCTATTTGTATGAGCAACATATCACTTACATACAAATGCAAGAGCTAGTCCTGGTGTTCGCTGGGGGCAATCCCTCCTTGATAACAGCAGAGAAAGTAGAAGAGAGCCACGCATTTAGAGCCACGCTTAAAGGAAATGAAACAGTAGAGCTAAGTCAGATCTGGCTATTCACGTCTGCCTCCAGTCTGCCTGGTGTTCGCTAACAGGATGAAGTACAGACTGGGTGTGAGAGGTTATCAAGATTGACTCTAAAGACTGTGGTCTGAGCACCTACAAAATGGAATTTTTATAAGTCCGTGGAGATCAGAAAGAATTGACAAGAGCAAGTTAAGAGTGATGGGACATATGGACATCCTAATTTTCAGACACCAATTAAACATTCAAGTTAAAGGGAAGAATCAAGGGAAAGAGAGAGATTTAGGGGATTTACAGCATGTAAGTGGTATTAAAACCATAAGAATGAATGAGATGATTCAGGAATTAAATCAGAATAGAAGAGAGATTTAAGGACTGAGATTTGGACCACTCCAAAATCAAGAAGTCAGGAGCTGAAGAGGAACCAGCAATGGAAAATGAAGAAAAAAAAAAAAAAAATGGCCCATGAAGTGAAAGGAAAACCAGACTTGTCCTGGAAGACAAGTGAAAAAATATTTCAAAGAGGAAGTGATAATCAACTATGTCTGATTTTACTCATAGTTCAGGTAAAAAGGGGACTGAGCATAGATCTTGGTTTCAATGACAGAAAATCTTGGTGACATAGACTAAGGGCAGTTTCTGTGGAATACTGGAAGCAAAAGCTTGACTCAGAATAAAATGGAAATAGAGAAATCAGAGATAGGAGCATAGTTGACTCTATGATGGAGATTTACCATAAGAAAGAGAAAAATAGGCGCAGTGGTTGAAAGGGAGTAATAAGACCAAGAGACGTAATCTTTTTTTAATGGGAAAAGAAAATTAAGGACTCAGTCCATATTTACATACTGATAAGAAAGATCATGTTAGCAGAGAGAAAATTGTAGAGAGAAGAGAATTTCTGGAGGAATACCCTTCTGGAAAGGAAAGAGCTAGTCCTGGTGTTCGCTGGGGGCAATCCCTCCTTGATAACAGCAGAGAAAGTAGAATATGCAGCCACAGAGGCCAGAGGTTGAGTGGATGAGGTAGTGGGAATTTGCAGAAATTCTCCTCTAATTACCTCTGTTTTTCTCAGTAAACTGGGAAACAAGATCACCACCTGATAATAAGGGTTTAAAGAGTAAAATTCATAATTCAAGGAAAAACAAAAATAATGTCCAAAGAGCAAGATCTGAGATCTGCTGTCTGTTTAAAGACAAACATCTGTGCAAGGGCTCAAGACAGGACAAGATGTGTTGATGTACAATCTGAAGTACAATCTCTTTCTCTTCGCACAGCCTGTGAAGAGACAGAGACGAAGAGAGCCACGCATTTAGAGCCACGCTTAAAGGAAATGAAACAGTAGAGCTAAGTCAGATCTGGCTATTCACGTCTGCCTCCAGTCTGTCCAGATGCAATCATTACCACCACCAGGTTTCAGTTTTACCACCAAGTAAGTCTTGTGTACTTACACATGTTTATTTGGCAGTGGGGGGAGGCATGTGAAAAATGGAGGAGTATTATTCTGTTTATTTGTTTTTAATGAGGAATCCCCATTTGCCAGGTTTTTTATGTTTCTGTTACAAAATCATCAATGCACCTTTGCACAAAATATGTTGCATTTCAAAATTAGCCTAAAGTTGACTGCTTTTACATAAACTGGAATTTTCTCATACTTTAATGGAGAAAATTGACATGTTCCCTTTTGAATTAGAGCAAAACAGGTTGCATATGGACACAACAAAAGATTTGTTGTGAATGAAATAAGTCACATTCTGTACATATTTAACTATAGGTTATTTCTTGAACTCTGATTTGCTTATTCATTCACTCATCAAATAAATATTTATTAAGTACCTACTGTGTATCAGGCACATAGTATACGACAGCGAAGAACCAGACAAAGATCTTTGCCTTCATGAAGCTTATTATATTCGAGAGGGAGAAATATAGATAATAGACAATTAACAAAACAAATAAAATGTTAAATAGGTAAGAAGATCCTAAGTACAATGAGAAAAAATGCATCAGAGTAGGAGAAATGGGAAGACGGTTTACTATATGAATGGTGTGGTCAGAGTAAGTCTCACCGAAAAACTAACATTAACACAAAGATTTGTAGCAGATGAAGGTGAAGTCATATAAGTTCTCTGGGGAAGAGAGAGCCAAGCAGAGGGAGCAACAAATACAAAGGCTTGGGAGAGAGAGTGCGTGGAATGTTCCTAGCAGTGTGCAGGGGCAGCTTGAGGGATGTGAGTGAGAAGAGAAGTAGAAGAAAGGACTGGTTACATTAATTGTGGGGCCCCATGCAACATGAAAATGTGGAGCTCTTTGTTCAAAATTATTATGAATTTCGAAATAGGGGCGCCTGGATGGCTCAGTTGGTTAAGCGTCTGCCTTTGGCTCAGGTCATGATCTCTGGGTCCTGGGATCGAGCCCCCACATCAGGCTCCCTGCTCAGCGGGGAGCCTGCTTCTCCCTCTCCTGCTCCCCCTGTTTTTGCTCTCTCTCTCTGTCAAATAAATAAATAATATCTTTAAAAAAAAAAAAGTATTTCAAAATAGCTATAGCAGAGACTTAAACCGTGCATCCACACCTTCTGAGCACAGAACCTTGTGTCACTGCACAGGTCACACACCCATGATGCTGGCTTTGGCAGGAGATAAGGTCAGGCAAGTCAAATAGGAAAGTGAGGGAACATATTCTGGGGGGTTTTCTAGGCCCTCTTAAGAACTTTGACTTTTACTCTGAGAGAAATGGCACATCATTGGAGGGTTTTAAGCAATCTAACTTACAACATCCGTGTTGAAATTAGTTTGGGACCCCAGGTGGAAGCAACAGACTGGTTAGGGGACTATTCCAATAATCCAGGTGGGAGGTGATGGAAGGCTGGATCCAAGGACAGTGTTTGTGGAAGGGGTCCAGTCTTCTTGTTTGTGGAAGGAGGCCATCCTATGCATTGTAGCACGCTCACCATCACCCCTGACCTCTCACTACTCCCTGCTCAGTCAGGGAGTAGTGAAGTTCCAGACTCTGGAAACACCTTGAAGATGAAACCAACAGGATTCATGATGGGTTTTGTGTCAGGAGAAAGAAAAACTTCAAGAGGAATGAAGAATGACTCCAAGGTTTGTGGCTTGAGGAACAGAAAAACAAGAGTTGCCATGAACTTAGACAAGGAATTGTGAGAGAGACAGACGGGGTGGTGGTAGAGACAGATATCAGGAGTTCAGTTCTCAACATGGAAGTTTGAGATTCCTCTTAGACATTTGAGTAGTGGAGACAGTGACCTGGACATTGGCAACATGAGTGTGGTATTTAAGAGAGTGGTCAGGTTGGACATATAAATGTGGAAGGCAGTTTCAGAATCCCCATCAACTCCTGAGAGGTGTCCTCAAGAGAGGGGCTGCCTGGGCTGGGTGAAGACAGGAAATACCAACAAGGGGGAGGAACACAGGACAGAGGAGGAAGTGAGGGGGGCCATAAGGCGGTTGTATGTGAGGCACCTCTTTGAGGAGCTCAGAAATAATTTGAGAATAATTTATAGGAGAGGATTGATATTCAATAATTACAGTGAAGGAGGGTCAGACTCACTGTAGTTTACGTCACTGTTTATTGATGAGTGATGTCATTTTTACAGCCAGCTTGGTAAAAGATGTGTGTACACATATATTCTGGTTCCAAATGGGGACCAAAGGACTGTGTATTTATCAGCTGATTTCTTTGAAATTGGTTTCCTGGCAAAATGTTCTGCTGGCTCAGGAATGTAGTACCACATCATTTCTCTAAGCTGAGTGAACTGCATTGTTCTTTCCAGTCTTCTGCCAGATCTCCTTTTTCCTGCCCTCATCACAGTAGGAGGAATGAGTGGAAAGAAAATTTTCAAAATCGGAATACGAAAGGAACACAGATTTCCATTCTTAAATATTACTTTATACCTCACTCTCCTCTTGTACCTCAACAAGAGGAAGAAAACCTACAGGTGTTACTACTTAATAACTCATAATATGGGTTGAAATAATGTTGACAGTGCTGATAATTTCAATGTAAAATAGACCTTATTTTTTTTCCTGAAATCTGCATTAAACTTATTCTCCATTTTGAAGACAGCCTCTATTTTGGGGTTTATGAATGAGTGGAAAAAGGTAAATTCATCTAACACACAAATGGAAGAGGAAATGTGTCCCTTTCATGTCTTTAAAAATATAATTATGTCCTCCAGGTTCAAACTGGATATAACATGAGTAATTATTTTATGTGTTTGATAACAAAACTCTAAAAACATGTAGAAAAACGTTCTAAAAATTTATAATGTGAAAAGAACAAAACTACTTCAGGATTATATCATATACATGTTATTTGTTCATTCTGATAATTCATATAAAATAGAGTTTCTCAATCTCAGCACTGTAGACACAGGAGCTGGATAATGTTTTGTTGTGGGAGGCCATCCTATGCATTGTAGCACGCTCACCATCACCCCTGACCTCTCACTACTCCCTGCTCAGTCATGATAATCAAAAATATCTCCTGAAGGTGTAAAATGTCTCCTGGGTGACAAAATCACCCTTGGCTGACAACCAGTGATACAGACTCTATTACTTCACAGATTATAATAGAGAACTAAATTCATCTTCATAATGCATTTTGTTATTCTTTCATTTTGAGCAACTACTTTGAAGTCAGCAATCAAGGGAGGACAACAAAATTTCGCCAAAAAGATAATGTAAAGCATCTTATCTCCTAAAATTTTAAACAACACCATGCACACTGTCATTTGATGAAGCATACAAATTATCAGTTATGTCAGTGTCGTATTTCTGCCACTCATAGATGACACAGTTGACTAATCTACTTCCTTCTTCAGAAACTCAACAGCCTAGAAACAGCAAGTATCAGGCGACTTTTTGTTCACTCAGTAGGATCTATGTCTCACTAAGCTGGGCAATAGGCAGGAAGACCACAGAATTGTACCATAGATTTGCTTTTAATCTGTTTTATCTGTTTACAGATAAGAGCTTAACTGTGAGCACACTTTGCCACGGACATATTTTAATACAATTCCTTTTCATGTCAGACTTTTAAGAAGCTTTATGTTACTTGCTTCCATTTCCATTTCATATGGGAAATGCAACAGTTAGAAACTTGTAACTGGATCATAAATAAATCCAAGCTATTTGTCCACTGCATTCTCATCTCTTATTTTATGCATGAAGAAAAGCTACCACTGGACAGAATTCATGCACATAAAGCATTTCTTGTGAGGACTATAAGAAGAGTCTCTGTAGCAAAGCCAATTTTCAAGACTAGATGACAAGCCTCTTATTTTGAACAATATTTGGTACAAGATAATACCAATAATTGTCACAAGTTTTGATTAGTTCTTACAATTCCTAAATTTACTCTTGTTGTAGCTGAACTTTGACCCTGTTTTGTTGACTTTCTTCCAGTATATACGAATGGTCCCCCCCCCCCCCAAAAAAAAAGGAATAATGGACAATTTGATGTTTGGAAGTAATTCTGAGACCATGTTTTTATTCAACAGATTTTTTTTAACTTCCTCTACTTATTGTATAATTTTTCTAGACCTCCCACACTTTTGAAGGCATATTCCAGACAAGGATATCCAGGTGGTGGCATTTCCAAGAAAAGTGATATAAATAGAAAAAATCTTTTTTTAATTTATTTTCATGTTGTTTTAATGAGGAACCAAAAAAAAGAGGGAAAGCATTCTTCCTCCCCTCGTAGGCAGGGCAGATGAGAAAATAGAGAAGCAGTAAGAAGTGAATACTTTCTACTGTCAGGGAAACGTGATCAGATATTGAGACAAATGGATTTTCCTGTGTTCTGCAAAGAAAAACTTCTTCATTCTTTTGAAAGTTTTAAACTTTTTAATTTGATTTTTTTGGTACAGGCTAAAGGATTCATTAAAAAACAAAAACTTTTTTTCCTCTTTAATTTAAAAAAAAAGTATTTAATAGCAACGGTCTGAGGAAGAGGAGAAAAAAGGAAAGAAAGCAAGAAAAGCCACAAAGCTCCAGCTGCACTTAGTTCCTGTTTACTCAGGGCATCTGGTGACGTAGGCTTGTTGTATTTTGAATTCACGTGTTAGAAACATTCATTCAGAGAGGAAACTGGCTTTAGCATAATCTGCAGAAGAAAATAGCATTCACAGAACTGTTATTTTAAAAGGTGCACAGAAATCTGTATTTCTTATTTAAATTAACCTCATTTTAGCTAGAACTAGCCAGAACGGGGGGGGGGGGGGGGGGGGCAGGAATCAATAGATGAATTTTATGGTAGGTAACTTCTGATTTTAAATTTGAACAAAGTTTCGTCAACAATTATTGGAACCTGAGAAAGAGTCAAACATCAAAACCTGAGTAGCTGAGAGTTTGGGGTCTCACTTCTCAAAACAGGGGAGCTGGAAGGAGGAGCCTTGCTTTGCCTTAGCCTTGCTTTGAAGTCCCTGATCTGGGAGTCCAGTGATCTTGTTTACCTCCAACCACACCTCTGGGGTGAGTCTTAAGCAGCTCTAGTAACATCGACATTAAAATTGAGATCCCTGAGGCTAATATTGGGGAGGAAAAAGTTTTCATCCACCCTTCTTGATTCTTTGGCTGGTAAATTAACATGAGGCAAATTAACAGGACAAAACCAAATTTAATTATGTAAATACAGAAGCCCCATAAGAACCTGAGACCCAAGGACAATTTGGATATTTGAGGTTTTATATGCCATCCTGAGGTAATGGGACAGGGGCCTGGGGCTTCAAAGGGGAGGAGGGTGATTCACAGGACAATAAGAAGAGCAGATGTTTGGTATTAGATGTTTGTCCTACCATAGAGATAGCTCATTCAGGTAAGAAGTTACCTCTGGTGATAGCTTTCTTTTGGGGTCAGCCCCCCATCTAAATTCATTTAGGCAGTTAAGGAAGCAGTAAAAGTTCTTTTTTTAGTCCACTGGGTCTTTTTTTTTTTTTTTTTTAAAGATCTTATTTATTTATTTGAGAGAGAGAGAGCACACATGCACGTGCACGAGCATGGGGGAGGGGCAGAGAGGGAACGAGAAGCAGACTCCCCCATGAGCTGGGAGCCTGGCGCAGAATTCAATCCCAGGACCCTGAGACCATGACCTGAGCCAAAGGCAGATGCTTAACTGACTGAGTCACCCAGACACCCCAAGTCCGCTGTGTCTTGCCTGCCTTCGGCTCAAAATAATCCACATGCCAAAGCAGCCTATTTTGGGGTCAGGTATTTTGCTCTTCCTCAGTCATACCTTTGAAACATCCCCAAGAAGTTTCAGTCCATAAATTGAGTTGGTAGATTGCTTCATCTCATTGAACCGGTTTCTTAGTCCTGAGAACAGGTCAGTTCAGTCAAATGGGGCGTCTCATTTCAGGAGGTGGTGATGCAGATGTGTTTCCAAAGTGAGACCTATGGTGCAAGCAATTGGGTATTTAATAAGAGGCATTTCTATGGAAACAAAAGAAACACAGTGGTTAATGATTGGAGTGGACTCTAATCCTGGTTTCTGAGTTCTGAAGGCAATCCGTTGAGAAGATTGCCAGCCGTCTGGCTTGAAGCATCTCGGATGGAGTGGAGGCTGGCTTTGGCAGTCTGACAGATTTTCCTGGTTTGCAGTTTGAATGTCTCTGGTGATCGTTCTGAGTGGCCACACAGCAACAGGCATGAAGACTGTCCACACATGAGTTATTGTGGTGATCTCTCTTAAGTTTATAACAAGTTCACATTTTGTTTTGAAGGGCTTTGGGGGGAAAGGTGGGAGATTCCAAGCCAAAAAGGTGGGAGAAAATTGGATGTTAGTTTGGAGAATTGTCGCCAGCTATGAGGTAACTGGAAGGATTCAGGATCCAGTACAAAACCTTAAAGACAATGAACAGCACTAGAATCTAATATCCAAAAGTGTATATAATAGTGATGAAGGATAGTTGGAAGGTAGGGGCCCCTGCCCTAAGAGGAAACCACCCTTAAAAAGATTTTACACCACCCTGGAAGGAGCCCTCCACCCTTTCCCTTGTGATAGACAGATGAAAAAACCTGATTGTGTGACAGGTTCAGTGAGGGTTAATCGGATTAAAACAGCCTGCCAACAAACCCATTAAAACCCCTAGATTGAGAAACTCTGGTGGCAACCCTCTCGGGTCCCCTTCCTCCTCGGGAGCTTTGTACTATTACTTCATTACTGCTCAATAAACCTTTCTTTGCTGCCCACCATTCTGTCTGGTCTACCTCTTCATTCTTCAAAGTGACCAAGAACTGAGGGCACCGATGGAGAAAAAAATCCTGTAATAATGGTTTCTACTGACACAATTTTTTTCTCTCAAATCATCCTCATTTCTATCAAAGATAGCCAACTTAAGACTGATGTGTTTGCAAATTAAGTCTAGTTTCAAGAAACTTGGCATGATTATTTATATAAGTGCAGCAAAAATAGTGATTGACCATATAGGCTTTGTTAAATCTGCTTTGATGGAATTTTTCATAAGAAACCTTAGACTGAACTTTTAAAAGCCTCTCAAGGCTAAGAAGCCATGCCAAGGACTCACCATCAGACCTTGCCTTCGATGTCTGTAAATTTGGGTGAATTCCTCTCTTCTTGAAGTGCCCCAAATATCTTGAGATTCCTGAGCCTGTCAGGAAGTGACCTTCCTTACTCGCCTGATAAGGCTGCTAGGAACCCTGTAAGCAAGGTACCAGACCATTTTTTCCAAGGGGTTTTATCGGCTCCACAAAGTCCACCTTAGTTCCTTAAAGCTATCTGGTCGTATCTGAGTACATGAGTATGTCTCTCAAATATGACATTCCAGGCATAGCCTAGGTGATATAACCAATGTTTCCAATTGTGTCCTGTTACAAGAAGAACAGATTCTTATTGAAGTTATGTAAATAACTATATTGCCATGAAAATAAGAATACTCACTAGGTTACCGAATTCCAGAGAGATCAGATCAGGTTAGTTGTTTTGTCTTTGTTCACAAAGATCTATCTTACCAAATTGTTGAGAGCTTAAGAGAAAAGAGAAGATTTCCTTAAATCTGCAAAAACAAAGAAGAACTGGCGATGTTTCAAAACAGTCATAATAATTACAGTCATCCTTGTCAGTTTATTCAGTCCCATGTAATTAACACTTGTTCTGCTTGAATCCAGTTTTCCACCTGTTCTGGAAATTCTTACCCAGCCAAGTTTCATAATCTTAAAGTTATCAGAATCCGGCACTTGTCAAAAGGCCTTTCCTTGAATCTCCTTGAAGGTGAAGTACTTTTGCAGGAACACTCTCAAAAAGCACCTGTGTAAAGCAATAATTGTCTGTAAATGACCAGAAGACTTTAACTGCCCATTCTGAAAGATCTGATGAGTTCATTGTAATGGAATTGATAACAAAATTTGGTTATTTCTGTGACATACAACATTTTAAGGTAATAACTAGAATTGTGACTGATAACATTATACCAGGACATATCAGATTTTTAGGAATTTCATACAATTTCTAATATACGTACATTAATAATATTTATCAACATAATATGACCTAAAAAGGTTTATCATCACTTCCCAGGTAGCTTAACATACCAAATAAGCCTAAGTAGTGTAACATCTCTCTTTTTATAAGGAGAGAGAACAAATATTTTAAAATGTTTCAGGAACCATCTGGAAATTCTCAAATTTAATTTGAGGTCAAAAAAGACTTTATTTAGAATTTGATTTTGGGAAGTTTGTCAAAAAAATATTAAAAGAGTTAGAGACTTGACTAATAGAATCATAGCTCATTATGAAATGATAATTATCTATTTAATGAAAGTGACAAGATTTTAAGGGCAAACACAAGAGATTACAGTTATGAACAAAACCAATAAAAGACCTGATAAAGCACAGAAAATTATAAAACACAGAGCTTTTGCTTTCTAGGCAGATTACTTAAAAGGTAAAGAAATTTTCACAATCTGTTATCAAAAGCAGACCAAAAGTCCAAGAAAATCTTATCTTTTTTAAGAGAGAGAAAACCAATTCTAATTTTATACCAGCTTACTTTTGACATTAAAATGTATTTAACTTAAATTTATTCTAACCTTAGTCAACTTGACCGCACATTAAAATTCCTTTCCAAAGATTCCTTCTCCACAAACCTTCTACAACTTTCTTTTTCTTCAGCAAAAATATATCTCCATTCCTCATAACTTCTTTTACTAAAAACACATATACTACTTTCTTAGCATGGGAGATTTTTCCCTTATTACTTCTAGTAACTTTACACATATTAATTAGAATTCTTAACACTTAGAAATCATAATTTCTAATGAAAACTAAGAATTAAACAATTGTGAACTGTTACACCAGCATTCTTTAGATTGGCAAATTTATTAATACATTTCAGAATTTCTAAAGACATGATTTCTCATAGTACAATTTTTTTTAATGTAGCACAAAAATATGTTTACTAATATACCCAAATATCTTTTAGTTCCTCTGTAAAAGGAAGCCAAAAAATGGATAAGCCTATGTTTAGCAATTGTTTCAGTATTTTATCTTATTTGGAAATGATCTAAATATTTAAATGACTATCCATCATTTAACTTAGCAATACCTTAAGGTTCCAGATTACCAAAAGATTTGGGGAACCCATTTCAAAAGTTTTACTTAAAAACTCTCATCATACTTACATCCATTTAATTTATCTGGTCTTAACAATCATACTCATACTCCTAAAGATTTTGTTACAGGATTTCTTCTCTTTCAGTGTCCGTGGTTCTTGGTCACACCTCTTTGAAGAATGAAGAGGTAGACCAGACCAAGAGTGGTAGGCAGCAAAGCAAAGTTTATTGAGTGATAGTACAAAGCTCCCAAAGAAAGAGGGGACCCGAAAGGGTTGCCACCGGAGTTTCTAAGTCTAGGGGTTTTTATGGGCCTGTTGGCGGCTGTTTTAATATGATTAACCCTCCCTGCGTGCCTGCCACCAAATCAGGTTTTTGTCATCTACCTATGGTGGGAAAGGGTGGAGGCTCCTTCCAGGGTGGTGTAAAAATCCTTTTAAGGGTGGTTTCCTCTTGGGGGGCTGAGGGGGGCCTTGTCCCTGCCTGCTTTTCTTCCAACCATCCTTCATTAATTTCATGAGCCATTAAAGCAGTTAGCCATCATCTTAAATTACGTTCCTTGCTGACAAATTTTGTAACATAGATAACATGAGTTTATATGACTAACAACCCCGGTAGAATAATAGTATACTTCATGCTAAGAACTCTAAAGACTGGTCTGTATTAATTAAACCAACAAATTTAAACTTGTTTCAACACCAAACATTTTCCTAAGTGATATGATCCTGAAAAGCATTTAGGTTAGTTTTTATTATATTTTTTTGAGAATTTTTATGAATAATAAATTTATATAAGTGTGTGTTTGTTTAAGCCAATCAAAAAGAGCTATTTTAAAAATTAAGTATGGCAATCCATCCAGAGGTAGGAAAATATCACACATCTACAACATACATATATAGACATGCATAATCATACACAGAGACATAGAGGCCTTACAGTTACCAATATTTGTGAAGAAGATTTTTCATTTGCCCAATTTCCAAATATGTCTCTCCATATTTTTTTAATCCTGATAAGAAACCTCTCCCTAAAGTTTGCATCTGAAAAAAATGGTTTTTGGGTCTAGAGAAGACAAGGGTAGAAAATCTATATCACACAGGGATTATTATATTTCTTTGTACCCACTTTTTAATTTGGTCTTTTCATAGGTACCAGTGAGACAATTGTTTAGAATGACAGCTCTCTAAAAATTATTTCAAATATAACCAGTGCAAAAAGATCCCTCCTCTGGCCATTGATGAGCAGGATCTTATTAATCTCAACAGCGATTCAAACCAATAAGCCTTTCCATGGCTTAACCAAAGGTGCAAGAAACATCTTCAAAGGAGCATGCAAAAGCTGCAGCCCTCATAAGATCCAGAAAGTTCATGCCCAAAGAGAGTCTAAGAAAGTAAAAGCCCTCTGTTGTTACAGGTGGTAAGAATGGTATAATGAAAATGGTATCTCTGGTTTCCCACAAGACCATGACACTTCCAGTCCCAGACCCACTAATCTATGACACCAGGCAGATGCTAACTGGAATGGGATTTTTCCAGCACTAACTAAGCAAGAGAGTTGAGACAACAAAAGCCCCTAATAGATCAGCACCCCTTATGACATCTCTCCTGAAGCTGGCACAGTCAGACACAGAGAGTCCTGCTTGGGATTTTGTCTCTTGGAACCCCAGCCTATTAGACTGGCCACCAAGATGCACCCTGGTATGTGCACCTTTTGGCTGGGAGACCATAAAGGATGTTCTCACTGGTCACAAGACCAAGCTCTCGAGACACAGAACAAGACAAAACAAAAACCTCATCCAGTTCTTATTATATGCACATTAATATCTTTAGGTAAGGTTTGGTTCTCTTAGAGCCAAACTAATACCTGAGAGGGATGGGCGGCTGAGTTGGAGATTGGGTAGTGTTTCATAGCATGGCTCATTGCACGGAATTATTTTGAGGTTGGCAGGTGATCCTACTGTCAATCTAACCCACTCCCCTAGCCTGGGAGTCTTTTGAGTTAGGTGGCAAGTGCTCCAAAGCTCTGACGTGCTGAACCCATGCCCAGCAATTTTGTGGCTTTGGCTTTCAAGTGATCCGTCAGTGACAGCCCTAACCTCACAGGCATGTTAACCCACAACAAAGTTTATCTAAACAGATAGATGCTGGTCTGGTGAGAATCACAACCTCATCCGTCTGTGGGGCTGAATCAAACAGCAGGCTTCATAGGACCTATGCCTGCCTCCACCCTATGGTTTCCCTCCTTAAGACAAATAACACAATGGGCAGAGACAAATGAGGACAGTGACCATCCCTGGAAGGAAAAGGATCTATAAAAATCAACAGTACTCATAATAACAAGTCTTTACCAGAGTCACTATATCCAAGAAACTAGCTCCAGAAACATTTCTGCCAATTTTAAAATTAGAAAAAGAAATAAGAAGGACTTTCACCATTCTCACTTCCACCAAACCCTGTAGGCAGAGATCCAAGAGACTGACATGGTAAGAAACTCATACCTTCTGTCCACGGTCCCAAGGTCCCAGGGTCTCTCAGATCTCTTTAGTGCAGTAGCCCCACGGTGGAACAGTGTCCAGCCAGTGAAGTATCCTGCCAACTATGCCAACAGTTGGAAAGGAAAGCTTTTTTCTCTACACCTTCTTGGTTCTTTAGCTGGTAAATAGATATAAGACAGATTAATAGGAGAAAAATAAATTTTATGTATGTATGTATGGGGGGGCAGCCCATAAGAACATGAGACCAAAGGACGATTTGGGCAATGGAGGCTCATGTGACATCCGGAGCTAAAGAATGGGATGGAGACCCGAAGCTCCAAAGGGAAGCAGATAACTCACAGAACAATAACAAGGGCAGATGTTTGGTAATTAGATGTTTGCCCTGCTATACAGGTAGGTCACTCAGATAAAAAGTTTATCTCTAGTAATACCTTGCTTTCTGGTCCAAGCCCCTAGCTAAATTATTTTAAGTAGTTATGGGGAGGAAAAATTTGTCTTGAGTCTTCTGGGTCTTGACCGCCTTCAGCCCAAAATAACCCAAGTGCCAAAGTGGCATATTTTGGGGTCACATACTCTGCTCCCTCACTATCAAGTTCTTTATTCAACCCGCCTTCACTAGCCCTTCCCTGACCTGCTTGGGTATTTCCTTGTTAGGGTCTGCACAACTCTCCCTGGACTAAAGCTCCTTTGAAGTCTGAGACTTTATATCTCCACCTAAGATCCAATTTAGTGCATAAAGGATAATTCATTTATTAAAGGCACTCATACCATTCTTTTAATCTAGGAGCTTACATTTCAGAGATATGAAAATGGATTTCTAGTTGCCATAATTTCATGGCATTAGACCATTGTATGTCAAATACTACTGCTCTGTTCATAATATTTGGACAGTTCCATAGCAACACATAAAATACGACCTACAGAGGTCTGCATTCCTCCAGCCATGTATCAAGAATTGGCGGAATTCTTGAGAAGAGAGCCCACATTACAGAGCACTACATCTGAAATGCTCCCTTTATGGTAGCAATTGCAGAAACGTGGAGCAGAAACGTACCCTAGGATTTTATAACTCAAGACTCACTAGTTTCTAGCAGTGTGCCCTTTGCACTTGTACTTCTTTGGCTTTATTTGCAAGGCATCAAGAAATCTTCTTCAATTCTGAAAAGAGCTGATAAAATTTGACTGCCTTATAATTTATTTTTTTCCCAGGGTAGAAAAATAGATTATCATCTTTTTATCATCTAAAATGTTTTGTGGAGGCACCTGGGTGGCTCAGTCGATTAAGCGTCTGCCTTCAGCTCAGCTCATGATCTCGGGGTCCTGGGATCGAGCCCCAAGTCAGGCTCCTTGCTCAGTGGGAAGTCTGCTTCTCCCTCTCCCTCTGCCTGCCACTCCCCTGCTTGTGCTCTCTCTCTCCCTCTGTCAAATAAATAAATAAATAAAAACTTAAAAAAAATAAATAAAATGTTTTGCGTATGGGGCACCTGGGTGGCTCAGTCGGTTAAGCGTCTGACTCTTGGTTTCAGCTCAGATCGGATCTCAGGGTCCTGAGATTGAGTCCCAGGTTGGGCTCTGTGATCAGCACAGAGTCTGCTTGGGATTCTCTCTCCCTCTCTGTCCCCCTCTGCCCCTTGTCCCTCTTGTGCACTCTCTCTCTCTCACATAAATAAATAAATAGAATCTTTAAAATGCTTTGTATGAAAATATTAGTAGAGATTACAGAGATGCACATGTCTTACTAAAATCTTGTTCTCTTTCCATGTGCTTGAAATTCAGAAATAAGTTTCTCATTTTAGCTTGATTTGAACCCAACTATTAGCATCTCCCCACCTCCACCTCATTCTTTTGTCCATCAACCTTAGAAGTCACCAC
Organism: Halichoerus grypus; assembly: GCF_964656455.1. Classification (NCBI taxonomy): domain Eukaryota; kingdom Metazoa; phylum Chordata; class Mammalia; order Carnivora; family Phocidae; genus Halichoerus; species Halichoerus grypus. The sequence continues at coordinate 135,716,079 of NC_135718.1, read as the reverse complement.
TTTTTTTTTTTAACTTTTATTTAAATTCAATTTAGTTAACATATGATTAGTTTCAGGGGTAGAATTTAGTGATTCATCAGTTTCATATAACACCCAATGCTCATTCCATCATGTGCCCTCCTTAATGCCCATCACCCAGTTACCCCATCCCCCACCCACCTCCCCTCCAGCAACCCTCTATTTGTTCCTATAGTTAAGAGTCTCTTATGATTTTCCTCCCTCTCTGTTCTTATCCTTTTATCTTATTTTATTTTTCCTTCCTTTCCCCTGTGTTCATCTGTTTTGTTTCTTCAATTCCACATATGAGTGAAATCATATGGTATTTGTCTTTCTCTAACTTAATTTGCTTAGCATAATATCCTCTAGTTCCATCCACATCATTGTAAATGACAAGATTTCATTCTTTTTTATGGCTGTGTAATATTCCATTATATAGAGAGATAGATGATAGATAGATAGATAGATGATAGATAGATAGATAGCTATACATACATATCATATATAGATCACATCTTTCTCCATTCATTTGTCTATGAACATCTGGGCTCTTTCCATATTTTGACTATGGTGGATATTGTTGCCATAAGCATTGGGGTACATTTGTCTTTTCAAATCACTCTTTTTGTATCCTTTGGATAAATACCTAGTAGTGCAGTTGTAAGGTAGCTCTACTTTTAACGTCTTGAGGAACCCCCATGCTGTTTTCCAGAGTGGCTGCACCGGTTTGCATTCCCACCAACAGTGTAACAGAGTTCCTATTTCTCCACATCCTTGCTAACATCTGTTGTTTCCTGAGTTGTTAATTTTAGCCATTCTGACTGGTGTGAGGTGCTATCTCACTGTGGTTTTATTTGTATTTCCTTGATGCCAAGTGATGTTGAACACTTTTTCATGTATCTGTTGGCCATTTGTATGTCTTCTTTGGAGAAATGTCTGTTCACGTCTTCTGACAATTTCTTGACGGGACTTTTTGGTTTTTGGGTGTTGAGTTTGATAAATTATTTATAGATTTTGGATAATAGCCCTTTACCTGATACATCATTTGCAAATATCTTCTTCCACTCCATAGGTTGCCTTTTAGTTTTGTTGATTGTTTCCTCTGCTGTGCAAAAGCTTTTTATCCTAATGAAGTCCCAATAGTTCATTTTTGCTTTTGTTTCCCTTGCCTTTGGAGACATGTCTAACAAGAAGTTGCTGTGGCCGAGGTCAAAGAAGTCGCTGCCTGTATTCTCCTCTAGGATTTTGATGGATTCCTGTCTCACTTTTAGGTCTTTCATCCATTTTGAATTTATTGTTGAACATGGTGTAAGAAAGTGGTCCAGTTTCATTCTTTTGCATGTGGCAATTTTCCTAACAGTTTCATGTCCTTGAGAAAGCTTCACGACCTTGAAAGTAATGTACTTTACTGAGTCTATTTCCTTATTTGTAAAGCTGGGATAAGATTTGCCTTCCCTAACACTAAGGTTTTTTTAAAGATCAAATGTGATGACTATATAAAATATTGTATTTTCCAACAATTGTAAATTCCCAAATTCATCTTTTTTCCATTGGCTATTCTTTCCTGGTTTGTCAAAAATTAGTTGACCATAGAGTTGAGGATTTATTTCTGGGTTCTCCCTTCTGTCTCATTGATCTATGTGTCTGTTTTTGTACCAATACCATACTGTCTTTGTCAACGTCTAGTGCGTTGGGGTCCCTGGGTAAGGGTCGCGAAATCACCGGGACACAGGGGATGCAGAGCAAAGGCAGCACTTGCAACTGCATACTGCCGTTTATTTCTTGACATCTTTTATGCTCTTTACAATCAAAATATATTGTTACTGATTAACAATGTAAGCATTAAGATATCCCGATACTTCTTTACGCAAAAGAGGACAAAATCAAATTCGGTTGCACCGGAATAATTACATATCTTAAGTAAATCTCATTCTCTGATCAGTTCTTATGCAAAGGTACCTTATGACCCATTCCCCGAAACTACATAAAATCAAACCCTATGCAGGAATGCTGAGATCAGACAACACCCCGCATATACATTTGAAGCAGGATGTTATCTGATCATCACATCCCCGCACACGAAGCCACTCTCCTCGGTGGGCGTCACAAGGAACAATGTGCCCAAGATTACTCAAAACATCATGAGCCATTTCTCAGCTGACCGGATGCCTGAGGCATAGGCACACAACAAGGCGAGGGAGACTTTTCCCCCTCTCAGGCCTGGGCGTTCCCGACCTTACCCTGCGTGCGCCACAGCACACAAACAATTCCGGCCACAGAGGGCTCACATGCCTATGTTGGCCTCAATTCCTTCTTTTTTCTTTTGTTTAGAAAGAAACGCCCACCAAAGGGTGGCAATAGACTTCCGGGAAGGTCGAACAAAACATACATACATGCACAGAAAACAGCATATAACAAAAATTAATGAAATTCCGATTCCTCCAGCGGTATGCCCTAAGCTCTGAATAATTCCCTTCGGGTCTAGTCCTTCAAATTGCTTCAAAAACGACTGAGCCAATGTAGCAGCATCCTCATTCTCAAAAGGGTTTTCCAAATATCTCCTGAATATTAGTATGCAAATTATTAATCATATCTGTCACCGATGAATTGCCCTCTAAATATTTCTGGATAATACTCCAATCATGTTGAGATTCATTATATCTTAAATTAGTAATACAAAAGGATGTGGAATTCCAATCACAACGCAACCAAATTTGTCTTTCAATTGTTAAAACCTTCTTCCCTAACCAACTAACAGTTTGTCTAAGAACATCTATCTGCGTTTGCAAACGAGTATCAATCATAGTTTGGGAAAGCCAAAGATCCCGTGAATCACGGTGCCAATTTTCTACAAAATGTTTAGTTTGCAAAGATGTATGTAACGCAATTCCAGAAACAGTGGCTAATGTGGTTACCGTAATTAAACTTAGAATGACCGCTACAACAATACCAATCAATCGTTTAGTTCGTTTTAAAACTTTCCTGAAAAATTCCAATACCAGAGCATCCACTGGATTTTGAGCCCATAGACGTTCTAAATTTACCGGAAGCCAAATATGAGAGCGTTGTTGCAAAATCATAAGAGAATATCCTGGTTTAAATTCTATAGAACTATTAATACAAGAATACAATCGACATTTAATACAGCTAATTCCATCATTAAAACTAAAATTTCCTATCAAAATTAGATATGGTAAAGGTACACATGCGGTTACATTAATTTCTTTAAAATTCGACGCAGTCTTTGCTGTGCCGGAAAAGGTTCCATTATAAAGTCTGACAGTCTTAAGCGCAGCTGCAACTTTCCATAAGTGTGTTTGAATATGATCTGGAAATTTTTGATGTGATATGCGAGGGTCTGCGATGCCGCCATCTCCCCAAGCCATCAATCGATGATTTACTATAGATTCATTCCATCGGTTCCGTGGGGGCATCCTATAAGACAAGGATAAATTACAGCGCAAGACATCCCACTCTGAACAATTTTGTAAAAATTGACCATATGGTCCCCACATAAGCAGATCCTTATAATATTTTGCAAACCTACCAACACATTCCTGCCATTTAAATGGCTTATAAGCCATTCCAATATAAGTAAAATCAGGACAAGCAGGGAACGAGGGAAATTCATCAAAGGTGACATTTCCCCAGGTCATATTAAGAGACCATGCTTCAAGCCTCTGTAATTGAGTGCGAGAGGAATTAACCATTGGTCCAGGTAAAATCCAATTCTGCCAATTCATATTTACACATGGCGAGGGACCCAAGCAAATATATGGACCATCCCCTCTATGCAGGAAATTAAAAAAGGTACCGTCATCCTGATTAAGATAAGTCAGATTCTTCCAAGGAGGCGAAAGTATCATCGGGGAGGTATAAATGGGAATATTTGCACTTCCCCAAGGTGCAGGTTCCATCATAGGTGGGTTAGGTAAGCAAAGCGCACAGGGCCAAGAACAAATGCTCAGGTGTACAAGGCTTCCTTGTTTGCTTCAAGATTTTCTGTCCCTCCCCAGCAAGCTTTTTAATATGCCCCCAAGTGGGTAAAGCAAGAGGCGGAGGCCGCCAATGATGACGCCTATCCAAATGTAAGTGAGCCATAGCTTGCAGGAGAGATTCATCAGCTTGTAACAACGATTCATGCACTCTCGGGGCCTTCATGCGTCGCCTGACAGCCGTCCGAATTAGTTCGTGACCGGATCCACCTTGCCGGGAGCCAGGAACAGGTTTGTCCATCTTCTGTGGAAACATAAGCATAACCTTTCCCTCTATAAAGCAACACTCCTGGCTGCCATTCTGCATCCGCAGCGGGCTTAAACCATATATGTTCATTCAAGGGAAGAGGAGCCGTCTCTCCCTCTATGAACTGTTTTTCTGCTCTCGAGAGAATATCTCCCTGCGGAAGATTCAAGAAATTCAATGTAAACAATACTTGTGACAAAATGGAACGTGCATTAGATTGAGTAAATGATAATATATGATCTGTTTTCCTCCTTTTTAATTTTTTAATTTGCAATTTTAAAGTATTGTGTGCACGCTCCACAATGGCCTGTCCTTGGGGATTATATTCAATGCCTGTTTTATGCATTATACCATATTGCAAACAGAAAGCTTGAAATTTTTTACTTTTATATGCTGGCCCATTATCTGTCTTGATACTGGAAGGTAAACCCATCACAGCAAACGTTTCTAATAAATGAGTAATAACATGTTGTGTAGTTTCACCCATTTGTGCTGTGGCCCATATAAATTGAGAATAAGTATCTATTACAACATGTACATAAGATAAGCGACCAAATTGTGCCACATGAGTAACATCCATTTGCCAAAGTTCGTTGGCATAAGTTCCTCGAGGATTAACCCCAGCTTTACACCAAAGCGTCTACTTGAGCATTGCCATAAGCCAAGGAACCAGGAAGATTAGTATGAGAGCGAATATGAGTTACATAAATACGAGTATTACGATTTCTTAACAAAGTTTGTAAGAGTAAAAATAAACTAAGTAGGTTGGACTTATTAGAACATACCACGGCAGTATATACATTTTTAACGACCCCAACAGCATATGCTGAATCAGCAAGAATATTCACAGCCGAGGGAAAATCTTTTAATACTTGGGTGATGGCAAATAATTCATTTTGTTGGACTGAATTAAAATCTGTATTTTGAACCCAATACCTTTTAGTTGTCCAATATGCACTTTTAGTTTTTGACCCATCTGTAAACACAGTGGGTGCATTAACCAAAGGTTGTTCACTAATTATATCCTGAATAATAAATTCTTGTTTACGAAAACAATCCCATAATTTTCCTTTAGGAAAATGGTAATTAATTTGTCCCACATACCCTGCAAGGGCAATCTGTAATTCCTCTATATTCCGTAACAAAAATGAAAATTGATCTTTAGAAAGAGGAATAATTATATCCATAATATCACATCCGGTCATAATTATAGCTCTATCCCGAGCCTGTTCTATCAAATATGCAATCTGAATACCATAAGGAGTGATATTTTTTGAAAAATGATGTCTAGTATAAATCCATTCAGCAGGCAACTCTTTTTGTCCAATAATAGCTGTGGGATATTGCCATGTATTTAAAATATACATTGTCAAGGGTAAAGAAGGATCAATGCGAGTAAGAAAAGCGGATTTAATTTTTTCTTCCACAAATTGTAATTCCTTTTCTGCTTCCGCAGTAAGCTGTCGGGGACTATGAATATCAGAATTTCCTTGTAATGTATCAAATAAATTATGTAACTGATAAGTAGGGATACCTAAAGATGGCCGTAACCAATTAATATCTCCTAATAATTTTTGAAAATCATTCAAAGTCTTCAAATTATCCCTTCGTATAGCTATTTTTTGTGGTCTAACAGTATTTCTTTCTATCACATATCCTAAATAATTTATAATACTTCCTTTTTGAATTTTTTCTGGAGCAATTACCAATCCAAAAGGAATAAAATACTCTGGCAATAATTTTAAGATTTCTTCTAACTCATTTTGATGGGGGCTAGCAAACAAAATATCATCCATATAATGAGCTATATACACCTGAGGCCACTTTTGACGCACGGGACGCAAGGCAGCGTCAACATAAAGTTGACACATCGTAGGGGAATTCATCATGCCTTGAGGCAAAACCTTCCATTGAAACCTTTGGTGAGGTCCCTGCCTATTTATAGAAGGAAGTGAAAAGGCAAAACGCTTCCTATCATCTTTATGTACAGGGATAGTGAAAAAACAATCCTGTAGATCAATTACCATTGTATGCCAATCCCTCGGCAAGGCAGCCGGTGAAGGTACCCCAGGCTGGAGAGCCCCCATGGGGAACATGGAGTTATTAACTCCACGTAAATCTGTAAGTAAACGCCATTTACCTGAAGTTTTCTTTATGACAAAAATTGGAGAGTTCCACGGAGAAGTGGAATGTTCAATATGTTGTTTTTGTAATTGCTCTCTTACCAATTGGTGTGCAGCAGCCAATTTTTCCTTAGTTAATGGCCATTGTTCAATCCACAAGGGATCTTCGGATTTCCATAATATTTTAATAGATTCCATCTATAATCAAAATTCCAGGTGAGCTCCCCACTGTTCTAAAACATCACGGCCTAAAATATTTAAAGGAACATCTAAAATATATGGTTTTAACACGGCCAGTTGCCCATCCTGGGAGGTAAATGTTACAAATTGAGTGGCTAAGCCAATACTTCGGACAGGTGCCTTGCCAACTCCTTTTATCTGACAAGGAATCTCATTATAGGGGATATTTTCAGGCCAATCAACAGTTTTGATAATAGTGATATCTGACCCTGTATCCAACAAGACAGTAATATCTTTCGTATTCAATTTAACTGTCATCAAGGACTGCATACGAGTTATTTGTGTAGCCCAAAAAACACATTTTTGATCCGTACTGCCAAACCCTCCATGCCTGACAGCGGTAGTCTGACCTATGGGGAGATAGGGTAATAACAATAACTGGGCAATTCGTTCTCCTGCTTCAAAGGACACATCAACTAGGGAAGACATAAGAACTTGAATTTCTCCTCTGTAATCAGCATCAATTATACCTAAGTGAACAGTCACTCCTTTTGATGTCAAACAAGAGCGACCTGTTAATAGAGCAAAAGTGCCAATTGGTAAGGGTCCATAAATTCCAGTAGGAATTTTCTGAGGTCTATCCCCTCCTTTTAAAGTAAATGGCCTTATGGCTGGTATGTCCACTGCGGCACTGTGTTGGGTAGCTGGGCTAAGGGAGAATATGGTTGGTTTCCCCTGTTCATTTGTCCTGGGCCCGGGGTAGGGCCCGAAATCGAGTTTCCCTGCGGCTTTTCTGCAAAACTTGTATTTAATTTAGTGCGACATTCTCGAGCCCAATGTTTTCCCTTCTTACATCGTGGACAAATTCCAGGTCCGCGCCCTTTGTCAGGTTTCTTTTCTTTACAGTTCCTTTTCAAATGCCCTAATTGACCGCAACCAAAACATTTCATGTTCTCGAGTTGCTTAGATTGCAAGGAATGCCAGGTAGTGGCCATTGTTTCAGCAAACAGCTGCATCTTTCTACTCTCTGATGTAACATCCTTACAGGCCTTCATGAAAGCATTAATATCTCCTGTATCTTTAATAGGCAATATAATTCTCTTACAATCCTCATTAGCATTTTCATATGCCAGCAGTTTTAACAGCTGCTGTCTAGCTTCTTCCCCTATGACAGTTCTCTCCAAGGTTAATTTTAATCGTGATAAGAACTCGACATAAGGCTCGTTAGTCTTTTGAATAACCTTAGTCCAAGATCCATAATGTTCTCCTTTTGGGTGAATACGATCCCAAGCTTCTAAACTAATTTCCCGTAATTGATCATGGATTTCTTCAGGGGTAATAACTTGAGCAGCAATATCAGAATATTGACCTATTCCCGCCAACATTTGATAAGTTATAGCCTGGATCCGAGGATTGTTACTTAAAGCGTTCTGACGAGCCTGATCCATACAGAGCTCGGAGAACCACATCTGCCATTGCAGATATTCAGGCTCCTTTAAGAGAGCTCTACAAAGGACTCTCCAATCTTCTGGAGCAAAATTATTATAATGTCGAGCTATACCTAGAAGTAGCTCTTTGACATAATGTGATTGCGGTCCATATAGAGTCACTGCCTTTTTCAAGCGACCAATATCATCTATTGAAATACCTTCATAATATGGTGCTTGTGCTACTCCCTGGACCGGGGGAGGCCTAATAACCGGAAAGGCAAAGATAGGTCTGTCATCCTCACTCTCATCGTCATTATCCTTTAACGCATCAAGCTCAGCTAAAGCAGCAGAAAGAAAAGGATTTTTGGGAGAAAAGGCTAGCGCGGGCGGCAAAGGCGGAGCGGAAGGCCTTTTCTTAGATTCCCCCGCCATGGTCATGACCCGCTGAAAAACCTTCCATAAGTGCTCGGTCTCGGGATCCGACGTTACTTTCAGTTTCGATTCATCGCTATCGCACTCATTAGGTTCGCGAGGCAGTGCAAGCTTAAAGGCATCCTTTTCTATTGCCTTTTTCTCATCTGTATCAAGGGGAAGGTCCTGTATCGAAGGAGCCACTTCCTTCTGAAAATTCTCAACCGTGCGATCATCCTCCATTGCTCTTAACACTGTAAATATAATCGACCAGATGGACCAAAATCGTACAGGAATCTTTTCCCCCTGCCTCATGGCCTTTTCTACATTATGGCGGACCCGCCGCCAATTATCCACCTCCAGGGAGCCCTCCTCGGGAAACCAAGGATTCCAGTCTCGAACCACTTTCAAACACATCTCAATATCAGTAGAAGCGACAGTAATGCCATAGACAGCAAGTGAATGCTTCAGCATTCGAACATAAGGAGTAGAGGTTTCTTGTCCCATGACCCTGTATTGTATTAAATTACTCACCCTTCCTGAACGTCCTTCAGGGTCCCTGTTCGGGCGCCAATTGTCAACGTCTAGTGCGTTGGGGTCCCTGGGTAAGGGTCGCGAAATCACCGGGACACAGGGGATGCAGAGCAAAGGCAGCACTTGCAACTGCATACTGCCGTTTATTTCTTGACATCTTTTATGCTCTTTACAATCAAAATATATTGTTACTGATTAACAATGTAAGCATTAAGATATCCCGATACTTCTTTACGCAAAAGAGGACAAAATCAAATTCGGTTGCACCGGAATAATTACATATCTTAAGTAAATCTCATTCTCTGATCAGTTCTTATGCAAAGGTACCTTATGACCCATTCCCCGAAACTACATAAAATCAAACCCTATGCAGGAATGCTGAGATCAGACAACACCCCGCATATACATTTGAAGCAGGATGTTATCTGATCATCACATCCCCGCACACGAAGCCACTCTCCTCGGTGGGCGTCACAAGGAACAATGTGCCCAAGATTACTCAAAACATCATGAGCCATTTCTCAGCTGACCGGATGCCTGAGGCATAGGCACACAACAAGGCGAGGGAGACTTTTCCCCCTCTCAGGCCTGGGCGTTCCCGACCTTACCCTGCGTGCGCCACAGCACACAAACAATTCCGGCCACAGAGGGCTCACATGCCTATGTTGGCCTCATGTCTTGATGATTACAGCTTTGTAATACCGCTTAAAGTCTGGAATTGTGATGCTTCCAGCTTTGGTTTTCTTTTTCCACATTACTTTGGCTATTTGGGGTCTTTGCAGGTTCCATACAAATTTTAGAATTGTTTGTTCCAGCTCTGAGAAAAATGCTGGTGGTATTTTGATAAGGGTTGCATTTAATGTGTAGATTGCTCTGGGTAGCATAGATATTTTAACAATATTTGTTCTTCCAATCCATGAACTTGGTCCATTTCTTTGTGTCTTCCTCAATTTCTTTCATAAATGTTCTATAAGTTACCTAGGAAAAACCTAACCAAAGAGGTAAAAGATCTGTACTCTGAAAACTATAGAAGTCACTGGTTTCTATCTACATTTCCTTCAAAGTATCTTCATATATGTTTGTTACTCTCTATCTGTATGGCATTACTTATGCTCAGATCATGTCTCCTCATACAGGATTACCATAATGGTCAACTACTTTACCTCTTTTAAAATGTTTCCTGTAACACTTTATAGAATACACAACATTTTATATAGTCATCACATTTGATCCTCAAAATAACCTTAGTGATAGGGAAGGCAAACCTTATCCCAGCTTTACAAATAAGGAAAGAGACTCAGGAAAGTACACTGCTTTCTTAAGGTCATGAAACTAGTAATTGCAGAGCTGAAATACCAGTTCCCCAAATTTAATTTTACCTTCTTAAGGCCAAATAACAATAGCACCACAATAAAACCCACTAGAAATTTCAACATGTCTTAAAGCCATGTAGCAATTTAGAACTGGAAGTGGCCTTATAGATTATGAAATTTCACCGCCCTCACTTTATACATTGTGCACCATGTCCAACATTACAGAACTGATTATAGATGAGACAAGTACTTGAATCTATGGACTTCCAGATGCAGAATTTTCTGCTATACTTTTCTATCTTACTCCCTTAAGTGCACCTTGGCATTTTTAGCTTTCCATAATGTGTGCCAGTGACATGTCCAACATTCATTTCTGCCAATTTCAAAGATGTGCCTCTGCTAAAGACAGGCTCTATTTCCTCTAATCGTTGGACCATACTAATATTATCTCTGGAGAGTAGTTCACATCCCTGGCCTTATCTGGAGGAATGTCCCTGCAGTCCTTCCAAATCCAAGACTTAATCGAATTTCACCCCTTCCACAAAGCCCTTGCTGCCTTCCCTGGGCCTCAGGAAACCTCTCCTCTCTAGAAGCTCATATTACTTGCAGCGTTCACTACACAATTTCTGCTATATCCTTGAGGGCAGTGTTTGACCTGTCTTATGTCTCTGCATATCCTCACAGCGCCATCCCAATCCCATAGTGGCCCTCCACTACTGGCCAGTGTTCTCCTCACTGAGGAAGATTGATATATGAAAAGCTTTTCCCTAGAACATCCTTCCACCCCACATATTAATCCATCTAGAAAATTCCTACTCAGTCTTTACTTCTCAGTTAAAATACTGCTTCTGTCATGAAGCCTCTGTTGATGTCTCCAAATGACTTAGGAGAGCCCTTATCTGGGTTCCTGGAGCATTCTGTACATTGTTCCGTCAGAGCAATCATCTGGTTATATAGCTAACATCTACACGTCTGTTTCCTCACTAAAGATTCTTCGTCATAGGGATGCCTGGGTGGCTCAGTGGGTTAAGCGTCGGCATTACAAAGCAAGGTTGGAAAAAGGCCAAGTGGCATTGTTTAGATATTGTTGTGCTTTTAGGAGTTGTAGCCTCATGCTTAGAAGTAAGGTCTTGTCTCCAGCTATTCTTTTCTAGAGCTAGAGCCACTACCCTTACATCAGGACTATAGTAAACAATTTGCTATTCCATTAGCTCACCAGACTTCCTTAAATCTATACTTTCTGATTTATTCTTCCCTCTAAAAGGACCCCCCCACACACAATGGACAACTTTGTAATCATCTTTCCATAGACAGCGTTAGGATCATTTTTTTGTAACAACATCTCGGATTCCATCTAGAGATAACCTCTCTTACATTTCCAGAGCCCCCTCCACAATTCTACTCCAGCACTTACCTGTGGGACAGTAACCCCTCATCTAGCTCCCCGCCAGACTGTGAAGTACACAAAAGCATGAGATTCACCTGTTATGTGTAATTTTCAGCAATGTTTAGCACTTTCGGTGGAGTAAGTACATACTCATGCATTTAAAAGCTGGGAGAGGGGAGAAAAAAGGGGAAAAAATGAAAAGAAACAAAGACACTTTTGTAGCTAGTGTTCTGGATTCATATTAGTTTCTGTTGATAGAAGATATCGAAGAACAGCAAAGTCAAAGCTATCTTTTTATTTCTGCTTATGAGCAACGCCGTGGAAACATGAGGCATTCCTGCAGCTAACTTCCAGCATCTTCACTACAGCTTCTTGGATGTCAAGAATTAATGCCTAGTTCTAGCTTTTGGAATCCATTTTCTAGTGTCCTTAGTGTTGCAAGGCAGACACACTGGCTGCAGGACAGCTTCTTCATTTTAGCATTCGGACACCTGCATTACAGCTCCAGGAATTACTCCTGAACTTACAGCTCTAGTAAAGACCTCAGAGGTAGTAGCTTCTCAGTGGGGTCAATCTGAGGTCAGTCCTGGAGGCCCAGCCTGGAATCTTTTCTTATCATTTCCAATATTTGTGTAAGCACATAATTTCCTGTCTTTAAACCCTTCTTGCTTAAAATACCTACGGTGGTAGTTTCTGTTTTCTATAGTTCATTCCGTCAGATAACAGTAAGAGGGAATAAGAGAGTGGGGGAGTGGAGTGGGAGGGGAGAAAGAGAGAGAAAAAGAGAGGGAGGCAGGGGAGAGAGAGAGGGCGGGCAAAAGAGAGACAGAGAGGTGCTCTTGTCTGGAAAAGCTCAGGGCCGTCAAAAGAATTTACTACTTGTTCTAGACAACACCTGATGATAGGCTTTTGACCTCCCTTTCCTAGAGCGTTTACTAGAAAAGGGCTTACAACTATGAATCCTTCCTCTGTCCCTTTGTAACTCCTACAACTCAGGAGTGTCTTTTTCAAGGACCTGAAAGCCATTCCTTGAAATGTAATCACCAGGAAGGATGGGGCCTCTATCTCCTAGTCTCTGTGGGAGGACAGAATCCTAACTTGCATAACTGTAGCTAGCAGACACAGCTGGCTAATCATTTACACTGACCAACCCTCTAGAAGTTTTCACTCCCCATGGCTGTACTTGAGCCCCCATAGCTCCTCCTCCCTATTCCCTGGTTCTCCTTTTGAAATGCCACAGTCCTTCTGTGTAAATGTAAATGGAGCTCAGTTACTGAAAAAAAAATCTTTTTTTCACCACTCTAACTAACGTCTTTCTTTATCTTTGACAAAAGAAAGACAACCTCCTTTCTTTTTTCTTCTCCTCTTGTTAAATCCTCTTGCTAGCCAATTAAATCATAAGAATATAATTTACTTTTTCTATAAAAACTTCATAATGGTTTATTTTAAATTATAAAGATTGTGAAATGTCATAATTTGCTATGGATGTTATGAAAGCACATTTTCTTTTTATTTTTTTAAGATTTATTTATTTATTTCAGACAGAGAGCATGCAGAGGGGAGGGGCAGAGGGAGAGGGAGAAAAAGAATCTCAAGCAGACTCCCTGCTCAGCATGAAGCAGAAAGCAAGAAGACACTCAACCAAGTGAGCCACCTAGGTGCCCCTCTGTATCTTTTAACAAGGGAGATGTTTTCCAGAATTCCAGATGAATTATAGAGATTCTCTCTCGAATATGTTTTTTCTGTGATTTTGCCTGAAGTCTGACAAATTAAGGTAATACCTTACGTACCATTCATCATTATGAACCAATCCCATAAATGTCAGAAATTTCTAGTGTATTTATAGTTTCAGGCTAAACACTAATGAACAGTGTTCCTTGAAATTTCATCTGTATAACTAGGATTTAGTGCAGGAACTATAAACCACAAAATAAACTAACAGGAATAGGGTCATTTTTACCAGTTGGTGGCAAAAAGAAATTCCCATTGGTGATTTGCGAGGAAAATTTCCTGGAGTAGAGACAGACTCTAAGAGATCTTCTTTTTCTTTGGCCTTTTATTAAACAGAAATATTTCAGAGGAGCTTGAATTCTTTGAAACACATTTATAATACACAACTTGTTGCTATCCTCATTTCATGTTAACTGTTAGGTTTTGCATTTGCAGGAAATGAGTAATTAGTCAGACATGCAGAGTCCTGTTATTTGCCTTCTCTTCTCTTGAGGGGATGAAGACAGTTGTTTAAGATGGAGTTGTAGATGCTTCACGTGTAGGCTCGACTTGTAAATGTTTCTGACCTGGAAGACAGACACTGCTGACAGATGCGGTTCTGGGTTGAGCTTTAAGAATGTTTGAGAAATTCCCCTGTTGACTAAGAATCAATTCACTGTAGGCCCAGAGACTTATCCTCTGGACATCCCCTTTGAACCTTTTCCTTTTTTTCCTTCAAAGGGGTTTATGCAAGGAACTGTGATTCATCAAATATTCTTTCCTAAAAAAAAAAAAAAAAATACCTCCATGGACAACTTGAAAATTCCCAGTAAGAATAATCTTATTACCATTTTTCTCATTTTTCCTAGTCATTTCTAATGAGGAACCCATGAAAAATGAGAACAACCCATGAGCTGAGAATCAGTAAGTTTCATTTCATCCCCACCTCATTAGCTCTTGGTGAAGCCTAAAAAATTCCTCCATTTCTAAAAGAAAATAACTTTCTTTCATTTCTAACCTCATAAGAATAGCACAAAGATGAAAAAAGAATCTGTACCAAACTATGAGAAGTCTTTGGGAGAGATTAATATTTATGACTACAACATTAGGATTATAATGGAATTTATTAGGAATGATAATATGAAAACATTTAATAATTTATAGTTTTTATAGTAAGGAAAGGAAGGTAGCCTTCTGGAACTATAAATATTATTTCCAATGGTGCAAACTCTTTCTTGACATAAATATTTCTTTTATTTCTATAAGAACTCAAGTTAGTGTCAACAAAACAACAGAGCTGGACAGTAGCTAAGACAGTAAAAATAAATTTTATTCAGGAGTATTACAAAAGAGGAAAAGAGATCTCAGTGTAGAATTGGGCTCAACTCTGAGTATAGCATGAGCACTCAGGAATTTATAACCAAGGAGCAGGGTGGGGGTTAGTGGATGAAAAATTACTAAGAGGAGCCCAAAGAGTAGGGTGGGAATCTGGTCAAACTAATCTAACAGGGTTCTTGCCAAAGATAGGCCAGGGTGATCAGACATCACTGGGGGACTGATGGAGGATGAGGACCCTGATTAGATATTGAGAATGATCAGATATGGAGGATGGGAGGGTTTTGCTGAACTGTTTTAGCAGGGGTCTTGCTAAAATTGGATTTTTCAAGAAAGTGTACAGATGGGCCTAGGAGAAGGTTCAGGAGCCTGACTAAAGTTGGCCAAGCAAAGAATCTTTGTCATTAGAAATTCCATTACTGAGGAAATTTTCTCGTACCGAGAAGTGTAGCTAAAATGACTGATGGGATTGTCCCCACTTTTTAGGAATATTTCACTGAGAATGCTATCTCTACTTCATACCATCACTTCCTCTTTTTAAAGTAGTGGCAATTGAAGAAAATAGGCATTTACAAAAAATATGATATGATGATCAAAAATATGAGGGTACTGAACATGGGATGAGCTGAAGCTGATGCAATTTTTCTTGAAAACCACACTTTGGGTTTGCATCAAAATCGTGAAGTGAGATGGTAGCCAAGGCAAAAATGTGGGCATACAGAGGCAGATGGCAGACTGTGGAAGGCACTGTGTCTGAGGATTGCCTGAAGGGCTCAGAGTTACTGGCTTACTGAGTACACTGGAAGAAATTTAAACTACCCTCAAGTCAGCATGTAAAATGATTTTAATATTTCAAGGTGGCTTCTGATAGATCTAGCAGTTTATGGTTTATGGTTGCCAGGCTCCATTTAACTAAGATCACAGAGATTTTCATTAATATCTTACATGCTGATATTCATAATCTCTGTGTACTGTCTTCATGAAACACTCACTTATAAAGTACATGCTGATGCTTTAGTACAATTGTGTCTTCCGTTTTTCATGTGGCCAGTGATTGCACTGCAGCCCCCACCGTAAATGGAAAATGTTGACAAATGTTTTGTGCAAGCTCACTTCTATTATCAATCTTCCTGAGTAACAAAAACAACTATTTTTCATTAAATATAAACTTTAGTTTTTTTGCTCTTGAAAGGGTTTTTTTGCCAAATAAAAAAAAATAACCGAATAGTTGTATGTTTATACCCGTGACGAATAAAGAATAAAACACTTTTGCAAAAGTGTTCAGACAACCTTCCGTTGGTTATTTGGCAGGTGTGCTCAGCTTCTATTTCCTGGCCATGCTTTCTGTACAACTAACATTTCAATTCCCATATTTCCCAATGACTTCACCAATGGGAGTTTTTTCTCCCAATTACGATAAAGGCTAGAGCCGGGCACAAATGGCTGGTGCAAAAGACATGAGTTAAGAAAAAGTCTTCAAACACTTTTCCTGTTGCTGTACAAAATCAGAGGAAAGTGGCTGTCTCTAGGTGCTGTGTAGGTCCCATTATTTCTGAAAAGGTGTAGGAAAATGAAAGATATCACTCATTGATTTTCAGATTTAACCATCTATTGGATATGAACTCTCTTCACTGCCATATGATTCACACATTATTAGATAAAATTATGATAATAAAAATATAAATCAAAAGAGCACCAAGTCCATCCCACTTTATTTTAATGCAACAATTAATGAGTATTTTGTTAAAAAGTGAAAAATCTGGCGGGCATCTGGGTGGCTCAGTCGGTTAGCGTCTTGGTTTTGGCTCAGGGCATGATCTCAGGGTTGTTTCAATTTTTTGCCATCTGAAGGCTAAGCATGAAAAGGATATTAGTGGAAAACTGGGGAAATCTGATTTTAAAGTCTGTATTTTAACTATAGTATTGTGCCAAGGTTAATTTCTTAGGGTTTTTTTTTTTTTTTTTTTAAGTTGGCTGCCCATGGAGCCCAATGTGGTGCTTGAACTTACGACCCTGAGATGAAGACCTGAACTGAGATCAAGAGTCAGATGTTTATAGCAGCAATGTCCACAATAGCCAAACTGTGGAAGGAGCCAAGATGCCCTTCAACAGATGAATGGATAAAGAAGATGTGATCCATATATACAATGGAATATTACTCAGCCATCAGAAAGGATGAATACCCAACATCTGCATCAACATGGATGGGACTGGAGGAGATTATGCTAAGTGAAATAAGTCAAGCAGAGAAAGTCAATTATCATATGGTTTCACTTATTTGTGGAACATAAGGAATAGCATGGAGGACATTAGGAGAAGGAAGGGAAAAATGAAGGGGGGGGAATCGGAGGGGGAGATGAACCATGAGAGACTATGGACTCCGGGAATCAAACTGAGGATTTTGGAGGGGAGCGGGGGATGGGTGAGCACAGTGATGGGTATTAAGGAGGGCACATATTACATGGAGCACTGGGTGTTATACGCAAACAATGAATCATGGAACACTACAACAAAAACTAATAATGTACTGTATGGTGGCTAACATAACATAATAAAAAATTTATAATTAAAGTAATAATAATAATAAAGAGTCAGATGTTTAACCAACTGAGCCATCCAGGTGTCCCTGTTAGTTGTACTAATTGTAAAGTGGTTATATAAAATGTTAAAACTAAGGGAAGTGGGTGAAAATTATACATGAACTCTGTACTATCTTTCCATGTCTTCTATAAGTCTAAAAATTATATCAAAATGAAAAGTCTTTTAAAATCATCCCTTTGATAAGTCAAAGAAAGACAAATACCATATGATTTCACTCACATGTGAAATTTAAGAAACAAAATAGATGGACATATGGGAAGGAAAAAAGAGAGAGAGGGAAGCAAACCATAAAACAGACTCTCAACTTTAAGAGAACAAATTGAGGGTTGATGGAGAGAGGTGGACGGGGGATGGGCTAAATGAGTGATGGGTATTAAGGAGGGCACTTGTTGTGATGAGCACTGGGTGTTAAATGTAAGTGATGAGTCACTAAATCTACTCCTGAAACCAATATTATACTATATGTTAACAACTAAAATGTAAATAAAAATTTGAAACAAATAAACAAAATAAAATCACCCCTCCATTGAACTTGAATTTCATTTTTTCCTGCAGATCATCAGATATACCACTTAATAAAGCCTTCCAAAGTTTTTGATATGCTAATTGAAAACATTTTTGTTTAACTACAATAGTAGATGAAAGAGTTTACTGATCCCACCAGCAGTTAACTCCATCTATAATTAAGGATTGGTCGGACCATCTCCTGTCAGTGAACACCAGAGGCAAGGTGAAAGAGGAAGTAAGGAACCTCTGGGAACTGAACCTGATACCTCTATTGTAAGTTCTTCACCTTTTCAATGTCTTTTCACTTTTTTATACTTCTCTAATAACACTGATTTTATCCTACCCTGCATTAAACATAAGTGTGCAATTAGCATGCACCTCCTTCTCTACTGGGTACAAAACAACAACTCTGGATTCCTTTCGATAGTGTGCACTATGCACTAATTAAATGTCTTAAATCGAGTAGATGATGACAGTAACATTTCAACCCTTAAAGATTTTCGAGAGAAGTTCAAATAACACTCTTCCTTTCCCTTGAATTTATCTTTTACCATAAAATGTCTTTTCCCCCACAGTATTCCTCAGAAGTCTTCAAAATTGCTTCTAGTAACCAAAATTGCTTCTAATAACCAAACTTTTTGGTTTTGACCAAAAAGGAAAAAAAGGTAAATAAAGTAAAAAGCTTCAAGTCTGTTCCTGCTGCTGCCCTACTTATAGTTACTTAGAAACTATGAGCCTCCTTTGAGCTAGCTGAAGGCAGCTCTGAAGCCATGAGGAGGACATTCTATGAGGAAGTTGTGGTTTTCTTTCTTGAGCTCTCTGGGCATGAATCCCCACATCTGTGCCACTTTCAGACCTGAGCTTCACCTACAATGCACATAGAGCTCTTTTCCCCTCATGTTTTACAATTCCTCTAGCCAGTCTTTAAAAGACACTTACGATTCATATAACTTAGCTTCCACTTAACAAATATTCAGTTTGAACTCACTTTAATAATGAATAGCCGAGCAAGTCCCCTTTTAAGATGACCTTCATAAGTCCAAAAGTTGGAGACTGTTCGGACTAACCATTACACGGGGCTCCTACAGCTCAGAAGTAATAAACTTGCTCTAAAGTATCTTCCCTTTACCCATTACAGTAACTGATTGAGATACACAAGAATAAATATTTTCATTGTGAAACTATTGAAGGGATCCACTGAAGACAGCACAGTGAAGAGAGCTGGAAAGGGTATCCGGAAAGAGATGGCAGGGGGATTACACATCAATTTGTATTAATTCATAATCTATCTATGACTTATGTTGGATTTTTCAGTCTGAATTTTCAAGGTTAAAGTGCTCAGTAGCATTTCCTCCCCAACTAAAAGACATAACCCCCAAGCATTAGTTCACACACTAGAAGATCTGTCTTCAGCCACAGCTTTATTTTCAAGAACTGTGTGTACCCTGGTTTGAGCTACCTACTTTAGCATTCAGCCAAAGTTTACTCTGAAGCCCCAACACTGAATAAAGAATGTTCAGAGGGAGGTAAAATAGCAAGAATCTTTCTCAATCGATGAGGCTTATGACTAATTGTGGTCACCAGTTTTCATACTGGCATTTTCCGAAGTTTTGGAGCCATTTATTTAGTCAGAGATAAAATGCTCTGGGTTGCCATCATCCTGGAAGGGAACTTGACATACTGTCAACAGGAACACTTTCCTCATATCAGATGTCACAGAGGAAGTTCAACAGTGAGACTGAGGAGGATTGACCTCAGAGTCCAGATCAGTGGATTGACTATGCACATGTCCTCATACGTGCAGTTTTGAAGTTGACTGCAGGGAAATTTGACCTCTGTTTGCAGGACAGGAAGGTCAGGGTGGTACTCCAGAATAATCCACCTCTGCTTCTCTCACAGGGTTCTCTTGGATGACTCAAAGCCAAGGCTTTGCCAAGGACGTAGGGTATAAGTTTTAAACAGTTGAGGGAAATGCCTTGGAGAGGTTTTATTTAATACTTATAATCATAGTAGCAATCAGTCACTCTTGAGGGCACCCTTTTAGATAAAATGCTATTCCAGATGTTCACTGCTAAGCTGCTAAAACATCTTCTTCCATCAGTCTTAGTCAAGGATATGTCTCAGGGGCAGATGTTTCTGCAGTTTTACTCTTAAGAGTAATAAGTCATGTAAAAAATAATTCCAGTTGTGGAGATTATTGCTACCTCTAACCATCAATTTGTTGAAACTTCCACACCAGTTAAATTCTTGTACTTATAAAACTAACACTCCTTAGAGTGGATACTCAATGGAGAATGGAGCCACAGGCTCCAGGCGTGTGTCCTTGCATGCCTAGTGGAGTCAATGGGCCAAAGAAAAATGTGTGGTAGAATGGACAGCCATTAGGTGTCAAATCAGACACCAAGGACTATGAATTCTACCCCTAAAATTTGCAATTTGCTAATTGCGTAAACTCAGTCTCATTACTTAACCTTCCAAAGCTATAGTTGACTCATCTGTCAAATGAAGATTAAGTTATTTCTTTCTCCTATGGTCATTGTGAGGACTGACAAATATACAGAAAACATAGCACGTAGTGAGTCCTAAATTCATATATATATATGAAATATTAAGTTGGTTTAAAAAAATCTCTGAGATTAGATTTTCCATTGTAAAATATAAGAATAATAATACATATCTCATAGTATTGTAGCAAAGATGAACTGACCTATGTGGAAAAAAAATGGTGTTTATGTTCGAGAGATATATGTCAGTTGTTACATTTTTAAACCAGTGTGCTTTTCTAGTAAAGATCTTTTGAGATTCTTTAAGAGAAGCATAATATATCAAAAGTGAAATGTTAAGTGAATTATTGTCAAATATTTCTTGAGTTACATATAAAAAATGACACATGAAAAAGCATATAGAACATTCAGATGCATGTCTCTACATGTCAATATTAATGATAAATATAAGAACATGTGATTGCACCAGCAAAGATGTTTGAGAATTTGATTGGATGTGGATACTCTCTCATCAATTTGCTTTAAGTATATCACGTGAAAAATAATCAACCACTGATTCCTGGAAATGGCCACATTATTATGAACTAGTATGCAGGGTATTCTGCATAGCAATTACATATCTTTCTCATATCTTTGCTCATATCTTTTTTTTTTTTTGAACCTATTTCCTGCACTGCAAAGAAACTGACACAGGATGCTTATGAAATGAGATTTAATTTTTCAGTCCAGATGTGTTACAGCTGAACATCAGAAAGCCCCTAGATTTCACAGAACTAAATTTTAGGATTTTTCTAATGGAAACCCCCATGGTTTGTAGGGTTCTCATAAACTACTTTGGAATCATATTATTAAAGTTGGTCTCATAATTTTTCCCTAGCTTATTGCCATCAAAGTGTTTTTCACATTTTCATTTTGGCAAAAATGTTGTCCTACTAAGTGATCTTAAAACATTACTTTAAAAAACAATACACTCTATAAAGAACCCTCACACTAAAATTTACAAAACACACTCAAAGTCATTATATAATAGATGAATTAAAACCCTAAAACTAGAATGATTTTTGTCAAAGATGTGCAGTGAGGCATGCAACTCACAAGCCAAGTCTTAAACTCTCATAAGATGATATATTGTCATTCTAATGACATTCTAAAGTTTCTGAATCATACTTGAAACTTAGGTAATGGTCTTAATATGCCATAAAAAACTACAGTCTTCATACATGTGAACATTTCTGTGAGGAGAACTGCCTAAGAAAAGAAAGCAATTGGTGAAGTTGATGGAGGTGGGGAAGCCATGGAAGGTAAGTTGCCAGGAAAGAGTCTTGATTATGAGCTTTGCACTTTACATATGTGAGACAAGCCCCAAACAAAGCTCCAAAGACAAGACAAGCCCCAAACCAGATTCCAATTTGGGAAAGAAATAGATACAAAAAAGGAGCTACAGGGTACCCCTCAGGACTACCCAAGTAGGGGAAAAAGTTGATCCGGATAGGAAAGTTTATCTCTACATGGTGCTGAGAACTTCTTCAGGGTGCACTGTACTCATCCACTTAAGGGAAGTGGCACCTTGAAGAGCTGACAGTTTAGTCACACAAAGCAGTGATTTTGAGAAGCAGCTTAGAACAGTGGAGCAAGCATGAACTTTTTTTTTTTTTTAGAGATTTATTTATTTATTTGAGGGGGAGGAGCAGAGGGATAGAATCTTCAAACTCCTTGCTGAGTTGAGGGCCTGATGCAGGGCTGCATCTCATGACCCTGAGATCATGACTTCAGCCTACACCAAGAGTCTGACACTTAACCAACTGAGCCACCAGGTGCCCCAAGAACAAGCATGAACTTTGAAGTCAGACTTCAGTTGTATTCCAAGTTTTGACACATTTAGTTAGAAAAATTAATCTCTTTGAAAGTTGTCTAATGTGTTAAATGGGGATAATGACATTTGTCTCATGGGATAATAATAAAGATTAGATCACATAATCAAAAATGTCTACATTGCGGGCGCCTGGGTGGCTCAGTTGGTTGAGCGGCTGCCTTCGGCTCAGGTCGTGATCCTGGAGTCCCTGGATCGAGTCCCGCATCGGGTTCCCTGCTCGGCAGGGGGTCTGCTTCTCCCTCTGACCCTAACCCCTCTCATGCTCTCTGTCTCTCATTCTCTCTCTCTCAAATAAATAAATAAAATCTTTTAAAAAAAAAAAATGTCTACATTGCTTTTACCTCTCTTATCTAGCTTTATTATTAACTATCATTATTACCTTTATGAGTAGTGTAAAATTACTTCTATACCAAGTCTGAAGGAAACTATTGGCATGAGAGTCGCTTCAGGTAATATTTCTTTGGAGTAACTGGTGTTTATAACAAATGAAACAATTGGCACAGAGTTGTGCCACAGTGAGCATGGCAGGACGTCTTCTGTTAATTGGCCTGCTCTATATCACTTTACTTCCCTGAGTTCATCCCTCTCCAGATCACAACACTAAGGGATCACTGCATGAAATCAAGTGTCTTGAATGTGCGGCGTATTCTCAGATTCCTGTATTATGGCAAAGTTTCTTTTATTGGTGAAACTATTGCAAATATAATGTGTTGTCCCTGCATTGATAAGAAAGGGAAACTGGTGTGTGTTAATCCTATGAATGAATTTCTATATCTACCTGTGACACAGTCACACATGAGAGTTACCACTTGACATAAGTACTCTAACAAAGCAAGCAATACTTCCTTAAGCATGGTCAGGGTTTTGAATGATGGAAAGTTCAGGGTTTTGAATGGTGGTCTAGAGGTTATGACAAGTGGTTGGAAGTCATGATCCCAAGGGCTGTCCCCAGGTCTGACGGTGACGCCATTGGTTGACTTCAGACTAGTCATTTGACTAGTGTGAGCCTATATGTTTATTTATATTCCTTCTTTTAAACCTCAAATACCATCACTCTAGAGAGACAGTCTAACACTTCAGTTTTAAAAACTATACAAATCCAGGTCATTTGATAGTCTGTATGATTATTATATTTATCAATAAAGACAATAAGGTCAGCATGATAGTACTCTGAAGGTGAAATTAACAATCAAATGACCACATGAAAAAAGAATAAAATTTTGATATGAATGTGTTGCTGTCAGCACGTAATGTCATAGCAAGGAGTTAGGGCTAGGTAATAATTGTATCAACATAAAAATGACACAAAAGCTATGGTCACTGAATTTAAGGGTGGTCACCAAGTTGGGGATTTCTCTATTCAAGCATTTACTATTCTAGGGAGCTCAAGACCTCAGATGATAAAGAGCAGTGATCCCTGAGAAATGGGAAACAAATGTGCACCTTATCTTTACAGTTTACTCCCCGCAGAGAGTGTCTCCCTAGGGTGGTGAGTGTGGGACCCAAGGCAGAGCCCAGCAGTCTCCCTGAAGACAGGAGGCAATGCTGGGAGTTCAGAGACCAAGGCAGTTAAAGTCAGCTGGAAAAAATACCATAAAAGAATGAGCTACACAGAGCAAGGACTCTAGAGTTTGCAAAGGGTTCCACTTCAGTATTAGTTGAATACTCATTAGCGCTGATCTGTGATAAAGTACTTGAGAGAATCACTTGAAAGGGTAAGAGGGAACCATACTCAGAGATTACACAAAGGCAGAATTAGTCCCAAAAGCCAGAGTGGAAGACCTAAAATTCAAAAGATACTAGGTAGAATACCAAAAAGGGCCTTGCCTCAGAAACAGGGAAAATCAATCTATGACAAAACATGGCTTTGATCCCACCTAACGAAGCCTAACCTGGAAAAATCAAAATGTTTTCAAGTAACCTAACCATCTAAGAATACTTATAGGAATGAAAAGAAAAAAAATAAGTAGCACCCCAAAAAAGTAAAATCGTAACTTCTGGTATCCAATCAAAGATTACCAGGCATGCAAAGAAGCCTGGAAAATACAACCTATAGTGAGGGTGAAAATCAATCAATTGAAAGCCTTCTGCAGAAATGATATAGATAGTACCACACACAACAATGGTACAAACACACCTGCTGCAGGAACATTAGAACAGTTATTATAACTGCACCCTATGTGTTCAGAAAGTTCGAAGATTAAAGATGTTGAGTAAAGACACAGAAGCCATAAGAAGACGCAAATTAAACCTCTAGAAACAGAAACTACAATATCCAGAATGAAAAAGGCACCGGATGGGGTAATGTCTTATTAGACAATGACAACCGAACCTCAAAGGAGAAAATAGAATATGTGTCCATATGTGCCATTTACCACAATTCCTGAAAAGAAAATTAGAGGCAGAGCCTCAAGATATGAAAACCTAAAATTCTACAGAGGAACAGAGAAGCCTTAACTGAGATGTAAAATGTCTTATCACTAAGACCAAAAAAGGAAAAAAAAAGAAAAAGGAAGAAGAAGGGGAAAATCACTTTAGATGGGAGATTTTGATTTCTTTTTTTTTTTAAGAAGCACTAATGATGTGCACATGTGTGTGTTTCTCTTTCTTCAAAAGGGGAAGGAATGGAAAATGAAAGTGGATCTTAGGGGAATGAAGAGGTCATCCCCAATAAGACGAAGCCTGCTGGAGGCAGGGCACTGCCGGGCCTCCTGACCTCTGGAGGGATGAAGCAAGCTATGAGCAGACACCACTGAATAGACCACTAAACAAGTGAAGAAAGACAGTTGCTCAAGAGAGAACTGTTCCTTGGTGCAGAGAACAGAAGCAGACAGGATCTGAGCATGGCATGGGGACAGATTCCCTGTCCTTCTCTATCAACTACCGTGTATTAGTTGTGTGATCTTTGGTACATTATCCCATCCCCTGAGCCTTCATTTCCTTATCTAAAAGGGGAGTAATTATATCTACTTCATTATATATATATATATATATATATGTATATATATATATATGGAAAATGTCATATTTTTAAAGGTAGTAGATTGTTGTAGAAGCAAAGAGTACTAGAAGAATTAAAATTCAGGTAGGAAAGAGCCCTTTATAAGTGGGCTGCATCATCAGCCATTTTCCTTGCCCACCTAGGCACAGGTAGAGGCTAAGGGTTTAGACTAGGCAGAGAAAACTCCACAGTGGAAAAGACATGAGCAGAACTTTCGATGGCCTTATGGGCTGACATAGTGGATTGGAATCTAGAGGAATCCTAACACACAGTCAGTTTTCTACATAGGACATCTGTTTTGTGCTGCTGTACAAGGGGTTGGGCACCTCGTTCTTGAAAAGCTGAATGAAATCTCCAATAGTCTGCTGTATTAAGCTGCCCCTTCCGGCTTTGCAGTGGGGGGTACCCTATAATTGCTAAAGAAAGCAATCTGAAAAAATGGGAAAGAATTTTCATTGCCTCATCTCTATCTTCCAAAAAGATCCATATTCCTTCACCACGCGCTCATGTCTCAATCACCCAGGAACTGATGCTCTCGTTGTTGTTGGAAAGGGAAAGAGGGTGGAGGTAACTGAGGATGTGCTCATTTCCTTCTCTTTTATTGCTGGGTGTTAAATGATATTTCTTTTTTTTTTTAAGATTGTATTTATTTGCGAGAGAGAGAGAGAGAGAAAGCAGGAGCAGAGGGTGGGGAGAGGGAGAAGCAGGCTCCCCCGCTGAGCAGGGAGCCCAACGCCGGGCTCTGCTCCATCCCAGGACCCTGAGATCATGACCCAAGCTGAGCTGAAGGCAGACGCTTAACCAACTGAGCCACCCAGGTGCTCGTCGAATGATATTTCTTAAAGATAAGTTGTTATACTGGTAAAAATACTTGAGAATATTGAGACAAGCTAAGAAAACTTGATATTTAGCAAAATTGTACTGTAGAGGGAAAGGAGAGATGTAGGGAAAGTAGAATAAACTGACAGGATTGTAATTCATAGTTACAGACACCATTTAAAGCAATGAAGGTTAAAGTGTATAATCTTAAGTCATAGCTATAAAGATAACTACCAGGACAAAAATGCAAATCTTCAGATTAATCAGGACAAATTCAAAAAACCAAAACAATAGCAAAAATCACACAGACTATATATTTTAGAATAATAAAAATTAAAAGCAGACCATAACGTGGTGAGACAATGAAGTTTGATGGTTTTCTTTTTGTCATGTACAAGAGACCTGGAGGTCTGCTGACGAGGCTGGAAGTGTGGCTTCATGAGCACATCAGGTCTTCAGATCCTTCTATATTTCTGTTCAGGCATCCTTAGCCTCTGGCTTTCATCCTTTTGAAACCACATGATAGCAACATAACTGCTCAGGCAGATGGTAGAAAGGAAGAGTGCTAAGGGCAAGAGGCATACACCAGTGAATCTGTCCTCTTTTAAAATGCCTGGAAAAGTAACTGGTATGTAATAAGTATTATCTGTTGGGTGAATACATTTTTCATGACCCCACTTATGCTGAATTAGGTACCACCTTATGTCCTCCCAGAATACCCTTCATTTTATGCTTAATCCTACATTGTACAATTAGCACATGTTTTAAAATTTCCCATTTGTCTCTCTCCAGAATACAATTCACCTCTAGATAACCTAATACTTAGCAGAGTGACTAGCATACAAAAAGCATTCAATAAATATAATAGTTAAAATAATTAATGTAAGCTTCAGCCCTTAATGTCTTTTTTAGCCATCTTCTTCAAACATTGTTCTGGACATTTGAGCAAAACAGACTCATTCTTATCCATTTAAAATCATACAAAAATTTTATGTAGAAGAAATTTGCTCCACTTTTAGAGTTTGACTGAAAGATTATGGATTCTATAGGAGCTTGGGGGACAGAGCCCTCAGAAGCCCTAAGCTTTCAACTCCACATTGACTTGCTTTGTTCTTTCTTCTAACTTCACAAAGGAAGACAGTTAGTAAAGGTAAAGTTCTCACAGTGAAATCCAGTAGCCATTGTCCATCTGCACATTCAGAAGCCAATAAAGTTAGTGAAGAATAAAGAGAAGTGAAGGGGATAAAAAGGAAGGGAAGGGGAGGGGAGAGAAATGTTGGCACAAAAATACAAGGGGTTTAGCAGGAAAGGAAAGTTAAAGGGATAGGAAAAGGAGACTGAAGAGTGAATCTGAGAAAGAATAAACAAATTTGAATAATTGCCTGCTAACTACATAAAGTTGGGTCTAGTTTTATTCATTGATTAATATCAAGTATTGCCATCAAGTTAGGCTGTGGTTAAGATAGATCTTAACTTGATATAATCATGGGTGATTTAAGACTTCTGTGAGATCACAAACACCTGAACCAGTAGCCTCATCTTCCAGCAGTTTTACAACTGTGTGGTAGTCTGGTTTTGGAGACATCCACAGCTGCTCAGATCTTCTTTCTCTGGATTAACTGACATTTGATTTGATAGTCAGATATGGATTCCACCAGGAAAAAAAGAAAAAAAAACACAACTCAAAACTTAAAACTTCTTTCATAGTTAATTCTGAAGTGATTCACTTTTTAAATCAATTTTTCTAGTAAAACAAAAGTGAAATGGTGACATTCTTTCTGGTCTTTGGCCTCCATTGTTTTTGAAACTGTCCCAAATCAGGAGGAAATGTATATAAAGGAAAGAAAATCCTAATGTATTGATCGTTTTTAGGTCTTCTCAGAAGCTTTTGATTTTCTATACATGGTAAATAATGATTCACTTAAAGATACAAAGAATGAATTATAATATGCAACCACCTACAAGATACTTGTTTCATATTTTTAATTTTTATTATTTTTAAAGTTTATTTATTTATTTCAGTACTCTCTACACCCAATGTGGGGCTTGTACCCATGACCCCAAGATCAAGAGTCACATGCTCTTCTTCTGACTGAGCCAGTCAGGCACCCCAAGATACTTGTAAAGGATGTGACTCCCAGGATGGAATAGGATCACGTAAGTCATGATGCAACTACCATATTCTAAAGAGGTTTCAGTTTTCTTGAGAATCAATTGCTGTTGCATAGTGAACAGGGAAGTCAAGAGAGAGACAGATCAGTTTCAGAGTTGGTCATGCATGTTGCCAGTCCCACTGTGACATTTCCACTCCTTATCCCATTCTGACCTTGCTTCCCTGCTTTCTTGCATATGTCCAACCTCCTGCTATAATTTAATTCAAACATTGCTAATCACTTCACTTTTTTTATTTTTACTTTTTGCATTGTCCACTCACCCTTTCACATGGGGAAGGCAAATATATCTCAACCTTGCTTAAACAAAATGTAAAAAAAAGAAACCCCAGGCTAGAAAAATGGAACAAACTCCCACACAAACCAGGCTGCTTTTACTATTTCTGTGCTGTTTTTGATGTGTTAAGATCTTACTGTCTCAGCTACGAGCCTGGCCAAAACAGACTCAACAAGAGGAAAAAGCCAAAGAATTATAAACAACACACCAAATCCAGATGAAATAAAACTTAAAGCCTCACAATGACAAAACACAGAAGACAAAAATTTCTCCAAGTAAAAGTTACCTGATTTTTACAAAGAAAATAACAGAAACATATAGCAGTTTATAAGTTTATATCTCCTGATCTTCCATATGATCTGAGACAAAAGATGGAAAAAGATTATGAACTTGTTCTAAATTTTAGTTCCCACCAAATATATTGCCTTGGTTTTCTGTTTCTACAAACCCAAATAAAGACAAAACAAGGGCGCCTGGGTGGCTCAGTTGGTTAAGCGACTGCCTTCGGCTCAGGTCATGATCCTGGAGTCCCGGGATCGAGTCCCGCATCGGGCTCCCTGCTTGGCGGGGAGTCTGCTTCTCCCTCTGACCCTCCTCCTTCTCATGCTCTGTGTCTCTCATTCTCTCTCTCTCTCAAATAAATAAATAAAATCTTTAAAAAAAAAAAAAAAAGACAAAACAAAGCACATGGGAGAAGAAAATAGAGATAAAAAGCTAGAAGAAGCTTTAGGAATCTGCTACCTTTGGAACTATGGAATATAAGTTTCATAGTTGATGGCAGCCATGTTTCCCCAGTTTGTAGCTCTCCCAGGCCTATTATTATTTAAGGTACACCCACGATACTTCCAGTTAGCTTACTATTTGCCTAAGCCAACTTAGTACTCAAAATGGGGTTGCTGACATCTGTAACCATGAAAATCCTATCTTAAAAATGGACTCCAGAACAGAAACTTTCCACCAGTTCAAATTCAAACTGAAATAACTTAGCTTTTTCTAGCCTCATTATGAATTAGCTCAGAAACTGGAGCTGTATAAAGTCTGCAGTTGGAAGTGATCAATATTTCCAAGCTACCAGTATCTGTAAAAAGCAGATGCCAAGAAAATTAGATGAGGGTTGGCAGAAATAGTCTGTGATATTTCCACATCATTAACATCTGAGCATACATTTATACATTTGTTTAACATGTTAGTTTCAAAAATGCCCTAGCTAAGAGAAAAGGAGATTTATGACAAAAATTTTTTTTTAGATTTTTTTTTTTTTTTTTTTTAAGTAATCTCTATACCCAGCATGGGGCTCGAACCTACAACCCCTGGATCAAGAATCTGATGCTGTACTAACCAAGCCAGCCGGGTGCCCCCAAACAAATATTAATAGAAAAAGAAACAGTCTGGAAGATTGGCCCAATCCATGCAGAGCTGCAGTGGCAGGACTAGCTCTGCGCCTAGAGAAGTTGGGTCGCCAAATTCACTGAGCTTTAGGAAGGAGAAGTCTAGACAGAGGGTTTTAACATAAAATAAAAATGGAAAACATACTGCCTGCCACAAATTCTATCTAAATTCTGATTTTTCTGAGTCTAATTTTTTAATCACTATAGAACCTCAAAAGGAGCAAAAATGTCCCCACAACACTGCCAATGCTTCAAGTTGCTTAATGATCACCTTTGACTTCTGTACAGAGGAAACTGACAAGTTAGCTGATTTGATCAAACTCACAAAAACAGGCCAAAGTTAAAGCTTGGTATTGAACCCACAAACCTTTTGAAATGCAGCAAGTTTAACGTCATTAGGATTCAATGGGCTCAAAGCCTTTCATTTAATTAAGAATAAAAAAAGAAACAAATTAACAAATCAAGCCTATTTGAAAAGGACAGGGCAGACATAGGAAGAATGGAACACCACAGACCACGTGTACCGACAGTAAGGGTAGAATCATGCTAAAAGTAGCCACTATCTCTTGACTTCAAGGTGCTTACTCAAGCAGGAAAAGCGTGACTTATTTTGAATATGACATTTATTACAAAATAAATGTCCAGTATATTTTGACATCAATACATGGTAAAACTAAACAAACAAACAAACACAAAAGCGAAACATTAGCGAAGACATGAAGAAAGTGTAGTTAATGGAGTCATGAGAAATAAGTGCCATAGCTTTGGAAAGAACAAAGCATGTCAGGCAAACTTGACAGACTTTTCTAGGAAAATTGCATAATTAATGGAGAAAAACAAAGCAAATAAGTCACTGTTGTTAACCACTTTCATGTGCAGTAAAAGCAAAGGGAAATCACTGAAATAGTATTATGAGAAATTTGAGAAATTAACACAACCATTTACTGAAGTTGTTCCCTAATAATTAAAAAATCCTTTATTTTTTACAAATTGCCTCTCCTTGTTGACTTTTGAGTAGCTCTGCTTTTGCGTTTATGTCCTGTGTTATGTAACATATCATTCCAGTCCAACTACAAATAATGTGTCAATGTTCTTAGAGCATTTAGTTTTCCATTTATTTCAACTTGGGAACAAGAGGCTTGCTTCAGTACTTGCAAATTTTGTTTGCAAAGCATAGTCAAATAGAGTCTGACATGACTACTCTCCCTTGTTGAAATGATTATAAAATCATAGGGTGATAATAAATGAAAGGAGTCCAATATGAAAGAAGTATATCAGAGATAATATTAATCAAAGATTTCTTTAGTACGTTCAAAAATGAAAGAAAAGTGGGCCTATTAACAAGAACTTTATTGGCAAGATGAGCTCTAAGGCAATTGAAGTTAATAGAATCACATGAGCCTCCAGTTCACTGAAGGGCTCACATTTGATTTTCTTATAATCACTTAAATTATAGAAAAGAGGTGTTTGGTGTTGACTATAAGTAGATTAGAACAGAGTGAGAAAAAGAAACTAGATTCTTATCTTGCTCAGTTTGAGTTTTCTGAGATCACTGAATTTCACCAAGTTGCAAATATCTTACTCAAACTTATCAGGTGATTTCTTCATTTAGAAAATAAAATCATAAGCAAGTCTAAAATGTTTGATTATATCCCTCTACCTAGACATAGAGAAAAATCCTTCCAAATTTACCTTTGTTGAAGCTTTTCAAATAAACTCTATGAAATGTAGCTGAAGCACTATTGGTAGCCCTACCTACAAACCTGGAGGTTGCAAGAGCCCAAAAAGTAGTGAGTCTTTGTCTTAATTCCTGAACAGTTGAGTGATTATGCTAACTCAACAAAGTCTTTCAGAGCCACTTTTAAATTCTGCAAAGCCTTGTGTTTACATAGAGGATCCATTCTTCCATGATCGGTATACATGTAAGAGGTGTCTACTTGCTGAAGACCAGTTTCTCCATTGCAGCCTTTTATACTTTCCAAGGGGTGTTGATCTGGAATGCAGAAACAGGCAGAGAAGAGATACATGCTGCTTTTGCAGTAAATGGAAACAGCATTTTGTTTCTGTCCCACACATCCAGAGTTAATCACTCCTCTTATGCATTCCTCTCTGATGGCACTTTTCACTTTGACTACTTGCTTAAATACATTTGCCCTACTATACTGTAAACCCTTTAGGACAGAGATTCATTCATCTTTCTATTTGCAGTACCTATATCAGATACATTGTAGGACTGCAAGTAAAGTTTGTTAAATCTGGACTTTTTAAAACTTAATTTTTTTTTTTTTTGAGAGAGAGAGAGAGAGAGTGTTTGTGGGGGTGGGGGGAGAGGATGGGAGGGGGAGAGGGGGAGAGAGAGAAATTTTTTTACACAGGCTCCAGGCTCAGCACAGAGCCCCACGCAGGGCTCAATCCTCCATCCCTGAGATCATGACCTGAGCCTAAATTAAGAGTCGGAGGCTTCACCGACTGAGCCATCCAGGGGCCCCTCAAGACATTTTGTTTTAATGAATCAAAATTTCTGTTCATGTCACTGCCTTTAATGGTATAGATATATTTTCATTTTTAAGATACAATCTCATACTCATTATGTCCTTTTCCCCATAATTCCTAACTTCCACAACAAAATTTCAGCAAAGGTTCAAAATCAGTTTAATCAATATCAAGTTTGAAAAAGTCATATAGCCAAGCATTCCCTACGAGGATTCAGGTGGCTGGAGTAATTGAAACCAAAATGTAAAATCAACTCAGCAAAAATTAAAATTTTCCCCGTTGAAATTGATAGCCATAATCAGAAATGTTTTATTGAACCAATCTCGTAGACATTTTAAAATATCACACTGGCATTTTTAAGGCAGGGAAACTATTCTGTATGATCCTATGATGGGGGATATGTGTCATTATACATTTGTCAAAACCCGTAGAATGTACACCATCAGAGGAAACCATAATGTAAACTAAGGACTTTGGGTGATGATGATGTGTCAACGTAGGTTCATCAGCAAATAATACCACACTGATGCGGGATGTTGATGGTGGGGAAGGCTGTGGCCAGTTGGAGAGAGTATGTGAGAACTCTGTACTTTCCTCTCAGTTTTCCTGTAAACCTAAACGGCTCTAAAACTAAAGTCTATTAATTTTTTTTTAAATAACACTAAGACCACATGCAATATTCCTTTTCTTACGACTCCAGTAATTACTTATGCACAATTTCACAAAGGAAATATACAAACAAGATTGTGTTTATGAGAGCCACTGTTTCTTCTACTGGCTTTTATCAAATTCTCTACAGTTTCAACCAAAGTGATAGATTCAGTAAAGTTACTATTTTGTCATTTGTCTTTTCTTAATGAATTTCACAAAGAGGGGCCAGACAATGACACTGTAAGATTCATAGAGAATTTTCAATGCCCTGCCCTGGACTCATCAGTCCTTGCTGATCCAGCCCGCCAAATTTGCCTGACTCTGGCACATACATGCTTTTCATGTGCTAGCAAGCAGCCTTTGAGAGAGCAGCTACATTAGTGTGCCGTGGAGTTGGCTTCAACAGTCAATTGTGACATAGGAATTTCAGTAGGACCCCCTCTATCAGGAGTGTAATTCTCTATTTGGGCTTGGAAGCATACAATTACATGCAAGTACTTGCTTGCAAATGCTTGAACTTGGAAGTCAGTATTTAGGTAGCAAAAATTTAGAGGTGTAAAAGAATTATTAATAGATGATGTGAATACTTACCGCTATCTCAGACCAGAGTTTCCTAATCTATCCAGAGAATATTATTTCTGCAGACTACATTCTCTACCTAATGAGGGTTCATGTCTCAAAAATGTTAGAAAATTGCCACATATTCTACCCTCCTTTTAGAGATAGACACATGTGTGTTAACATATTAAAGGCTCTCAGAAGATCTGCCTTAACCAATTTAAGAACCTTATTTAACCTTAATTTCCCAAACTTACATGGCCCCATAACCTTTGGTGCTTTGTCCTAATATTGTTAATTTGCCTCTGAAGGAACTATTGTTGCAGAAACATACTCTGCACATTGTCAGCATATTTGGATAACAATAATAGCAGGCCAATAAAAATAAATATTAAATTATGTTTTTCTAACATAACGTACCCACAATTATCTAGAGAAATGAGAGGCTACCAGATAAACCAACATGAGCAACGTTGAAGATTTTAACAGAAAAGTAAATATAGATTGAACCACAAAAAATATACAAACAAATGCCCTTCTGTCATCAGTTTTTAAGCCCCATCGATTTTGTTTGGGTCACTTCCAAAGTGGCTAGCTCATCTCACTAGCTCTCTTTCTGCATCATGTTATCTTGCAAACATCAAAAGATGCTTGCACATACAGAGTAATATACATATTCATGAGTGTTTAATAAGTGAATTTTGAAATATTATAAATATGATTTCTTCAATTATTTTTTATCTTGATAGAATACTCTATCATCAAGTAATACTGTAAAGTATTACTCTCTTCTTCTTGTCAACTTTACATAACACCATCAGAAGCCTCTCTGTATAAAATTTGTTTTGTCTTTTCAGGGACAAAAAACAAAGGAGGTTTACGTTAAACTGGACACTCATTGATAAACTCTGTAAAAGCTTACATTGCACTAACGCCTCTACCTTCATCACTGAGTAGTCACCTAATTCATTGGATTTAAGTTTTGTTTTGAGGTGTTTTTTTGTTTGTTTGCTTTCTTTAAATCCTTAATCTTTCTTGGGGGGGGGATTTTGGTAAACTTTTTTTTTTCTTTTTTTATTTAAATTCAATTAATTAACATAGAATGTATTATTGGTTTCAGAGGTAGAGGTCAGTGATTCATCAGTATTATATAATATCCAGTGCTCATTACACCACGTGTCTTCCTTAATGTCTGTCACCCAGTTATCCCAGACTCCCAGCCCCCTCCCCTCCAACAACCTGTTTCCTATGATTAAGAGTCTTTTATGGTTTGTCTCCCTTTCTGATTTCGTCTTGTTTTATTTTTTCCTCTCTTCCCCTATGATCCTCTGTTTTGTTTCTTACATTCTGCATATAAGTGAGATCATATGATAATTGTCTTTCTCTGATTTCACTTATCATAATACCCTCTAGTTCCATCCATGTCATTGTAAATGTCAAGATTTCATTTTTTTGATGGCTTAGTAGTATTCCATTGTATATATATACTACATCTTTTTTATCCATTCATCTGCCAATGGACATCTGGGTTCCTTCCATAGTTTGGCTCTTGTGGACATTGCTGCTATAAACATTGGGGTGCAGGTGCCCCTTTGGATCACTACATTTGTATCTTTGGGATAAATACCCAGTAGTGCAATTGCTGGGTCATAAAGTAGCTCTATTTTTAACTTTCTGAGGATCCTCCATACTGTTTTCCAGAGTGGCTGCACCAGCTTACATTCCCACCAACAATGTAAGAGGGTTCCCTTTTCTCCAAATCCTTGCCAATATCTATCATCTCCTGACTTATAATTTTAGCCATTCTGACTGGTGTGAGGTGGTATCTCATTGTGGTTTTGTAAATCCTTAATCTTAATTAAAGCTAGACTGGCTCTCTCCAGAGATAATGCCAAAATTTGGAAGACCTTCACCTAAGAAGTACACATTATTGGCCTATCCAAATATACTCTCATTTTATCTTGGGCAGTTTTCTTTTGATACTGTGTGATTCTTTAGTGTCATTATATTTACATATTGTATCATATTAGTATGTCAACTCTACTTTTATGTATTTATAGTTTTGTTTAATTTTCCTTTATTCTTATCCTAAGCAGTAATATACAAAAAATCACAGTTTGATATATTAATTATATTCCTAGTAAATATTAATATTCATGAGCCCTTAAAGTTATCTTGTATATCACCAGCAGAAGGTCTAGCACATACTTTGGAAAATACTAACATGGAAATTTCATGCCATGGAAGTAAGGGATGGGAGGTGCGGTGGGGAAAAGTTAAGATAACCTCTCATAACTCTCCTTCCTATCAGATATATACACAAATAATCAAACAAAAAAGTATTTGTTTACTTTACACTACTTTCTGAAAGAAAAAAAAAAAGAATTCTTTAAAATATTGTGATCAGGGGTGCCTGGGTGGCTCAGTCATTTAAGTGTCTGCCTTTGACTCAGGTCATGATCCCAGGGTCCTGGGATTGAGTCCCACATCGGCTCCCTGCTCAGCAGGGAGTCTGCTTCTCCCTCCCCCCTGCTCCTGCTCTTTCTCTCTCTCTCAAATAAATAAATAAAATCTTTAAAAAAATAAAAAAGTAAAAATATTGTGATCAGATGAATTTTATAATCAAGGATTATTCAAAGAATTGAGGGGATACATCTCTAATACTGAGTTTCTGTGTGATACAATAAGTACACTAAATGAAATATTTTATTGAAATATGCAATCTTCATGAAGAAACAAGTGTCCCCTCAAACCAAAGATTGATGCTGCTAATACTTTAGACATGTGGTATATGGGTGTGTGCCTCTGTATGCTTAATTTTCTTTCTTTCTTTTTAATCAAGTGACCTATTCTCGTTTGGTTGAGTTTCAACCACAAGACATCACTGTATGCTTCTTTTTTTCAAGATACACGTCATAACACACCAAGAAAGAGGGAACTTCCAGTGTCTGTGGTAACATCACTTGATAAACAGACTCATTTGAACAGCAAGAGCCCGTCTGCTTTTACTATATAAAGCAGCAGATACGTTGACGAGCAGATATTTGCCGAGTGAGGACTATACGAAGAGCAGCCTTCTCCACGCCAAGGTTAGACAAAATGCCAGGAATGTTCTTCTCTGCTAACCCAAAGGAATTAAAAGAAACTGATCATTCACTTCTAGATGATAAAATGCATAAAAAGAGGCCAAAGACTTTGTAAGTTCATTCGGTGTCTCACTTTGTGAATTTGGACTTAGATTATCTTTAATGGCAGAAGGATTGAGAATGAGTGGAAGAAAATATGAGCATTTAGTTAATTAAATCAGAGAAATTAGCTGTTGTATATGTATATAAGTGCATTCAGTTGTATTTAAAAAATGAATCACAATAGGGCGTTAAATTATGTGGAAATTTTTGCAGACTTTGGCTCATAAAAATTAGCTCAATCTTAATATAGAAAAATGTTGTAACAGCTATTTTTATTATTGCCTTGTTCCTTGGAAAAGTCTATTTCATGTTCCTTGTGCAAATAAAATGTATTCTACTGAAGAAATGCAAATATTCATGTTTGTATCTTTTGTAGTAGAATGGATGTGAAAGCGTACCTGAGATCTATGATCCCACATCTGGAACCTGGAATTAAACCTTCTAAGTCCAAAGACATGTATGTATACTAATATGCTGAACTATCATTTTAAGAGAAGCCTATGCATTATCTCTCTATTCTAGCAAGTGATTAATACTGTACATACTAGACTTTGTTTCTTTTAAGTAACAAGCCAAGTAAGAGTAGACTACATTAGTACCAATGTAAATTAAGTACCAACATATGTGTGCATAATTTGCTATTTGCTACACTGTTAGAGTAGATGTATTTGGATTTCTTCACATTTTATTGGCAGATATTTTCATAACTGTAGTAATTCTAAAGGAAGTTTTGTTTTCTTATAGATAAATTTTAAGAAAATGTATGGAACTAGAATCTTAGTTCATGGAGTTATCAAAATACAGCAGCCATTCTGATTTCATGTGTGATTGCACACACACAAGAATATTTTACTAATTTATGTGAATTTTGTCCCCAGCAGACTCTCCATTAATGAAGTAATGCAGTGGTCTCAATCTCTGGAAAAACTACTTGCAAACCAAAGTAAGTATGATTAACTACTAAATGGTTTTGGGTTTAGCTCAATGCACTAATAGATTGAATGACTTCATTAAAATATAGTATTCTGGATAGAAGAGTGTGTGAAAAGTTGTATTCCAGTTTTTCTGTAGTCACTAATAGCTTCAGCATATTGTGCCTCATTGTAGTGTAATGCTGACCTAGCACTCAGTTCTGTCACTGTCCTTTGGGCAAATTTGCCGAGACAATTAGGTATTACCATGGATCATTATGGGAGCAAAATTTAAAATTATGCTGGGGTTCCGAAGTTTCAAGTTTAGTTTTTTAAAAGTAAACCAAATATCTCAACGTGTGAACTGCCATTCTGAAAGCTATCTATAGAATGTATTTTTGTAACTGCTGGATGTAAGAAGTAAGATTCATTCAGTCAATTCACTATTTTATTATTCATTCATTCATTCATTTACTCATTTAGCCTACTTCTATGTGGCAGGCATTTTAGAAGCACCAAGGATTCAAAAACAAGGACACAGTGCCTTGCTGCCTTGAAAGAAGTTGAGAAACACAGTATATAATTGCATTATATATAACATGACACATGATAACATAGATATGATAAAGAGAATTTTTAAGCAGAGTCTTGTAGGGAGTTTCTGATAAAAAGAATTTTTAAGCAGAGTCTTGTAGGGAGTTTCTGGTAAGAGAAGGTAAAGAATGAGATCAGCTTGTCTTTCCCTCATCATGGGAATTGCAAGTCTCTTGGGATTAGGACTTCAATCAGGTTGAGATGAGCAGTGTGGTCTCTATCTAGAGGATGAACTTAATCCTTTTTTCCCCACAAACAAACACTCTTAAGAATCCTTGCTGAGGGGGAGGGTGTCAAGTAGTACAATGTGGTTCATCCCTCTTATCATCTGACTTAGTTTACATCCAACCAAACAAATAAATGGTATAGAAATGGCCCATTTAAAAGCCTCAGTAACACTAGCAAATAGAATCAGTACATCAGCACATTTTCTGACTAATATGAATTGGATGGGGAAATTGTATTTGTTGATAATGAACATGATGTTAATGACCTTCATCAATGTTTGCTTCCCTAAAATACTCTACAGTCTGGCTAGGAGTTGGTATTTGTAAGAGAAGAGATTGTTTTGTAATCACAAGAGCAGAATCTTAATTAGCAGATAGAAGCAAAGCACAGTTGTGTAGCCATGACTAAGCAGCTGTGGGACTGTGGACAGGTTCGTCTGGCCCCAGATAAACTATCAGTGAAGGAATCTCTGAGGTCTTCCCATTTTTATGATTTACAACACAGCTGTTTCAGGTTAGCCATCCCTTACCTTTGAGCCTAGACAACACAATAGTATTTTTCTTGCAAATTTCTTCTTTAAAGTATCCATTTACTGGCTTAATTAATTTAATTATCTCACCCCTCACCCTTTCTTTGTAGTTGGTCAAGATGTCTTTGGAAATTTCCTAAAGTCTGAGTTCAGTGAGGAGAACATCGAGTTCTGGCTGGCTTGT
Organism: Halichoerus grypus; assembly: GCF_964656455.1. NCBI lineage: Eukaryota > Metazoa > Chordata > Mammalia > Carnivora > Phocidae > Halichoerus > Halichoerus grypus. Next base: position 135,676,940 of record NC_135718.1, on the reverse strand, counting down.
GAAGACTATAAAAAAACGGAGTCTGATCTTTTGCATTGCAAAGCAGAGAAAATATATAAAGCATTTGTGCATTCAGATGCTGCTAAACAAGTGAGTATTATCTTCATTATCATCAGTTTATGTGTAAAGGAACTTAGGTGCAGAAATAGCATTCCGCAGACATAGCAAGATTAGATCTTTTTTAAGTATCATAATTTCACTGCTAAATATTTAGGTATGTTCAATAGTTCAGTGCAATAATAATCTAATTTTCTATATCTGAAGACAGTAGACTGAAAAGATTGATTTTGCAAAATTAGCTAACATGATAGGGATGGGGTAAGGAATAGCAGTGTTACCAGCCAGAACTGCATCCCAGAATGTCCTTAATGAGTTAGCTTATTTTACATTAGGATAAAATACGGATTAGTGTAATACATACAATTCCAGCAGCAGAAATATTTTCAGTTAGTAATAGTCCCACCTTCCAGTTAAATATTCTTGGTCACGCAAAAAATAGCTACACAAAGTGTCCTCTCTCCTATAAATTTTAAATGACCACATCACTTTTTCTGATGCACGTATCACCTTGTATGGATATTTAAAATGTTCATGTTTGCCTCTTTTGCATCTCCCAACTATACGATGGGCCAACTTGGAACAAAGATTTTTTTGTGATATTTCTTTTTACCTCCTTCATATGTAGTATAGAGCTGGTTTGGAGGAGGCATTTAAAAGATAATTGAGCTGATATAAATGAGGGCTTAATGCCATTATCTCGAGGTGCTTCAACAAACATAGTCACATAGTAAAATGTGCAATACATTGGAAGTGTGTATTAATTAGCAAGTATTTCTTTTTAGATCAACATTGACTTCCACACTCGAGAATCTACAGCCAAGAAGATTAAAGCACCAACCCCCACGTGTTTTGATGAAGCCCAAAAAATTATATATACTCTTATGGAAAAGGACTCCTATCCCAGGTTTCTCAAATCGAATATGTACTTAAATCTTCTGAACGAACTTCAGGCTAATAGTCTAAAGTGATCAGTTCCTGGCTGGAGAGAACTGAAGATTGTATCAAGGACAGAGGAATGTGCCAGTTACCGCCCCCTGGGTGAACAACCTGGCCCTTTTGAGTGACTCCACAGGCCCAGGGGAAGAGCAAATAACTTGAAATGGATTAACATGGAAGTTATCCAGCCTCAGGGTTGAAGGCACATAAGCAAGATGAGACCTGAGAGACAGAAGAAGGAAGGAGATACTGTGGTCCTGTCATAAAAAAACAGTGGACATATCAGAAAATCCCTCAGAACTGAGAAGGCCGGGTAACTCCAGTTACACAGAAACTGTGAATAAAGGTTTTGAAACCGATTAAAACATGCTATAAGCTTCAAGGTCAACTGATATTTATGCTACATGTTATTATATAGAGATTGTATTGAGCTGCTGCGATCTCTTTAACTTGGACGGCTGTTTGGAATATATGTGTTTGAAACCACCATTGTTATTATTGATGCTTGCAAGGGTTTTTGGTGTTTTGTATTTTTTGTTTGTTTTTGGCTTGAAAGAGATGAAGAAAAGAACAATGTATTTAACTTAAGCTATTGCTCTTAAAACTGGGAAGTCAGAATTTATTTGTAAATTAAATTATCACAGCGTCAGTAAAAATGAGTTTTGTATTAAAAATATATAGGAGCAATTTCTGTTTATGTTTCTTTGCCATTTTTTAGAAACTGGTATTTATTCCTCATATTTAACAAAAATTCAAGCACGGGTCTTCTACTTTCTATCATCTCTTCAACATCTAAAATTAATCCTATACTTATGTGTTATGTATACCTATTGGACAGGGTTTATTAGTTTTCTCTTTGCTGTCACAATGCATAAAAAGCAAACAAACATGTTCTCATATAGTAGAGCCTCAAACTGATAAAAATTGAAGACGTATTTAGAAAGGGGATGGAATGGTTATTTCAAGAAGTAATCTAATTAGCAATTGATACTTTATTGTGATTTAAATTTTATAAAACTCAATGTTCATAGCAACCCTGTGAAAGTTGAAACTCATATTAAATCGCTAATTCCCAAATTTAGCTATCAAAATTACTTAGGATGTTTAAAAAACAACCACCACCACAACAGAACCCCACCTTTTTCAGGGCCTTATCCCAAACTGACTGAATCAGAATCTTGAAGGGATAGAGGGTGAAAATCTACATTTTAGAAAGAAACCCCAGGTGATTCTAAAGATAATTCAGGGCTGGGAACCCTGGGATTAAGGGACAGTCACGCCGCAGGGATTGCACACAAATCTCTGACGACACAATTTGTCCTCTTTCTGCAATGCGACACTGCCCCCCACTGACCAGAATACATTTCCTAAATCACTCGAGTCTGCAACAGTCCCCTACATGTCAAGTAAGTAGGAAAATAAGACTACTCTGTAGGGATCACCTAGAGACAGCAGGAAAATAATCCAGATGACGCAAATGCCAGCATCGCCTACAGAGCTGAATCTTCCCATACCTTATTGAATAATCAGCCGTCCACACAGCATAGTGAAATACCATGGATATTCTTAATACAGGCTTACCCAGTCATCAGGCTCACAGCAAAGGCACGGGGCAATATGTAGATAAGATTTCAAAAGCATTATTCTTGAGTTTCCATGGGATAGAATCCAAATTGGCTCCACCCTAAGCTTTATTCCATGGTTTAGCAGGTCGTATAATAAGAGCAGCTTAGGAAGAGAGTTCAGTTTTACAATAGTAATAATGAAGTATTTCTCTCCCTTACTCATTCCATCACTGAGTTCTGTCAATCTTCCTTTTCCCATCAGTGAGTGTAGGAGACATATCACTTGCTCTTTCTCTATTAGCACCGCCTTGGTGTAGGTCCTCGCTGCTTGCTAATTCGTGTGACTTTTTTCCCTCTGCCAGTCTCTTCTCTTCAATCCATCCTCTGAATAGCGACAGACATCACCTTCTGAAACACAGATTTGACCATGTCACTTCCCATGACATATAAAATAAGTTCAAATCTCTCCTTTTGGAATTGAAAACACTTGCCGTGAGACTTTGATGGTATAATTCCCATTGCTCCTCTCTGGGTACTTTCTTACCTTCATGTCATACTGGATTAATTGCCTTTTCTTGAATGAGCCCTGGCCTTCACTATCTCCAGGCCTTTGGTTAATCTCTACAATCCATCTAAAATGCCTTTCCCTAACCTCCATCCAGTTTTCAAAAGCCAGCCAATTATTCAAGGCCCGGATAGAATAACTCTTCCACAAAGGTTTTCGAAAACCTTCCACCACTATGTAGTTATTTTCACTGTCTAATGGATATGAACTGAGTCCATATAAACACAAGACACTCTGCTTCTATTTCCAGGCCTATTGTCACATTACACAGTCCAGGCCCTTCAGACTGTGAGGCACGAGAACTGCAGCTGTCCGATACACACGCTGGTCGTAAAATAAATGCTTCTGGTCTTTGTCTTGTTAAGATGCCATGTTAAAGAGCCAACCAATTTTTTTTTTTTTTGGTTTTGAAGTATATATATTTTTTCTTTTCCTTTTTTTAATTGTTATGTTAATCACCATACATTACATCATTAGTTTTAGATGTAGAGTTCCATGATTCATTGTTTGTGCATAACACCCAGTGCTCCACGCAGAACGTGCCCTCCTCAATACCCATCACCAGGCTAACCCATCCTCCCACCCCCTTCCCCTCTAGAACCCTCAGTTTGTTTTTCAGAGTCCATCATCTCCCCCTCCGATTTCTCCCTGTTCATTCTTCCCTGTCTGCTATCTTCTTCTTTTTTTTTTTCTTAACATATATTGCATTATTTGTTTCAGAGGTACAGATCTGTGATTCAACAGTCTTGCACAATTCACAGCGCTCACCAGAGCACATACCCTCCCCAGTGTCCATCACCCAGTCACCCCATCCCTCCCACCCCACCCCCAACTCCAGCAACCCTCAGTTTGTTTCCTGAGATTAAGAATTCCTCATATCAGTGAGGTCATATGATACATGTCTTTCTGTGTTTGACTTATTTCAAGAGCCAACCAATTTTTGGACAGATGGTCAAAACAAGCATCTAAGACACCTTTTCATTAAAAAAAAAAAAGAACAAATAAAAAAACTCATCATCACAGCATAGATTCAAGATATTAAAAAATACTTGAAAAGATAACTTTCTTTTCATTGGCATTTTTTACTATGGTGTGACTGTCTTATAAGACCATTCACAGTAATGTGATTAGCTCTAATGACATCTACTATTTAAAGAAATCTAATCCAACTGCTTGATCTGAGTCTCAGCTCACAGGTTATGTTCTATTGTCATATTAAAGCAGTGGCAGTCAACAATATGTATGATTTAAAAATCATTAATTAAAGGGTCACCTGGGTGCCTCAGTCAGTTCAGCATCTGCCTTCAGCTCAGGTCATGATCCTGGGGTTCTGGCATTGAGCCCCACATTGAGCTCCCTGCTCGGTGGGGGGTCTGCTTCTCCCTCTGCCTCTGCCCCTGCTCATGCTCTCTCTCTCTTTCTCAAATAAATAAATAAAATCTTTAAAAATAAATAAATAAAATAAAACTCATGTTACAAAAATTAAAACAAATTTACTTTTCTCAGATTTCTTTTACATTATTTCTAATATGTGTATCACACAAAACTAGGAATCTAAGAAGTTAGAAATGAGGGTGACATATACCTCATGATGCCTAATAACTTTCCCACTTTTCAAGTGAAAAATGTACAACTTCTAAAAAGTTCTTTAACTCCAAGTTTTCTTAACAAAAACAGTTATTCAAATACTAATACATTAGACGTTAGATTTGTTCCTCCAGGAAAAGTATTTGCTATTGTCCTATATTTAATATGCATTTCTACTTGTTATAATATTAGCTGCCTGATTTTCTCCATTTTTTCCCCACAGGGAAAGGATAATTAGGATGAATCTTGAAGATTAAATAAAACCTAACCAGGGGAGAAGAAAAGTGGGGACACTTCAGTGCACAGAAGAGTCTGTGAAAAAGTCAGGAAATCAGGAAAAAAAAAAAAAACTGTTCAGTAATGGTGATTTATTTACTGTGGCTGGAAAGAATAAGAGGGAAAACTAAAAAGGTAGTTTAGGGCAGATTTTAAGAAGAGATATAGTCCACTCCAAAGAATGTACATTTTATCTTTTATGTGGTAGGTAACCACTGAAATTTTAAGCAAAAGAGTAAGACGTAGCTGTTTTTTTGGAGTGTCTACTATGAGCCAAGCACTGTGCTAGATACACATCACTTGCTAAGTCCACACCAAAACTCTTTGAGGTAAGCACTCTTAATGTAATTTTATTTATCAACAAATATAGAAACAAAAAGTGAAAAAAAATTATCTAAGTATACATAACTAGTGAGTAGCAGAGCCAAGATTTGAATCCAGGTATGTATGTTTCAAAAGAATTTCCATTATCTCATGCTTCTTTCTGAACGTGACATGATTACTTTGTGTTTTAAAAGTTAATTCTAGATTTAGTGTAGAAGACACTTTCTTTTTTTTATTATGTTCAGTTAGCCACCATATAGTACATCATTAGTTTTTGATGTAGTGTTCAGTGATTCATTAGTTGCGTATAACACCCAGTGTTCATCATAACACGTACCCTCCTTAATACCCAAAGGAAGCCATCATTGAGGAAGGAAAGCTAAATGTGAACCTCGTTTTACCAGCCCAACAGGAGAGATTAGGGCCTGAACTAGGGCAGCAATCAAAGCAATGGGAAGGAGAGGGTGAATAGACAAAACTTGTTTAGCAATATGCCGTGATAAATAAGAGAGAGCAATATAAGATACCTCTGGGTTGTCTAGTCCAGACCCTCAAAATCAGAGCAAATTCCTTTCTGGTTATATTTTAAACATGTTCTCCTTGAGGCCTTTAGTTACAAATGTGCATTAAATAACTTGGGAATAGAAGAGGGGAGCATTGGAGGAAGATTGAGGCATATGCTTTTAAGAAGTTCCACATGCAAAGTAAATTATGTAGTACTTTCAATAGATAACAGCTTATTCTTAATTAACCTACAAATGAAGCATTCCACATGTTTTCCCTTGAAGCTCACTTTCATCTTGGACAAAACAGAGTCATCATCCAGGCTGAGAACAAAAACCAAGAACCAAAGAGACTCAACACATTTGTAAGCAATCAATTGCTCTAAGGTTGAGAGCACCTTTCAAAGACCGGAGACAAAACCGAGGTCTAGGATTCAGGCCAAGAGACAAGCAAAGCAGTTGTCAAATACAAACAGAAGCCGCCACAGGGATCAGAGACACTAGACAACACAGAGGTTGGTGACGAAATCGATTCTGGGGCAGGAATTCTGCCTCCTTATATGGAAGGCTGGCCATTAATTTGACGGTGGGTCTACGTGACGGGTGGAATGTTCTAGTGTTCATTTCTCATCAACAGAGATAAACAAGAGGACTGGAGGCCTGCAGTTAGCTGTTCACTCTCTTGGCACATTCTTTATTTTAATCATTCTTACCTTCACTCTTCAAAATAGGTGAAGTTATTTTTACCCATTATTTCTGGATAGAGAAAAAGAAAAACAGGAATTCTGTGGCTTTCAGATATTCTCTTATTTCCCCCAAACTCTCTGTTGCTATTCTAGTCAAACATGGTGAAAAATTCGGTGGGTTTGGATTAAATCAGTAATATCCATATGTTTTCCACTTGTCTTATCTTTTATACTCTGTCTTAAAACCTTCAGCTTGCATTAGCTCTAAAACCAGATTGTATTCTAGCCTGTCTAGTGTTTTTTTTCCCCTTAAATCTGTCTGTTAATTCAGTATTTACAAATGATCCATTGTATAGGTAGAACACGTTCCCATATTAAGAATTGAATAAGATACTTCCTAGAATGTTTTTTGGCACAATTTTGACTAGAATGATTATAATTCATACTATCTATGGGGATAGTTAAAGGTGTCGAAACGGAGGGGAAGAAGCACAAAATAACCCTCACTCAGTGGTTTTTAAATTCAGAAATCTAGAAATCTATGCTCAACTATAAACTTCTAGAAGAGTCTAGATTATTGCTTCCTTAATAAATTCACCAGTTAATGACACGTGCTATATGCCAGAAGCCATACCAGTTGACAGGGAAGCAGAGATGAATAAGACAGAGTTCTCAATTACTGAGAGGCTCACAGTGCTCTTGGAAAGAAAAGAGCAAAAAAGAATTATAGTGAAATAGACTAAGCATTATAAGAGAGGGGTGGAGGCGAGGCAATTAAGATTGTGTGATAATTGACCTCCCCAGTGGCTCTCTCCAGGTCTCTGGTAAAAAGCCAAATGGGACTGGTGGCCCTTCGTCTTCCTAATGGGAGAAGTTGTATGGTGCCAACTTTCTAAAAGGTCATCAGGTGCTATCAACACCTTACATAACTCCCCTGGGCATACAAGTTACATCAAGTTTATCTCCTTTAGCAAATTCGCTCTATTATCACTAACTTATCTGGGTGCTATCTACTCCCTTCCAAAGTTCCTAATAGAAAGGCAGCCGTGAAGGCAAACTACACCTGCCTCTCCTTGAGATGCTACAAGGCTAAGATATCCTGTTGCTTCTCCTTCTTGCACCTGTGGAATTCCTGGGGTTTATCCCAGCTCAACAGAGAGGAACAGTGTGCTATGAGAACTCAAGAGATGGGAGTAGTAATTCTATGGCTCTAGAGAAATGATGGTTGCACAACAAAATGTGGATTAAATTCAAAGTAACCCAAGCAACTTTCTGAACTGCTGTATCATTGACTAATTGCAAGCTCTATAACTCACAAATAAATGTAAATTCTGACATTATTGGGTTCCAAAAGGGCTAGAGTAAGTCTGTCCTACTAATTACTAATATTATTTACTCACATCAATATCGTTTTACTTTAGCTGTTTTTGTCCAAAAATAGTGATTTCTTTTTCTTTTCCATTTTAGGAGGTTGTGATAGAGACTGCCTACATACCCACCAATCTTACGCCCTCGCCCTGGGCATCAGCAAGACTACATTCCCCAGGTCCTCTGACAATGAGTAGCAAATATAGAACCTTCTATGAATGTCCATACAGTCAGTATTTGGCTGGGTATTTACTCCTCAGTAGCTATTTTACTTGAATTTGGTATTTTGCCTTGAATTGCAACTTGATATTTTACCTTAAATTATTAGGGCCACAAAATTGAGTTTTGTCCAGTGAGGAGAACGGATAGTCACAGTTCCAGGGCTGACAATAAAACACTCTAATTGTCTCTCTCTTCTCTGTATACACTGCTGGAAGCAAAGGACTCTGACATTGCAAAGCTACATGCAAGAATGCAAGAATCACCAGACCCAGTATAGTCATGCTACCCACACCAGCATTTGTGTGAGTGAAAAATAAAAGCCTCTGAGATTTGGGGATTATTTGTTAGAGTAACAAGGGAGTTTTAGCCTGATGAATGCAAAAACACTGATATCCATATAGTATTCTCTTCGAAACACTATATATAGTGTTTTCTTCAAAAAGAAACAATTCCTTATTTCATTGCTAAAGATATTTGGAGACATCCTGGAAAAAACCAGGGCAATTTCTCTGTCACAACTCAATATTATTTCACTCCCACATTAGGCAGAGGTTATCTCTCTGACCTTGTGATTTTCTGTGAGATAGAGCTGCCTGGAACAGAGGATGTACGCTATGGATGAGAACAATATGTGAAAAGCTTATTTCAGATGTAACTTAGAATAGAAAAATGCCAAAAACAACACAAAAAGGGAGGTGAGGGCTAAGAAGCAGGAAAAGAATAAGTGATGGAAAATTTTGCTGATAAAAACATTAAATGAAAATAAGTTGGCCATGCAATGTGTATTTTCCACTCACTCACTTTGACTCAGTTTAGGCTACATACCATGTTGATATAAATACTTGGAGGTTTAAATGGGCCAATCACCAAGTAAAAGTCAGAATTCCAAGAATATGCAGTGTGCAGTCCTGGAAAGCATGTCTGTGGTTAAGCTGGGATTCAGACAGGAAATGTGAATTCAGGGCATCCAGGAAAACTAGAGGGGTGAACTCACAGGGGCCAATTTTCCTGAGAGACCAAAGAAGTATCAATGAAAGAATTCATCCTAAAAGATGATGTACAAACTTGGGCTAAAAATAGTGGGAGGGGGTGGAGGAAATGGACTACTTTACGTACGGTAGGAGGCTGACACTCATATTGCCCTTTGATGCAGGTCCAAAATCTGAGGGAGAGGAGAGAGCAATAAAAGAGTAATAAACACAAAAAGGACAAATTCCCTGAACATTCTGTAAATCTTCGAGAACACATAGGAACAGGGTGTCAGTCAAGGATGGTGAAGCCCTCTTCCCATTTGGTGTTAGGATTAGAGCCCTGACATGACAGGCACACTGGATTGGGAATGAGACCACTCTAAATCGAGAAAGGTGAAGAACTGGAAAGAGCATGTGTTGCCCCAGTAGATATCACCCCCTTCATGAGCACTTATGTCAGCCTAATATTTTCTGCTGGTGTGGGGGTCTTGAAAGGATCTCTTTGAAGGGGAATAATGTCCTTTCAACCCACCCAGGTTCTGATTATTTGAGGAATAACAAAAAGATTAAGGTGGAGACCAAGATATTACTGATATAGTCAGGTCAGAGAACAGAGCTTTGGGAGAGAGCCAAATGGGTCTGCTAATTTAACCTCAGAATTAGACCAACTCGCTCCCCAGTTGCAGACACTGTCAGACAGAGGCACAATTTCTATACAATGGATGGCCTATGTGGGGAACAAATGTCCAGGTGTTTTTTCTCAATTAGGACAAGTGTGAAGAGTTAGTTCAGCTCAGAGCTCCTGGCTTATGACTGGGCCTATTAGTGTTGGAGTGTCTGCTCATAAGGAGCTGGGTTCTATCAAACCACCAAACCATAAAATCAGGTGGGCCCACAGCAATCCACTGAGAGATGGAAATGGTAAATCCAGGGCTAAACATGAGTAGGTCTTATATGTGCCCTATGGCAGTTTAGGGCTCTCTTACGACTTATGATGGAGGATGAAAAGCACCAAGTTTGTATTGGGATGGTATGTAAGTGCAGGCTAAAGATGAACTGCTACTGGAATACATTTCTTCTAAGGAGTGGGCTTAAAAGAGAGTAAAGAGGGAAAATCCTCCCAGTGGCAGAGTTTGGAGCGATGCACCTGATCATCTACTTCATGTGGAAAGAAAAGTGACCTGAGGTAGAATAGACATTGACTTATGGACAGTAGAGAATGGTTTGGCTAGTGGATTAGGGCCTAGAAGGAGAATGATTAGAAAATTGAGAATAAGAAAGTCTAGGGGAGATGCATATGGGTAGATCTACCAGAGTGTTCAAAAGCATGAAGGTTTTTGCACCACATGGTCACAATCAGCAGAGATTACTCCCCACACAAAAAGCATAAAGAATCAAGTAGACAGACTAAGTGTACCAGTTGGCCTCAGCCAGCCCATCAACAGAATAACAATGGTGGCAGAAACAGATATGCACTGGCCCAAAATAATGGACTCCCACTCATGAACGCTGATCTAATCACTGTCCTTGCCAAAGTCCAACCATCAAGAAAAAGAGACCAATACTGAGCAAATGATATTGTATCCTATCTCAAAGATGCCAACCAACCATTTCATGGCAAGTTGATCACATTGGACTCCTTTCACCCTGAAAGAAGTGATTAATCTTACTTGAATCAACATATATCATCTGGGTTATAAGTTTGTCTTTCCTGCCAAGAGGGTCTTAGCCAGCCCCACTCTAGGAGGGCTTAGATTTTTGCCTGCAGTTTTTGATTCACCAGTACAGGATCCTGTATCACATCAAACCAAGGAACGTACTTCACAGCAAAGATGGTATAGCAGTGGGCACATGGTTATGGGGTCCATGAGTCATATCACATGCCATAATACCCAGATGCGGCCAGTCTGGTGGAACAATGGAATCATCTTATGATGGCACAGTTGAGGCATCATCTTGAGATAATATCCTTTAAGGAAGTTATGTCATCTTCTAGAATAAAGAATACACTCTTAATTAATGACCATTATGTGGTACTATGCCCACAAAATGTAGAATACATGGGCCTGGGAACCAAAGGGTCAGAGAAGGAGTGGTCACATTTACTATCACTCTCAGTGACTTTGATCCCAGAAGATGAATGCTTCCATCAAGGGTCAGAACAGAGTCATATTAAATTTGAAATCACAGGCACTTATTGCTTTCCTTGAGCTCCTTGTACCAAAAACCACCAAGCAAAGAAAGGAGTCACCATCTTAGCAGAGGTAATTGATCTTGATTATTAAGAAAAAAATAGGGCTGCTGTTATAGATGAAGGATAAGGAAGAATATTTGGGGTACTCAGATGATCCCATGGGACACCTCCTGACACTTGAACAGTACACGGACAAGGGCAGCAGCCCAGCCTGGGATGGGCATGGTGACCAGGGAATCAGACCACCGAACAATGAAAATCTGGATCACCCCACTGCATAAGCCACTAATACCAGCAAAAGTGCTGGCCCAGGGTGGAAGGAATCTAGAATGGGTAATAGAAGAGAAAAATAATGAGGATGAGCTGTGGCCTCTAGACCAAATGTAGTGATAGTGTTGGTGGAGTACTTCAACCCACTGACTTTCCTCTAACAAATTCTCCCCAGGGAAGAGTCCTTCCAGAACGTTATAGCAGCTGTTTATGGATACAGCTGAACATACTACATGAAGCAATCATATCTGGGTGGTGCAAGGGATGGACCTTAATAGATAAGCCCTACTGGACTGTAGGACACAATCCATCTTTGGAACTGTAGTGCTGTCTCTCCCAGCAGCTGAGTTGAGGCTACTGACAGCTCACTGATGAGTTTCTCTCCAGGAATTCCCCTTGTCCTAAGAAAGCTGCCTCACCAGGTTTACATCCCCTCTTGGGAGCAGCCTAGAGCCAATGACTAGTCAGTGCGGGGTCCAAAAATCTGGCCCCCTTGCTTCAACTAGGTCAAATATGAAGGGCTATTCCACCTCCAAAACTCTGGTTAGAATCATCTGAGAACTCTGATGCAGCTACATCATATATTTGTTTAAGATTTATAGTCCATCTACTTCCAAAAAAGGAGTTGTATCAGATTATAAAATTAGCATATTATATAAAAGAATAAATTACAATGAAATAAGGCAAAACTAAAGGATATATTTCTCATTGTTTACAACAAAATTTATTAAGGTCCTTCTTCAAATAAAGGTACTGCTGTAGCTGCTATGATCAACCAGGCACATATTATGCCATCAATATGATTACAGTTTGATCTAGCAGATGGTATGTGCATAAGCAAAATATGAAGATGAAAACCCCTCACAGTATTCATAGCTATAACATATAACACTTCTTTGATTCTAGAACAGCACTATGAGATAGAAAGAGCTGTTACTATTCCTATATTATAGATAGTAAACCAAGGTTCAGCAAGGTACAGTGATTTATCCAACTCGTGGCAGAATCACTTTTTAATTTAAATCCAATTTTTTCTTTTACAGCATTATAATAAATGTTTGTTTGGATGATGGCATCATCCATATAGATGATACATTTTCTTAGTCATCATCAAAAAGCCTCTTGGAAATGAAACATTGATTTTATATCATTTAACCATTTTGAGAATTTGCTTCATCTTGCTTGGTATCCTGCATTATTTTAAAAAATATTTTTAAAATATTCAATGTCTCTGAGTTACACTAAATACTATCTGCTAACTGAATCTTTCAAGCTTTATAACATTAGAATGACAACTTGGTTATTTGCTGACTCACACCCTAGGTATTTCCACTATTATGAAATTGCTACTTCATGGAAGGATGTTTGCTTAATAGTAATCAACTGTAAAAATAAAGAGTGCAGAATTTTATTTTCAAAAGATTAGATTCTACGTGTAGGTTTTTGACAAAGAACCCTGAAGTGGCCGGTGAATCATCAAATGGAGAAAGTTCACTTGACTTCCCAAAAGAAGGAAAAGGAACAGAAAAGAAGGAAAGAAAAGAAACAGCAAGAGGATTGCTTATTCTGGAACTGAACTAAGGAGAGATAAAAAGGTATTTATCTGAGGTAAGGAGAGTTACCAGAGAGAGTAGCTGACCAGTGGGTCACTGTTGACAGGGAGATGAGACTACTCCCCTTGAATAATTGAGGGCACTTACTTGGAAGACAGGCTAAGAATCAGAACTGGAGAGTCAATGCAAAGAGGCAAAAAAAAAAAAAAAAAAAAGATATTAAAACTACTGCTGAGCAGGACAGAGAACTAGACCCAGATTGCGGGAAACACCAGAAAGCCAGAAAGGGGACACATGATGAGTTTTGTGAAGTGCTATCTCCTATCCAGGAGCCATCTTGAGATGTAAAGTTACAGACACAGAGCACTTCAAGCTTCCTTCTAACTCATTAGTCAGCGCTTTGTGGCAAAGTTTGTCAAAGTCTAGAACTTTTTTTACTAGTATGCCACTATTTGTAGTAACTATTGGTAATAGCAGCAATTGTCTGGTTGACTTGGTTTATCCAATCTTTTCCTTATAAAAAGCCATTTGTATTTGCAACATACTCCAAATGGTCCATCTGCTAGTCTTCTAGCTACCTGGATATTTCATTTCAGCCCAAAAAGATAATAAAATATCTCATTAATAAACCTTACAATTTCTTACCATGTACTTTTATTTCCTTAATAAACTTTATTAATGTGCCAAATTCAATATTAGTCCCAGAATATTGTGTTAGGGGATTTGGGGGTAGCCCAAATTCATATAGAATAACTTCACTCTCTCTATTTGCCAACCAAATCTTACCATTCCCTCAAAATCCAGCTATAACATCTTTCCAATAAAGCCTTATTGGAACAATAAATATTGCAGTTATCTTCTGAATTCCTATATTGCTTTCCACCCCCCAGCTTCTCTAGGCAATTAACTCTACAGGGACTTATTTCATGTCCCTTCTATTCTTAACTTAAGCTGGTATTTTTTCTGAGTTTCTATCTACTATGGAAGGTCCTAGAAGGAAAGGTCCGTGTGTTAATTTTTTTTTTTAATCTCCTAAGCATGTAGCATAAATTTTCAATAATAACTGCTTATAACTATATTTTACTTTGAAAATATTCTTGAGAAATCCTAGTTGTTTAATTGATATACCCAACCTTGCAGGGTAAAAATAAGGAAACATTTATAAAAGTAATTGTGAACTGTTGTCTTTTTAAAAAAAAAAAGGAAAGGAAAAATTATAATTGTGGTGGAGAACATTGGATGTTCAGCTGAATCTTTTCTCTCTTCCTGGGCAGTCAGATATGCCATGCTCACTTCTCAAAGGAGGCTGTGAGTGGAGGTGATGTGTTCCACTGATACCCAAGGCCATAAGGCAGTGGGCGGGCCACCTCCACACTTTATTCCACTTCCTGCTAGCTGGGACTTAGATGCACACCCACCCAGCTTTAAGTATGCAGATGATGACAATGCCTCAGAGGAGGGCAGAGCTACCCTTGTAGCTTGGGTCCCTGAATGACTTTGGGAAGTAGGAGATATCTACCTGCCCTATTACTTGAGGGAGATGTTTCACCATTGCCTTTGGATTCTCTTTGTTATAACCTTTCACGTAGCTAACACTGTAATATATTTATTATTATGGTATTTAAATGTCAGGTGAACAATGATATTTAAGTTCTTGGGCCTTCAGGTGGGGCATGGGGTGGTTAAAGTCCCAGAGCGGCCCTAGCACCCTTGAGAATGGATATCTTCAAGCATTTACCACAGTGATATGGACAAGTTTTATCTTTTTTTAAAGATGTGCACAATGATGTGATGCGGTTAAAAAGGTATTAACTTAGAGTTTTCTGAACATGTCCCCAAAATTATTAAGCTTCTTCTTTAAAACGACTCTCCCTTTTTATACTTTATATTCCTACCTCATCCACCATCCTCAGTGACCCACGTGTGGCCTCATGCCAGACAGTGTAGATATTAAAACAAACAAAAATACTAGCTGAAAGTTATTTCCCCCTTTTATCTTCATCCTTGTTTTGATTTTTTTTTTCTCTTTTCTGTTAGCTATAAGCAAAGGACAGATTTTTCTTTCACTAAAATTGGAAATTAGAAGACTCTCCACCACTCATTTCCTTTTCCAACAAGCTCCGTGGAAACTACCAAAGGGAGATTTTTGTGACTCCTCCTGTGGTCAGGATTCAGGTCCTTCCTTTCACATTCTTCCTGCTTTTTATGGTTCAGAGCCTTTTTCTGTCGCCTGTGGTTTCTGTTTCTATCCCTGGGTATTTGTTCATCAAGTTTCTGAGGTGGGATGGTGTTATATTTCCACTAGGTTCTCTTTCAAAAATGAATCTTCTTGGCCTGAATTACTTTACTTTTCCATTTGTAAAAATGAACCCATGTCCCAGCCTCTATAACATAATTATAACAGAAAAAATTTCCTATTACAGCAGTTCAAATTTATTCCAGGAAAATACCTGACTAAAATAACTACTCACATGCCCCAAAAGCTAAATCCATGCTTTTAGATGTATCATAAAAGAGATGTCACTGGGACGCCTGGGTGGCTCAGTCAGTTGAGCATCCGACTCTTGGGTTCAGCTCAGGTCATGATCTCATGGGTCATGGGATCAATCCCAGCATCCCATCTGGCTCCACGCTCAGCAGAGCATCTGCTTGGGGATTCTCTCCCTCTGCCCCTCTCAACCACTCACTCTTTTTCTCTCTCTCTCTCAAATAGATAAATAAAATCTGAAAGGAAGGAAGGAAGGAAGGAAGGAAGGAAGGAAGGAAGGAAGGAAGGAAGAAAGAAAGAAAGAAAGAAAGAAAGAAAGAAAGAAAGAAAGAGAGAAAGAGAGAAAGAGAGAAAGAGAGAAAGAAAGAAAAGAAAGAAAAAGAAAGAAAGAAACAAAGAAACAAAGAAAGAAACAAAGAAAGAAAGAAAGAAAGAAAGAAAGAAAGAAAGAAAGAAAGAAAGAAAGAAAGAAAGAAAGATCATTGACAAAATGGGGCATCTTCCTTTAATACCCTGGGGTCCAGACATGGAGAATATTTGCAAAAATGTCTGAGGGGTCCTGACCATCCAGAAAGATCATTACTCAGTCAACAAGGACCTATTAAATGTCTATTCCACTCCAGTAGTCTGGGAGGAAGTCATGAGATAAGAAAGCAATATAAGTGGGCTTTCTGTCTACTAAGAACTCTCTCGTCTGCTCTATGGGAGGGAAACAAAAACCCACACTATTTATCCTATTATCTGGAATCATAAAATGTCATATCTAGTGTTGTCTAATTTACTCTTCCTATTCATAGATTCCAAAGCCCCGGGGGTATAGCTCAGTGGTAGAGCATTTGACTGCATAGATTCCAAAGCCCCAGTGCAAAAAGATTAAGTGACACATGTAACAAAGTCACAAAGTTAAAAACCCACAAGCAAATAGTGCGCTAGAGCCCGCCTCAGACCTGAGAGTTTTATAAACTGTCCCATGCTGACTACCTCACTAAAGCTGGTACCTACAATTGCAAATTCATGATATTTTAGGAATATTTCAATAATACAATGCCAGGCTGTTCTCTGTTTTGATTAAATGCATTGGAACAGGGTAGTTCCCCTGTACAGAACTACACATAAGTAACAAATCTATGGCTTATAAATCTTTTCAAGGTGAAACAGAAAGTGCCAATAACACTACGAATATTTCGCTGAACAATAACTTGTGGAGCCTCTATTATGTGTACAGCCAATGACTTTTCCGCACACCAGCACCAGGTAAATTATCTTATCTTGACTCTACATAATGGCCACCAGCCAGATTGCTGATCCAGCACCACTTAGATACTCCCCATTATCTCACAGCCTGATGGTGCAAATTTGGTGAGCTATTATGCTCAAAGCTGTAAAACATCAAAATTCCACTAGATACTTCTGAGAAAATTGCTCTCAGTAATTTGAATGTGTTACAATAGACTGAATAAATTGAGAAAAATTTCTCTTCTCTCATCTTTATTCACCTTTCTATCATTTCTCACCTTTCTCTGCACCTGCCCTATCCTTAACCAATAAGGATCTTGATTCTTTAGAAAAGAGTTTTCCATTGTTCCACTGTTGAATTGTCCATCTCCAGGGCATATAGTAATTATTTGTTTTTCAAAGTGATGTGTGTTGCCCACACCCAAACATCGTCAGTAAAAAATTGTCCAAACCCTCTTTTGTGACCCCTCTGTATCCAAAACACGAGTTTATCATACCACTGACAACATGTATTTGCATAATTTATTTAATGATAATCATTGGACTGTAATGTCTTTGAAGTCAAAATGTCTAATTTACTTTTGCATCTCTGTTCCCCATTAGTCCTGACAAATACACGTTTGCTAAATGAGTGAAAATATCATCCAGTCTATCAATAGCCTCAAACAACAGTGTTCATTATTATACTCTGTTCATTATTTTACTCAGTATGTAATATTATACATATTATTATTATATATATATATTATATATTATTAGCAGGGAATATAGGATTTAAGAGGAAAAACAGGAAACAGCCCTTAAGGGTAGCTGAAAGAGAAGAGAAATGGAAAGAACTTTCTGCTTTGATTAAGAATTTTCTCCTTTGGTTCAGGAGCAACTTTCCATAGAACAGAAAATGCTGCATTCTTTACCTGGATAGTGTATGTTTTCTGGATGAAAGTCTTCTCTTAGGTTGCATTATTTCCATCACTTACAATAAATATTTGCCCTGTTCATTAGGCAGTCTTTGTGTTTGATAACTCATTGTTCTTCATGATAGTTACAGTGTATCTGATAAAGTCAGTATTTTCCTTAGGATAGATTAGAAGGTAAGGGCGTAGGTGTCAGAATGAACACAGGAAGGGAAAGATGTTCCCTGTAAGAAAGGGGACAAATTTGTCATAACAGTTCCTCAAAGTAAGTGATAGCTATAAATGCAGAAGAGACAAACAGGAGAAAGGAAAGAGAAGGGCCAGAAACAGAGAGAGGGCCAGAGAGGGGGTGGTGAGGTCACAGGGCATTTTGGATATTTATTGTTTCATTTGAGGTTGACTTATTATGATAAAAAACCCCTTCATTTTACCCAATTCCACAGATACAAATACACACATTTTGTTTTTTTCCTCAGTAACATCGGCTTACTTACCTAATAAGTGCTTTGTGTGAATGAAGACATTTTTTGTTGTTGTTACTAATAAAGTTAAGGAGGAGTCTGCACTTGTCTGTGGGGAGGGCTAAAGAATAAGCAAAGCCTATCATTAAAGAAACAGAAAGCTCTGGAAACTATGAAATTTAAGATCTCCAACTCCCCTTCAGCCCCAGAATCACGAAAAAATTGGTATGGTTTTTGGATTACACAGGCTATGAAATTCAAGTTTCAGGGACATTTTTACTGAGAACTTGAGAAGGAAAGAAAGGCCCAAAATAAGTGTGATTTGCACGTGGTTTCTGAGAATGAACTCTCTCACGTAAACTGCCAAAAGATAGTTTCACGGAAACATAGAGATGGATGCATAGAAATTTTACTAAACGAGACTTGGAACTAGGCTTGACTTGAGATAACAAACCTGTACCCATCCTCACACTGAAAGGTAATTAGAAAAAAGAGTTGAAGTTTCTGGTTGATTTACAGGAAACTTTCAAGTGATGAGCTACAGCAATTAGACCTTAACTCCATTTACTACAAAAGGATGTGTTTGCTTCTATGAGTGATTGTAGAGTGGTAGAAGTGGAAATGAAATCTTAACAGTCATGGTGTGTTTCTCCATTGTGTATTTTTTTTTTTTAAGATTTTTTTTTTTTTTTTTTTTTTTGACAGAGAGAGACACAGCGAGAGCAGGAACACAAGCAGGGGGAGTGGGAGAGGGAGAAGCAGGCTTCCCGCCGAGCAGGGAGCCCAATGTGGGACTCGATCCCGGGACCCCGGGACCATGACCTGAGCCGAAGGCAGACGCTTAACGACTGAGCCACCCAGGCGCCCTCTCCATTGTGTATTTTGAAGTATCCTGGGAGTGTTTGCCATAATATTCCTTGAAAGGACACAATTTTTACTTGTTGTTGGCATCAAAGCATTACTTTTGATTTCACAGAACTACAGTTCCTCGTGGTGATTTCAGATCTCCAAAATTTAATCTAGAGGTTAACATATCAATCCACCCAAGGAGTCCTTTCCACTTTGCAAAAAATGAAAAACCTGTTTATTCTATTATTTTGGTGATTTTCTTCATATTATCAACAGTGATTGTGATGATTAGTTTTATGTGCCCGCTTGGCTATGCTATAGTTACCCAGTTGCTCAAATAGTAATCTGGGTGTTGCTGTGAAAGATATTTTGTAGATATGATTTACATCTATAATTCAGCTGCCTTTAAGTAAAGGAGATTATCCTTAGAAATGTGAATGGTTGGGGCGCCTGGGTGGCTCAGTCGTTAAGCGTCTGCCTTTGGCTCAGGTCATGATCCCGGGCTCCTGGGATCAAGCCCCATGTCGGGCTCTCTGCTCTGCGGGAAGCCTGCTTCTCCCTCTCCCACTCCCCCTGTTTGTGTTCCCTCTCTCACTATGTCTCTCTCTGTCAAATAAATAAATAAAATCTTTAAAAAAAAATGTGAATGATCTTCCATCAGTTGAAAGGCCTTAAGAACAATATCATAATTTCCCTGAGGGAGATGAAATTCTGCCTCAAGACTGCAGCATTAGCTTCGAGCCTACAAGCCTGCCCTACATATTTGGCCTTGCCAGCCCCCACAATTACAGGAGGCAATTCCTTGAAATCTATCTATTTATCTATCATCTATCTATTTCTATCTATATAGACAGATACAGATATAGATATAGATAATGATAGATAAATAGATTGCACCATGGTATTGGCAACAGAATTACCTAATACTGACAAGAATAGATACGAGAGAGAAGGTTAACTTAGCAAAAAAAGTAATTATTGAATTTTTTATATAGTAGATACATAAGAATATCTTCTTGAGCTGAGAAATTAGGTAAAAGCCCATTTAAAAAAAAAAGTCAAGCAATATCAAAGATTGTTAAAGATAATTTGATTATTGCCCAGCTTGCATTTTAAGATTGAATGGAGCAATAATCATCTTGGAGGAAAATATGCTACTTCATTTAGTACTAAAATACAGGTCTTATCCCCCTTTCCCTTTCTCTTTCCTTACCTTCCAGAAGGTAAGGAACATGTCTTAGAATTCCTTGTTCATGATAGGTATACAATAAATGTTTACTGAATAAATTAGCATCTTGAATGTTAGTCATTCAACACATATTGACCGTGTTCCAGCACTGTGCTGAGTGTGGGGGCTACAGCAGTAAATACACACAGTCCTCCCCTCATGGAAGCATGTCGTGGTTTATCTGACCTAAGGTCTGACAAAGGCATTGAGAGATATGCTGGAGAAAAAGAGATTATCCTGATTTATGTCAAACTCAGAAAGTTAGCAGTTTTTTTATTCCCCCAGTACATTTTGTTTGGCTTCCTAATTATTATATATTTAAACCATTTTGTGGAGACAATCTGGAGGCTAAGGGCATCAGTGGAGTTGTCAGACAGACCCAAGCCTGAATGTGACCTTGGACAAGTTGCTTAACATCCCTGAGCTTCAGGATTCCCAACTATAAAATGAGAACAATACCTATGGGTGTGTGTGTGTGTGTGTGTGTGTGTGTAATGAAGTACTGTCAGGAAATCTTGCAGCTCAGTGCCTAGCATGTGGAAAGTCCGCAATAAATGGTAGCTGGATTTGACATACTTTACACTTTAAACTATAGTCTCTGGGGTGACAAGTTCCTTAAGCAAAGTAACTACTACACTAAAGAATACTTCCTCATATCTGTCAAAGCATACATTCATTAGGGCTCAGAGGAGCTTCCCTTCTTTTAGGATGACTTTGAGGGTGTGCTCAAAACATTTGTTTATCCAAGGGGAAAACCCCAACATGTGATGGTAAGGCTTTAAAGAGGAATTTCCATGAAAAAAAAAAAAAAAAGATTTGTATTTTTAGATAATTTTGTATATAACATAAATATAAATAATAAGTATGTATAGATTATATATATACACACACATTCATGAGAGTCACAGACTATTAGATCTAGACGTATCGGAGATCATTTAGATCTCACTTTATAAAACTTTAGAAAAGCAAAATAACTTCTCCAAGGGCACTGATTTAGTGGCAGAGTGAGGACCACCTATCGGTTCAAAGATATGATCTATTACCTATGATTTATCTCCGTACTTTAGAATTATTGTTTTTCAAAGGGATAAATGCTATTCCCCCCAAAATCCTAAGACTTAACATAACTCATAACTTTTTTTTTTTTAAGAGAGAGCCCTCGCAAGTGAGGTGCAGGGGGGAGGGAGAGAGAATCTTAAGCAGGCTCCACCCTCAGTGCGGAGCCCAACTGAGGGCTCAATCTCACGACCCTGAGATCATGACCTGAGTAGAAACCAAGAGTCAGATGCTTAACTGATTGAGCCATGCAGGTGCCTATATAATTCATAACTTTTTAATTAAAAGTCTCTGGTCACTACATGGGAGCCACAAGGGAATTATAACTGAGTGGCCAGTCCGGCTGCCATTCCCATATGCCAGGCACTATATTAAATACTTTGCTTATGCTTTCTTGTTTAATCCTCACCCACAACTGGTTAAGATACATTCCTTTATTTTCAAAATTATCCAGATGGGTTAACTGGGGCTCAGTGAGGTTAGATCATTTGTATAAGTTCACACCACTACCAAGCAGGAAGGCAAGATTTGAAGCTATTCAGCCTGACGCCAGAGGCACAGAAATATGGGAGATTCTTGGCACTACAACTTGCTAAATCCTTCTCCTTTATCTTATTTTCCAGTGTTCAAGCTTCCCTGCCCAATCCATGATAAACTATGCTGAGTGCTTGACTTGATCGTCTAGCTGGTTGACTAGAGATTACAGTCACACAAGTCAGAAGAAACCAGTCCAGGGTTTTGTGCTGATGGCTAAGGAATAGGATGGATCAGCCTGGACCTTTTGCTCCTGCGGTGATGTCGCAGGACTGCAGCTTCTTTGGGGTGTGAACAGGATGGCCCAGGAGGAGGGCCTGGTGTCCTGAGGACCTAAGCAAAATAAAAATCTTCCTGGACATCTTTTCAAATTACTAAGAAAATTACATTACTCAAATATCTCTAAAAGCCCACTGCCTTTAACAATTCTCTTTGCTAATCTGATATGCTACATTCAAACAGAAAATGGGTAAAGAGTATAATGAAATAGTCTTTTCTTCATCAAAGTTACAGCAAAGTACATTGATGTCCCCTGAGGCAGCAGATGAACTTCAATACCTTTTATATAATGGAACTGGTTTCATTTGCTTTTATTTATTTAATGTGTTTATTATGCCTATTAAATAAGACTGTTTTGGACATGGATGTGAAAAACATAAAATGTTATACAAATACCTGATACTGTCATTAGTAACTAGTAGTATTTGGAAGGACTTTTATGACTTGTTTATCATACAGAGCTTACTGAGGTAGAGGTGTCTCAGTCCTGCATTGAGGGAATGACACAAACCCCTGAGGACATTGTTGTCATCAATGTTAAAGGAAAGCCCTCCTTGTCCGTAACAGGTGACAGACTCCAAATAGCAGAGCTGAGAGGAACTTTTAGAGATGATCCATCCAAACCCACCTAGGGAACCAGAGTCTTAGGAGAGATGCAGGGACTTGCTCAAACTCACCCAGTTTACGCAAAGCAAAAGGGATTAGAACTCAGCTCTCTGGGATTTCAGACCAGGGCACTCCTATTGTTTTATTCTTTTCTACATTTTCATTATTATAATCTAATCTTCTTTTAAAATAATCTAAAAGGGAGAAATGTGTGTGACTAATCCAGTGGCCTCTGATGGCCAGACAGCATTTTCCGAAAACTTCACGGTATAACTCAGATGAAAAGAAAATGACATCAGGGCAGCTATGGGACATGGCCTTACAATCATCACCACATCACCCCATAACCTTGTCACTAAATGACCTAACCACAAACAGTATGACTCTTTTCCTTCTTTCTGTGGTTATTGAAGAAGTGACAAAGCATCAGCCCTTAGGAAACCCTTGGAAAAAGAAAGGACACTAGATGAGGCATATTTTCCCTCAAGTTTGTTTAAAACCCAAGGATGGTGATTGGCTTTTGAAGAGTATTAACTACCATTCTTTCCTTCTCAAACACTCTATTTTACTCCCACCCACTTAACACTTTTTATTAATAAGACCACTTAGTCACAGAATAAAAAGAAGTAACCAAGACTGGTGGTTGCTTAATTATTTCATGTGTTAAAAAGCTTTAAGCTTTCAATACAAATGCCAAGAAAATTTTAATATTGTACATACATTCTTGGAGTTAGAAGATACAGTAAGAGGTTCTCTCATTCAGTCTTGCACCTGAAGAAAAGGTTCTGTATGTGAGATCCTGCACAGAAATCCATCTCTCACAGGTCCCAGAACCAATCTAGTAAGGAGGCTTTCCTTACTGGAGGATGGGGACCAGGAGTCAGAAGTCCTCTTCATTTATGCATGATAGTAGTTATTTAGTTGAACGAGTCTTGCTGCTTATATCCACTCTGACATGAGTACGTTTCATCTTTCCTTCTGATCACAGTACCTCATAACTGACTCGACTTACTATTTATTTATTTATTTATTTATTTATTTATTTATTACCCCAGCCCTGATACTAGCTCTCCACTAACTAGATCTACTAATGGATCTCCACTAGCTCCCTATCTTTCTGGATTTCTGTTTGTTGACTGCTATTTCAATCTCTCTTGATAGTTAGCCCCAGGTAAACACCATTCTACTCTCTGCTTCTGAGTCCCATGTGATTTTTTTTTGATGTTCCTCATTTTTAGAATGCTATACTTCTCTTCTGCAAAGCCAAATCTATCATTCAAAGCCCATTTCCAGTCCTACTGCAACAAAAAATTGGGGTGTTTGGTATAGCATGTCTGAATGTTATCATAGTTATAATATATAAGTAATATCTTACCTTTCTCTAGTCCCCAAAGTGTACAACACAATTGTTGCTAATAACATTGTAGTTACATAACACATTTTATTTCATTATGAAATTGTATTTAAATATTCAGAATATTTTAAAATAGGAGTTATATGGAATTTTTATAAAATACATTACAAAGCATTGACCTTTAAGTTTCACTCATATATAGATGGAAAGATAGATAATTTACATTATATCAAAGCTGTAGGAAAATTTTAGACTCAAGTTTTCAACCATTTTCCAAAATAAATTATATTCTGTTGTTGATGTCTATCTAGAAAATATATATTAAATAGACTAAAGACAACCCAAGAACAGTAAAATTTAAACCCTATAATGTAAGCAGATTTTGGATGAACTGCTTTAGGTTATATCCTTTCTTAAGAGATTATGATGATTGTTCCAATATGTGGTATTCTGATTTTCTTGTACATTAAAAAAGTATTTATCATCATATGACCAAACTTGCTACAAACTATGTTTATTTAGTATTTTTTACATATATGAACAGTTAAAATTTGGTTTGATGGATTAACAGGAAAGATCTTTCATTATAACACAAAATAAAATGAAATGGCCAGATTGGATCTCTTGGATATTTCTAGCTTTACAATTGTGGTATCCTATGAAATATTAAATCATCTGCTACCAACAGATTCTTGAGATAAATTTCACCTCAATAATATGTAGACCATAAGCAAAGAAATGGACATGGATAATGTTTTTGGATGGTTTTTAACTTTATACTGAGACTCCGGTCTTTGAAGACTAGATTGAGTCTAGGCTTCACCATTAATTAGTTATGTGAACTAGGACAAGTCATTTCACCTCTCTGACTTCATTTCCTCATTTGTAACATAGGGATAATAAAAATAATTACCCTTTCTTCCTCAAGGTAATACAAAAAACATATGAGATAACATATATTGAAGTGCTATGCAAATGATGAAGTTGTATATAAAATTTAAGTATTGCTTTATAAATAAACATAACTATCTAATAACTATTTCAATTTTCATTATATTCATTCAACTTGAAATAGCTAAAATTTTGCATTAGTATCAGATCACTTCTTCCTGCCTTGGTTACTAGTGAATGGCCAAGCCTGTTGCTGTAAATAAATGGGCACTAGGATGTTTCTAAAAAATACATGTGGCTCAAGAATAGACTTCTTCCGCTTTGTGGTCTCACATGTCTGACCACAGCAACTATTTTTAATCACAGCCTATGCTTTTTAGTGACATCTAACTCCATACGTAAGAGTCATCATCCTTAGCAAGATGTAGAGATGTATGACGTGTTCGATTACAATGTACTTCTTTTTTTGTTCTTTTTTCCTTTATCTTTTTAACATGCGTTTCTACTTTGGTAATTTCAAAAACATTCAGATCACTTGACAACATTGAGACAGGCATTGACCACTAGTTCCTCAAGTCTATAAAGTTCTGATATGAAAATGTGCTAGCCAACTGTTCTTGACCTAACAACTAATAAAAATGTTTCCAAAAAAAATTTATAAAATGACAATGAACTGCCATTATTTCCAACTCTTTTTTTAAAAAGTACTTAAGGCTGAACAATAGTATTTTAGTAAGTACTTGGAATTCCAACTTAGACTGTGTCTCTAAATGCTGATGCATAATGAAGCATACTTTTTACCACTTTAACTGCTTTCAGTTATGGGGTCTCTAGGCAGCTGGGTCAGGAAGCTTTAGAATGCCCCTGTCTTTGAATCAGAGGAACACAGAAATAGCTGGCGAGTTGGACTCAAAAGGGCTTATAGCCAGAAATGAGAAGAATTTAGCAGTTACTCATCTGAACCAACAACTGAGGACGAGGCAGGACCAAGGATGACTAGACCATCAGTGTGGTTCAACCACCAAGGACCAGAGGGCAGTATGGAAGGACACCAAGATGGGCAGAGGATGACAACTTAGGACCAGGTGGTCTCTTCTGCTAGACACAGATAATAAACCCAAAAGGGAGTCACTTATGCTAAGACCCCTGTCACCAAATCAAGACACAATTTCAGCTCTCCCAGAAATGGAATCTTAAACCACCTGATCAGCACTAGTTAGGTAATCTGCCTGATAGACTCCTGCCTATCCCTAAAGGAAAGTAACCTTGCAATAAGCAACCCACGTTTTGCCTAGTACAACTTCCTCATTCCTGCTCCCTTCTGCCTATAAAAGTCTTTCATTTTGTACAACTCCTTGGAGCTCCTTTCTGATAGATTAGACACCTGATTCGAATCAGTTTTTGCTCAAATAAACTCTTAAAAATTTTAATGTGCCTCAGTTTATCTTTTAACACTTGCTACTCTGATACCACAATTTTATGGAAATTCCGGAACAACCAGAGATTTTGAAATTAAGTTAGAAGAGATGAGAAATTTTAATTTCTTGAATACATGAATTAATGGATTGAAGTCTGTATTCACTCAACTGTTGAGAGCAACAAGAATGCAAATATGTATATTTCTACACAAATATAAAATACACATTTGGCATGAAACATATACCAAGACATCTTTTTTGCTCTATTTCTTTGGAATTAAGGTTATCTAAACTCTGGATATATCATCCATCTTGTATAGACCAAATCCCTGACATGCTAGGTAAATCTTCTACTGTAATTTAGAAGATAAATTACAGCTATGAAACTGTTATAAAGAAGGAGAGAGTGTTGTGGGAAGACAGCCAGGGAAATCTGACCTGGGTTAGAAGATCAGGTAAAGTTCATCTAAGCAAGTAGCATTTTAAGTCAGTTATCTGCATGAGGAGGCTTCATCACAAGCCTGTCCAATAGGTTTTATCACACCTATTTTATAAGTGATGAAAAGGGTGATGATGTTTGCCTGGGGGGGGAAGGCCAGGCATTGGGGCACTGAAGGCATGTCAGAGAATTTTATTTAACCTTATTTCTAATTGTTGGCTTTTCATAAAGAGAATCATTTTGTGTATTACTTATGTAATTAAAAATCAATTTTCACATAAGTTTAAGTAACTCATGCCTGAGATCACCTAGCAAATAATTGCCAATGCTAAGATTTCAACTCAGGTCTATCAGACCCCAATGCTCATAACCGGTATGCTCTGGAAAACATCTAGACTTCCAGTAATAAGGCAATGAGTATGTAAATAGTAGTAAAAAATATATGGAATAAGACACTTTAATTTGGAGGTCTAAGGCACAGATTTTTTTTTTAAAGATTTTATTTATTTATTTGACAGAGAGGGACACAGCGAGAGAGGGAACACAAGCAGGGGGAGTGGGGGAGGGAGAAGCAGGCTTCCTGCCGAGCAGGGAGCCCGATGCGGGGCTCGATCCCAGGACCCTGGGATCATGACCTGAGCCGAAGGCAGATGCTTAATGACTGAGCCACCCAGGCGCCCCAACAGATGCTTTTGATAAATAGGTCTACCACAGATCTACTAGCTTTTGGGACTTAAATCCTGCTTATCTGATGCCTTTTGCTCCTCCATATTTGTGTTCTCCATTTTTCTGCATAAAAGCTGTGACATTCCCCTGGATACCGGTACCCTAACTTAAAGATGAAGAAAAGATACAGAACTTAAACAAATACCAGGGCAGGACCTGGATCCTTAGCCTCTAATGGAGGAACTCTCTCCCTGTTGTCAAATACACACACACACACACACACACATCACACATACACACACAATACACACCACACACACACACACACACATACACACCACACATCACACACACATCACACACACACACACCACACACACACACATCACACACCACACCACACACACACACACCACACATCACACATATACACACACATCACAAACACACATCACACACACATCACACACACACACACCACACACCACACACACCCACATACCACACACACACACACACACCACACACCACACATCACACACATACACACACACACCACGCATCACACACACACACACATACATATCACACATACACCACACATACACACACACATCACACACACACACACACATCACACACACACATCACACATACACACACACCACACATCACACACACACACATCACACATACACACACACACCACACATCACACACACACACATCACACATACACACACACACACATCACACATACACACACATCACACATTATACACACACACACACCACACACCACACATCACACACATACACACACACACCACACATCACACACACACACATACATATCACACATACACCACACATACACACACACATCACACACACACATCACACATACACACACACCACACATCACACACACACACATCACACATACACACACACACCACACATCACACACACACATCACACACACATCACACATACACACACACACCACACATCACACACACACACACATCACACATACACACACATCACACATTATACACACACATCACACATACACACACATCACACACACACATCACACACACATCACACATACACACACACACCACACATCACACACACACACACATCACACATACACACACACCACACATCACACACACACATCACACATACACACACACCACACATCACACACACACATCACACACACATCACACATACACACACACACCACACATCACACACACACATCACACATACACACACACCACACATCACACACACACATCACACATACACACACACCACACATCACACACACACATCACACACACACACCACACATCACACATACACACACACCACACATACACACACATCACACATTACACACACACACCACACACACACATCACACATACACACACACATACCACATCACACACACAATCACACATCACACACACACACATCACACACACACACCACACATACACACACACAATCACACATCACACACACACATCACACACACACACCACACATACACACACACCACACATCACATACACACACACCACACATACACACATCACACACCACACATACACACACCACACATACACACACACACACACCACACATCACACACACATACACACATCACACACACCACACATCACACACACACACACCACACATCACACACACACACACACACACGCCACTACAGCTACCACCATTTTATCCTGCTCATTGTTGGCAGCAAAGAGGACATCTATGATAATCTGGTAAGAAAGGGTGATAGGCCTTAATTTATCACAATGTAAGCATCAGTGTTTTTCTACCTTGGAAACTAGAAGTACATGAGTCAGAATTCTTTGTTGTAAGCA
Source organism: Halichoerus grypus (assembly GCF_964656455.1). Taxonomy (NCBI): domain Eukaryota; kingdom Metazoa; phylum Chordata; class Mammalia; order Carnivora; family Phocidae; genus Halichoerus; species Halichoerus grypus. The sequence continues at coordinate 135,647,522 of NC_135718.1, read as the reverse complement.
AAAATAAGTCAAAACAAAAACCTAATGAATCATAAAGGAATATATGTATTAGAAGGCTATCGGCAGCTCTTATAATCTCTAGTAGGCCCAGAGTTTGGAAACCCCGATCCAAATCCTGCTGCAAAACTGTCTCACAGATTGGCCCTCACCACCCCTCAACCTCTGGGCACACACACAGGCAGGTGCTTGTGATGCCAACACCCCAAACACCAGGCGCTACGGGCACCACAACACGTGCGCCCCTGGGAGCAGACCGTAGCTACCACCCTCACCGCTCTCACTGGAAGGATTCTGCAGGTTCCCCGGCCGTAGGACTGACTTCTGATTCACATTTTGGCACAGAGACATCTGTTTGGCAGGGTTAAGACACGTACCCGTGTCCTGGCTACAAGGGAGTCTGGAACATTTTTAATTTGTCTTTACAAAGTGGGAGATGGGCTCTATCTTATAAGGTAAGGGATTCTTCAAGGGGTTCGGATGCTGAGAAATCCATAGAATAACAAGTATCCACCGCAGAGTACAGAGATGAAGAGAGCCCAAAATGTCTTTTTCTGTTACTTTTCTTTTCTGAAACAAATGACTAAAAAAACCAAAGAAGTCAATGGTGGATGTGGACAGACCCATTCTGAAAATGTCTTAACGCCTTCATTTTCAACCATGAGTACATGAATATTTTCCCTGAGGCAAACAAACATTCACACAGATGAAAGTGTAGTATTGCAAACTAGTGCAGGAGAAAATAGATGCCCAGCTGGCCTGCAGTCAGCCAGGCCCAAGAACCACACCCTTCAAGCACGGAATCACAGGTCCCACAAAGCCATCCCGGGTGACCTACCTCCTCCTCCGCATCCCCTGCTCCCCTCTGCCCTGCAACAGACTGCCTGGGCGGATCTTGGATCTTCCAGCAACCTTCCCTCTCTCGTGAATACCATGTGCACAAGTGGATTCCAAGATGTGACGAACGTTGTCATTATTTAACATCAACAAAATACACTGTTTCGTCATCAAATACATCAAAAAGTATTACAATTATGCCTAGTTTATGGACTATGAAAATAACTATGTGAAATCTATTCCTAATTAATCTTTCCACCTAGAGCTTAGATATAGAATCCCAGGGGTGAGAAAAATAAAGCTATGTATCTAGCTCTATAAAAATACCACTTTGTGCTTCAGCAAAAATGTTGCTATTGACTTTTCCTACAAAATTATCATACCGGCTTTTAATTATAGTGGGTTATGGTGACACCTAGTGGCTGATAGGCATATTTTGAAATATTCAATTTGATCAACTTAATCAATTTTCCTTTTTTTTTTTCATAAATATAGTCATAATGTCCATTTATGGATCCTGGCACATTTATTGTTTTTAGGATTTATTTATTTATTTGAAATAGGGAGAGTGAGCACGAGCGGGAGGGGCAGAGAGAGAGGGAGAGAAAGAATCCTAAGCAAACTCCTTCTGAGCACAGAGCCTGACGTGGGGCTCAATTCCAGGACCCTGAGATCATGACCTGAGTCGAAACCAAGAGTCAGATGTTTAATGGACTGAGCTACCCAGGCACCCCTATTCTGGCACATTTAAAGAAGAAAGCAAATGTACAAAATTTCCCTTTCCCACAAAAAGATAGAAATCCTCAGATAAACAATCTATATTTAAGAAAGGTCACCTTTTAAAAATTCTACTTAAATAAATCTTAAAAAGACAGAAAATAAAACTTTTCATGGTCAAAATTAATGCACACTTTGTAATCAGTTAACCCCCAAAAGTTTAGGAATGTGAGGCATAATTGCTTAAACTAAAATTACTGGGATAAAAATCACAGGTTCATAGTCCTAACTGTGCCGCTAATTAGCTATTGTGGGCTTGAGCAAATTGTGTAACTTCTCTGTGCCACAATTCCATAATTGGTAATACAAGAAGGTTAGAATTTAGATGACTTTTGAGAGACTCCCAACAAGAGACTCGACAAATTGCTGCCAGTCTCACGGTCTTCCTCATCATCTAGCCCTCTGTTCCTAACACCACCGAATGTCTAGATGCTCTGTTCTGACTGAGGATCAAAGGTTTACTACATATTAGCATTTCTGTTTAGGTCCTAAATTCATAATATGTGAATTTTAGTTTAGGTCCTAAATTCATAATTTGTCCCTAGTACTTAATTCATTTATAGTCTCAACCTTAAATAGATGAATAGATGAATAGAATAATTTCATTAGTTGTTAAATAAAGTGACATTAGCTTTGAATGTTTCCTTAACGTGCTTCACTTAAATGTCAAAAGGAATCACTAGCATCTTTTTTTTACTTCATATTTAATATACAGTTATTTTGGGGCACCTGGGTGGCTCAGTCGTTAAGCGTCTGCCTTCGGCTCAGGTCATGATCCTAGGGTCCTGGGATCGAGCCCCGCATCGGGCTCCCTGCTCGGCGGGAAGCCTGCTTCTCCCTCTCCCACTTCCCCTGCTTGTGTTCCCTCTCTCGCTGTGTCTCTCTCTGTCAAATAAATAAAATCTTTAAAAATATATATATATATATATATATATATATATATATATATACAGTTATTTTTCACTTGATCCATGAAATTTGTAATTTCATGTAACACCATCCAATCTTCTCAATGTCTTTCATGTTCTACATCCGAAAGCCCTCATCCTGTTAGTTTGAACTCATCTCATAGTTACCCCTCCCTCTCCCCACTACACCTCCCCACCATTTTTCTGTTTTCACTTTCTCTCTTGTTATTTTACTTTTCATTTTCTTCTCTAAATTTTTTTTTATTATTAACTCTTTCAAGCATAGAGATTAGAAGTAATAATATGTCAAAGAAAGACTCACGGATCCATCACTTTTTCTGGTAAATTTTAACATTTCATCATACTTGACTTAGTAAAAACAGAACACTGCACAGACAATTGAGACCCTATACTCCATCCCTATCTCTATAGAAAATCTCTATCCAGATTTGGGGTTTATCATCTACCTGCATATCTTTATATTTTCTTTATGTGTAACTATAAATCATTGTACATAGGTTTGCATGTATTTAAACATTATATAAATTTTATATATAAGTATATATCCTTATGCAATCTGTACAGAAGTGACTAATTTTAACAGTAAAATTTACTAATATTTTCCCTCAAGGTTTATACTTCCAGTTTTTCTTTAAGGATCTTTCCCTAACCCAAGATTATAAAAATATTCTCCATTAATTTTTTTTAATCAAGGCATTAACATTTATGTCTTTAACCCATAGCTTTGTAGATAATGTGAAGTTAGAATCTAAATTTATGGGAGGTTTTTTCCATGTGGATAATCAATTATCCCAGCACCATGTATTGAATAATCTATATTTTCTGCAGATTTTCATTTCTGTCATTTTATTTTTCCATATGAGTAGGAATGTTCTGTGCTGGTACATCTTTCCATTTGTCTTTCTTTGCGCAGATATTGTACCTTCTTAATCTCTGTAACTTTGAGTAAATCTAGGTATCTGTTCTTTTCGCCTGTTTGGAAAGTGCATTCACTATTTTTTATCTTTCCTTTTATACTGAATTATGGCAAGAACTTGTCAAGTTAAGCAGTTCTGCTTTGAGATCCTGATTTCAGCTATACTACTTTTTACATTTATTTCTTATTTGGGAATTCCAGAAACTCAATGGTAAGCTAGATTTAAATCCCATTCCTGTGACTACAAATTCTCATCAAAGACTTCATTTTTCTGTCCCCAGCCCAGGCTGAGAGTTAAGCTTCCTTGTTGTCTTCTGTGTCAATGGACAGATGTTTTGTGGTTCAACCATTTCCAATGATTATTCCTTTAAAGAATTCAGCTATAAAGGGGGAGGAAGGGTAGGTGTCTCAATACCACTCCCCTCCATGAACTGGCCCAAAGCCATGTCTTCTGTTCACATAAACATCATAACTAAGATCCTAGCTTTCTCATGCCGACAATGTCTTTTTTCCCCCTGAACCTCTATTCTCACCAGAGACAACCACAGTTATTGGTTTTCCTACTTAACACTGTCATCTCTAAATCCCTCTCTGTTTAAAAAGATTTTTAAATATGTTAGCTAGCAAATCTATTTGTTTTGTTTTTGAGTTTTTATTTGAATTCCGGTTAGTTAGCATACAGTGTAATATAGTTTCAGGTGTACAATATGGTGATTCAACACTTACATATAACATCTGGTGCTTTTGTAGTGGGAGGGTTTTCTGGTTCCTTAGTTCAAAAAATTGCTGGAAATAAATATCATTTCTTTTCCTATTCAATTATAATTGTATAGATAATTGGCAAGAACCTTGTACATAATAAGCCAAACATAAACATGAATAGAATGTTGTTTTCCATTATAAGTGAAAATACTCTTTTCAAATAATGGCCATAATCATTAACCATTTTATTTCTTTTAAAGATTTTATTTATTTATTTGGCAGATAGAGAGAGAGCACAGTAGGTAGAGCGGCAGGCAGAGGGAGAGGGAGAAGCAGGCTCTCGCCAAATGGGGAGCCTGACGAGGGACTCGATCCCAGGACCCTGGGATCATGACCTGAGCCAAAGGCAGCCGCTTAACCGACTGAGCCACCCAGGCACCCCAATCATTAACCATTTTAAAGTATATATACTGAGTTGGCATTGTTATGGAAAAATAATAGCAACAAAATTAAAATAAATATTAATAAAATTTACCAATCATTAAGCACTTATGATGTGTCAGTTACTACCAATCCTTATAATAATTCTCAATTTCCTTCAGGAAACTAGCATTGGTTAAGTAAAGTTATTTGTAATTGTGCAGCAAATTTGATGACTCAACTGGAAATAAGGATCCATCAGTTTCTAACTCCAAAGTTGGATATCTTTCTACATTAAGGACTTCCATATGTCTTTCATGGATCTTAATTCATAAAGCACAATTATTTACTTTGGATGTTTATTTGTGAGCTCTTTAACTCAAGCTTGCCTGAGGAAAACCTATGTTACTTTTCTCTTTATTCACTATATTCACCTCCATCGGCTTGTATATCCAGAATGTATTTTTAATATGTAAACTTGTTTAAGTTGTTACAAATAGAGATTAAAGTCATAAAAATATGCAAGATACAATTAAGTGTAGAGACTGTATTTTATTTAATCTCACTTCCTCATATAGTACCTGATTTTCTACATAAATAAAATCAAAATGATCTGAAGATGTTTTATCTAAGGACTTCATAAATTACCTTATAGTTCATAAATAAAATATATTATAAACATAATTCTTAGAAATTATTGAAAACTCAGGCCTTAGCAACTATGTCTATTAAAAAAATTTTTTTGGTGTAGAAATAAAGAGAAAAACTGAGCTTAAGATCTAAAAATTTAAGGGCGCCTGGGTGGCTCAGTTGGTTAAGCGACTGCCTTGGGCTCAGGTCATGATCCTGGAGTCCCTGGATCGAGTCCCGCGTCGGGCTCCCTGCTCGGCGGGGAGCCTGCTTCTCCCTCTGACCCTACCCCCTCTCGTGTGCTCTCTCTCTCTCTCTCATTCTGTCTCAAATAAATAAATAAAATCTTTAAAAAAAAATAAAAAAAGATCTAAAAATTTAAAATAATAATTTTCTCATGTAGCTATTATGAGTATCAGTCAACAAAGCAAAAAATAAAGGAGTTTGTGAATACTAAACCAGCTCTACAAGAAGTATTAAAGGAGACCCTTTGAGCAGGAAAGACAGACCAAAAGCAACAAAGACTAGAAAGGAACAGAGACAATCTACAGGAAGAGCGAGTTTACAGGTAATACAATGGCACTAAATTCATACCTATTAATAATTATTCAGAATGTAAATGGAATCAATGCTCCAATCAAAAGACATAGAGCATCAGAATGAATTAAAAAAGCAAGACCCATTGATATGCTGCTTGCAGGAGACTCATTTTACATTCAAAGACACCTCCAGATTGAAAGTGAGGGTATGGAGAACCATCTGTCATGCTAATGGACATCAAAAGAAAGCTGGAGTAACCATACTTGTATCAGACAAACTAGACTTTAAACCAAAGACTGTAATAAGAGATGAAGAAGGGCACTATATCATAATAGCAAATTTGTGCATAATTATCATAATAAAGGACTATCCAAAAAGAAAATCTAACAATTGTAATTATTTATGCCCCCAACTTGGGAGCAGCCAAATATATAAATCAATTAATAGCAAACTTAAAGAAACTCATTGATAATAATATAATAATAGTAGGGGACTTAAACACCCTACTCCCAGCAATGGACAGATCATCTAAGCAGAAGATCAACAAGGAAACAAAGGCTTTGAATAACACACTGAACCAGATGGACTTAACAGACATATTCAGAGCATTTGATCCTAGAGCAGCAGAATACACATTCTATTCAAGTGCACATGGAACATTCTCCAGAAGAGATCACATGCTGGGTCACAAATCAGGCCTCATCCAGTACAAAAAGATTGAGATCATACCATACATATTTTCAGACCACAACTCTATGAAAACTGAGTTTAACCACAAGAAAAAAAATTTGGAAAGACCACAAATACATGGAGATTAAAGAACATCCTGCTAAAGAATGAATGGGTTAACCATGAAATTAAAGAATAAATTTAAAAAAAAAAAAACATGGAAGCAAATGAAAATGAAAACATGACAGTCCAAAACCTTTGGGCTACAGTAAAGGCAGGAAGTATTTAGCAATACAGGCCTTCTTCAAGAAGCAAGAAAAGTCTCAAATACACAACCTAACCTTACATCACGGACTGGAAAAAGAACAGCAAATAAGGTCTAGAACCAGCAGAAGGGGAATAATAAAGATTAGAGCAGAAATAAATGATACAGAAATAAAAAGAAATAGGAGAACAGATCAATGAAACTAGGAGATGGTTCTTTGAAAGAATTAACAAAATTGATATACCCCTAGCCAGATTTACCAAAAACAAAAGAGAAAGGACCTAAATAAATAAAACCAGGAATGAAAGAAGAGAGATCACAACCAACACTGCAGAAATACAAACAATTATAAGAGAATATTATGAGTAGTTATATGCCAAAAAATTGGGCAATCTGGAAGAAGTGGATAAATTCCTAGGAACATATAAACTACAAAACTGAAACAGGAAGAAATAGAAAATTTGAACAGACCCATAACCAGCAAAGAAGTTGAATCAGTAATCAAAAATTCTCCAATAAACAAGAGTCCAGAGCCAGACGGCTTCCCAGGGAAATTCTACCAAACATTTAAAGAAGAATTAATACCTATTTTTCTGAAGCTGTTCCAAAAACAAAGAAAGGGAGAGAAAACTTCCAAACTCGTTCTATGAGGCCAGCATTACCATGACTCCAAAACCAGACAAAGACCCCACTAAAAAGAGAATTACAGACCAATATCCCTGAGCATGGATATAAAAATTCTCAACAAGATACTAGTTAATTGAATCCAACAGTACATTAAAGGATTATTCATGATGATCAAGTCAGACTTATTCCTGGGCTGCAGGGGTGGTTTGATATCTGCAAATCAATCAATGTGATACAACAAATTAATAAAAGAAAGGATAAAAACCATATGGTTCTCTCAATAGATGCAGAAAAAGCATTTGACAAAATATAGCATCCTTTCTTGATAAAAACCCTCAAGAAAGTAGGGATAGAAGGAACATACTTCAACATCATAAAGGCTGTATATGAAAGACCCACACTGAATATCATCCTCAATGGGGAAATACTGAGAGCTTTTCCCCTAAGGTCAGGAACATGACAGGGATGTCCACTCTTATCACTATTATTCAACACAGTACTGGAAGTCCTAGCCTCATCAGTCAGGCAACAAAAAGAAATAACAAGCATCCAAACTGGCAAGGAAGAAGTCAAACTTTCACTCTTTGCAGATTACATGATACTCTATCTAGAAAACCTGAAAGACTCCACCCAAATAATTGCTAGAACCAATACATGAATTCAGCAAAGTCTCAGGATATAAAATGCAACACACAGAAATCTGTTGCATTGTTTTTTTTTTATTATGTTATGTTAATCACCATACATTACATCATTAGTTTTTGATGTAGTGTTCCACGATTCGTTGTTTGCATAAAACACCCAGTGCTCCATGCAGAACTTTAATACCCCTTTAATACCCATCACCAGGCTAATAAGTCAATCAGAGAAAGACATGTATCATATGACCTCACTGATATGAGGAATTCTTAATCTCAGGAAACAAACTGAGGGTTGCTGGAGTGGTGGGGGGTGGGAGGGATAGGGTGGCTGGGTGATAGACACTGGGAAGGGAATCTGTTGCATTTCTATACACCAATAAGGGAGCAGCAGAAAGAGAAATCAAGGAATCAATCCCATTTATAATTTCACCAAAAATCATAAGATACTTGGGAATAAACCTAACCAAAGAGGTAGAAGATCTGTACACTGAAAACAATAGAACACTTATGGGAGAAATTGAAGAAGATACAAAGAAATGGAAAAACATTCCATGCCCTTGGATTGGAAGAGCAAATATCGTTAAAATGTCTATACTACCCAAAGCAATCTACACATTCAATGCAATCCCTATCAAAATAACACCAGCATTTTTCACAGAGCTAGATCAAACAATTCTAAAATTTTTATGGAACCAGAAAAGACCCTGAATAGCCCAAGTATGTTGAAAAAGAAAAGAAAAGCAGGAAGCATCACAATTCCGCACTTCACACTGTATTACAATGCTGTAATCTTCAAGGCAGTATGGTACTGGCACAAAAACAGACACATAGATCAATGGCAATGGACCCACAGCTGTATGGTCAATTAATCTTCAACAAAACAGAAAAGAATATCCAATGGAAAAAAGACAGTCTCTTCAACAAATGGTGTTGGGAAAACTGGAAAGCAACACGCAGAATGAAACTGAACACTTTCTTACACCATACACAAAAATAAATTCAAAATGCATGAAAGAACTAAATGTAAGACAGGAAAACATCAAAATCCTAGAGGAGAACATAAGCAGCAACCTCTTTGACCTTGGCCACAGCAACTTCTTATTAGACATGTCTCCGGAGGCAAGGGAAACAAAAGCAAAAATGAACTATTGGGATCTCATCAGGATAAAAAGCTTCTGCTCAGTGAAGGAAACAATCAACAAAACTAAAAGGCAATGGACAATTACATACTTTGCTTTTATAATTGAAATTTTGAAATCAAACATGTCTTGATTTTTCTGTTCTATTGAATCGCTATGTTCAGGATGTTTTGGAAAGGTGGGGGCAGGGACTCTTTCATAAGCACTTGTTTTATTTTGTGTGTGTGGAGTATAAAGGCTACAACCTTACTGTAAAAATTAATAAAATGAAACAATCACCACCACTGTCAAAAAAAAAAAAAAAGGCAATGGACAGAATGGGAGAAGATATTCACAAATGACATCAGATAAAGGGTTAGTATCCAAAAATCTATAAAGAACTTATTAAACTCAACACCCTCCCCCCAAAAAAATATTCAGTCAAGTAATGGGCAGAAGACATGAATAGACACTTTTCCAAAGAAGGCATCCAGAAGGCCAACAGACACATGAAATGATGCTCAACATCACTCATCATCAGGGAAATATAAATCAAAACCACGATGAGATACCACCTTACACCTGTCAGAATGGCTAAAATTAACAACTCAAAAAACAGATGTTAGTGAGGATGTAGAGAAAGGGGAATTGTTTTGCACTGTTGATGGGAATGCAAGCTGGTGCAGACACTCTGGATAACAGTATGGAGGTTCCTCAAAAGTTAAAAATAGAACTACCCTACCACCCAGTAATTGCACCAATAGGTATTTATCCAAAGGATACAAAAATGCTATTTGAAGGGGCACATACACCCCAATGTTTATAGCAGCTGTATCAACAATAGCCAAATTATGGGAAAAGTCCAAATATCCATTGACTGATGAATAAAGATGTAGTAGATATATCACTATATATATATATATACATATATAAAATGGAATATATATATATATATAGAATAGAATATTACTCGACAATCAAAAAGAATGAAATCATGCCATTTGCAACAACATAGATGGAACTAGAGTATATTATGTTAAGCAAAATAAGTCACTCAGAGAAAAACAAATACATGATTTCATTCATATGTGGAATTTTTTTGAGACTCACATAATGGGGTGTTTATTTAGATGATCCCAAATATGATTACAATAATTTTTAGATTGTCATCAAAATGAAAATACAAAGGGTGCCTGGGTGGCTCAGTCGGTTAAATGTCTGTCTTCAGCTCAAGTAGTGATCCAGAGGTCTTGGGATCAAGTCCCACACTGGGCTCCCTTCTCTGTGGGGAGTCTGCTACTCCTTCTGGCTCTGCCTCTCTCTCTGTCTCTAATGAATAAATAAATAAAATCTTAAAAAAAAATGAAAACACAAGATTTAAAAATTCTTGCAGAACTCCTAGGTCTCCATGAATTGTTGCTACAATTTGTAAAATACTATATCCGCATAAATGAAAATTCATATTACAAGTTATCTAAATTTTTGTGGGCTGTCTTGGAAACTAACCCTTCATATAAAAAGATTTGTCTGAGGATGTGCCAAATCCAAAATAATGGACTTACAAGTAGGCCTCAAAATACAACCTACTGATGAGTTTTCACTGCCTAGATATTTTTTGGATCGTCAGTAGGATGAAAAGAAAAAAATGTTCTAAAATAACTTTCTCAGACTATTCTAAAATCTAGTGTCTCTTTGTCATCTATCAAAAACAACATATGTGGAATTTAAGAAACAAAACAGATGAACATAGGGGAAGGGAAAGAAAAATAAAATAAGATAAAAACAGAGAGGGACACAGACCATAAGAGATACTTAAATATAGAGAACAAACTGAGGTTTGCTGGAAGGTAGGTGGGTGGGGGCATGGGCTAAATGGGTGATGGGTATAAAGAATGGCACTTGGGATGAGCACTGAGTGTTATACGTAAGTGATGAATCACTAAATTCTACTCCTAAAACCAATACTACACTATATGTTAGCTAACTTGAATTTAAATATAAACAAATAAATAAATAAATATCAGTCAACAAATTCAAGTGTGTTGGCACTTGGGTGGCTCAGTTGGTTAAGCGACTACCTTTGGTTCAGGTCATGATCCTGGGGTCCTGGGATCGAGTCCCACATCGGGCTCCTTGCTCAGCGGGGAGCCTGCTTCTCCCTTTCCCTCTGCCTGCCACTCCCCCTGCTTGTGCTCTAAATAAAATCTTTAAAAACAAAACAAAACAAAAAACAAATTCAAGTGTGCAAAATCTTCATTTTTCTAAAGTAAACGTATTGTCTATACAAGTTTAGACTTAACTATGAAATAAGCCAATGAAACTTATTACCACAACATACTTTAGACCATGTGGTCCCAGAATTGTCTTGCTCTTTTCCATGGTATTAACCAAAAAATAGGACACATTTCTATCATCCTGTTAACCTCTTCCAGGATTGGCCCTGAGCAGATAGTTACAACCTCTCATCTCCCCAGAACAGAAGTTTCTTGCTGCTACCAGACTTTTCTTTTCTTCTACAATAGAATCTTTATCTAATCTAGGGACAGAGGTAGCATTTCTATTGCCCTCAAAATCTATATTTTATATTCTGACTTAAGTGTTTGAACTTCAAAAGCCAATAATCATCTCTTTTTTGTTGCTGTTTTTTCTCTCTGCATATTGTGTAACATTCTTCCCGGAAGCAAAGAAAACCACCAGTCTTCTTGGATGTTTGAGACAGGTTGGGGTGGACAGAAAGGGTAAAGGAATTTCCAAAGAAATGGATGATTTGCCTGCTCTATCAGTAAAGAAGAGAGAAGTCTTGGAAGCCAACAGAAGTTGGCTTTAAACATGAATAGAGATATTAGCTTGAATCACAGAAAATTATTAATTTGCTGACATTTTTTACCTTATAAAAAGACAATTTAGGGGCACCTGGGTAGCTCAGTTGGTTAAGTGTCCAACTCTTGATTTTGGCTCAGGTCATGATCTCAGGGTTATTGAGCCCACACTGGGTGTGGATCCTGCTTAAGATTCTCTCTCTCCCTCTGTCCCACACCCCACCCTTCCTCTTTAAAAAAAAAAAAAAAAGACAATTTCATATGTTTCAACCTAATGTAAGTATATACATGTTATAATGAGTCAGTTCATGAGTTTAACATATTATCTCTTTAACAGGGAAATCAAGCACCATTCTGAATCAATACAGTCTATATTATTCTGTAGAGGAGGAATATAATTCCTTTCATAATGCCGTCCTAGGAGATGAGGGTCATGAACCCTCCATCTATGAATTAAATAATGTAAAAACCATTTGGAAAGATTCCAAATACCTAGACAGTGGCACAGGGCACTTTGTTGGTAAGAGGATGTACACTGGAACCAGCTGGCTTTGGTTCTAACCCAAGATTAGCATTTGCTAGCTGAATGATCCTTTTGTACCTCAATTTTTTTATCTATAAAGAAGGGATAATAATAGTACCTAACTCATAGGGTTTTTATGAGGATTAAATTGTCGACCTCTGAGGGCTCCTGGGTGGCTCAGTTGGTTAAGCGACTGCCTTCAGCTCAGGTCATGATCCTGGAGTCCCGGGATCGAGTCCCACATCAGGCTCCCTGCTTGGTAGGGAGTCTGCTTCTCCCTCTGACCCTCTCATGCTCTATCTCATTCTCTCTCTCAAATAAATAAATAAAATCTTTAAAAAAAAAACAAAAAAAACTTGTCGACCTCTGAGAGTCGGGGACCTGGGGCGGCGAAGGAACTGAGAAAAAGAGACGACAGTATAGCGAGGCACAGGGGACCCGGAGCAAACAGCCCGAGGTGCCGAGGTTTATTTTCCATAATCTAATATACCTTCTACAATGATATAGATCTATAATGATTTACAGCAGGGGCTTAGTAAGGCACATTCCTCCACGTACACAAGGTTAGTTAAGTGAAGCGGTGGGAGTGGAGAAGGAATAAAGAAATCTGTAACTGGCTGTGATCAATTAATTGTAAACACCGTTGTACTCGGACTTTAACACAGGATAAGAGAACAAAGAAGGGAATGCACAGTGTGCTGTTTACAGCTGGCTTCCTATCTACAAAACATCTTCTGCTGCGTACTTTAGAACAGACCTCACACATCCCAAGGGCATTTCACTCTGATCCTTTCGGGTTATTTTTAACCCTGCAATCTCGAGTTTTCTCAGAGATCTCAGAGTCTGAACGAACATGCACCAGTGGTCATTGCGGCGTTCTGTTTCCCACATTAAATGAGTTAATGCTTCTAAGTACTTGTCAGAACAGTGCTTTGGTACATTCTGTGTTATGTGCATATTGTTTAGTATCATGATTAGATGTTATGGGTTGAATTGTGTCCCCCAAAGATTCATATGTTAAATTCCTAACCCCCAGTACCTCCGAATATGATCTTGTTTGGAAATAGGATTGTTGCAGATACAGTTCAGATAAAATAGTGCTGCAGCAGGATAGGACAGGAGGGTCAATTGTGGACACAGTGACAGACATGCACTCAAGAAGAACATTTGTGAGGATGAAGGCAGAGATATCGTACTGATTGCTTCTATAAGTCAAAGACCGGCAGAGATTGTCAGCAAACCACCAGAAGCTGAGGGCAAAAGCATGGAACAGATTCTTCCTCACACCCTCAGAAGGAGCCAACTCTGCTGACCGCTTGATCTTGGATATCTAGCCTCTAGAACTGTGGGACAATATATTTCTGTTGTGTTAGCCCAGTCTGTGGCATTTTGTTACAACAGCCCTGACAAACTAATATATTAGATAAAACATGCTAGTCTAGAAATGTGATCAAGAAGTCTGAAAAGAAATCCACTTTCTCTTTTAAAAGACATCCTCTTTCCTTAAACAGAGTACTGTTTGACAGAGAGTAGCCTGCCCAACTACTGACCACAGCAAGGCAGAACACTGGCCTTGAACTGCGTGGACAGCATACTGGGAGAGTGTAATAGGACACTGGCAGCCTAGGAATTCTCAATACTGGCTAAGCAGGCTTTCTGCACTCATACACATGGCCAGGATGGGTTTCACTGTGATGTGTGTTATGTGTTCTTCCAACTCCAAAAATACCCGAGCCAACATGTCCGATATTCCTTCCTTCATTCATTCGTTCATCCATTCATTGAGAAAGCATGTGAGCAGGGGGAGGGGCACAAGGAGAAGGAGAGAATCGTAAGCAGGCCCTGCACATAGCCCAATGCAGAGCTCCATCTCACAACCCTGAGATCATGACCTGAGCTGAAATCAAGAGTCAGATGCTTAACGGACTGAGCCACCCAGGCGCCCCATCCTGTCCAGTATTTAAATTTAATATCAACTACAACTCGGGATTGACTTAAAATTATCGTAATATATATTTCTTTCCTCATTGAAAAATGAAGAAGTAGAAGGATTATTACATTATCCAATCAAACATTTTCATTCAAATGAATGAGACATTTCTGGTGAAATGTCTTGATATCTAATTTATTTGTTTCATTTCTTCATCCCTCTACATGTAAGGCTCTTGCCCCTTTTTAGTTCTGTTATCTGTGAGCCCCCTAAATAGAATTTAACCCTTAACTTTATGATTCACCTCTGAAAAAGTACAATGTTAATCCCACCTTTCCGAGTTATTTGTCAGGTTTTTGAAAACAGGAAACATGCTTTACTTTATTCAAGAACAAGTTATTGTGAAGTGTCCAGAAAAGACAAATCTATAGAGACAGGAATGAGACTACTGTCAGGGGCTGGGGTGAGACTGCAAATGGGCACAAAGGATCTTTTGGGAGTGATGGATATATTCTCAAATTAGATTGTGGTGATGGTTGCACTGCTGTACATATTTATGAACATTGAATTTTATAATCAAAATGAATGAATTTAATGGCATGTAAGTTATTCCTCAACAAAGCTATTAAAAATAAGTTGTTGATCATTTTGAACAAAAATATTTCTCTACACTAGCATGTTCATAGCCAGCAACATGGAGCTGTACACATGGGAGTCGAATGGAGGAGCTTAGGGTTGTAGAAAATGCTGTTGCCATAGTGCAGCTAATTAACATCTTTAATATCCATCCCATTTTCCTTCTATTAGCAAAAGTATCTCTGGCCACCCTTGCCATGGGAACAGTCTTAGCATTTGCTTATGTGTGCTTCTTTATTACGTTTTACAATCTTCATCTAAGGAAAAGCTAGTTGATCCCAAAAGGAACCGACTGTCTAATATTTGGGCAGCACCCACTATATTTTACATTCAAGCTATTGTCATTTGAGAAAGATTATTTACCATGACAAATCTTAAATGGGAAATGAAACAACATTTAACTAGAAAAACGTTTGTCGTATGTTCATCGCAAGAGGGAAAAACAAACTTCCCTTTCAAGTGGTTTTAATTATTCAGTCTTTGACGTGATTTCCGTATAATCCAACCCAAATGTTGCCTGATTCTTCTTTGCCAATTCTGATGAATAGTGCAACAACATACTCCACTGTTTAAAGAAGAATCCTTTCCCTTTCCAGACCTTGTGAATTCCATACTCAAAGCTTTCTGACTTCCCAAGAAAACTGAGTCACTAAACCAGAGTTTACGTTAATTGAGTTTCATACGTCTAAAAGCCCCTTTTAGATCCATTTTTAGAACAAACTTTCAAGAGCCAGATCAACGTAACCTAAAATCCCAGGCTCCCTATCTGCCAGCTACCCATATTGGAAGTCTTTACTATTCCCCTAGAAAGACACAAAGTCCCACGTTATTTTTTCAGTGTTACCTTGCGTAATAATTTAATTGCATTTTCCAGTCCATTGTTCTCTGACCCACTGATACTCCGTACTCATTTCTGCCAAGGAGTCCTGGTTGCTCTTAAAGGCAGAGACCATGTCTTTATTCATATTCAAATGTCCAACACATGAAACTGTTCAATCCCACCCATTTTTCAAGAGCCATCCCAACGCTACTATCCCTTCCATAATATATTTCTATCACCAGCCAGATATAATTACCTACTCCTTTTATATCATCTCTATATTGTACCACTTTAAATACACGTATTATGTTCTCTTTTGTTATATAGTAATTTGATTATCCTTCTTATTCCCCATCATACTGTAAGCTTATGAATATAAAAGGTATGTTTACTAACTTGTGTTTTCCATTCTGCCTCCAACCCCCAATCTCACCCAGTGTCATTCTCAGAATTAGAAAGTGCTCAATAAGACCAATTAAATCAAATAGTTTGGGTATGCCATCCTCACTTATAATTATAATATCCATGAATATCAATTCAAATGGCACAAACAAGGAACAAACATGCTTTATCTAGTTTATTTGTCTAAGGAGCAAGAAATATTTGTGGGTTTTTTTTAAAGATTTATTTATTTACTTTAGAGAGAGAGCATGCAAGTAGAGGGAGGGGCAGGGGGAAAAGAGAGAGAGAATCTGAAGCTGACTCTGCACTGAGGACAGAGCCCGATGCGGGGCTCGATCCCATGACCCATGAGATCATGAGAATCAGATGATTGACTGAGTCGCCCAGGTGCCCTGGAGCAAGAAATATTTGTATTCAATGAAAAGAATTTCTCTGTGAAAATTTTGAAGGGAATACATCTCTACCAGTATTCCTTTGCCAGAGTATCTCACAAAGCTCTCCATGTCTCTTATTTTGCAAGTTTTCCTCAGCATCTTAGATGATTTTTATATCACTCTACCTTCTGATATAGAAAGCAAGATGGTGTAGTAGATAAGGCGCGTTCTTTGTAGTCATACAGACCCAGTTCCAAACTATATATAGTTCAGCTGTACGACCTAAGCACATTGCTTACCCTGAATTTCAGATTACTGACCTATAATATGAAAACCAAAATAACAACCTCATGTGGTTATTGTGAGGATTATAGACGTTTAAGGCACTCTTTACCATGCCTGGCATAATAAAGGTACTAAAAAATATTGAATTAAAGGTACCAATTCAACTAAACAAATATTTATTGAGTGCCTGCTGAGGGTCATGCATTAATTTGTTCTGATGACCCAATAATGAATAAGACAGGCATAGGTTCTCCTCTCCCAGAGCTCAGAGTCCAGAAGGAGACAGATGCTTGAAGATGCAAATGTAGCACCTGTGACAAGCCCAGTAATGCAGAAGCAAGTACAGAGTGCTTTTAGGGCCCAAATGAGGGACACCTATGGAAACACAACAGACTTTTTTCACTCTTCTGACATCTTCAAACCTCAGAGGAAACTCAGTACCTACAAAGTATAGTCATTATTAACAATAAAATCTATTTGCTAATCCAGTGCTGGGGCTCAGAGTAAGGTGCCAGAGACCATCAGAGAATCATCATGCTTTTAGGGCATGCCACGTTCTAGGGTCCACAAGCACAGTCTCATGGGGAAATAGGAATCAAATCTACACACAAATATCCACCCTTTAGATTTATAGAAGAGCCTCAAGACAAAAGCATAGTCAATATACATGCCTTCCATTTGCATATTTTCCTATCTTGGGAAATAACTTAAAACTCAATGTGAAGAGACAGGGACTCTGCAAAGCAGATGCCCCTGTTATGCTTCTAAAACCTTTCTTCATTTCCTAAAATAGCATGCTAATTTTAAAAGGCAAAATAATAAAAGGCATACAGGGTGGTGAACGGAAAAGTTTCAAAGCTCACAAGACCAATTTCTCATTATAAGTGGCCCCTGGGGAGTGATGAGAAACTTGTCAAAGAGGAACCTGTTTGGCTATTTTACACTTCACTGTACTTACAGCAACGCTACCCGGCCAAGAATGTTCTGAGGAAGAAACAACACGAGTTTAGGTAAATGAAGTCTAGTGGCTTCGCTGTTTTAGCACAAATGACAACTGGGACAGAAGGGCCATATTCTCTGCCTCTGAACAGGGTTGACAAAGGGCTGCAGGAGGGAGGGCATACCCCCTCTACAACCCCATCCCCAGACTGGCATCTACTACCCTCTTCTTTTTTTTTTTTTTTTTTAAGATTTTATTTATTTATTTATTTGAGAGAGAGAGTGAGAGAGAGAAAGAGCACAAGAGGGGGGAGCGGGAGAGGGAGAAGCAGACTCCCTGCTGAGCAGGGAGCCCGATGCGGGACTCGATCCCGGAACTCCAGGATCATGACCTGAGCCGAAGGCAGTCGCCCAACCAACTGAGCCACCCAGGCGCCCTACTACCCTCTTCTTAACTCTGCCCGCTCTTCTCTGCACCCAGCACAGGGGCAAAAGTGCATGTTGTGACCTGTAGCCTAATTCTCAATGTCTTGACCAAGCACAGCCTAGAAAAGCCTTGTACTTCCCTTAGTCTTCCTTTGATTTCAAATATTGTTCTTTCTTATAATCAAAATGCTTTCCTTGACTATGGCTTCCAGATAGTTGACAAATGCTCACAAGTCACCATTATATTTCCATAAAGTGGCATGCTCAGAGCTCTTATTCATCCCCATTTCTCACACCTGGATTCTTTGTAAAAGTGAGTATGCTCCCCAGCTCGGAGATTGGAATATGAAGAATAACTTAAGGCTTCTATGTCATCAACTGGAAAAAACAGTGAAACAAAAGACTAAATACTGTAAGATAAACAAACACCCTTGTAATTAGTGCTCTGGTTCTTGCTCAGCAGTGAGGAACAGAATGGAAGATCTCCCACTAAATGCACTGGACGGAGTCTCCTCCGAGACAAACAGCTGCTGAAAACTGCTGGAAGGTTGATGAAGTCCTAAAATCAATCTAATTAAGAGCCATGAGATACTGAGTCTCGATTTCCTCTTCTGATAAGTGAAGATAGTAAGATCTATCTCTTAAGGTTGTTAAAAGGATTGGGGGAAGTCCTGAGCTCACTATGCACATTGCAAGACCTATATAAATCATACTTAGTAGTAGTAGTATCATCCTAATTACTAAACACTCCATAATAACCTTGGAACATCTGTAAGCACAGAATGCAACAGAACTCCTCAAATATACCAGTAATGGAACTGACTGCCTGCAAGACATGTGTGGTATAAGGGAAAAAAGCCCTGAACCAGAAGCTACTAGATCTAGTCACTAGAGACTGCACGCTTAGCTGTGAGACCTGAGCCATTCATACCCCTTTCTCTTTCAAATTTGTCATTTGAAAATTCAAGGAGTCGACCTAAATTGTTTCTAATGGCTCTGAGAGCTCACAGACTATCATTTTAATGGATCCTCTAGATTAAGCAAGACCCACCTACAATATTTGTGAGACCTAATGTCTTGGGTCTGACTCCATACTTTATGAGGAAATATATACAACTAGATAATATACTGGAGGTATTTGTGGGGAAGTGGGTGGCTATTACCTACAAGATATCTCCCTAGAGCGCCTGGGTGATGCAGTTGGTTAAAGTGCCGGACTCCTGGTTTCAGCTCAGGTCTTGATCACAGAGTCTACTTATGTTTCTCTCTCCCTCTGCCCCTCCCCACCCTCCACTCTCTCTCTCTTTCTTTCTCCCCACCCCCTCTCCAGTAAATAAATAAATAAATAAATAAATAAATAAGATATCTCCCTAGAGAACTGCTAATTAGAACAACTGAACACCTAAACTTCTTTAACCCAGAACCACATCCTCCTAGGCAACTCTACTAGACCCCAAATTTATTTATTTCTGTTAAAGGAACCAGCTGATGTGCCGATTGATAAAGAGCCTATCTCTTAGGAACTTGGAGCACTTGACAGATCCTATCACATTAAAACTGTTAGTTGTTGGAGGGCAGCTAACATGAAAAGTCATCCTACTGATAAGTAATCTGAAACACAGAAAGTAAGTGAATTTCTCTTGAGCACCAAGTTACATTAACTCTCCAAATTCTGTGGACTCATAAGGCCTCCTAATTAGGGCAACTGCAGTTGCCAGGCAACTGTGATGTCCCCTGTTATGGATCTCTTACCTATCAGCCACTGCTGTGCTTCTCCCCCAGGCTGAGACCCCAGCCCTGGCTCTGTGCCCCCCCCATCCTACCTTACCACTTCCACCTTTACTCCACCAGAAGCATCACCTCTCCATTCTCAGCAACTCCATGGTCAAACGCCCTCCTGATGCTTATCCAGTCATAATGTTAGGAGGATTATTTAAATGCCTTCCCTCTAAACCCCATTCTAGAGAATAGAATTTTCCGTAGCCCAAATTGAAATTTACCCAAAATCTGCCTTTGTTTCTATCCCCTGGCCATCTCTGTGCCCTTATAGCAAGACAAGTGCAAAATGAAAATGAAAGACCCTTCGTTAAAAAAAAAAATTATGAACAGAGCATTTAAGCAAGCTCCAGGCCCCAGGTAAATGTAGGCCATGTCACAACATGGAGCTGCCCCTAACCCCCAGTGTCGCCTCTTGAGTTCTAAACATCTCTGCGGATGCATACTCTGGCACCTTCATCAACCCTGAACTATTTCCTCTCTCCTTACAGCAACCTCAAGCAATTTTTTTTACCAATCCCTCAGCTCCACAGGTTTATCTTGTGCACCATTGACATTTGCTATTCTCCTCTCTCAACCCCTCAGGGAGATTGTCAGCTAATTACTTCACTAGATGAACAGTGTTATCTGCACAATCATCCTCACGCTCCCATGTCAAATATGGCTTCCAAAACCCTGGCTGCATTTTTATTGACTTATCTGTCACTAATTGGCCAAAGGAAACCCAGTATGTGGACAGTGTGAATCTCAGTTCTCTGTCAAGTAGCCTTATATATGGTCCACCTAGGATCAGGGCTTGACCCTGGAGAAAGTTTCCTTCGCAGAGTAATGGTGTCTTTTCTCCAGAAAGACAGACAAAACATTTAATTTTTCATTATCTAAAGCCAGTAAAACATCTGTAGGCTAAGAGCAGCTTTGCCAATTAATTAGCAGAGGCCACAGCCCGAATCAATAAACTGTAGCCTAAAAATAAAGCCACACGGTCCCTTTGGAATGCTGCTTGACTTAAAACAGACCTAAGTGGAATATTCCTTAATTACCAGTGTTTCATAATACTTTTTTTGACCCTCTCTTCTCAGGCATGTTTGATTCTCCAGGGTATTTCTAGGCATTGCAATTTAGCAATTTAAATCTGTTTCCAATCTGCAGATAGGATCATTCATCCTACCAAACAACCCTGGGTCTTGGCAGAAAGTAAAAATAAAATAATAAGAAATATATTAGTAAATATATTATCATTTGCATTATCAGATATAACCAGTGTTTTGAACTGCTAGAGTTATTTAGAAAAGTTTGGGTGTTTTTCATTTATCATCAAAATTCAAAGACATGTTGCTTTATGTTATGTTCCTGAAATACTGGGCATCAACTAAATTTCAGAAATTCAAACCAGAGGAATTCATTAAGGAATCTTTATGTAATTCTTTTGTAAAATAAATTACTCTTCTCGGTATGAATAATCATTCCTCACTCTATATTTTTCTATTTTTTTATTTTATCAGATATTTTATCATTTTCTGGTGGCAGGCAGCATATACTCTGTTTCTTTAGAGAATGATGCCCAAACTGCATCATTTGAAACAGATAAGTTAGATTTATTCAACTCAAAAGAAACCATGTAAATAACAATCAAGTGGCAAAACTAACTTCTCAATATGAAATCAATTAATTACAATGAACATAATGTAGCAAGAATGGGGCAGAGTTGTGTAACTACAGCAACTGCGTTACATGTCCTTCTGGTAAAGAAAGGAAAATGGCATAGATACACAGACACATGTGCCTAAAAACTCTTAGCTGTTACATAATTTGAAATGAGACTGTAACATATATATAATTCTGCGGTTTCCAACCAAAAGTAAATCAGAAAGGGAATCAGAGACCTTATAGCAAAAAGAGCACAAAATTTACGGGCCAGGGTTTAACCTCAGCTGCATCACAACTAGTTGTGTGATTTGGGGGCAATGCATAAGAGATCAGAGTCTTTGTCAGTAAAATGGAAAAAAGAATTTAATAACATGAAATTTTTAAACTAGATTATCTCTAAAATTCCTTTAAACTTTAAATTTCTCTGATAGAACTTCTATTTTAAAATGGGGTTGGAGAAGCATGTCTCTGATATAAGCTTTTCAACTTCTTACAGAGACCACCAAGATTTAAATAGAGAAATATTTCCCTTATTGTAAAAGTCTCTTTCACAAAGCTGTTCAGCCAAGGTATTAAAAACCAACCAACTGATGTAAATTTCACACTTCTATTTATCTTCTGCCTAATCACTTAGGAAAGCAATAAGATGGGGGCACCTGGGTGGCTCAGTCAGTTAAGTGTCTGCCTTCAGCTCAGATCATGATCCTGGGGTCCTGGGGTAGAGCCCCGAGTCAGGCTCAGTGGGGAGTCTGCTTCTCCCTCTCCCTCTACCTATCCTGCCCCCCCACCACCACTTGTGTGCTCTCTCTCTCCCTCTGCTCTTTCTCTCAAATAAATAAATAAAATGTTGTTTTTTGTTTTTTGTTTTTTTTAAATAAGATGGAATAAATGCCCACCAACCTGGGGAAAAAAACCCTCAAAATGCCATTTTCCCTAAATTGCTATATTTGAAATTTTTCAATAGACTTAAACAAGTTTCATGGTTTTTTAAATATTACTTTCTGTCATGTTTGAAAATGTGTTTGGGGGGCCCCTGGGTGGCTCAATCAGTTAAGTGTCCGACTTTGGCTCAGGTCATGATCTCAGGGTCCTGGGATCAAGCCCCATCAGGCTCCACACTCAGCAGGGAGTCTGCTTGTCCCTCTCCTTCTGCCCCACCCCCTCCTTGAGCTCTCTGTTTCTCTCAGATAAATAAATAAAATCTTAAAGAAAGGAAAAAGAAAATGTGTTTGGGAAAAAACAAATGTTTGTAATTACTGCCCAGAAATGTTTCTTTTTCAAAATAAAGTCCTACTTCTTGTGTCTCAGTCCCCCTTCTGCTTCCCATTCTACCCCTTTCCTTGGTTTCATCTATAAAAATCACTTGGGTAATCTCTATTGGTCTGATGTCCTGCATTCAGGTTGCCTTACATGATTCTAGTCCACCAAAATTATAACTTTCATCATGGCAATTACTTTCATTTTCCTTTATAATTTTCTTTGAGCCAAATTGCTCTTCTGCTATGTAAAAATGTTTTAAAGATACATTTTCAATATCTGAAAAAAATTATTTGATGGGCTAGTTTTACAGTTGTTAAGGTAACCACCAGGTACTCAAAGCTGAAGGGAAATGCACTTTTTTTTTTTATGGTGGGAAGCATATGAAAGCGGATTTCTAAAGCTCTGGGATCATGTTTTTTTTAAATTCTTTGTTCTTTCTAAAATTTAACATGTTTTAACGAATCTTATTTGCATATCATGTCCTTCCAAAGGTTCTAAGGTATAGTTTTATTATGTTATTCTCAGATCCTAAAGACAAACACTTGCTTTGTTTTATTCTAGTTCCTTATTTGATAGAAACACAAGGACTCCATTGTTGAAATTTGCATGCTTCATAAAAATACGTATTTCAGCAAATTATACTTACAAAGCTTGGCATTTCCAGGTATGTCTCATTAACTACTACACTAATTGTGGGTTATAACAAGGTTACAGGAGAGACACAGGACTATCTCTAAGGAAGATTTGCAATGTGGGAAAATTTAAACAATATGCTCCTTCTTCCCAAACTCCACTCCACAATTTTTATATTAATGAAAATTGGTTAAAGGAACATTAAGGGTAGTTTTTATTTTGGATGAACCACATTAGAAAGGGGATATATTCATTAATTGTTTAAATATTTATTGAGCGGGGCACCTGGGTGGCTCAGTCGTTAAGCGTCTGCCTTCGGCTCAGGTCATGATCCCAGGGTCCTGGGATCGAGCCCCACATCAGGCTCCCTGCTCGGCGGGAAGCCTGCTTCTCCCTCTCCCACTCCCCCTGCTTGTGTTCCCTCTCTCGCTCTATCTCTCTCTGTCAAATAAATAAAGAAAATCTTTAAAAAAAAATTATTGAGCATCTATTATACCAGTCTCAGTGCTATGTCCACATATGCAGTTGAAGCATGTCTGAGAAAAATAGGAGATTCCCTTAGTAAAGGAGGGAGAAGTCATGCAAATCAAGCCTGAGTTCTTTACCTTTCCTTGTACCACCACTGACCAGCTGATGGAAAGACCTATTCTTAAACTGCCTAGCCACTACCTAGCCATTCAGTTCTCTGAGTCCCTGGATATCACATTGACCTACATCACGAATGGTCAGACGGGGCTATACATCCCCATTGCCTGGGGACAGATTCATTTCAAGATTGTCAACAAGTTTTTAGATAGTGATCTGCAGCAGAGCCATTTTAACCTCTGTGGGGAAAAAAAAACCAGGAAACATTACCATGACACAGGTGTGTTCATTCTGCCTTTCCATGGGCAGATACCTTGCAGAAAGTAACAGGCTCATATAAAGAATAAGGGCAGTGAATTGTTTAGGTGATGAGAAACCAGACAGACCTCAGCTTTGCGACCACGTAACCAGTAGACCGGGTATGTGTAAGGCATCTATAGTGCCTTAAAGAAGGCAATAATGGTGCTTTCCCTCTGTGATAACAAAGAAATACTGAAGTTCCAGTTTCCTTGATACTTTCTTACATTTGGTCTTATTAAAAATGAATATATCAAAAAAATAAAAATAAAAATGAATATATCACATTATTTCATATAAAAGAAAATATGGGTTGTGGTAGATAAGATATATCTTGAAATATCTTCTCACTACCAGAAACCTAGAAATGCTAGGAAAAAATATATAACAAATACCACTCCCTCCAATTTAAATGTATACTTAAGCTTGCAAAAAAGTAGAAAAAATCCCCAAGGAAAAACAAAGGGAATCCTAAACCAAAGGATTTAACATATAGCTGAGCTCAGCACTTGCTAATCTCAGTTACCTAGAGGGCTGGCTCTTAGGAGAGCTTTGCAAGTCAGAAAAGGAGATCTCAGGCCGTATCCAGTAGCAAAATGAGCTAAGGACCCTCAGAGAGCTACATCTTCAGTGAAAGAATAGACAGGAAAGCCCAGTTACCTGCAAAGACTGATAACAAGGAAACTTGGATTCAGCATAATACCAGGGTATTATGTGCTCTCCTGGATTTATAATTTAAATTTATCCTAACTGTGTGGTCCAGGAAACCACCCCCCACCCACCCTTTCCCCATGCCAACAAGCCAAGAAAATAACAGAGCAGTCCTGGGTTGGAAGTGCCTGGGTTGCCGGACAAAGTCAACGCACATCTTCTTCAAAGGAATGTACCTTCAACCCTGTTCTCAGAGGGTTCCACAGATAAACAACATGAATGTACAATAAAGCTAAAAGACACATCCCAGTTCAAGTTAAACAACTTAAGCTGTCTTCTTTTTTCCAGGAAAAGAACACTGCTTTTCTAGTTGCTAACATTGCCTTAAATACACTTCCGAGGACAGGAGGGTGGGAGGGCTGGGGGGGCAATAAGATTCTAACTATTCCCCTGGAATCTAGTTGGTTAAGACAGAAAAAGACCAACCACTAAGTGTTCAGGAGAAAATGGAAACTAAGTAGGGCTACTGTTCCTTCTCAGTTACAAACTAGAGATCAGAAACCTTGAAAGCATTACTGAATTTCCTGGGAAAGTCAAGAGAATGGATTTAGGGCCACCACCAAGCGAAAGCTATAATGACTGGGAGTTAGCGACTGGACTTTATAGACTGAAGGACCCACGACTGTAATAAAGGCATCTTTAGAGTAAGTCATTTGAATAAATGCAGAGAAAATTGGCAGCTCGTTTTAACTGCCTTTTTTGTGCTGACAACAGTGTGGGGTGCTCAGTAATCTGTTTCTAATTTATGTTGTCACCATGTTTCTGGTTTACACAAGGCAAAAGCCAAAGTTAGATTGTTTCTAGTTGGCAGCAAGCCAGAGAAGACAAGAGGAGGGGATGAGTCAAGTCTGGGTTGCAGAATGTTCGACCACACGCCAAGATACGGACATTGAGTCTAAAAGGATAGAGGTTGCTCTGCAAAGATACAACATGGGAAGGAAATGCAGGGATAGAGTAGAAAGGCTAAGGGGGTGGCAAATCCAGAGTTCAGGAAAAGCAGAAGCAGACTTCCATCATCCTGACACAAACGGCCGGGGTGGGGCATGGGAAAATCCCCAGAGATGGATGTCTCAGGATCCGGGAAAGGCAACTGGGCCCTCACAAGAGACAGATTGTGCATATCTGCTCACTCCAGGAGAAGGGTGATATCTCTTACTTGGTGATAAAATGAAGAGTCTGGTTAAAAAAGAAAAAGAAAAAGAACCCCACAAAACTAGTACTTTGAGTGGTTTCTCAGAGCAAGGTACTCTACAAATCAACACTCTACAGAACTCAAATGTTTCTTAAGTTTTTACTAAAGACTCTATATCATTGTAAATAAAAACTTAAATAAAATATTTTTTAAAAATTCTTTAAGGAATGTAGAGCTAAAATAATTGCTTTTTAAAAAAACCTTCTGTTAAAGACTGAGGAGGTAATATCTGACATATTCACATCGCATATGGTCTTCAACAGATTGTTCCAGGATATCTTTCTTTGTGTTTTCTCTTCTTAAATTAGTAAGCAGGAACTAGCATTTTCATACAGTACTTAAGTCTTAAGTACCACAGTAAGTGTTTTCATAATTTGTTATCTGACTAATTTTCAGTTTATTTAAAGTATACAAAAATATATTCTAAATTGGTTCACTTAAGTATCAGATGTACATAACCAGAAATAGTTGCTGAATATCATGATAAAATCTGGTTTGAAAAAGAAATACACTTCTGCAAGTGGGTAGAAAACAAAACTATAAAGTTTGTGCTTCCATCTAAATAGAAAACTCTCCAAGCAGTTAATGTAGTAGTAATTCCACAGTTAATGTAATAACTATTGGTCTCAATGCAAGTGATTGTATTTCTGGACACATCAGAAAATCTCTCCTATGTGGGAATGAAAACATTGGTACAAACTGCTGCCTATTGGATACATTTCACTGAAGAACTCACCAGTGTCTATGAGTGAATTCACCAATGATTTATTTTGCTTCTAGAATATATTTAGAAGTATTATATATTATATAAATATTTTATTATGACATTAAAGTGGTATATATTAATTATATATTTTAAGTACTATATATTAAAATATATAGAATATATTAAAAAGTTCATAGGATACTGTGAACAAATGGCAACAACTATATAACCTAATACGATGCACTGTAAATAGATTATTTCTTAAACCACCACCACCACCGACAATAACCAATTTGTAACATTTCGTTCTTCTATTCGTGCAAAGAAGTTCATTTTGAAGGGTACCTGGGTGGCTCAGTGGGTTAAGTGTCTGCCTTCGGCTCAGGTCCTGGGATTGAGCCCCTCATTGGGCTCCCTGCTCAGCGGGGAGTCTGCTTCTCCCTCTCCCTCTGCCCCTTCCTTCTCTCTCTCTCAAATAAATAAATAAAATAAAAAACTGATTATGTATTATATGTTGGCTAATTGGACATAATTAAAAAAAGAAGATTGCCTAAAAAAAAAGTTCATTTTGAATTTTAACCAGACAAAAATAGTAAATATTCTTTAACTATGCACATTTGAACTTGTGTTACTTTGGTCTTAGTTGGGCTGAAATAGAAATAGAGTAAAAGCACACAGGAGTAAATTGATCACAGTTAATCAAAGACCACCTTTTAAAGGAAAGGGCTTTCCCACGTTGCACCGGTGAAAGCTCAATGATGCTGCTACCTGCTTTTACCTGACATCCCTGAATCTGTCAGGCCCACCTACGTACTGAGGATTACATTGCTCTGACCCCATTAATTCCTTGCCTACCTTTTTCCAGAGAAACTAAAAATGCTTAGATATCTGCCACAAGCATCTTGTTCTGGAATTTTTCTTGGACTGCCTTTTACCTAGCCATTCTGTTACTCTCTTCACTCCATGGCCTTTTTTCTATTCAGTCACCCCTGTTGATACCCAATTTTCACTCTGCAAGAAGATGCTCATGTTTTATTCTGTTCAGCAAGCTTTCCACTGGTGCTCTTACAGGGTGTTACTTTCAGAATCTTCCCACCAGCTCCTTGCACCCAAACCAAGAGAAATAGGAAACATCCCTGAATCTCAAGTGCAACGCCCAGAAAGACCCGAGATAGGGAGGGAATTGGAGAACTAGAAACCAGTGAAAATGAATGCTACCAGCAAACAACCAACCTGGATCCTTCACAATTAATCCAAAGCTCACCCTTTACTTCCTTCATCATTGCCACATCTACTTAGCTTCTGACTTTCTAAAGTTTGTCTGCCTTTTCTAGTCCCAAACTTAGCCTCTAGATTTGATAGATTCAGTTTCTAGGGGTTTGGACCTCAAAATCATGAAATACAAGTAAAAATAATCTTCGACCTTATTAGGCTCCTAAATACTTTCAGAAATCCTCCACCAACCACATTCTGATCTCTTTCCTGCTGTTTTATTTTAGCATTCCTCAACCCCCACCATTCTGTTTTTTTCTCTCTCTCTCTCTGTCTGTCTGTCTCTCTCTCTCTCTCTCTCACACACACAGTTAGAATAGACATAGGACAAGGGTATTAACAATCTCACCATACTCTGCGTTCATTAATCTTCATCTGGAGCTCTGTGTTCAGTTCAGATTTTAATAGGTATATTAACCGAAGAATAATGGTGAGTCCAGAAAGCACCCTATGAGGACCAGCTGAAGGAACTAGAAAGGTTTAACTAGAAAAGAGTCCTTTTTAGACCCTTCAGTTATTATAAGACCTTAGTAATTTGACTATTCTAAACAGATTGATTTTAATAGTTCTCAATAATTTAATAACAAGTACTTGCAGGCTTAGCTTACTTACTGATATTCAATTCTCTGTTTTTTTAAAAGGCAGATTTTACTTTAAGCTAAACTAGAAAAATTTTTCTAAAACCAGAAAAATTGATCATTTTGGAAAAAATTTTGAATATTACATTGAAAATTTCATAGAACTACTGCTTCCAATCATCTGATCACTTCAGATGGGCTGATAATATTAGATAAAACCTCTTTATCAGCAATGCATTAGAGTCCTACAGCACTATTTTCCATATTCAACAAAACCTCTCTTTGCATAGATACATGTGTAAAAACAGAACATTCATAGAGAGGGCAGAGTGCCATCAAAGGTAATTATAGAGAGAGTAAAGTTATTTTATGCCAGGAAAAATAAAATGCTGGGTGTCTCATGGTGTTTCAGAACCTGATTTCAAAAGGATCATACAGCTAGAAAATAAAATTTAGCATGGTGGACCGTTCTACAGGATATATTTGTAAGTATGATTCCATAAAATAGTTGATGAATACATTGTTGGTTTGATATCAATGACGAGTGGATGTTTACATTAATAGCAGGACTGCTAGAAATATTAGATTTCTTCTAAGGAAAACAAATAAACTACTAAACACAGGTTTGCATGGCCTAGGCTTTCTATACTTAAAAAATACTTACAGTCATACATGTATAAATGAAGTTTCTAAATTGTTCAGTAAAGGAAATATTACAGATTTAGAGTATGGTCTTTCATTTTATATGGTTTTGTGTGTGTGTATGAACATGGATGTATATGTTTAGATAACGATTTATTATAAAATCATATCTCAGAATTGTTTGCTTCAAAAATCATGCATTATCAAATAATTAGTTCCATCATTTGATTAGCTGTACTGATTCCAGGTATGAAATGTTGCAAGATTTACATGAAGCATAGTTAATTTTGATTTTATGGAATTTCTTCATTCCTTAATGTTATGCCTAAGCACAACTACACACAAATTACTTGCTTTTTAAAAGGCAAGAATTTTACGTGCTATGGCAAACAAAACCTCACTAAAATGTAAATTGCCCTAGGTTTTTCTAAATTTTATGTGACATTCTATGTCATAAGAAACACATTTAAATGCAGATATCATAAAAAAAAGAAAAAATAAATAAATGCAGATATCATATTGAATGGTATGAATTTATCAACTGTCAGGATAATAAAAACATTTAAATATGTGGGAAGGTAAAATTTAAGAAAATTCATTTATTTTCATATTACTTTGAGAAAGATTTCACTTAAATGCTAGAGAAAACTTGGATCTATTCTGGCACAACATATATCAAACTCAATTCATCACTAAAGTATTTATAACCACTCTAAGAATTAGATTGTATAGATGAAATGTATGCTCTCTTTAAAATAATCAAGAGAGGGGCGCCTGGGTGGCTCAGTTGGTTAAGCGACTGCCTTCGGCTCAGGTCATGATCCCAGGGTCCTGGGATCGGGCCCCACATTGGGCTCCCTGCTCAGTGGGAAGCCTGCTTCTCCCTCTCCCACTCCCCCTGCTTGTGTTCCCTCTCTCGCTGTCTCTCTCTCTCTCTGTGTCAATTAAATAAATAAATAAAATCTTTAAAAAATAATAATAATAATAATCAAGAGAAAACATTGGAGGCAAAATCATTTTGGAGACCTAACTGTTTTAAATACTCTACTCTTAAGAGTGTAAAAATGCACACTAGTTTTACCAAAAGGATATGGAAAAATTTAAAAGACAGGCAAATTAATGCATAATGTTAACATAAGGTAAACAAAAAACATTTAAAGAAAAATCAATGGAAAATACAAATAAAAAGTACAGGAATTTTTACAATATCAATCTATGAAACTAACAAAATTCTAGATAAGGAGTTAAATAAAAAATAAGGATAACCATAATCTAGCATTTACAAAGTGGAAAAATTATTTACTTAAAATGTAAGACAAGGTATTTATAGAAATATTTTGCCAAATATGCATCCCCTGGGAAGTACACAATAATCATTTTGGTTTTGTTATTATTTTCTTTTTAGGTCAATGGAATTTTTCCATAATCATACCACTAACATGAGAAAAAAATGATTGTTATTGAAACTTGGTGAGTTTCTCCAATTTAAATCAATTCTATATCATATCCATCTAGGTCATATCCATCTAGGTCAGAGAACTCTCTTTTTGCCAAAATAGAATTTGAATTCTATGGAATATTTTAGGCTAATTTTTATTTTTACCAGTAAATGACCATGTATGCTCTAATTCCAAGTAAATTTATTAGTTTACTTTTTTTGGAATTACCAAAAGTATTTCTTAAAAGTTCTCAATTATAAATGTGAAAAGATTTCACTCTGCCACTCTAAATCTTGGTATTTAGATGCAGATCTATTACTTAATGATATATACCGTTGAATGCAAGATTGCAGATATTTCTTTTTAAACCACTAGTTATTTTTGGAAATTCTTTGTCCTCAGACTGAATTTTATTTTCTTCATTTTGCCAGATAAAATTCCAAAGACTATCTTTTCTCTTCTCATTTTAGAGGTATGAGAATTTTAATTTCTTTTTTTTTTTTTTAATATTTTTATTTATTTATTTGACAGAGAGAGGCACAGCGAGAGAGGGGGAACACAAGTAGGGGGAGTGGGAGAGGGAGAAGCAGGCTTCCCACCGAGCAGCGAGCCCGATGTGGGGCTCGATCCCAGGACCCTGGGATCATGACCTGAGCCGAAGGCAGACGCTTAACGACTGAGCCACCCAGGCACCCCGAGAATTTTAATTTCTATTCCTTAATCTACTTTCCATCTTCCAAAATTAGTTTAAAAGATTTTGTTGGTTTTTGTCTCCTTGTTTAATCTCCTTTTTTTCTTCATGTTTAAGCCTTAACTATAATTTTAAGCAGTGTTTTGGCTAGAAGAAGTAATAAGCTCAAGGGGGCCAGTCTGTTCTATTATCAGAAGCTGAGTTAAATATTTATGAATTTATCTCTTGCTTTCAATGTAGAAGGGATTATGAAAACATGGAGAGTGTTCTGTGGTATTTTAGCAAAGGAGTGGTATAGAGTGATAGTGAATCCAGGAGTAATCAGAAGAGGGAGGTGCGGTGGACATTTGGTTTCTTAAAGCTTAGAAGACGGACAATAGGGCTCCAGTGGGTGGGCAGGGACATGGAACAGAACTCCAGCGCTGGGACAGTACCCCCAAAAATTCCATTGCTTAATGGACTAGAAAACCAAAGAACTTTGTAAAACAAGACTGCTTTGTGATCTATTTTATGCATAATACATCTTTTACTTTTACATAATTCTGTCACTAAATACTTTATTTCATTGTGGATGCTCTTATGTCATTATAATCTATTGGTATTCTACAACTTAATCAATT
The DNA here is from genome assembly GCF_964656455.1 of Halichoerus grypus. NCBI lineage: Eukaryota > Metazoa > Chordata > Mammalia > Carnivora > Phocidae > Halichoerus > Halichoerus grypus. Next base: position 135,615,251 of record NC_135718.1, on the reverse strand, counting down.
TGTGAATGTTTGACTTAGAATACTAGACAATATATAAACAACTACTTACACACGATTATCAAATAGCATTTGAACATATCACTTCAGAGAATTTATAGTCTATTAGGGTTATAGAAGTCAGAAATATAAATAACATTATTTTCATACATTTATATTTATATTACCCTCTTTTCCAATGTCACCCAACTAATGAGCCACTTGGTCCAGAGAACCTCTCTTTAAATCAGTCATGTAGCTGAACACAGGGATACTACTGGTTTATACAGAACATTTGCTGGAATTTTAAAAGATGGCCTTTCCATCATATGGATGATGCCCCACTTGGAGGCCCATAGCTTGACAAGGGGACTGTGGGTGGATCTAAGCCTCTGTTCTCCTCCAGACCAGGTGTGTCCGTAAAGGGGACAACCTGCATCATTGTAAGGGGTAGTTCTGGCTAGGCTGTCCTCTCAGAGCTCTTCTGGCCAAACAAATCCTTCCTGGCAGCCTTGTCCCTTCAATATGACACATGTACACGAAAGTGTCTGACCTGCTATGGGAGACCCAGCTACTTCTAAAGCTGGAACCCCAGCTACTAATATAATGTGTGAACAACAGAAATATAAGAACAGAGTACAAAAGAAAAGTAAGATTTGCAAGGGAGTGTGCTAACACACTGAAGAATGGATAAGGTTAATTGGAAGATTTATGAGGTCTGAGTTGAAATTTAAAAAGAGGAAGGAATGCAAGCTGGCAGAATGTGTGTTTCCTGTACATACAAGAGAGTGTAGGAAATATTTCCTGAGTGACAGAGTGCAAGAAGCTGAAGGAAGATCAGATTAACTGGAACAGAAAGTTTTTGCATACAAGCATTTTTCTAATATTTACAATTCCATTTTAGAAACAAAGAAATTGAGAATCGAGGAGCCCAAGGTTACACAGCTAATAAGACCCTGAACTCACGCCCGTGTTTGTTTGGCTTCAGAGCCTAGAATTATTTTAATATACTCGATCACCTGCCAAGAGCTGTGGGAACCCCCTAAACTCTAGTACATTTGGAAATTACCTTTGTCATGCTTCTGACACTGTGGGTGTTACATACTAAGCCTGTTCTACCTTTGCCAAACAATTCCAACAAAGTTCTTAAAAATATATGATAACTAGTAAATAGACATGAATTTTAGTTACAGGAATCACTAATGTGTGCACATAGCTCTAATACATCAAGTGAGCAGACAATGACATATAAAAAATAGTCAAATATAGTTAAAATATATTTGATAATAAAATAGTTAAATATAGTATGGAGGGGAGAAGTCAAGGCCCAGGGGAAGACAGGGATGACTAGTTATATTCACACGTGAAAGAAAGAACTTCTTAACCAGCCTCCTACTTAGAAGAGAAGCAGGGGGCCATTGGGTAATCTGCACCTTAGAGGTGATTACAGATAAAGAATCTTAAAATTTAATTCAGGATCCAGTTATGCACAGGATCAGTTATGAACAGCCAGTCATTGTAAGAGATTTCTTAGCCTCAATTATTTCAGTGTTAATCATCTTTGGTCAGATTTATCTTTCTAACAAAACATCTTATTTACACCACACTATTATTTAAAGACCTCAGTGAATTATTACTACAACAGAATAGAGCCCAATGTTCAAGGCCATCCAGAATCTAACTGCACACAGTTATCCTTATAATAACTCTCTCTTTTGCTTAAATTCTGTGAATCTATATTTGCAATCACAAGAGTCCTAACTTTGTTTTTTTCCTGTAGATAAACTTAGCTACCTTGTCCCTTGCTCCTCCTTACGGCAGAGACCCATATAGAAAATGAAGTCCATCAGGCCACAACACCCATAAATTCTTATCCCCAAACCTGCAAATATACTTAGATCTACACCCATTCCAATTACAAGAAAACAGCAATTTCTTCCTCTATTTCCACTTCTCCAATGTTCTATCTGCCACAATCCGAATTCTAGTTCCTTTTAAAAAAACTTTTTTTTTTTTCAGAAACCTGAAAATCTATTGATTTTCCTCCTCTCTCCTATATCTGCAACTTCTTTCCATGGACACCATTTGCCAATTTCAGGGCAGGTCACTCACACCATAGACTTTCTGAACCAGACTCTTAGAGATGTGCAGGCCCGAACGGCCAGACAGCAGAGTCCTGCCTCTCTGTCTCTGTTATACTGTTTGGTCCATGGCTTTTATCAGAAGGGAAAGAAGGAAGGGAGAGAGGGAGGGAAGAAGGCAGGAATGAAAGGAGGGAAAAGGAGAGAAAGAAAGTGCAAGTAGCCCCACATTTGTTCCAGTCTCCATTTCCTCTTGTTTTCTTCCCTCTTGCTTCTGCCCTCCCTGTTTCGCCAAAACCCCTCTCACCAAGGTTGTTGATAACCTTCTTGTTAGCAAATCTGATGGATTTTTTCAGTGCTTTGTTCTCTCTCTCTCTCTTTTTTTTTTTTTTTTTTTTTTTGAGAGAGTGTGCACATGTGCATGGAGCGGGCATAAGGGTGTGGGGAGGGGCAAAGAGAGAGGGAGAGAGAGAGAATCTGAAGCAGGCTTCATGCCGAGCATGGTAGGGTTCGATCTCATGACCCTGAGATCATGACCTGAGTGGAAATCAACAGTAGGATGCTTAACCAACTGAGCCACTCAGGTGCCCCCCTCCTTTGTTCCCTTCATCTCTTCCCAGCTCTTACACTCAGTTGACTAGTCTTTGCTTTTCGATAACTCGTCCCTTGGTTTCTATGATACCGTATTACTCTGATTGTCCTCCTGCAGGCTTCACTTTCTCAGTGTGTCTCTGAGTCATGTGTCTTGGGCCACCTGCTTTTCTCAGTTCATACTCTCTTCCTGGGCCATCTTATTTTTTCTTTTGGTTTCTCTTATGTGCTTTGTAAAAACTGCCACCTTTATCTTGAGGTCAAATCTTTCATCCGAACTTGTTTCCTTTCTTTCTCGCACCTTCCACATCCAGTACATCAAGTTCTCCACCACATCTAAAATCTGCCCCCTTCCCTCCATCTCTCCTGCCACCTTCCTAATCTAAGCTCGCAACACCCTCACCTGCACTCCTGGAGGCAATCTCCTAACAGGTCTTCCGGATTCTACCCTTGCTTTACAACCAATTCTGCTCACAAAACCCATCTCAAATATTAGCATGTCTAGTCCATATTTTAAAACCCTCAATGATTTTCCAACTCCTTACTATGAAATTCATGATGTGTATGACCTAACATGCTCAGCTTCTGCATGTCTTCCAACTTCGTCTCTCATTGCTTTCTTGCTGCAACGAGCATTTCTGAACATGATTATTGGTCCAATCTTAACTCTCTAGCCTGTGCTCTCAGCTCTCTCCTTGCCATAATCTAGATTCATGAGATGACCACATTCCTTTCATTTCCTCAATTAGGACATGACCCATTGCCCAAGCTGTCCTGTCCCTTTCACTCAGCACATTCCTGCACGTCCTGTGGGTTCCAGCTCTACTATTACTATACTGGGATGCCGGGTCTAACCACCCCCAAGTCTGGGTAGGTTCTCCTCCTGTGTGTACTCACAGCCCACTGGACTTCCCGTCTCAAAGTCCCCATCACATGGACTTTAAACTGCTTGCTAGTGAGGATAGGAAGAGGAAAAGACAGGATCTACATAGATCACTGGCAGCCAGAACTTGGCACATAATTAGTGTTCAACAGATGTTTCGAATGAATCACTGAAGACTGATATAAAAACTCACTGTTATCCTTAATAATTCATTGTGTGTAAGTGTGCATATATGTTTAGCAAAACATTTCCAGCTTTCATTATAAATTGTAGATTTAATTATTCTTAAATTTTTGAGTTGTTTTCTCAATGTCCTGAGTTTAAAACCCTCTATGACATACACTGTTATATAAAGGCTGGGCTGAGTAAACTGTACCTGAATTTTAAAGCCAATGTTATACTGCCAAGAGTGGAAAAAACCAGGTAAGCAATCCCCTTCTCAGAATTCACCCTCAAGGAATCTTATTTTTTATTTAGCTATTTACACTATTTTGGCTAATTACAAAGAAGCAAATTCTTGTTCAATATATTGAGAGGTCTTTCTAAAACTAAGAATTACCCAAGAAAGGGAAGACTTGGGAGTTGAATTCATTGTCGGTGGGCCCTAAATGGGAAGATCTTTCTCAGTAAGCTGTATTGTTTTAAACACCATTAGGATGAGTAAATGGCCGAGATGGGTTCTAAAGTCACAACTCTAAGTACCTATATTTCTAAAAAATATTTACGAGATGAGTTATTTTATTCTCCTCTCTCCTCCCCACCCCCACCAGTGATTGTATCCCATTAATTTCAAAAACTCGTGCTTATTTTTTCATGATTTATAATTTTGTGTGTTCCTGAGACACTGACTGTAGCATATAATTATTTTAAATGACTAAATTATACAAAGTATATTCTGTATTGCCTTAGAAAAATGAGCAGACGGAATTGTTGGATTTGCAAGATGTGCAGAGATGAATCTAAGAGACTTCCTTCAAAGTAAGTACCATTTAAATTACATGGTCATTCTAATGCGTATTTATCACATGATAAATAGGTATACATTTATTCAACGGCTAATTTAATATATTTTGTTCAGAGAGCAAATTTGCATTTACACATGAGCAATTCCACCAGAAGAGCAATCATGTATTACGCTAAGGTTTCATTTTCATTATTTATGGTTTACACTTGAGAATTAAGCAAGTTTAATGTTTATACAGCATCTATTATGAATAAATACTTTTAGATTTTTTTTGTTTTATATTGTTTATGTTAAAATGAGATTCTTTATCCAAAATATTTTCATGAGTCTAACCCTCCACCTACAAAGTGCCAGAAACCTCATGTCTAGCTGGAAGAAGGGAGACTGGTGGGGTAACCAGATGCTTACCAATTTTCCGAGTCTCTTGGATATTTTGCCAAACTAAACATGTAGCCATTTGGATGGGAACAGTGACTGCTAAAATGGAACGCATAATGCTGGAGAAGGGTAACAAATCATTTGATTGGATTGTCCACCTCAAGGATTCCCACACTGAGGATCGCTGTGTGTTGGTTTAACCAGAGTGCCTAACCAAGTCCATGTGGAGTGCTCAGTCCCGGCCACACCTCCCTTGCTATGGTCAGAGCTCCTGGCATGCATGCTTCTGCCCTGTAGTACTGAAAGGTCCAAAAATACTTACAAGCATTTGTGTGAGGTGGGGAGGAGGCTGCAGTGGTAGGTAGAAGAGACAAGAAGAGCCAAAGTTCAGCATTTTAAACAACCAGGTGAAGCTGCTGTGCTGAACGGGCACGTGTAGGGAGGGAGATGAAATAGGCTAATTTGGGAATAGCTTCCATCTCTTCTGCTGATGACTCCCATGGAGTCTCACCACCAGGGCTTACATTTCTTTCTACTTGCCTTATAGCCCCACCATCAGGGAAGGGGGAGGCCAAGGACAGAGAATTCACAGTCATGGCAAGCTGGTAGATAACAATCGTTTGATAGATGCTTTCCATTCATGACCTTCTCTAATTTTCAAGATAACATTGAGAGATAGGTATTAACCCCATTTTATAGATAATAAAACTGGGGCTCAAAGATTTTAGGCAAAACCAAAAGCTATTAAATGTAGCACTGGAATTAGAACTCAAGTCTGTCAGACTCCAAGCACTCTTCATTCCTGTTTCCACAATGACATGAGGTCTCAGAATGCTCCCTTGTTTTGTATCTGCTGCTTTTATTAGGAAATCCAGGTGGATGAGGGGAGAGGGATGTTTAGAATTACTCCCACCTGAATCGCCATGGGACGGCATGAAACTTGAGATACTCAGAAAAAATTACAAGCAAAATGGGGTTAAGCCAAAACCAAATTTCATTTCACAACTTTAACCCCGACCATAATCACTCTGATCATTATCTACCTCCATAAATCTCATGAATCTTAGAGAAAGAAGAATTCTCTCGCCAACAAAGTACCAACACTTTATTTTAAGCTAAGCCAAGACAATGATGGCGTCTTCGCTCATGTTGTAGATTTTATTTTTTCCTATATAATGGGAACGCATAGAACAGAGAGGCATGCCACATATCTTGCCTAGCACTTACCGTTTCACTGGATGGAAAAGGTTACTTTAGGTTACTGTTTTTAAAGTTCTAATAAGAGAAAAGAACAGTGAGTCAGATAGCATTTCATGGAAATGTTTTTTGAAAGCAATCTTAACGGCAGTATACTGTTAAGCCTCAGTACTGATGCGCATAGTCCACCTAAAACTGGCAAGGGCCATCCGAATTTATAGAAAACAAAAGATATTTGAGCTTGTTAAGACTCCTGATATTTTTCCATGTTCTAGATCATTTTTTAACCTCTTTGACTAATCTTCCTTCATTGTGTTAAGTGCCTCCTAATGCTGATGGCTGTTCCCTCAACACCAATTACGGAGCTACCTACACCAGGTGTAGCCACTGGACAGGGCTTCCTTGTATCTGTAGCTAGCTGATTATTTGACGTCACTGAAAAAGGAAAATGAAGAGTGAACCGATCGTAAACTGAAATAATCATAAACTGGATGCCAATGAACACACTGAGTATTTTAAAGGAGAGAAAATAAAATGGTTTACATGTAAGAATCCATAGTCACTTGCCAATTCACCTCACAAAGCCGTGAAAGATGAACAGAAATGAAGCCTCAAACCCAGTATCTTTCACAGATATTTTTGAAATGGTAAATGGTTTTTACACGTTTATTCACATATCATTCACCGTAATAAAAATTCAAACCCTCGGCATGTAAAGAAAATCATAGCAAATAAGAGAGAAAATATCTGCATATAATAGATATAGGGTTACTAACTTTATTATATGAAGGCATGCAAACAGGCTTTGTGGATAAACTCTAAGATGTGAATAGTTAAATGGGCAAACACACTACTGGTACCAGCAGCTCATGATGCAAACCCAAATGCAGTTTGGCAATTTATACCAAGAACCTTAAAAATTTGCATTTCTTGACCCACTTTAATTCTACTTCTACTAATCCTGCCCATAAGCAATTACCCTATGTGAACATAGCAAGCCTTAATCACAAGTTTTTATGTTAAAAAATGAGAAATAATAAGATGCTCATTGAGAATAATTATGTAAACTATAGAATGCCCCCTTAGAGGGATGCCTGGGTGGCTCGGTTGATTAAGCGGCCAACTCTTGATTTCAGCCCAGGTCATGATCTTAGGGTCATGAGATCGAACCCCACGTCGTGCCCTGTGCTTGACAGGAAACTGCTTGAGGATTCTCTCCCTCTGTCCCTCCCCAATCCGAGTTCTCTTCTCTCTCTCAAATAAATAAATAAATAAATCTTAAAAAAAAAAAAGAATGTCCCCTTGTAGAACACTCCACAGTGACTATCAAAGATTATAATTTTATAATTATAAGTCATAACACTATAAATGGATTTTAAGACAATTGTGATGACATATAAAAATAAAATAATAAAAATCTTATTAAAAGTGAATATATATATGGGGCGCCTGGGTGGCTCAGTCGTTAAGCGTCTGCCTTCAGCTCAGGTCATGATCTCAAGGTCCTGGGATCGAGCCCCGCATCAGGCTTCCTGCTCAGCGGGAAGCCTGCTTCTCCCTCTCCCACTCTCCCTGCTTGTATTCCCTCTCTTGCTGTCTCTCTCTCTGTCAAATAAATAAATAAAATCTTTTTTTAAAAAGTGAATATAGGGGCGCCTGGGTGGCTCAGTCGTTAAGCGTCTGCCTTCGGCTCAGGTCATGATCCCAGAGTCCTGGGATCGAGCCCCGCATAGGGCTCCCTGCTCTGCGGGAAGCCTGCTTCTCCCTCTCCCACTCCCCCGCTTGTGTTCCTTCTCTCGCTGTGTCTCTCTCTGTCAAATAAATAAATAAAATCTTTAAAAAAAATAAAAATAAAATAAATAAAATAAATAAAAGGTGAGTATATACATATATATGTATACACACACAAAGTATGCATGCACACAAACACATTCAGAGTATGGCTACTTCTTAGTTAAAATCACACAAACACATAAATAAAAAAACACTGAAAAGTAAATCAAAATATTAATAGTAGTAATTTGGGAATGGGGAAATTACAGGACTATGGATCTTTATCTTTTAAAAATTTATTTATCATATTTTCAAATTTACACTTTCACAATTTTTTTTAATTTTAACAATTTAGAAAGTAGAAGATCACAGAAAGATAAATTTAGAAGATCACAGAAAGATAAATTTCCACAAAACTACACACAAATAGAGTACAACTATATTTTGCCGTTATTTTCAAGATCATATATTTCCTTTTTTTTAAGATTTTATTTATTCATTTGAGACAGAGAGAGAGAGAGCATGAGCAGAAGGGGCAGAGGGAGAGGGAGAAGCAGATTCCCTACTGAGCAGGGAGCCTGATTCGGGACTTCGATCCCAGGACCCTGAGATCATGACCAGAGCCGATGGCAGACGCTTAACCAACTGAGCCACCCAGGCGCCCCAAGATCATATATTTCTATGTAGTTCAGCAAAACCTTGAGAATACTTTGGTGCAATGAGCACCTTTTGTTTCTTTTCAAAGCATTACTTTGGAGGAAGTATTACAATGGGGCCAGTCTTTGGAAAAGCTGATGGCTACAAAATGTGAGTATTACAGATATTTCATGTTTGACTAACTAGTCAGTTTCACTCCTAACAGAAAAAGGTGGAGCCAGATGATGAATGTACCCTGCTCTTCTCATCGCCTTCTAAATGGCAACTGCCCCCGGTTAAAAAAAGAAAACCTGAAAATAGTTTGTCGTGTCAACCACTATTATTTTCTTTGGTGTTAATTAAAACAAGACTAGTCACTGGAAATATTTAGTTTTCACAAGTATATGTGTAAAATCCCTTGGAAAATATGCTTAAGTCGTAACACGTACTAAAATATACTGCCTTAGCATGACCTTCTAAAGTTAGAATTTTAGAAAACTCAACAATTTGCTGCTCTTAGTGCTTTCAAAAGTAAGAATAAATTTGAGTCTTAATGTTCTGAAACTCCTCAGAGTTAGTTTTCAACTTTATCAGTGTCTGATTTACGTGGGACTTTATATAAAGTCTGCATATAATTGTACATAAGTATCAACATTCAGATATAAATGAATATTTATATCTGAATAAATATTTATAAATGTATATATAAATGAAAATGGCATAAATGAAAATTAACAAAAATGGATATTAGGGAGATAGAGTCATAGGCTCAATGCAAGAAATACAAAGAAGTGTGTGCGTTCATAGGAACAGTCAATTGTGTTTGGGTAGAAAATTGGGAAGTTGATAAATACCAGAAGACAGGTATAGAAAAAAAATGTAGTAGGTACTCAAAGAAAATTCTCTTGTTTGCTGAATTTGGTATTTTTTTTAAATGGAGTTTGTTCCCATCAAATGTTTGCTAATTTTTGCCTACAGACCTCTTTTTATTTGAGATTCCCTATTAGACTCTCTGTGAATATTTCATGTTTACACCTATTGACTATGGACGGGGAGTTAGCTATGCTATTTGATGGTTTAATTGATGGGATGTGCCTGTGGTAACTCTGGATAGAGTACTTCCTGTTATTCCTGGGGGTGGCCATGCTTCTAGGGTACTTCATGCTCTCTCTGACCCAAGGGCCCCTCCTGGTGTGGAGACAGCTATCACTGTCTGACCCAGAGGGTGACGGCCAGAGGTGTGGACCCCTGGCTCCTCCTACAAGAACACCTTCATTAGCTATTGTGGAAATTACTTCATGGCCCTTCCTTAATACTGGGATCCACACCTCCAGACTTGGGTCACTACCTGAACTTCCACCTATCACAACAGCCCTTTCCAATAAGCATCTGAGGCCGTGGTTTTCTTGTGAATCACTCCTGCCTTTTAATTTTCAAGTATTCCTCATAGTTTGTGATCCAGTTTGCCAGCATGATTGTGAATTTTTAAAAATACATTTTTTTGGTCAATTTTAGGACACTGGAATGAGAGGAAGGGACAAAAGCATGTGTTCAGTCAACTATATTGATCGGTCCCCTGCTAAATAATTTGAATTTCAGTCCCAACCACCTGCAATCCATGTTTTGCAACATTGCAGGTTAATCTCCCTCTTGAAGTTTCAAATTCTCCATCTGTAACATGGGAATAATATCACCCATCTTTTCAGCATTATTTATTGTTCAGGTTAGCTATAAAACGCCTAGCTTAATGGCTGATGCAGATTAGGCACGCAGTAATTGGTAGTTATTTTAATTCGTAATAAAGTGCATGTCTCTGAGTATCATTCCTGGAATACCATTCCTTTTTCTTTGCTGCTTACCAAAAAGTTCAAAATCTCTAACTTGGCCTTCAAGACTCTCTATACCCAAACTCAAACGCACTTTCTATGACTTAGCCGCGGCTCCGCCCCTTCACACGACACACCCTTCGGCGGAGGGGACCATCGCTCCGTTTGTTACACCTGCGACACACCTGCTCCAGGCTTCCGTGCCGAGTCCTCTGTCTACTCGGTTATCTGCCCGTCCTGGCTAGTAAAATTCAACTTCCACATGTTCCCTGCAACCTCTTGGAAACACTTGCCCTCTCTCTTCTCTTGGTATCCTTATTTATTCTCCTTCAAGTACGGTTATTTAGTGTACTGGGTTTTTCCACAGACACTTTCTCAGTAGATCTTAAATTCCCTGAGAACACAGATCACCTCGCATTCACCTTTCATCTCCCTCCCAGAGACTAAAAATGTGCTTTGTATCCAATGGGCATACAATGAATGTTCAATGAATAAATACAAGACAAATATTAGTAAGAAAAGATCAAAATATCAAGCCATATTATGTAAAACTTTCTGTGCCAGCCCTGAAGATCTCATAAAGTGAATAAAGTTAATTGTTTGGTAATGATCTCAAGAGAGAGCCTAACTACAATTAGCTATTTAGAGATCTAGTGTCATGAGAATAAGCAAAGTTTACAGAAAAGATGAGGACAGGAAGGGAGCATACTGCTCTTTATAAAAACCAGCAAAAGCAGGATAAGAATCTTACGAGAAATTGAGTTACTGTGAAAATCATGTAAAAATTTAATAATCACATAATTTAAAAGGTGATAAAACAATGCATTTTCTGGACCATCCAATCAGAAAGAGAAAACAACAACAGCAACAACAACAACAAAAATCCAAACAGTTAATGTTTCAGAGAATAAAGTGTGTTTACATTAACCTAGGACAGTAGTAAAATGTACTCTCTAGCTAAGATATGTAGATGCCTCTTTCTACGTAAATTAAAAGACTGTTTCTAAGAACGTGTAGTTCAGAAGCCCACTTAGGAAAGAAATGTATTAAGCATGGTCTCAGTGGATGAACAGGAATAGGTTTAAGAGAGGTTTGCTGAACAGCCATTAAGTACCAGTTATCACAATACGTTAAGTTCAACTTCCTCTTGGGAAGAGGGGATCCAAGAATATCATCAGTTTAAGAACAGAACCCTGTCAAAATTAAGTTAGAAATTAAGAATGCTAGTAGTCTAGATGTTATTTAATGATACATTATTGACAAACAAGTTAATTTTTTTAAAAAATAGTATGTGTGCTCAATATCTATTCACTAAATCTTAAGCACTTAGGTACCAGGCAATGTGCTTGAAAAAAAATTCCACGTGCCCATGTACCACATGAAATAACACAGGGAAAAGGGTAGATTTTTTCCAAAAACTGAAAATCTCCCAAAAGAGAACAGGGTATTGATAGCACATTAGGGTAAAGTGGAGAATGGTGATTGTTACTTCTAGTAACATCCTGAATGGAATTTCAAAGGCAAGGCAAACACACACTTTTTGAAAATAATAGCCTTTAACAACATTTTCACCAAAGGCTGTACAAAGGGCTGACTGGCAGGGTTTGGTTTGGTTTGGTTTTTTCTTTCCAGAGTAAAGATGGTTTTATGAAGCTTTGCCTTTCCCTTGAAGAGTCTATCGTTACATTCAATAAGCAGAAGGAAGCTCTAGATACAGCAAGAAAAACATAGATACACATTGACATAAAATTCCTTGCAAGGTCCAGTTAGGACAGCCTTATGGAAGAGTAGCACTTAAAATATATCCCCAAAGTGTAGCTTGTGACTGAAGAAAAATGTGTACTTATGAAGTGCCCTATGAGAATCTGAGGGCTGAACAGATTGCTCAAACAATCGCTAAGAACAAACTGCTTTGAGTTTTTAGCATACAGTGTGACGTGTGATCCCTGAGCCGTGTAGCATCTAGTGAGTTCCAACTATGTATGACGTAGGGACAGCAGAAGTACTTTCCTGAAGGCATCCACAATTAAAGATAAATAAGGGGCACCTGGGTGGCTCAGTCATTAAGCATCTGTCTTCCACTCAGGTCATGATCCCAGGGTCCTGGGATCGAGCCCTACGTCAGGCTCCCTGCTCAGCAGGAAGCCTGCTTCTCCCTCTCCCACTCTCCCTGCTTGTGTTCCCTCTCTCGCTGTGTATCTCTGTGTCAATAATAAATAAATAAATAAATAAATAAATAAATAAAATCTTAAAAAAAAGATAAATTAGAGTTATGTGCACCATAAGCAGTTTGTGAACAACTGTAAAGAAGGGAGACTAGAAATAACAGATCACCTAGCACAGACCTAGTATGATGTCTGTAGCACATAGATACTAGATCTGTGCTAAGGGATGAAGATAGATGGGGAGAGATGGCAGGTCTCCTGGGAAAGCTTCTCACAAGAGGCAGATTTGAGCTGGAACTTGATTCAGACTGTTGTAAAATGATAAGGAGGTCTGACTGGCAGTACTTTAAAAATAGTCAACTATTTTAGAAGTCCAGTAGAGATAAATGCTTCTTTGAAGGAAGAGATAGAGTGTGTAGGATTCCTCAGGATTTAGTGTAAAAATTGGTCTCATTAAAAAATCTCTGTAATGAATTAAGCAGAAAGTACACTGCAAAATTTCCAAGTCTGCAGATGATAGAAAGTCCTCCAAGTTTCCAAACACCCGAGTCTTTAGGAGAGTTACATTATTTGCAAATGGACATAAAAGTAGTAATAAGTTTTTTAATGGATCAGAAAAAAATTTGTCAGAGCTATTAGTTATTTCCTCATAAAAATACCTGAGAATTACCAAAAATGTTTCCTTAAATGATGTGGACCCAAAATTTGACAATGCACCTCAAAATAGCGTCAAAATATTAGGCATCACCAAGACAAAAAATAGAAAGAAAATCCTATGAATATTTCTGCTAGCTAAACCTAGTAGAAATCTGTAGTTCTGATGGCTAAATCGAGTAGAACTAGAAAAGATACAGAAACGTGAATTTGAAATGACGAGGGGACCAACAATTACCTAAAATCCCTGAGGTTTTACAAACTTTACAGCTCTACATACTGGAAAGGTTGAGTGAAAAATAATCAAATCAAAATTTTGACTAATCAGTTTTATTTTTAATTTCAATTAAAATTACACAAAATGGTGCCAGAAAAAAAGGTATATATATATATATATATATATACACCCTAAATCTCAAAAGATGAAGGTAGAGGTCGCTCACTTATATTTGAGTAAAGCATGTTTAATATAAATAGAAAGAAATTAGTAAAACTGAAACTAACTTCCTTGGATGATTCATTCAGTCCTTCCATGTGTCTGGTAAACCTTCCCAGCACTGGACAAAGGTGAAAGAGAACCACAAGGTCACTGTGCTCAGCTCATGTGCTCCCTCTAGAGGGAGGAGATAGACAAACAAGCAAATAAATTAATGAGTACATTAATTCCAGAAAGTGATAAGTACTTTGAAGAAAATAAAACCAGGTGATATGGCAAAGAAAGGCAGGTATAAGAGGGCAGTTCAATTGGATGATTAGAGGACAACTGTCAGAAGGGGTAAAATTTGGGCTAAGAGCTGAACGATGAGAAGCGGCCAGCCAGGCGGGGATCCGGGGGGCAGAGTGGCCCAGGCAGAGGAAAGCCATGTTCAAAAGGCCCTGAGATAGGAGTGAGGTTAGTGTCTTCAAACAACCAAAGAAGTTCACCATGACAGGAGTATAGAGCCTTATTGGCCACATGAGAAACTTTAAACTGCCAAGTAACAAGAGTTACAAACAAAAAAAAGTAACAGCAAGCCAGGTAAAATCCACTGGTCTTTGGTGCTCCCTGGATGCTAAACAGTTATGGCCTGCTTCTTCACTTTTCAAAACTTACGGAGAATCACTCCCAAACGTAGAAGCATGAGGAATCCAAAAGCCTGGATTGACAGACATTTGCCTAGTCAGCACATGCTGTGTATCGGGCGGCGCGCGGGTCCTGGGCGGATGACGATGGACCTGCGGTCCTAATTCGCCAGGTGTGAGCCCGGGAGTGGGACAGTAATCAAAAGTAAACCGATAGATAGAACCGACTGTGATGTAGGCTGAGATGGAACTGTAATTATAATAAGGTGGACTAGGTGCTATTTGTCAACAGACAGGAAACACTTACTTAGTTGGGGGAGGGGAGTGTTAGAAATTTTTCCAGAAACTGAGATGCTTCACCTGAGTCTTAGATCAGAGTACAGAGCCCACCTCACAGAAGGAACTGCATATACAGTAGCATGAGGGTGGCACACGGCTTGGCCAGGAGCGAGACACAAACAAAGAATATTTCCAGAAGTGACAAGGGAAGAGGCTAGAAAGGTAGAGAGCACCTTATCCTAATGGACCTTGGAGCCACTACCAAGGTCTGGCTTTTTTTATGAGGGCAATAATGGGAAAAGGTTGAAAGCTTATAAATAAAGGGTTGTGGCCAGATTTTTGCTTTTGAGATTTTTCTCTGATAAAAGTGCAAAAAAGATTGAAAGCAGGTCAGATAGATGAACTGAAGCTTTTTCAGATTAGATGGTTTACATATATTTCTCAAAAATCATAAACAAAAATAATATGTAAAAAGAGAACAGAAGATAATGCAATAAATATAACAGATTGTGTCTTTAATATATAAAGAGATCTGAAAAAATCCAGAAAACACTAACAATGCAAAAAAAATGTCAAATGATTTGAAATTCACAGAAAGAAAAGATATGGTCAGTAAGAAAGAAAAAATGTTTGGGCATTAATATTTTTTGTCTTTTTTTTTTATTTATTGTTATGTTAATCCCCATACATTACATCATTAGTTTTAGATGTATGGGCATTAATATTTTAAACATCCAAAATTAAACAATTACAAGTCACTGGTTTTACCCCCATCAGATTGAAAAGATAGAGTGAGCAGATACATTGACACAGCTGTTAGTACTGAAAAGTAATGAGATCTTTCTGAAAGCAATTTTACAAGTATCAAGAGTCCCCCAAAACACTACATCTGTCAACCTAGGAATTCCACTCCTTTAAATTAATTCTAAGAAAATAATTACAGATGCAAAGATTTATACACCAAATATTCAGTGTAGGATAATTTACAACATAAAAATGGGAAATAATATAAATATTCAATGATAGCAAGGTAGCTAAATATAATATAGGGTAGCCTTGAATGGACTACTATGTAACCCTTAAAAATAAAAAGGAGAAAGTGTTTCTACATATTCAGTATGAAAGAGTGACACAAAATTTCTTTCACAGTATAATGCCACATATAAATATATGTGTATCTGTGTTTGTGTAGATGAATGAATACTACTTAGATAGAAAGTTAAACATTAACAAAGGACTGAAAGAATAAAGGGAAATATATCAAATTGTCAACAATCATTATTATCTTTATTAGAAATTTTCTGTATTTAAAAACAACTCATAGTACTTTGTTATTTTTATAATAACACAGCAAAAAGAAGTTAAGAGAAAAATCATAAATGTTTAATATCATAGGAGCCAAACTAGAGAATTTCAATAAAGCAGATTTACTTTAAAACTTCATGTAAAGGCTAGTACAATTATGGAATTTATTATCCCAAGTGGTACAGATTGAAAATAAAATAAATTTAAAATTGTTTTAGGCACATTTCTGATGAAAGACTGCAACATAGCAAAACGTTAGGATTTAATTTATGGTGTAAGCTTTTTCCCCTTGCAGAAAACAATCCTGGAGCAGATGGGCCACTGTTCTGACTCAGCCAAGAGGAATGTCACGTTTCCCTTCTGCATCAAGATACTGACATGTGTCATCTTGTGTGTCATAGAAATACTAATTTCAGTGACTAGCTTAAAAAGAACATGCTAGAGAGTCCCAAAAGCACCACTCTCCTTCTTTTTTTAAATTTTATTTTATTATGTTATGTTAATCACCATACATTACATCATTGGTTTTTGATGTAGTGTTCCATGATTCATTGTTTGCGTATAACACCCAGTGCTCCATTCAATATGTGCCCTCTGGCCAGCCTTATCAAAAAGAAAAGAGAAATGACCCAAATAAATAAAATCATGACTGAAAGAGGAGAGATCACAACCAACATCAAAGAAATACAAACAATTATAAGAACATATTACGAGCAACTATATGCCAGCAAATTAGATAATCTGGAAGAAATGGAGGCATTCCTAGAGATGTATCCAACTACCAAAACTGAACCAGGAAGAAATAGAAAACCTGAACAGACCTATAACCACTAAGGAAATTGAAGCAGTCATCAAAAATCTCCCAACAAACAAGAGCCCAGGGCCAGATGGCTTCCCAGGGGAATTCTACCAAACATTTAAAGAAGAATTAATACCTATTCTTCTGAAACTGTTCCAAAAAATAGAAATGGAAGGAAAACTTCCAAACTCATTTTATGAGGCCAGCATTACCTTGATCCCAAAATCAGACAAAGACCCCATCAAAAAGGAGAATTACAGACCAATATCTCTGATGAACATGATGCAAAAATTCTCACTATCACTCTCCTTCTTAAGAAAAAAACATGCACCTATTTTTTCCATCTTCTCAATTTAATGAGTAATTCTGTTGTTTCTCCTTATTTACTCTGCTCAAGCAGAATCACGGTGTCTGGAGTGTAATGCTCAGGAAGGAGTATCATTTACAACTTCAGAATGGGCTACTCTGAGCCACACTGTCTGATTTGGAAAAGGCTTTCCCACCTTTAAATTCACTTGTTGTCTGAGTCAGTAGAAAGTCTCAATGGAGCAATTCAGTTCCAACTTTAATAATTACCCAGATTCCTGGAACACTTTTATACAAATGCGTCTTCAGCTGCTTACTTGACTAACATAAAAATTCTGTAAAACATACCAGCCATGTGAGTCTACTGATTCTGGGCACCAGAATCTTCCCTGAAATATCAAAGAGGTTCAAGTGGTCCAGGTTGGCTTTCGGGTCCAGGTCAGGCTATGATGCAATAAAACACCACGTTCATATATTGTATTATTTGTTTCAGAGGTACAGATCTGTGATTCAACAGTCTTGCATAATTCACAGATCTGTACCTCTGAAACAAATAATACAATATATGTTTAAAAAGAAGAAGAAGAAGAAGAAGAAGAAGGTAACAGGAGGGGAAGAATGAAGGGGGGGAAATCGGAGGGGGAGACGAACCATGAGAGACGATGGACTCTGAAAAACAGACTGAGGGTTCTAGAGGGGAGGGGGGTGGGAGGATGGGTTAGCCTGGTGATGGGTATTAAAGAGGGCACACTCTGCATGGAGCACTGGGTGTTATACGCAAACAATGAATCATGGAACACTACATCAAAAACTAATGATGTAATGTATGGTGATTAACATAACAATAAAAAATTTTTAGGGGCGCCTGGGTGGCTCAGTCATTAAGTGTCTGCCTTCGGCTCAGGTCATGGTCCCAGGGTCCTGGGATCGAGCCCCGCATTGGGCTCCCTGCTCTGTGGGAAGCCTGCTTCTCCCTCTCCCACTCCCCCTGCTTGTGTTCCCTCTCTCGCTATGTCTCTATCTGTCAAATAAATAAATAAAATCTTTAAAAAAAAAAAAATTTTTAAAAACCCACCACATTCAAATTCCACTAATTTACAAGAAAGGTTCATTTCTTGTTCATGTCACGCAATGACTAGGTTCAGCTCCAGCTCTATTTCATACTTTCATTCTGACCTTCAGACAAAAGGAGCAGTTCTTTTCCAGAATGTGTCCTTCGCATGACTGGTTGGAAGGACAATGGCAGACTACCTGCTTAAACCTCCTGCTTAAAATCTTCTGCTTGCACCCGTATATGGTACTTTGCATGTATTTCATTGGCTAAAACGAGTCCAATGGGCAAGGCTGATATAAATGGGATATGAAAGTGTAATCCTATAAGAAGGGCAGGAAGTAACTAAAACCAATACTACAATCTACCATATCAAGTATCTTATAAAATATCAACAGCAATGCATGGATGTCTTCATGAGCAAAGGACTTGGGTATATTGAGAATTGTTGAACCATTTGGCCAGCCCCATAAGATCCTTCCTCCACTCAATCAGGAGAGAAGTTAGAGAAGGCTGATACAGATGCAGGCAAGTTCTGAAATGAGAATCTCTAAAGATTTTACTATACAATTAAGATAAACATAAATACAAACATAAGTTCAGAATACTATAACATAGAATCTAATATTGGTTTCCACGTCATCTCCTTCCCCCGCACCCACCCATCCACTCAACCCATCCAAGTAGCCTGGTAGCTGACTCTCATTCCAGGATCTATAGATTTTATCTGGTATCTCATTTTTTTCCCTGTTCCATAGCTCATTTCTTTCTTTTAGGACTCTTATTTTCTGTTCCTCATGAAGCACTGTCAAAATTCTACTAAGTACAAAGTATATCAAATTGCTTTTTATTTTCTTAGATAGAACTCCATTTATTTCAACACACACTGCAAATTATTGGCTTCCAGCTTTACTTATTAAGCTAGAAATGTCTTTCTGTTTTGATTTGTTTTGTTTTTTGGTTTGCCTTTCCATGCTATTTCTCTAATAGGAGCTCCACTTGTTATAGGCATTGTCTCTGGCCTCAGCTTTCCGTGCCTGTGATAAGGCAAGGCACATCTTAAAGTTACTTAGGTGTGAAAATAAACTTCTTGTTTGAAATCTAAGATAAAATATATTCCCCATTGGGCAGAAATATCTAATCCATATCATTTCCTATGTTACATTGTTATACATGCTCTATCTCCATCTCATCTGTCCTCTCAACTCAAGTGATGTTCCTTTCAAACCATTTCCCACCCAATGTCATGACGGCTAGATTTACATGATATTAATGAGACATGCTCTAATTTTGTGTATTCCCATGATGGCACATTTCTTGCAAATTGCCAGTTTTCCCCAGCCCTAATCCTCTTTAGAGGGGATCTGCCTCTTTTTGAGTTTTTTTCTTGAATAAAAATATCTTAATTGCTGTCTTTATTTTTGTATCACTGCTGATGGGGCCAGTAGAAGCCAAGGAGTTACAGCTTTCTGGTGCTAGAAAACTCAGCCTAATCTCTGATGTGAAGATCTAGGAAAATGTGATTTTATATTGCTATTCTATCTGATTACCATTATTTCTTATGGCAGTTAATAATACTGAATAAAATACTGTAAATCAAAATCCTATGCTTGGTCACATATCCAGTGTGCCTACCCACACACTTCTATTACTATCAATTAAAAGTTACATTGTTTCATCATTTAGCAATTCAATTTCTCAGATATGCCAAGAGACTTTCCAGTCACCAAAAGAAGTTCTGAGAGTGCTCATCTTCAATACTGAGAATATTTGGCCCTCCCAAAGATTCGCGTTAATGTGTTAGATTTGTGAGAGCTTGCCTAACCTTCTTCTACAAAATAGTGCTTCAATCAGAAAAGCTCTTTTCACATGTATGTCCTTATCTACCCACTCCAAAAATGCAGCTTAAGACCAAAACTACGGATGACCATCTCTGGCATCAAGTGTCATTTGATGGTCGTGCTGCACATCCCCACTGTCCTGTTCTCGATTTTGAGATAGTTTCCAACACTCCATCGGAATTCCGTTCTTTGCCTGGTCCTTCATTTCTAGTTTGAACCATAAGGCATGAATATGAAGTTGAACTTTTCCTCCATCCATGTTCTCCTGCTCTGATTGGATATTGAGAAACACCCCCGGATGTACAACCTGATGAATTTATTACTTCTACCTGACTTGGATATTTTTCTTTCAACCTTGACCTGCCAGTTGAGATTCTAAACCTGGTTCTGACCCTCCAGTTTGGCTGGAGGGCTTAGATTTTTCATGTCAGTTTCATGACCAAAGCTCTGTCCACTGATCTAACTTAAGTCCTGTTTCTGAGTCCCTGTGACTTCTCCTACCCCAAAGCTACCCACATCAGTGACCATTTTCCTTGAGTGACTCAGAAGAAAGGAATGAAGGGATGACCACACCACTGACTGGCATTGTCAAAACATGCTTCAGATGTATAGATCTAAGTGTGATGTGGGGTGTGTGTGTGTGTGTGTTTGTGTGTGTGTGTGTATCATTATATAATATACACTTGTTGAATAATTTGGGACCTTTAATTCAGACTTTAGTTTTAACCTGCATTAAATATTGTTCACATTTTTTAATGATTTTGACCCATGAAAATAAACTGATTTCTCCATTACTTTTAGATGGTCCAGTAGTCTATGCAGCGTACTTAAAGATGGAGCATAGTGATGAGAATATTAAATTCTGGATGGCATGTGAAACCTATAAGAAAATTGCCTCACGGCGGAGCAGAATTTCTAGGGCAAAAAAGCTTTATAAGATTTACATCCAGCCACAGTCCCCTAGAGAGGTAACTACGTGACAGTGACGGCTAATGGAAATCAGTACGTCCTGGGGAGGGTGCTAGTATCTCTCAAGCACAGACATGTGCCAGGCACTTCATATCCAGTATCTCCCACTATGCTACAAAGTCAGTATCGTTGACCTTATTTTACAGATAAGAAGCCTGAGAATCTGAGAAGTTAATTAGCTTGCTCAGTGTCACATAGCAGATAAGTGAGAGAGTTAGGATTCAAAGTTACGCCTGTCTGGGTCCAGAACCTCTTCTCATTAAATTATCTTAATTCCTGGGAAAGTTTCTTTAAAAAAAAAAAAAAAAAGGAAAAGGAGAAGAAGTCCTGGTAAGAAGAATCGACTTTGCGAGAAGGAACTACAGATACCATACATTGGCATATTGACAACCCCAGTGGTTTGGGGAAAGTCTGTGCCTTTGCAACATACTCACTGCTCACCTCAGTTCCAAAACAGCAAATCCAGCAAACATTCACACTGATATTACAGCCAATCATTTACAGTGGCCTAAAGAAAATAAAGAGTCATGAGTGCATGACACATTGGGATCCCTCCTGGTGGATAGAGAATAAGGAATGAAAATTCTTGTCAAGGGGATAAAGGTAGACCATGACATACGAGATTCCTATCACGCAGGACAGTCCTATGTTATTGACTTGTTCCTCAAAACTCTTATCTGGAAAATACTTGGTTTATTGAAATAACCGCTTCTCTCCTTTATTTCTCCACCTCTCTTCACTCTCTTCCCATTTCAGGGCATATTCAGTGAAACCAACATTCATGACTACTAAGAAAGATAAACTTTAAAATAGCACCAACTTCCCTTTTCCTTAAAAGAGACCTTCATCTCATAAACTTCCTTGTTTGTAGACTCCACTAACAAACCAGTTGCATCTGCCTAAGTAAGCAATGGTTTCTGAGATTTCCCTGGTCTTGGGCTCTGTGTTTTCTGTTTTGTTTTGTTTTTGAATCTGGGATATGCAGGTGGATGTTTAGTTATTAAGAAGCAAAGTTTGTCTCTTAAAAGTCTTTTTAGATATCTATGAAATTTCAGACAAAATTACCCTTTTCCAGTAAAAAAAAAAAAAAGGAGAGGGGGAAAAATTAAATTTTCCATTATGGTTTCTATCTTCAATTATACTTACTTATGCTCTACATGTAATTTCACTTTTCAGATTAACATTGACAGTTCAACAAGAGAAACTATCGTCAGGAATATTCAAGAACCCACTCAAACGTGTTTTGAAGAGGCTCAAAGGATAGTGTATACGCACATGGAAAGGGATTCCTATCCCAGATTTGTAAAGTCAGAAATGTACCAGAAACTTCTGAAGACTATTCAGCCCAACAACAATTCCTAACTACCACTCAAAAGTTTAAATTGAAGATGGTGTTTTGAAAGTGCTGGCTTTGTTGTTTTAATTAACACACACACACACAATCAGAAATAGAATAGGAATGAAATAAAAGAAAACAAACTACAAATTAATTTCTTCTAGTTCTCAAAGAGAAACAGATCCCCAAAGGGATGGACTCTAGAATAGTTATAACATGAAAAACACAATTTATGGCATGCCTATGTAGTTCAGTTAACATATAAGAAAAAGGAAGGTCTTCATGACACCAATATTATAAAGTTTTTACTGCAGTAGTTAACTAATGGATGTTTTCTTATTAATGAAATTTTGCTGTCATAATGCACAGATCAATTCTTTAAAAATTGTAGCTATATGAGTTGTCTCTAGTATGAGTGTATTATATAGATGGAGTGCTCATAATAACTTCAATTAGTAGACAAACTTAGTATGTGAAGTACAATCAATGGTCCAATATAATGAGCAATATAAAAAGATATGTTCTTGAGAGATATTTTATCTGTAAAATTTTCCTATTATATTCATAATTAAACTTCCATAGCACAAATATCTTCTATATGTGAAAATTTCTGATGATTCTAAGCTATTAAGAATGTATAAAATTCTTCATTTATTCTTATATTGACATGAGGTTAGAAAATTTGGTTCCTATATTTTAAGTATTGTTTCCTCACAATGTGAATTTATCATGGTCCTGATAATCAATAAATCCAAATATAAACTAAAATCTTATAAATCTATGCTTTTTTCAAAGACACAATGAAGTTATTTTTCCAGCAAAAGACGGTCTTTTATCTGTCCTGTCGTAACAGTTTCTTAGAGTTTGTTAGATTCCAGAAGAAGCAACTCATATCTATTTCACTTGTTTTGTTTAGCACATAGTATAGCATATAAACGTTCCATACAGATGGATAAATATTCTATATTTTTTATGAAGAATAAAATACATAAAAATATTAATATCATTTTGCCAAAGAATTAACTATAGGAAAATATTGTTCAAGATTTTTAGTTTTACTATGAAAAGTGTTTCTCTGGTCTCAGATTTGACTGAAATAGCATTACTATTTTAAAACGCCTGTAAACCTATGCTGTATGACATGAAAATGAGTATCAACTGTAATTCTTCTCAATCAGCAAAGGGCTATTATAACACAGAATAAATATTTGAGGGTTTATTTCTGAGAAAGTACTCAAGAGATATTTTTGTGAAGAAGTGTATCACTAATTAATGCGGATTCTAGCTAAAGTAGAAAGTGTTACCACAGTGGTCCATTTTATGTAGTTAACTAAATTTTATTTTCTCTTAAAAATACCAATACAAGGATACAGATTGACATCTTAGATATCTGAAGTTGATGATGATCCCTAGCCATAATAAACCAAAAAAAAAAAAAGTTTCCTCATGTTTCAAATAGTTTCATCTCACTCTGACTGGGAATGAGTATATTTATAGACATATAATTAGGAAGTGTTTTACATACATGGTAATAATACACATGGTTTGAGCAGTTTCAGAAGACCTTGAGCCCTTATCATTCAAAATGTACTAAATCAGCCACTGATATAACTAATAAATGGAATTGGAATAATCAGCATTCTTTACTACTTATCTCTCCCCTTCATTGGGTGAATATCTGTGTTCCAATACAAGATAAGTCTAGAACTTTCAGTTTTGCTTATATGCTGATTTCACGTCCTGAATAGAATCCCTCTGCTTAGCTATCCCAGCACCTTCACCTCATATTGGGTAAACAAGGTGCCACATGGTGACATGAAACAAAAAACTTTGGACTGAGGTACAAAGCAACCAGATTAGTGTCTGTTCACTCACCTGATGTCGTTGTACCTTTAGTACCAGTAGGTCTTATTCTCCTCATCTATCAAATAAAGGGGTGGGACTAGTTGATTTGACTGAGCCACACACAGTGTGTGTTTTATTACATACCATTAATAATGTATTCATTATTCTTTTTCTCTGTAACAAGCCTGGACTCATTTTGGAATTCCTCCCAAAATCAATGTTTTCATGAGGAAGTGGATAACAAACTATTTTGCATTTAACATTAGTTGAGGGACTTCTGAAATTTTTTACTTTGGAACAGAGAACTTAAACTGCTATCTTTTCAAGAATTCTACATGGGAGTATGTGTTTTATGTTAGTAGCAGTTAAAATAGCTTTCAGATCATTTTAACCTAATAATATACTAAATCTTGTTCATTTTCCTTAGGATATTTATTAAAATAATTCAAAAATTGATGATACTTATCAAATGGCTATAAGGGTATGCCTACATTAACACATTTTTACATGGTATTTGTTTTTTCATAAGTGCTTTGAGATTAATAAGTTAAAAACATATTGTTAGATTTCTATATCAGAACCTGGATATATTTATGATTTTTTCTCTTTTTTTAGATATACATTTTCAAACTCTGGAGATGTATGAGATAAGCCTTCATTGTATCTGCCTAAAAATAAAATCTTATCTTCTCCAAAGAAGATAATGACAGAGATTTATACATTTCAGATTCAAATATCTTGGCAGAGATGAACACTTTCCTATTTATAATTCATCAGTCACACCATAGTTCCATCAACTGCAAAAGACTTTTTACCAATTTTGGAAAGAACGATTACAGAAAAAAGATATGTAAAGTTTTCTCCAAAGACATAATAGGGTGTGATTTGAAGAAAATCCTAAGTTACCACTGCCCAAAAATATCTTCCCCGTATCTAGGACCTGAAATTCCCATCACTGGTCATAGAAGATGAAAAATGGGATTGAAATTCAAGCTGTAAGTGAAGAATGAAACACTAGTGTTGACACATTACCTGTTGCCAAGCAGAAAGTAAAACTGGGAAAATAGAATGTAGGCCTATAGGGTGGCCTAGGAAAATAGGCTGAGAGAACAAAGATATTTGGGTAGCTACAAGTCACCAAATACCAAACAAGACATAGAAATTGGGGACACAAATGGAAAGGGATTGCTTATTAAAATCTTCCTATGTTGTTAATAGAAAACCAAAGGAGAGGAGTGCTTCATTTAAAAAGCAGGTATTCTAAATGCTAATTATACATTTTTATGGAAAAAAATCAGTAGCATTCCTATAGAAATAAAAGAGCAGGTATTAAATTCTTCAGGCAAATAGTATTTATAGAAGCATTCTTTGAACAAAACTTTACCTAGCTCCCAATGAGTACAGATATTGTACATGCAGACATGAATTAGGTGAGGCTTCTGTTCTCAAGATGTGTGAGCTGATAATTAAAATACAAAATAATAATGCAAAATAATAACAGCCAAGGTTGACATGTGCAGAGTGCTGTGGAGTCCCAGCAGAAGCATCTACTTTTACCCAGCAGAATTTAGAAAGAAAATAAGAGGTGAGGTTTAAGATGATTCTTGAAGAATAATTAAGAGATCACTTAGAGGAAAGGGGAAAACAGAGTGGATTGGAACAAGGGTAGAAAAAAGGGAAATCTCATGGCAAACAAGAAGATTTAAAAGATAGTTGGAGGCTCTAGAATCAGACCAATTTAGGTCCAAATCCTGGCTCTAACACTTAGCAGCTGTGAGAATTTAAGGAACTGTTTAATCTCTCTGAACTTTGTTTTTTCTTCATCTATAAAATGATAATAGCAATAACATGAATAACATCTACCTTTTATATATTCACGTGTATATAAAGTCCTGATACTGTGCTTAATAAAATTTAACCATCTTATTCATTACCGTAAAAGTTCAAATGAGAGACAATGATAGTCTAAGCTAGGTAAATGAGGAAAACAGAGGGAGAAATTGTGAACAGATCAGATACAGGGAATTATCAGGGTTGATCCAAAGTTTCTAATCTGAGCATCAGGGTAAGTACAGGATGCCATTAATTGAAAAAAGCAGTTCAGAAAGATAAGCAGGTTTGGGAAACAGGCTGAGTATATGAGGTACCTACATGCCATAAGTGGGATTCCAGAGGAGAAATGTACATCTGGGAATTGTTAGCATGGCTGACTCAATGACCAGAAGAGATCTTATGGTGAAACTGTGCAGGACAGAGAGCAAAAACCCGTAAGACCCAATCAAACCTTAAGGAACAAGATAACATATTAATAACTCTTAAGTTCTCATTGGGAGCTCATCACATCATTTATAGTACTGATAATGATTATTCATTGAGTTTTACTATGTAGTGGATACTATGCTAAGTATTTGGATATATTATTCACTCATTCAATAAATAGTTATTGAGCATCTACCATATACCAATATGGTTGTCAGAGATAGGGAGTCACCAGCAAACCAAGCAGAAAACATGTCTGCCCTCAAGGAGCTTACATTGTCTTTATGTCATAAAATAGTAATCATAGAAAATCATATTGGCTATAAAAAAAAAGACAACATAATAGGATAGAGAGTAGCAAGGTGGGAGGTGGGGATGCTCTGGAGAAAGTAGTCGAGGGATTCTCCCTACCTAATTCATATGCTCCTCCCTTTTGACAACCCTAATCAAGGGTGAGGAATCTGAGGTTTTGAGAAGTTAAATAACTCTTTCAGTATCTCTCACTAGAACCAAGATTTTTCTAACTCTAATACCTTAATCATTATAATCAATATAATCATATTATATAACTCAATACTATTAATCATTATAAGTACAGTCTCCCAGAACCAAGCTGAATAGAAAGTAAATGTGCAATGATCTAACATAAAAAATATGCATTCAAATTTAAAATGCCATTACTATACAGACCATTTTAATATGAAAGATCACTATTAAAACTATCTCTAGTTACTGCTAATGAACTCATGAAAATTGGTTTAAAATGCCATCGATGCTTGGGTCTCTGCTAGAAAGAAGAATTATCAGGGAACTGATGTAATGATGCCCAGATTCCAGTAATAGGATGAAACATCTTCTGTTTAGCTGGCAAATATGTTGCTTAAACCCAATTATTTATGAATGAGAGGGGAAGGCGATTGCAGAGGATCCAAGCTATGAGCCTGCCAAGGGCAAGTTGGAGGTCATGGTACTCACCATGCAGCAACCCACAGCTGTCCCTGTTATCCTGGATGAAAAATGAGCAGGAGATCCAGGACCAGGGCCATGGCCATAGTCAGTCAGTGCTAACTGCCTGCATCTTCAGTTTGAGATCCTGAAGGAACAGGTATGGGCAAATAGTGAAAAATGTCATGAGAAGCACCAAAGCCAAAGAAATAAAGTGCTGAAAGAATCTAGAATGTATGGGCAAAGAATTTGGAGTAAATAAAATAGGAAATCATAAGAGCATTTTATTTAATTTTAATAAGCAACTTCTTTCCCATCTGAGGTGGTTTTTATCTGCCAGCCATACACAGAGCAGCTACTTTCTAAAGACACCCCCCAACATCTAATACCTGCCATAGTCGCCTTGCCCTACAGTTTTGCTTAAAATGTGGAACCAGCCACTAAGGGCTTAGATCATTTATCCAAGTATAAATTAGTATGTTTATAAAAAGGATTTGATTAGTGGCACTTTCTCTCTCTCTTTTTTTTTTTTTTTAAGATTTTATATATTTATTTGTCAGAGAGAGCACACAAGCACAAGCAGGGGGAGTAGCAGGCAGAGGGAGAAGCAGGCTGAGTAGGGAGCCCAATGCAAGACTCGATCCCAGGACCCTGGGGTCATGACCTGAGCTGAAGGCAGACGCTTAACTGACTGGGCCACCCAGGCATCCCAATCAGTGGCACTTTCAAATTTTAGGAATTTATGGGACTTAGAAAGAATAATTCATTTTCATTATTTTACTTGAGCCTTCAAACAATCCTACCAGGATGCATTTTTATCCCCAAGACATAGAGGGGAAGAGTGGCAGGGTCCCAAGAGCAGGGTGTTTGCTGCTCCCTGGGCCCGTGCTTGAGTGGTGAGATTCAGGTGGGCAAAGAAAAATCCGGTAGCAGGGGGGTAATGGAAACTTCCCTGCTGGACCGCTGCATGAGTAAGTGAGCTGATGGATTCGGATGTGCGGACCACAGTCCCTGGCAGAGTTAATGAAGACAGGGATTGTGCTTTTAGAAAGTAATGGCTTCTGAGAATCAAAAAGGAAGAAAGAGCTCACATGCAAGAGAAAAACAAAATGAAATATGTAAAGGGAAAGAGAGGGAGTAAGAGTGTAAACCGAGGGAGCAGCAGCCTCAGGTGTCAAACGCAAGAAAAGGGGAAAGAGAAATGAAATCAGCACCATGCCTGCCGAGGGCGCTAGGATAGTAAATAAGCAGCGCTTGTAATGATAAACACCCTTCGTTAGATGGCTTCCATTCTTAATAAGGAAAGGAAACTTTTCAATGCAAGAAAGGAATATGCCAGATCTATAAACATCCTTAGTTTGCAACTTATACTTTAAAAGGAATGGCATACAGAAAGAGGTGGGAAAATCTACTGGATAATTTGACTTCTTGACAGGACGACAGCTCATCTTGCTGCTTCTAATTAATAAGGCATTTAGCTGTATCAGACACTTTGATGGGCTTCTCTGAGAGCGCTTGCAACTGAATTCTTTCTCACAGGCGTTTACTGGTGAGAAGAATGATAGAAGACAGGTAAGGTAAATATAGTCTGTTCGTATGCCATAACACCATCTGATAGCACCCCGGACACCAGGTGATTCATACGCAAGTTACATCCAAAGCAAGTAAATCTAAAATTGGAGTGTATGTGCTAGCCCAGTTTTTATGTGTCGGCTTGGCAGTTTGTTTCTAGGGTTGCCACAAATGAATGTTATTATTAGCTTAAAGCTTTGGTGAAAAGTTTCTTTGAGAAGAAAAAACCAAAAGGGTTCTGAGGTTCTGTTTTCAGGAATAAAACTTGGAAGCTACTAGGTGCCAGGCACTGTGATAGTCATTTTGCATTTCTTATCTCATTCAAGTCTCACGATAAATGTGCAAAGAAGTTATTATTAACTACATTTTAACCTTGAGAAAACTAAGGTTCAGAGAGATTAAAAACTTGTCTCCGTTCACTCAAGGAACCAAGAAACCAAGAAACAAAGCCAGCAGCAAAATTAAGAACTTTCTAACTCACATCCATGCTCTTCCCATAAATCAAATGAAGTTTTGCTTATTAAAGGCCAAAACTGCAACTTTTTTCAGTCACGCGCTTGCAAATCAGCCTCTGACATTGAGGGGACTGTCATGTGTCTAAGTAATGACTGATCTTCTTGACAGATCTCAAATGAGCTATTGTCATCATTCAAATGACACCATAATGATGACTGCAGGTATCATACAACAGATACACAAGTTAGAAAATTCTTCCCATGAAATAAGCAACAGCTATTGCAATGTGCACTCCTATGTGCACTTTAAGAAAAAAAAATCATAAACACCTAATTTTAAAAGAGATTACTGTCTTCAGTAATTCCCTGTCTTCCCAAAGGCAGGGAAATCTTTCAGACAAACTGAAGTGAATAATCTGAGTATTCTGAACTGAATAATCATTCCAATAACAGAAAGATGCTGAAAAATCGCCGAGGCGCCTCTTGCTAAGCTAGCCGTGTCCAGAACAGTTTCCTCTCTCCCATCAAAGCATCATCGATCACATATGTTCCCCCAGCCTAGATCTCTTCCCTGAAATCCAGGCCTTCTCTATGCAATGCCACCACATTTGGGGACTGCTTACGGTGCACCCTTTTATCACCACTCATCCTCAATGACTCAGAAAGGTGGGGGATCTGAATCCCATTTTTCAGATGAAGAAATTACTTCCCTGAAATCACAAACCGAACAAGTGATGGAGCCAGGCAACACTTCAAGCCCAGGTCTTTCTGATTCTTGTTGATTTCTTGTTTCCCCAGCTCTCCCTGCCTCGCAGCATAACCCCCAGTGCCCCCACGGGGTTCCAGAGCTCTCTCAGTTTTTTGCATCTAGAACTGAATTCATCATTCCTCCTTGTAATTCATCTCTGCTTCCTGTCCTTCCTGTCTTCTTTCTCAGAATGGATGGCACCAGTTATCACCTGTAATATAATTGCATGTTCACTTGCCTACCCTTCCATTAAAACTCTCAGTTACATTTATGTGCCAAGAATCTGTCAGCCTGGCAAATAGTTTAAAACACACTTAATATGTAAATGTTTGCTAAATAAATGTTGCTACCCAGTCACCTTACTCAGAATCCAGACTCCTTCCTTTCCTTCAGCCCCCAAGACCAGTTAGCAACCAAGTTTTGTCTGCTCTACTTTAAATATCTCATGCAGCTGTCTTCATTTAGTGGCTACCTGAGTTCTTATTCCCACCATTCTTGCATGGATTAGGAGTTTTCTTCTGAAAGATAGAAACACCCTTCTGTCCGAGGTGAATCCCATCCATAACACTATCCAGCAAATCTGATCCAGTTCTTCAGTAATCCCTCATTGTCTCTACCATGATACACGTCTCTTCAAAAATTTTACTGTAGCTTACCATTCCAATTTCATTTCTCATGCTTTCTTGTGCTGGCTCTGTCTCTCTCTCACATACCCACCCACTCTCTCTCTCACATCCACCCCCCCACACATATACTCTCTCTTTCTCACACACACACACACACACACACACACACACACACACGAGTGTGCTCTGGCTATTAGAAACTGCTTACAAGCCCCTCGAACCCACATGCCTTCTCTCCATGGTGTCATTTCCCGCACATGAAATGCACTTTTCTCATTTACTTGCCTCATAAATTGTAAATTACAAGACCAAAGGTTAATCATTTGTCATCCTTTTAAAGTCACAATCTTCTAACACGTGTTCTCTCATGCAGAACTTCTAATCATTAAAATATGTACATCTAATTTTATATGTTCAAAATATAGAAATTTATTGCTTGCGTTAAATATCACCAAGTATTTTCTGTTATATTTTTATATTTTGATCCATCTGACCCTCAATCCTAGTCAGCATTTGCAGCAGTAAAAAAAAAAAAAAAAAAAAAATGTGAGATATTAACCAAGCTGTTTTACTTGCATTTCTATGGCCCTGCCCTATTTTGTGAGCAACAAACAATAGCTCAGGGAGCACTTAGAAAGAGCACAGAAAGCAAATGGTCAGTCTTGGCTTCTGAATTCTAAAATAAAGACCTGAAACTTGTAGCAATAACAAAGATCTTAAAAGTTTTTTCTTTGCAAGTATGGACTTTTCTCTACTTCCAAATGGTTGTCCTGAAAATCCAGGCATAATTAGTTATGCCTTTAGAAAAATAAATTTTAAAATTTTGAATAAGGAGTGCTTGGAATCCTGCTTTCCTGAAGTTTTCTAAACTTTTTATCTTTAGTATGGAAAGTTTTTATTCGAGTTTATTTCCTGTGAGTTATATCCATTCATTTACCTTTCTAGTTTTTATACTTTATTTGCTAATAGAACTTTAGGAAAACGACTCATCAAAAAAATCTGCTTTACTTAATAGAAATCATAGCACTCTTACAAACACTGTTTCTATACACACGCTTGCCTTTTCCCGGTTTTACCCTTTTCCCTGTTAAACTTCACCTGCCTGAGATTTCTGCCCCCTTTCTCTTTGCTTTAAATAATTCCTGTTCCTCCTCAACACCCTGTTTGAAACCCATCTTTCTCTCCAAATGCCCACGGCAACAATTATCAGTGAAATTCATGGGTCATAAATCTTGTGCTATTTTGTCATAATTTTTCTCTTGAACTACTTGAACTACTTCGTAATATTTTATTATTATGTTCTTTTCAAGAATAGTACTCTATTTCTGCAACTAGATTATAAAATTTTGGAGAGAACTATGTTCTCCACCTTTATATCCACCAAAAACCACATCAATGGTTTGCAAGGAGTAAATGCTAAGAACACATTTGATATGGTATCTTATCCTTTAGTGATGATGATAATCATAATAGTAATAATATAATTTATTAAGCATTTACTATGTGCCAAGTGCTGTGCCAATCCCTGCAAGCGTATTAGCTCCTGTAATTCTCACAACAAGCTTATGAGTCTGGTTCCATTGTTATCTTTATCGTATAGCAGGTAAAACAGACTGTAGAGTTGTTAAGTAATTTATTCTAGCCACACAGCCACAAGTGGAAAAATCAGAACTCAGTTTTATCCTTTATGCTAAATTTCTGCTTGTAGGAACCCACATCTAGTACCAAGTAGACAAAATCTTATTATCCATTTCTTAATGTCATTGTTTTAGGAAAACTATTCTTTATCAGTAACAAATCTCCATTCAAGTGTCTGTATCCCCCAAGAACAACAAGAAAGCACTCTGAAATAGGCACCTTAAGTAAGAAGTAGATGATGTTAAAGTTGCTTCATGGCTTTAATGAAGTAATATAAATATCTAGGGGAAAAAACTAAATCATATGAATAGAAAACATTATGAACCAGAACTTTACAATAAATAATGATAAATAGTAGACAAGGATTTCTAAATATTTTATAAATAGTAGACAAGGACTTCTAAATATCAGAGCTAGTGATAATTCTGAAAAACAACAAGGCAGTTTAAAAATACAACATGGAGTAAAAGAATCATTGTCAACTAAATCACTGTGAGAGAGAAAAGTGTTTTTTTAAACAACCTCTTAATAGGATCTGGAATTGGTGAAATCATTTATATGTGAATCATAAGTAAAGAAAATAAAGACAAAGAGATTATAAAGTACTTTGAGCACAGTACTATCTGTTCTTGGTTTATTACTTCTGACAAACAGCTCTTACAAATAAAAAGAGCATGAAATGTTTGGGGAACTGTAAATAGTTTGGGTTCTAATAAGAACTTTCAAAACTAATATATCCAAAACAAATTCTTGATCTTCCTCCAAAGTCTATCCCTCCTCAATTTTCCTCATTTCAGGAAACATCATTGCCTCTTCCAAGTTCTGCACTTTTCCCTGTTACATTTCACCAGCCTGAAATTTCTTCCCCCTTCCTCTTGGCTTTAAACAAATCCTGCTCCTCAATATCCAGTTTAAACCCTACCATGTTTTCCCAAAGTCCTCCATGATCACCCCAGGTTAGAACATTACCTCTCTCACTTCTGAATGTTCACAGCAACCGTTGTCAATGCAATGCATGAATCACAAGAATTTAGGCCAAACCCTGGAATCCTCCTGAACTTTCTGTCTCTTTCTGCTCTTTCTGTCACATCCCCCGTGCAATGCATCAGCCAATCCCATCATCTTGCCTTTGAAATGTATCCTGAAGTCTATCACTACTCATCATCTTCACTACTTTGACCTACTCCAAGCCACTGCCATATTGTGCCAGGACTATTGCAATAGGCTCCTAATTGGCCTTCCAGCTTCTACCTCGCCATTCTTACCACTTTCCCCAACACACACATACACACACACACACACACACACACACACACAAACACACACAAGCCAGAGTGTTCTTTTGAAAATGTGCTGGGTTATATCACTCTTCAAACTTCTCCAGTGATCTCAATTGCACTTGAGGAAAAAATCCAAAATCCTTGGCATGGACTACAAGGCCCACCAGCACCCACCACCACACCTATCTAATCTTCCTCTAGTTTTGCTGTGAACCTAAAAGTACCCCCCCCAAAATAGTCTTTTTCTAAAAAAAGTAATATCAGTGGATAAAAATTACTTCACAGAGTTGCTGTGAAGGTTATATTATTCTCAATAACACATGTAAAGTATCTAATAAACTGACCAGCCTATTATAGGCCTTCAATAAATGTTCACAAATATGTGTTTTTCATATTGCTGTATTTTTTATTTTATGCAAATGGGACAATATGGCTGCCTAGAGTGTGATCATTTAATACTGTAATCCAAGAGGTATGAAACACAATAACTGTTAGTTTACAAATTGAAAGAGAGATAAGTATAGGTCTATTAGTTTGCATTGTTTAAAATAATAATCTACCTCTGAGATTCTGCAGAAAAAGAAAATAACCTCATAAAAACTCAGATTATTGTGGTCTTGATCACATTATAGACTAAGTCTTCTCTCCCATTCATACCTACACAAAGTCAAGGTGCTTGAAGGATCACTTTTCGGGATAATTTTACTTCAGTAAAATACATTATGTAGATGGTATCTATTTTCTACCTCATATTTCCCGGAAATTAATTATTTAGAAAGAAATGAGTAGATCCTATTTCAATAAGTGCAGACCAGCATTTTTTGCCATTTAATGTTTTAAGAATATTTGAGTATTTTCTGACTACAATCCAAATTCAATGCAAACAGTCAAGTAGCACACAGAGACCCCATTATCAAGTCTTTCTGCTCACCGAGAGGATGAATAATATAATGAGACATGTTAATTATTTGCTTTCCAGCAGCTGTGATTGATTAGTTTTGACTGGTACATCTTGCTAATATGTTAGAGTACAGTAAATATTGGGGCCTGTTATTTTTTCCAGGGCAAGGAAACCATGGTGCCTAATGACTTACTTCATTTGTAGCTTTCTCTACAATCTGCCAAAGTGTTGGTTTATCCAGGTTAATCTCTTTACCAAATAAATTTCTGTGAATTTCATGTTACCAGACTGATCATTAAGTTCAGGTGAGTCTTCAGAGCCCTCTGTCTTAGAAAAGTTGACATCTCTCCCTCTCTCTCTCTCACACACACACTGCAGTTTATGACTTAACAACATATATAACCAAACCTATGGAGGTACTAAGAAATCCCAGCTACCATATATACATTTTTTCTTTATACTTAAGAATATCTTTTTAAAACATGTTCAGTTTTTTTTTTTAACAACCAAATGCCTTTTGTGGGACCATGCATAATTGCACCAGACCCAGTATTAGATTTGAAAACTTTGAACTGATTGTGAAGAGTTTTTAATCATGGCCATCTAGAAGAAACTGTCACTCAAGCAGTGTTTCTCAACCTTTTTTCTGTCGTCATCCCTGCAAGGAGCCTTCTTAAACATTTTTGTTTTCCTAATTGCCCCCTCCCCATGAAATGTTGATACCTCAGATACATATCTGGTTATATCTGGTTATGTACTGTAGCCCTTTAAAAGGCCACAAACCATTGTAATTTCTGAGATTTTTTGATCCTCCAAGAACCAATTTTCACCCATTGGGGGCAATATCACCACTGGTGAGAATGCATTCACTAGAGTCTTCATTGTATTTCCTCTTCACCATATTCTCATATTCAATATTTCATATTCTCATTTGGATACATGACCTCCTCTATATCTTATGTTTCTCATACAAACTGGTAAAATAGTAATAGGCATAACCTCCAAGTCTAGGTTCACTCCCTAAAGGAGGTAGACAAGACGATGCACATGATACAAACATACTTCATCCCCTTTCCCCACCCCCCAAATAACACATGCTGACCCAGACATAAGCAACCTTAAGGCAAGATTGCATAAGCAATCTTGAAGGAAGAAAGAAATCTCAAAAGAGCCATGTGCAAATTGTGCTTTGCAGAAAGACTGAATGGCTTGAATCTACAGTCTACTTACTTTAATGAAGCTTTAGTGTCCACATCAATTAAATGGAAATACCATTGGTTATCTCTTGCCCATTCATTCATTTAACAAATATTTGTTACCTCCATCAAAACCCCTATGAAGACAATCAAAAATACCTATTGAGCAAAAAAGGGTAATTTTCCTGAACTCACTGCAGGAAGCAAGAACACCACTTTTGCAGTCTTAAAATCTTCAAAGGTAGAAAATTAGGGGAGGATATTTATAGGATTATAGGTTATATTGGTTACAGGTTATAGGATGCATCCTGAATGATTTTAAGGTAGTTCTTGAAAAGCAGAGAACCAGTGGGGATTGGGAAGAGTTAATGACATAACTTTGGATTGGTGGTCCCAGTGAAGTTGAGGTCTTGAAATGAGTATGGTGAGGAAACTATTTTTCAAAGCAGTCCTAGGAGCAACCTCCCCGTTTTTATATGCCACCTATTTTAATTAGTTTGTGGTCTTAGCTTCCTGGAACAACAACAAAAAAAAAAAAAAAACTTTTTTTTTTTTTTTTGCTTGGTCCTGGTATCACATAACACAGTAACTGAGATTCGTTTTGTTTCTCACCTCCTGCAATATGTTGGATGTTAATTTAGGAACTAAAGATATAGCTGTGAACAAGACAAGTTCTCTGCCTTCAAGAAGCTTCTACTCTAGCAAGAAAAAACAGCTTTGAATATAATATCACATAGAACAAATCTTTTGAAGACGTGTAAGTTGCTAGGGAAGTAAATATCAGAGCAAATTCATTAATGAGGGCATTATAAGAAAATGTCATTTTATAAATTGTCTTGAAGAGTCTCTAAAACATGATAAGAAGGATCCCCGAGAATGTCCACCGGCTTTTTGGTGTCTGGGCTTGAACATGAAACACAGGATGGGGTAGTTTACTGTTTTTCCATTGTGACTTTGGAGTGATCTATAGGTCATCACTATAATCTATAGATTAAATGATTTCATTTAATTTTGCCCCAGATACTTTTAAGCCCCAGCTAGGAACTGCAACAGTCTTCACAAAATTCTACAGAAGACCCTGCCTCACCTTCTGAGTTTGGGAGGGCATGCATAAAGCAAGGAATAGAAGCTTGATCAAGACTATCATCTAAAAACTATTAGTTATAGTTAACCCAAACTGGGATTAAAATCTATAAAAATCTATGGTTTTTAGATTTCATAAATGTTGCGTTTTAGTAGGTCAGAATATCAGACATGCATGTTTAAGAATCACACCTAAGTGGTGTGATTGAAGTCTTGATAGAAGTCTTGATAGAAGACTTTGGAGTCCAAAGGGCTTAATTCCTATATTGTCCATACAGGAAAGCAAATCCCACTGGCAATCGCAATCTAGAATTACTGAAGCACTAAAAGTTAAATAAATCTACTCAAGAAACTCAAATCCAGGAAAATAGGACAATTTAATTTCATGAAATTATTGCTTTGGCTCCGTCTCTTCTGGCTCAGCTTTGACAGATCCTCTGGACAGATCATCCATGAGCCAACAACTCCCACCACATTCTGCCCTCTCCAATCTGGCAGGCCCACTTGTACCCTTCTCCCTCCCCCACTAAAACTGGCTTCATCTCCAACATACCCGTTTTGGAAATAGCCATCACACCAGGCCCAACAGGCAAACCTGCACTAAGATGTCTCCAAATGTTCTGGCCCATCACTTACTAATATTGTGACCCTAAGCCTCTCAAATTCTTGTGCTTGACTTTCCCCACCTATAAAATGGGGGTACTAATAATATCTAGCTTGGAGAGCTGTTCTGAGGTTTAAGTAAGATAATGCATGAAAAGGTGTTAGCACAGTAACTAAAAAACAAATAACTATGAATTTTAGCTGTGATTATTATTCATGCCCTCAACATGGCTCTCCAATTTTGTCTTTTCTTGAATGCTGCTGAATCTAACAGAATCTTGACTCTCATCACCTCGCACCTCATATCTTATTATTTTAACAGCTTTCCCACTGGTTTTCTTACCACCAAATTTTTCTTTTTTATTCATCTTAGACAGTAGTAATTAACCATCCCCTTCTCTCAACTGCCCATCCCATCAAGTTTCTGGCTGGTACACATTCTAGTGCCTCACTTTCAAGGTTTTCTGTAACCTGACTCTACTAAACCAACCTAGACCCATTCTTAATTAACAATGAGTGTCCTCTTTTTGGTAGTTTTTAGTTGTAACCAATGGTTAGAGAAAGACAAAGCCTGTAGATCTTCTTTCTCAAGCTTTGACACTCCAAGTACCTCAGAATGAAAGCAAGACTGAGAGTTGGTTCTATTACCTATGCAAATAGACATTTGACCCAGCCCAAATAGACATTTGAGACATTTGAAACAGCCGTATCACCTGTAAGCTCATGAAGGTCCATCTCTCTATTCTTTCTGGTGTTCCAGCAGTGTTCTGTATGGAAAATTTCCTTGAAGCAGATTCTATGCTATTCCGTTTCTTCCCCAGCCTTGAGATATAACTGACATAAAACATTGTGTAAGTTTGTGTATAACATGTTGATCTAGTACATTTATATATTGCAAAATAATTACCACCACAGCACTAACATCTCTGTTACATCCCCTAATTACCACTTTTGTGTGTGTGGTGAGAACATTTAAGATCTACTCTCTTCGTAACTTTCAAGTATATAATACAGTATGATTAACTATCGTTGCCATCCTATACATTAGATCCTCAGAACTTATTCATCTTATAACTGGAAGTTATACCCTTTGACCAACATCTCCCCATCTCCCCACCCACCACTCTATTCTAATGGCAAGATTCAATTAACCTTCTGGTCTGAGTCAGACAACAATATCCTCTGCTGAACAATTGAAAATAGGACAGGTTCAGAATCCTAAGCCTACAGGGCCTGTCCAAAGCATGTGGTCTGAGCTGGACTCACTAGATCTTCATGCCTTCTTCATGTACCAGCCGCCATGCCTCTACAAAATTTCCAGCCTGATACATCCTCATTTTGTGGACTTAAAAATAATATCTAATATCTATTATAGTAATTAATAAAGCAACTGATATTAATTGAAATAAAGATAGTGAAGTTCTCTGCCTACCTGGGGCTCTAAATTTGGGGCCACTGCATCATATCTTTCATATACTGACAAACCACCTCTGGAGTATATACTTCTAAGATACCTCAAATGTTAACTAATGGACCTTAGGGTATAGATTAAATTTACACCTTCTATGCTGAAGTATTTAACAATAAATTGCAGAACATCTAATATACTTACCCTGTTCCCCAACACACATATTCATCTAGAGCAGGGTTTCTCAACCTTGGCACTACTGACATTTTGGCCTATATAATTCTCTGTTATGGGGGATGTGCATTGTGCGATGTTCAGCACATACCTGGGATCTACCCATGAAATGCCAGGAGCACCTTCCTCCAGCTGTGATAAGCAAAAATATTTACAAACATTATCAAATGTCCCAGAGAGGGAAAACCGCCCCGAGTTGAGCACTACTGCTCTAATCTAGGCTTACTCCTGAAGGCCATCCCCAGCCACCAGGCTATTTTTCTTTCTTTACTTTTGCTTACATGAACCCCCAGTCTTAGAAGTTACCTCCTCGGGGCACCTGGGTGGCTCAGTTGGTTAGGCGACTGCCTTTGACTCAGGTCATGATCTCAGGGTACTGGGATCGAGCCCGGCATCGGGCTCCCTCCTCAGTGGGGAGCCTGTGTCCCCCTCTCCTGCTCCCCTGCTTGTTCTCTCTGTGTGTCAAATAAATAAGTAAAATCTTAAAAAAAAAAAAAAAGTTACCTCCTCCACTCTGCTACTCACATATGACCCAGCCTCTAAGACAATAAACACCTCAAAAAACTACATGAAGCTCTCAGAAGTGATTTGTTTGGTCCAGTGATGCAGTTTCTGGATCACTATAGTCCCCATAGTTCTGGTTATCTTATAGTTCCTGACTCTTGCTACTAACCTCATTTATGTTACCTGCCTGGCCCTATAAGAATTTGTTGTGACACCTATACCTTAATATTAAGTATAAATCATTCTTCCATGAAATTTCCCACTCACTACGCCCATGCTTAACCTCTTCCTTCTCTGGAGAAGTTTTACACTCTGAAGAAAAAAAAAAAAATTCAACACACTCTGGTACCAAAATTTTCCTGCAGCTTAACTGGCTCCTGTTAACAGAAGTAAACTATTAAACCAGGATATTCGAAAGTCATTTATTCTTTAAAATAGTCAGAGGGGCACCTGGGTGGCTCAGTCATTAAGCGTCTGCCTTCAACTCAGGTCATGATCCCGGGGTCCTGGGATCGAGCCCTGCATCGGGCTCCCTGCTCCACAGGAAGCCTTCTTCTCCCTTTCCCACCCCCCCCACTTGTGTTCCCTCTCTTGCTGTCTCTCTCTCTGTCAAAATAAATAAATAAAATCTTTAAAAAATAAATAAAACATAAAATAGTCACAGAAATCACAAGTTGGTAGGCTGGCTAAAAAATTATTCACCTAGTTAACATAGAGTATAAGCAGTCCTGTAATTTTTAGAAGATCAACACCCATAGAAGACAGGGTTCTTAATAAAAATTCATGTGGGAGGGTCCATTTACATAGCAATCTATGAAGCTGTTTGTATTAGGTGAAGGGAACAGGTAAATTGTGAACTCCTAGCTAAAAAAAAAATTTTTTTAACCCTCTTGTTTCTAAAAATAACCCCTATCATATTACATCAAGAACATCATAAAAGCAAATGTTGACAAAATACAATGTCAAGTGAAACATGGTTGTTCTCAGCAAGGCTTAATAAACATAGCAGGAGTTACAACAAATTAATGATTAATAAAGCACTGTGAAGATGCAATGATGTATCTGTGCATATATTATAAATATAGGTTAAATCATGTAAAAATAATCCTACCTGAATCCAATTTATAATATATAAGGAAGGTTTTACAGTTTTTCCTAAAATACAAATGAGATAAAAATTTGGCAACTTTATATGGAAGTATAGTTAACAATGCAAAAAAATATTCCCAAACTGAGAAATGTGTTATGATCTTTGTGAATTATCTACTTTTTGTAAATATAAATAATGTCCATTGATTATCTCACCCCCTCCTTTTTCCATTCTACATCTCTTTTTTTTATTCCTATATCAAACATTTTACAATGTTACAGCCCAGCCAGACATCCTCCCCCAAGAAAACCTCCTCTTAGATAATATGGCATTTGCTGACTCACACAACCACCCTTGGAGGTAGTTATATTCAGCTTATAGATGGGAAAACAAAATCTCAGAGAATTTAAGAATATCATCTAACTTTTTAGGTAGAAAAAAATGTAGAACACAAACTCAGGCATGCCTGACTCCGAATGTATAGTCTTTAAGCTACTCATGCTGCTCATCAGTTTTCTCACTCTTAACAAACATATAGAGGTCAGTAGGGTCCACCTAGTTCAGTTATCTGTATATAATCATCTTAAAGTGTTCTTTGTGTGAAATTGCCTGGCATGTTATGAGATAACCAGAACTTTATTTTTTTGAATTTATTTATTTGTATTTAAATTCAATTAACATATAATGTATTATTGGTTTCAGAGGTAGAGGTCAGTGATTCATCAGTCTTACATAATATCCATTACATCATGTGCCCTCTTAATGTCCATCACCCAGTTACCCCATCCCCCCAACCCCTCCCCTCCAGCAACCCTCAGTTTGTCTCCTATGCTTAAGAGTGAGATAACCAGAACTTTAATTGAG
Organism: Halichoerus grypus; assembly: GCF_964656455.1. NCBI lineage: Eukaryota > Metazoa > Chordata > Mammalia > Carnivora > Phocidae > Halichoerus > Halichoerus grypus. Next base: position 135,573,928 of record NC_135718.1, on the reverse strand, counting down.
AATAGGATAACAAATATTCCTTAATGTGAGTAAGGTATAAATTCCAAACCCCTCTCACAGTGGAACTGGTAAAACACTTTAATTAATATGACTAGGAGAATAGTCTCCATTCTGGTCTGGGTTTCTCTTTTTTTTTTTTTTTTTTTTTTGGCATCCTCTTTTTCTTTAATGAATATTTCACTGTTTTTGTGTCATGCTGGCTTATTATGGAATGTGGGTTTATTGAGCATCAGGATCTTTCTTTTTCACATACTGAAAGTTCAATTATGAGCTCTATCATTGTATTCTAAAAATATTTACTCATAATGACTACTCAGTATTTGCCAATCACTGTGTTAAATATATTACGTCTATTATCTCATATCACATTTATAGAACCTTGCAAGGTAAATCTTTGTACTATCATTGTGTGGCTGAGGACGTCGAGGCTTACGGGTACTGTATGAATTCCAACGTCACAGATGGGAGGGGTAGGCTGGAATTCAGATGCAGAACTGTCTAATTCCAAACTGTACACTCAACTGCCTTGTGGTACAGCTGAGGAGGGAATGTTTCTCTGCAAAGAAGCTTTGCAAAATGTCAGCTGCATGCTTCACATGCTAACCAAGACTTGTTCCCTTCCTCTGTTTACGTGGCATTCTGGGTTCTGCGTGAGGCAACGATTCTTTATGCCAAAGGAAAGAGTGCTTTAGTCAGTTCCCTATAAAGGAAGGAGGGCTAATGTTTTTCTATGGAGAAAAATACGACTTCCAGATTAATGATCAACATGAAAACAAATTATCATTGGGCAAATATTTCCTATGCATTAAATGTTTTCCAGGTACAGTGTTCAGGGGATGTTGTTGGTTAATTCTATCTAAATGGGGGTTACATTTTAACCAATTTATTTTATCAATTTCTACATTATATACAATTTACATTTCTAATTAAGTCCTACAATTCATTTAGTTAATATCAGTTTAAATGAATAATGTAAAATAATATTAGCTATATAAAATAAATTAAATTACATAGAACTTAATTTCCCCTTCAGTCTAACTAGATTCAAGGATATTAAAGATCCTTAAAAATGCTTCAAGTGGAAATTTGAACTTCTAGTAGGAATGTTATAATTCACATACTGAAAAGTGCCTTGTCATGTACAGATGAAACCTATGACCTCTTTTCACTATACTACGCTGAGATTCCTAGGAAAGGAGAGGACAGTTAGATTCCCAGGAAAGGATTTTGCTAATCTGTCTCCAACTCCTATGGGTTCCCACTGAAGGCAATGGCAGGCACTTACAAAAATGTAATTCTGTAATGTTATGAAGCTTACTGGCCTACCTGAGCTAAACTCACAAGTTCCATTTTCTTCTCACCATGCTAAAACCAGCTGAACTATCTGGTCTTCAAAGCAAGACAGGTTTACTCTGCCAGTCTAAGGCCTAGAGGAATTATTATGTAGTAATTTTCCAGGTTTTTTTTTTTTTAAGATTTTATTTATTCACTTTAGAGAGAGAGCATGAGCAGGAGGAGCAGAGGGAGAGAGACAAGCAGACTCAATGCTTGTCATGGGATTCGATCCATGACCTTGAGATCATGACCTGAGCTGAAATCAAGAGTTGGATGCTTAACCTACTGAGCCACCCAAGCACCCCTCAGGTTTTTTGTTGTTGTTTTTTTTAAGCCTAATTAAATGTTGTTTTAAAGTTTATATCAAGGAATTTATTTTGCAGTGGAAATTTACCCCCTGGATACTTAGTCAAGTTTTTTTTTCCCTAAATATTTATAAAGCAGTATGCTAGAAGTCACATATCAGAGATCTATTACAATACAACTTTTAATAGAAAAGCGAGTGCATTTTAGCCAAAATCCACATACTTGGCATGGGATGACTACATCTGCTATTTTCAATTAAATGCTTCCTCTACCTGGAGAGGTTCTTGTCCTGGAAGGCATTTCAAAACATGAAGTGCTAATATCTTTTTTTAAAAAATAGAATGAGTGAGTGAGTGACAATCTTCTAAAACCCTTGCCAGGAAGAAGAGAAATGCTAAATATAGATTGAGAAAATCCATCTTATTTGGGAGATTAAATCAGACCTGTATAAACACCTGAAGTCATATAGCAACATTCTACCACAAACCAGTCAATTGTTACATTTTCAAAATTCTGTAATTCCTGTTTCATCATATGCTTTTATAATCACTGTGCCCTTTTCCAACAATTCACCAGTTCCCCAAATTATTGCTCTTTACATAAATTGATAAAGCTCAGAAAAACTGATTCACTAGCCAAAAGGGGTAATCCTGGAGTACACACAAAATAGGATTAAAAAAAAAAAAAACAGGGCAACTGGGTGGCTCAGTCGGTTAGGTGTCTGCTTTTGGCTCAGGTGTGATCCCAGGGTCCTGGGATCAAGCCCCACGTGGGTTTCTCTCTGCTCAGCAGGGAGTCAGCTTCTCCCTCCCCCTCTGCCTGCCACTCCACCTGCTTGTGCCTTGAGTTTTCTCGAGCTCTCTCTGTCAAATAAAAAATAAATAAAATCCTTTAAAAAAATCAGGGTATTCTAGTGAAAAAGAAAAAAGCAAGTATTCTCACTTAAGTTTCAAAACACTAACTAAATTCCAGTGTCATATAGCATTAATTCTAACACTCAGTGATCCTCTGTAACATTACATCATCTTTCTCATGCACAAACATTTGATCTTTATAGTCATTCCTTGAGGAGACTGTTACTATTATAATCTCCATTTTATAAATGAGTAAACAATAACTCAGAAAGCTGAAGTGTCTCCTGGGAATTAAACTCAGGTCTCAGACTAGATATGCTTTCTAAGGCAGGCAAGCCCTTTTAAAAATGAGGATAAATCATTACTGAAGAATGAGGATTAAGGTCATACTGCACTTTGGAAAACCGACCCGCTGTTCTGTGTGTAGTGACTCTTCTGTGGTTCTATAAAACAAGACTATTTCCACAGTCCTTCATATGCCGGTATAATAGTAACAAAAAGGTTAGATTGTCTGATTATAATGAACTTTATTAAATAACACACTCCTCATAAACTTCTATCTCAATAGTAAAAGGTTACCCTCATATTTGGAAGTTTTTAGTTGAAGAGTAATAGTCATTGCCCAAGGAAGAAACCAAAAGGATATGACTTAAGTTTCTTAGGAAAAGTGTTTTCTTTTTTTTTTTAAAAAAAAAAAAAAGAAGAAGATAGCAGGAGTGGAAGAATGAAGGGGGGGAAATCGGAGGGGGAGATGAACCATGGGAGACTATGGACTCTGAGAAACAAACTGAGGGTTCTAGAGGGGAGGGGGGTGGGGGGATGAGTTGGCCTCATGGTGGGTATTAAGGAGGGCACGTTCTGCATGGAGCACTGGGTGTTATACACAAACAATGAATCATGGAACACTACATCTAAAACTAATGATGTAATGTATGGTGATTAACATAACATAATAAAAAGTGTTTTTTTTAATATATGCAATGTTTTTGCATTTGTAAATAATTATACTTCCCCCATCACCAGGTATATTTTAGCAATAATGATAACTTAAATCTGAACCTATCAATAAGATTAAAACAGGATTCTACATTCATTTTTATTTTATGAATCTGACATAATGGAATTTAGGCCTCACACTGAGATTTCTAGAGCACCCGGGACTTAAAAATTTACATTTTAGTTAGCACTAACTGGATGGAGTTGCAGTAGAATGCAGCGTGGTTGACTACTTGCTTTATGTTGAAGATCAGTCTGATGGATCTATTGTCTTTCACACCTTCAGCTATGGGTTTGACTAAGCTACAAATTAGTACTTTGAAAGTATTCGTTGACTGCTTCTTTTAACCTTCTCTGTAGTAATTACCTGCCGTATATTCCTACCCACTCATATGCATGCACACGCATAAACACATGCCAATGCACACAGCGCAGCTTGACTAATTGCCTAACTATTTTAAATATTTTAAAAGTTCAATGCTTTTCTCTTTAACTCTGAACAATTTCATCTCCAATTACCCACATTCATGGTCAACTTCTAAATCTACATCTCTTGTTTTGTGCATTCTCCTTAACTCTAAGCCCACATACCCAGTTTTCAGGTGGACCTTGGCAATATGAATGTTCCCAGAAGCAGATCAATTGCCTCACATCTTCAAACTCCTCTTCCAAATCCGGTCTTCCTCCTGCATCCGTCTCCTGATATGGCCTCCTCGTGCTCTCAGGTGTCCATGTCTGAAACTTCAGAATTTCAAATCATCTCCCCGCCCCCTTCACCCTCCTCCTCGAATCAGTGTCTTCTAATCATTGCTTCTATTTCCATGGTGCCCCCTGCATTCATTTCCTCAGTGTCCTCAGCCTCCCTTTCCTAGTCTAGCCCTCAACACCTCTCACCTGGCTTCACCAAATTTCCTACTATCCATCCCTCCAGTAGCCCAGGCCTCTTCTCCATCCCTTATCCCTCTCTGAGTCAGTTACCTTCCCAAAATTAAGATCTGGCCCTTTCATGCCTCCCAAAATTTGCACATCTCCTAACACCCAAAAAATAAGATTCAAATACCTGGTTTGGGTATTCAAGAGCTCTCTCTATGTGACCTCAACACAACTTTTCAGTTTTATCTCCAAGCCTACTGCTTTTTCTTGGTCTCTACTGTGAACTAATCATTATTCCAATTCCAATTACACACTTTCTATTGCCTAAGACTACTCCTTTTATCTTTTCAGCTATCACCATTGATTGCTCCTGTCCTTAACTTCCATTTTGAAATCTTAGCTACTCTAATATCCTCTAACTTGAAATTCTTCTCAGTTCCCTGAGTCAGAATGATTGCCTTCCTTCTCTTGTCTTCATTACAGTTTGCATCTCTGCCATGGTAACTATTACTTATCACTTTAAATTATATTAGGTTTTATTCAATCCAATAAACATTTATCGAGAGTCTTCCCTGTACCGGCCAGTACTAGGAAAAATAAAATGAGTCAGACAGTAGCTCTCCTCAAAAATTTACAGTCTAAACCATAGACTAAGCAGGCAAATTTTGTGTCACAAGGAAGATACAAACAAGGTACTGTGAAGGCTTCAATGAGGTAAATCTTTGTCTTCCTTTCCCAGAGAAGGCAAGAACCACCTTTCTCCCTCTCTCTCCTTTTCTTTCTTCTTCTCTCTCTCCTCTCCCTCTCACACAGTAACACACAACATACACACATACAATTGTGTGTGTCAGACAGTAAATATTTATTGAATGCAGTTTTTTTTAAGATTTTTTATTTATTTATTTGACAGAGAGAGACACAGCGAGAGAGGGAACACAAGCAGGGGGAGTGAGAGAGGGAGAAGCAGGCTTCCCACAGAGCAGGGAGCTGGATGTGGGGCTCGATCCCAGGACCCTGGGATCATGACCCGAGCCAAAGGCAGACACTTAACGACTGAGCCACCCAGGCGCTCCTTGAATGCAATTTTTTAAACTCAGTAGATTGATCAAAGTAGGTTGACTGCATGTTATGCGCTGAATTGTATCTCCTCAAAATTCGTGTGTTGAACTCATGACCCCTAAAACCTCAGAATGTAACTGTATTTGGAGATAGGGCCTTTAAAGTGATGATTAAATTAAAATGAGACTGTTAGGGTGGGCCCTGATCCAATCTAACTGGTGTCCCTATAAGAGGAAATCTGGAGACACAAAGAGACACCAGGGATGTGTGCTCATAGAGGAAAGAAGACCATGTAATAACATGGGGCCCATCTGCAAGCCAAGGAGAGAAACCTCAGAAGAAACCAAGCTTGCTGACACCTTGTTCTTGGACTTCTAGTCACCACAAGTGTGAGAATTACATTTCTGTTACATAAGCCAGCCAGTCTATGGTATTTGGTTATGAAAGTCCTAGGAAATTAATACGCTGCATAGCCAAAGAATAGCAGGGGCAAAGGGGGAAGCTGACACTAAGAGAAAACTAACTAGAAAATAAGCACATAATTGAAAAAATAAACTACATAATTTGTATGGTCTACATATTATAAAAGCAAAAATAATAGTCTGACTGGGTGAGGTTCACATAACCAAAGAGAATTATGACACCCCGCATATTGAAACATGAGCTTAATTAAGGATTCCCAGTCATTTTGCCACAATTTTTTCCTTATTATTTACTTCCTACCTTGGGCTACAAGTATTTGTTGCTAATTGTGCTTGTTTGTTTGCCTGATCCATCAAACAAAATGTATATTATTTTCCTACATATTAAAGATAATGTGGGGGGGAAGGGAGTGTATACCCAAGTATATTTTTTCATCAAGATATGATTAGCTTGACATTTCAGTTAATCTGTGCAGTCACATTGCAGGCAAGCACGTGATTCTAGTAGACTTTTTAAAACACTGGAATCAGCTTGAATAACATTCCCCTTTTCAACTTTCTTGGATCATTAACAGTTTGGATCTCTATATCCAGCTTGATTAATCAAATCACTAAAGGCCATACTCTTCAGTGTCTGGCATAGTGCTTTACTAATGCATATATGAATTTGGGCTTTCTTTGAGAGTACATTCCCAAAAAGTCTTCCTAAATGACTTTATACTAAAATGGTATTTTAAAAAATGTTTAATGCTCTGATCTTTTAAAATATATATGCATAGCATTCTTATTTCTTGCCAAAAGTAAATAAATACAGTGGACCCTTGAACAGCACAGCTTTGAACTGCATGGGTCCATTTATATGCACATCTTTTTTGATAAATATGGTACAGTGCTGTGAATGTATTTTCCTTATGATTTTCTTCATAACATTTTCTTTTCTCTAGCTTACTTTATTGTAAGAACACAGTATATAATGCATATAAGATACAAAATATGTATTAATTGACCATTTATGTTATCAGTAAGGCTACTGGTCAACAGTAGGTTATTAGCAATAGGCTACTGGGGAGTCAAAAGTTATACATGGATTTGTAACTTTGTGGGATCAGGGTTGACATCCCTAACTTCTATTTTGCTCAAAGGTCAACTATAAATACAAATCCATGGCTTAATGGCATAGCATATGCTGTAATGTATATGATAGAAAGAATGTTGAGCCACTTTTATTTATCTACAGTGAACAAAATACAAACTCTTGTGTAACAAATTAGTTGTAAGTGAAACCAAACATAACTTACCAAATTAGTGATACAATTATAATGTAAGATTCATTTGACCAACTGACTAGACCTAAGCACTTACTGTCTATGATTGTTAAAAATAATGACATATACCCATTCATATCAAGTTCAAAAGAAGCCAAACTTCTTCATTGACACCATGTTCTAGTGACACCAGGATGGATGTTTATGAATAACAACTCTACCATTGTCAAAATTCTCAGTTGACTTTGTATAATTCATTAGTTGATGAAATACATTATTAAAGGAAAAACAAAATGAAATCTAGACCACTAAATTGACATTTTCTGTTAATTCACTTTCTCAATTATAATAGTTGTATAAAAGCAACTGATTTAATTGTCATATAATCAATCTATCTTAAACATTAAAATAGTGCACATAAAATTGTGTTACTGCTTAAAGCAGTTTGTTCAAATAATGATGATCCTTCTGGTGAAGCAGCCAACTAATAGTGAGGACATTTATGGGACACTTATTTTTCCATTTCTAAATGAAGCTGGTCAGGCTACTCCAAGGGATCTATCTATAGGTTGTTCTTTGTACAAAGGGACAAAGCCAATGGGGTGAGTGGGGGCTGAAAGCCAGCCTGAGCCAACTGCTTAAGCCATGTACCTATAGGCCTCCAGAACCCCGGGGGAGGAGCCTTGGACTAACTCTCACAAAGGGGCCCTTTATGCCCTAGTAGCCCTGAGGCTGTCACTTTCATCAACTAAATGATGCTAAAATTTCCACATATTCTTAGAATCCAGTCTAACAAATATCTAAATAGAACATGACTCATGAACCAATTAAACCTTTTGAACATGATTTGAACTTAAGCAATTGTAAATAGTTTTAAAATTGTGCATGACTTTTTTTCACAAAAGATAAATATTATATTCTAAATATTTTTGAAACTTTAAACTGCCACCATTTGATTCAGCACACTAACAGAAGAGAAAGGCAATGTGTAACCTCTATCCTACATTTTTTAATATTTTGCAACAAAATGATCTTCTCAACAATTGCAGCAAGTAAAGTGATGGAGTATCTAATCACTGAATCCCACCTTCCTTTTATGTCCTCTCTAAGAAGCTAACCATGAGCAAAACTAAGGACCACAAGAATAAACCACATACCCAGCTGACTATTAAGACAATTTAGAAGTAAGTCCTCATGAAAAAAACAAAGATTATTTCTTTTTAGTCAGTCCTTATTTCAAAATTCTTTTTCTAAAAGTTTCAACCAGGTTAACAATCTAAAAAATTTGCAACTGCTTCTTGGATAGTGAGGTAGTCTGTGAGGTAGGGGGAAAGGCGGGGAATGGTATCTAAATTGCTGCCTTTCATTTATTCAAGAGGTATTTTCTGAGCATTTTTTATATGCTTTGGAGCAAGTAAAGATTAAGAGCATTTAAAGATTAAGATTAAGATTAAGCATGTAAAGATTAAGTGGCCTTAACCCTTTAGCAATGTCCTTATTCTATTGGAAACTGAAATTCTTATCATATGTCAAAAATTTCACAAGACTAGTTGAACAACATTTTGTTTCTTTTTATTCATCCACCCCACTGAATTTTATTGACACGAGTCTTTGAGTTATTTTTGCTCAGAGGATATCTTTTCGTGTTGCCTTTTATTTTATTTTATTAACCTTTTATTTCTTCAATTTGTTCTTAGGCTTTCTAGTCAAAACACATTCATTTCACTAACATTCTCTTCATCATTAACTGTTCAAGTATCTTTAAATACTCTTGTATACTTCAGCAAAGGAGATGTGGTCATTGTGGGTATATGTGTATATATTTTAGTTTGTAAAACTCCATCAAACAGTGCCAGGAATAAAGTGCAGATTATGGACTATATGTCAGAGGTTTAACTGAGAACTCAGTCAATCACATTATATTGATTAAGAATGAATCAAATCATCTGTGATAAAATGCTTGCATTCATACACTTTTAGCCAAAAAAAAGTCAAATTCCTTCTTAATAAAAGCCACAGTTCTAATAAATTCAAGTACATGTTCATAAGATGATGTTCCTTAAATAGTAATGATGCAACTGATACTTGTTTGATGTTTATTATAACAACTAGCTTAATACACTGTGCTTTAACTCATTGATAACGTCAGGTCCTTCTGAGATAGGTAAAACTATTTGCTACTAACTTGGATGGTGTTTTATAATTAAATTAGTGCTTTCAAATGTCTTCCCATTTTTTAGCTTCTATGTTAAATAACACCTTCCCAAAACTCTTTTTAGTTTTCTATGACTGCTATAAATATTAGATAGATGATAGATGATAGACAGACAGATAGATAGATAGATAGATAGACAGATAGATAAATTTGTCAAAGTCCTCCAGAAAAACAGAACCAATAGGATGTGTATAAATAAATAGAGAAAGAGACTGAGATTTATCTTAAAGCTCATGAGATTGTAGACACTGGCAAGTCCAAAGTCACATCAGCAGGCTGGAGATTCTGGGAAGAGTTAATATTAAAGCTTGAATCCACAGACAGTCTACTGCAGAATTTCCTCTTCCTTAGGGAATGTCGGTTTTTTTATCCTAAGGGCTTCAATTGTTTGGATGAAGTCCACCATTATGGAAGGTAATCTGCTTTACTCAAAGTCTACTGATTTAAATACTTATCTCGTCTAAATAATACTTTCACAACAACATCTACAGTGTTTGATCAAATATCTAAGTCCCATGGTCTGGCCAAGTTGATACATAAAATTATCAAAGATCTATAAATGATTGATACATCGAGAGAGAGAGAGATGTCATCACAGATAGATGTTTAATAGTAGCAGTAGTAGTAGTAATATTATGTCTTTCTTTTCCTGCTTAGCTCTAGGTATTGCTTTTTTACTAAAGGTGTTTTATGTGCCTCTGTCACCGCTCATTCCCTTCTGCTTTGATTTCCCATTTCTAACCTTCTGAGGAATGGATTAAAAAGAGAAGAGTAGTTCTGAATGTAAAATGGAAGGAAAATGCCCGTAAGTGACAGCTGGAGTGTTCATCTATAAATAAGAGTACATGTGGGTTTTGTGTTACTGTATTTGGTTTTCCAAAAGTCTTTCTTATTTGTTTTTATATGTCTCTTTATTTTGGTGATTGAGTTTGCCAGATACGTGAAAGGTAAAACACCAATGAGACTTTTGTAAGAAGTTATTATTTACCCATTTTTAACATAGAAAATATATAGAAAATTTACTGTAATGATTTGACTTGCAACTATAACTACCACTTGTCTTCATAAAATATAAAATTGATACCTTACAAATTTCTATTCATAGATATTATCCATGTTCACTGATTTCATTTACCTTCTATTCTTTCCAGAACATGATTTGCCTTTTATTTGCTTCACTTACTAATCAAGGTAATCTGAGATAAATAAAGCAAATTAAATATCAAGAACGTAAAATCTGTTTTAATGCATTACAACAGCCGGAAGAAAGAAGTTAAATAGTTCCATATCTTTTAAAAATCTAATAATAGTGCCCTTTTCAGAAAAGTACATTCGATATCTTGATGAGTCAAATTTATGCTGTTTTAAGAATTTAAAGGAACATTTTGACCTAGAGTACATAATATCCTGAAACCACATCACAGCTCAACGTTCTTATACTTTTTATTAATCTTACATAAAATCTGAGAATTCCAAAATAACAAGAATTTTAATTAGTGGAAGGCACTCATATTGATGAGGGATAGAAGCAGAAAAATGTTCACCTTCAGCCTAGAAGGCTGACCTATAGCCTGCATAGTTCCAATAAGGATCAAACATGTCCTGGTTGCTACATTCTCACAGGGTCTCCTGACTGCCTGTCCATCTCACCGATAGTTAATATCGAACAGAATGAGAAGTACCAGAGAAATGTTGTGAAAGTAGTTTTACAAGTAGAAATTCAAAGAAGACATTTATGATCTGATACTCCCTGCATGTCCTCTCCTCCTTGAGCACTAAGCATATAACCACCAGCTTCATACAGCAAAAGTGCAGCTCTTTATGCCCACAGAGACTGTCCCCGTGCTACTTAAATAAACTTACTAAGTTGCACCATACGACATCTCAAGAATTCTTTCTTGGCCACTGCGCTCAATGATCCCACATCAATATTAACATTTGTTATGATTTCAAATCAAATACTTAGAAGATGGTTAATATTTTTATTTATTCTCTTTATAAAACTAACTTCTCAAGTTTCTTTCAATTATTCAACACTACAGACCATCATTTCAGTCATCATCATTTCAGTTTCCTGGAATTTATTATAATTAATCTTTGAATACGTTAAGGCAAAATGTTGAGACATTTAGTAGGTAAAGTAACGTAACAATAAAAATGTTTAACTAAATACCATCACTACTTCCAAATCAATAACAAAAAAATAATTCATCATCATTTCAGTTTCCTGGAATTTATTATAATTAATCTTTGAATACGTTAAGGCAAAATGTTGAGACATTTAGTAGGTAAAGTAACGTAACAATAAAAATGTTTAACTAAATACCATCACTACTTCCAAATCAAAACAAAAAAAATAATTCCAAATGACCTATAAGTAGAGTTGTTTGTGATTAATATCTGCAAGTATCACTTGTAATTAATGTCTGGTTTATCTTCTGTTTTTATCACTCTTGTAAGGTAATAGGCAAGAAGCCAGATACAGACCTCAAATCATCAATATCAAAAAATTCTTTGTTATGGACCAAAAGTCATCTGCCTCATTTTTGGTATTTGTTCACCTTTATATTATATTTATTATCCATTATAAATAGATCAAGCCCAACATCAAAGTCTTCACTTACCTAGATGTTCCATTGATTTTTTTTCCCCTGCTGTACATGTGACTTGAGAACATGTTTACTTAATATCAAATCTTTTTGTTTCTTGTGTCGGAAAGTACCAAGTAAGTAAATGGAAAATCATTACCAGTAGGAGAATGCTTGCCAAAATCAGTGAACATGAATTACAATGGCCCTCCAATTTAAAAATAGACTGACTTTTAATTATCTTTGAAGGCAAATGAAATAACAATGACATTTAAAATGATGTCTCAAATAAGGCGTCTTTCTTCAGGATATAAGAAAAAACAGAGCACTGTCTGAAAATATTTCCCAGAGCCCAGTTAAGCAGCATTATAAACACTCAAAATCAGAGTTTCTTTCTTTTTTTTTAAGATTTTTTATTATTATTTATTTATTTATTTGACGGAGAGAGAGACAGCAAGAGAGGGAACACAAGCAGGGGGAGTGGAGGAGGGAGAAGCAGGCTTCCTGCCGAGCAGGGAGCCTGATGCGGGGCTCGATCCCAGGACCCTGAGATCATGACCTGAGCTGAAGACAGACGTTTAACGACTGAGCCACCCAGGCGCCCTCAAAATCAGAGTTTCTGCCTCAGACATTATAAAGTCCAGGAACAGAGAGAACTTGTCAGAATAGGATCTAGATCTCGCATACTGCTCCTGTCACTCTCTCCACGTGGCTGACAGACAGGAGAAATTTGGATCTTACCAATAAGTGCCCCAACAGTCAGCTCTCAACAAAGCTGGATAAATGCACCTTCTTCAAAAGGTAGGTTCAAACAGAAGTGCTCCATGACAAAACTGACCTGGGAGCCAAATGTGATAAGCTCTTTGATTTAATAACACAGACACTGCTGGTGCACCTGGGTGCCTCAGTCAGTTAAGCGTGCAACTCTTGATTGAGCCCCACGTTGAGCTCCACACTGAGCATGGAGCCTACTTATGATTCTCTCTCTCCCTCTCCCTCTGTCCCTCCCTGCTCGCATTCTCTCCCAACACACACACACACACACACACACACACACACACACACACGCTGCTCTCAGGTCCGAGTGTCTTGACTAGAATTACGTACTCCCAGTGTCAGCTATTTCCCAGTCAACACCAGCACTTCCCTTCAATCTCCAGACCCTGTGGCTGAACCTCATCCACTAGTCACATCCACTCTGGTCAAGATGAATTCACTCTCAGGAGCCTCAGTGCTCTTTCCTACAAGCAAGCTATAATGAAGTTTTCATAAGTCAATTAAAAATGTGTAACACCTCTGAATTTCAAAAGGAAGGCATTGGTGTGGGTCCCTTTCCTCAGAGGAAACTTCTTTACTTCTGTGTAAGTTTATGGTGACAGAGAAATTCATAATGGAGCGTTTCTCCCAAGGATCCCTGGCAGTAACTAAATGCCACAGTTTAACAGATGTCAGAAGTAAAATCCACCCCCTACATCCTGGGCAGATATCCTGGCACAGCTAAAATGTCTTTTTTCAAAGACAATATATATGAAATGCCTTGCATGTAACTGTTTACTGAGGAAAGGTACCTTCCATGTCTAATGAAAAGTAGCTCTTGGGCGCCTGGGTGGCTCAGTCGTTAAGCGTCTGCCTTCGGCTCAGGTCATGATCCCAGGGTCCTGGGATCGAGCCCTGCATCGGGCTCCCTGCTCCGCGGGGAGCCTGCTTCTCCCTCTCCCACTCCCCCTGCTTGTGATCCCTCTCTCGCTGTGTCTCTCTCTGTCAAATAAATAAAATCTTTAAAAAAAAAAAAAAGAAAGAAAAGTAGCTCTTGCTATTAGGAACACAATCACATAGTGTACAGATTCTGCGGGGCAGATTTTTAATCAGATACAGGAATAACCACATGGGATAGCAACCAGCATGTATTTCCATTCCCTTAGATGTCCACATACTCATGTAAAAATCAGAGCTATCGGTACAACACAAATTTTGTAATAGTCCAGATCAAGCTCTTTCTATTTTTCCCCATCTCTAAATTTTCCATATGCAAGTAAGCGCCCATCATGTGTTGACTAACAATATAAAATGATAACAGTACATATTTTCACCAGTAACTAGAATTATCCTGCCTGTATAGATTCTTGGGGGAAAAAAATAAGACAAAGCTCATAAAGGTAGAACAAATTGAAATCAAAGTCTTATCCCCTGGATAAATACCTCAATTGTGTATATACCCTATTCACTGACAAGTAAAACAGAAAACCATACCTTCATTTAAATCCTAGAGTCTAGAGTTAGACTCTCTTTCTCATTTGTCCAAAGAGACTGGAAGATGAGAGATGCTCAAGAATGGAATGTACTTCGTCAGTTGGAGTCAGCCTGACACTAGCATTCCAAGTTCTGGTTCCTCCGTAGGTATTTAGGAAAGCTGATGACAAGGACACATATTCAAAGTCTTGTCTCCCCAAATACATAATAAAAATAGTTACATTTACGCAACCCTTACTGTGTGCAAGAGACTGCTCTAAGCATGGAGTGAAAGAGAGAGAGAGAGACTCTGTGTGTGTGTGTGTGTGTGTGTGTGTGTGTGTGAATGAGTATGTGTCATATAATCTTCACAACAATCCTCTGAGGAAGCTACTATTATTATCTTTATTCTACAGATGGGAAAATTAAGGTCCAAGTGTATATACTGTTTGGAAGCGGCAGAGCCGACATTTAAACTCAGGCCATCTGAGTTCTGGGGTACTTTCTTTTAACTGCTACCCTCTACTGCCTGATGGAGTGGACATTTCCCCAAGCAGGACACCCGTCGGAGGCCCCACCTCGAATCATTTCCCGGAAGACCACCAGAGGAAGTGTTATTATGTCCTATTTTTTCAGGTGATGCTATGGCCTTAGGATTTTTCAGACTTACAGGGCCTGTAGCTCATACTGGCAGAGTTCCTGTGTCACTTTGAGAAGTCCCAAAATTCAGCTGGTCACTTAATTAGGCAAAAGCACAAGTTTAACTTCTTGTTCCCTGGAAAACACTGCACTGAGCACTAAGAACTTACAAAGAGGCAAGAATGGTCTTTGTACCCGGATACTGCTATAGGCTGAATTGTATCCTCCCAAGTTCATATGTTGAAGCCCTAATCCCTAATGTGATAATATTAGGAGATGGGACCTTTGGGAATAATTAGGTTTAGATGAGGTCGTAAGGGTGGGGCCCTCATGATGGCATGAGTGCCCTTAGGAAAAAAGATACCTGAGAGTCTCTCCCTCTCTCTCTCTCTCTCTCTCTCTCTCCTTCTCATATGTGAGAACACAGTGAGAAAGTGGCCACGCTGACACCTTGATCTTCAACTTCCAGCTCTAGAACTATGAGAAAATCAATTTCTGGTTTTTAAGCCACCCAGTCCATGGTATTTTGTTATAGTAGCCCAAGCTAAGACAGACACAGATGGTGTTTAATGACAAAAACAGGACAGACACTTAAATCTGTGTGTTCACAGAAGAGATTCAGTCAGGAGCAAAAAACCATATTTAGAGATTTAGAAATATTTAGAGATATTTATGTATTTTAATAGAGAAGGTAAATAGGGAAGGATGGATCTTTGTCATTAAGGCAGATAATGATCATCCTTTTTAATATTGCTACTTCTTACTGAATATGGAACATAACATTTTCTCATTTAATCCTCAAAACAACCCTATGCAAAACTGAAATTTAGACAGACTAGGTAATTTCCCCAGAGCACAGAGCAGTAACCTCAAGGCAAAGACTAGACCCTAGCTCTGACTGCAAACCCCCGGCCCTGCCCTGATCATAGAGAAGGTCGCCAGATAGGTCTGGGTTCTTCTGGCAAAGCTTCCAGAGCAGCTGAAATCTAGAAGAGAAAAAAGCCAACAAACAATGCCTAGATTCAAGAGTTCCAGAAAGAACAGTAAGATACCCCTTTTGCGCTCCTGCCAAGACAAAGGAAAATAACAGCTTCTTCTTTGTAAAGCGATTCTCCCTTTTAAATCAATCCAGGATGAATACAAATAGAGCATCAACCAAAGTTGCACGTGGAGAGGACTGTCAGTCCCAAAAGGTTCTGAAAGGAACTTGGATCAAAGATAATCGTGTGCTTGGTTATTCATTCTCAGGTCACATTCCTTTTCAGGTAAGTGTGAAAACTAGTAACGATTTGGTGCTTAAAATTTAGTAACAGTGTATTTTACCAAGATTTTGAGTTTATAATCTAAAGTATTCTATTCTCCTTTCACTCAGAAAATCTTGTTTTTAAGTAACTTAGTTGAGGACTGAAAAGTTTGGAAGCTCCTATTGAGCCATTGTGGTGTATGGCTGTATTTTTTTTTTTTTAAGCTCTCTGCTCATTTGAGCATTTTGTTCTCAGAAACAGCCCAGTAGTTAAGAAAAATTGTCCCACCAATCAGTAAAGGCATTCTTTTCAACCATCTGGCAGGCTTTTAAAATGGATGATTTTTTTCTTTTTTTTTTTTCCCAGCCAAATGATTTCAACACAATCTTCTACCAGATGTCTTCTGTTTCTGAACAAATGATGATAGGAAGCAATTTCTGTCTCTCCACAAAGGTATAAATAGTGAATAATCTTGGCTCCATTTAAAGTGTAATGCAACAAACTGTGGTACCCTAAACTCTAAGACACTATTCAATTTTCTCTCCATTTTCTCGTGGATATTTTCTACTTCCCAAGATTATTCTAAAGAATAAGGAAAATGATACATTCAGAGATAAACAGATAATAAATGTTGGCCTTATTTGTTTTGTTATAAGAATAAGGTTTACCTTGGGAATTTTAAATAATTCATAAATATGAGTAGAATTCAATCCTATAATCAAATATGCCATAAGAAAATGTTCAGCTGATTAGCATTTAAAGATACACATAATTCTTGTGGCTCTGCATGCTAACTAAGTAAACTCAAATTTATATTAATAAGTGAACTTTTTAAATTTTTACACAAATTACTTTTATTTGTCAAATGACTTATAGCCCTCCTCTTTCCAAAAGAATTTAAAATAGATTACAACAAAACACACAACAGAGAAAAGTAGAAAATTTCCAGATAGAGGACTAAAAAAAGATGCAAACATTTTTACTACAAGAAAACACATTGATGCCACTAAAATTCAAATTTGGTTTTGTATATCCTCATAATAAGGTCCCATAATGATAGATAGAATAGTAAATCGTGTGTCTGCCATTATGTCACTATTGCATAGAAAGGAATATGTCAACTCTTTAAAGAAGAACTTTTCCTGACATTAAATTCAAACCAAGAGTTTATAGGTTAAGGGAAGAGAATTGGTGAATTTAAAAAAATATATATATATATATATTCTTAGAGACCCTTTGAACAATTTTCAAAACATAAACCAGAAGGGCGCCTGGGTGGCTCAGTTGTTAAGCGTCTGCCTTCGGCTCAGGTCATGATCCCAGGGTCCTGGGATTGAGCCCACCTCGGGCTCCCTGCTCCACGGGAAGCCTGCTTCTCCCTCTCCCACTCCCCTGCTTGTGTTCCCCCTCTCGCTGTGTATCTCTCTGTCAAATAAATAAAATCTTAAAAAATAAATAAATAAACCAGGAAGTCTATGTTTTTGTTTTTTATATGCAATATTTATACGAGTATTACATAATATACTGCTGCTTGATTCATTCAAGTAAAAAAAAAAACTCCATATACACAGACACCATTGTGCATATGTTATTTAGTAACATGAACTCTTTTTTTTTTTAAGATTTTATTTATTTATTTGACAGAGAGGGACACAGCGAGAGAAGGAACACAAGCAGGGGGAGTTTAGGAAATGAGATGATTCCCAAACAAGTAGGGAATGAGATGATTCCTAATCAAAGCTGGAAGATAAGGGCCCTGCTGAAATTTAGAACTTTTTTTTTTTTTTTTTACTTTTTTTACTTTCTATTCAATAGATCCTATCACTGACTCTACTCATTGTAGGGAGTGATTCCAACATAGCCTTACAGTAAAAATCCTTAGTCTTGATGAGGCTTAACTAAGAGAAGGATCTCAACAGATATTTCCTCACAGACAATCTTTATTTATTTTTTAAGATTTTATTTATTTATTTGAGAGAGAGCGCACAGGAGCAGGGGGAGGGGCAGAGGGAGAAGCAGACTCCCCACTGAGCAGGGAGCCCGACATGGGGCTTGATCCCAGGACTCTGGGATCATGACCTGAGCCAAAGGCAGACACTTAACCAACTCAGCCACCCAGGCGCCCCTCAGACAATCTAAAAATAAAAAGCAACTCTTTATAAAATACCCATGCATATGCTTTCAGTATACTATGATTGTGATATTTTAGAACAAGAAGGCACTAATAATTTGACAAATGTTCAATGAAACAGAAGTTTCTAGGCCAATCAGGCCCCTTACTCAATAGTTCATAAAATAATTCGCTCAACAAGTATTAATCCCCACCACCACTCCTCACCGACACACATGCGTCCTTGAAGATCACTTCTAAAGAAAATTTTTCAGCCATTGCACCTTCAATTTCATTGTGAATATCAGAATATCTCCCTGGAGTCTAAATACTTTGATATTCAAGGAACAGAATTTTTTGAAACAAATCTTTTTTGATCATATATTTTTAAAATAAACACCTTATAAAAATTGAAGAATGATTTGTAGAGGGAGCATCACATGAGACGATGTAATTGATCAGGCAACAAAAGGTCTGGCCACAAGATACAGACAAGATAGTGCAGATTTTACTAGAAGACGTTGGTGGCATCAAAGCAAATCTCTGGTGATGCATGAATTGTGACAATTCCCAGTTGTTGGGGGATCGAGGGAGGCGCTAACTGTGTGTACCACATGCTTGCTTGTGTGTGTGTGTGTGTGCTTTTGTGTGTGCGGGTGCGTGCGTGACTCTGAGACTGATGAGCTTTTTGAGAAGTTAAAATAGCTTTAAACAATTCAGGAAATTTCTTAATCTGGAACCAACCAGTCCCGGACAGAGAACATTATCTTCTACTGAAGTTTAATTCCTAGATGATGAGTTTACCTTTCTGAGAATACGCACACAGCTTCTTGGCACTGCTTTCAGAGTGAATTCTTGTGCCCAATTTACCCTTGTGTCTCCCAGACTGAACAGGCTGTATCGGAGCTCTGTGAGATGAGCCGTGACAGACTTAATCAGTGTCAAGGAGGAGAAAAAGCACAATGGTGGTCACAAACACATAAACTTATAAAACAGGGCTTTGCATTCAAACCAGACACTTGTATTTCTTTTTTAAAGATTTTATTTATTTCTTTGACAGAGAGATAGAGAGAGAGAGCACAAGTAGGCAGGGCGGCAGGCAGAGGGAGAGGGAAAAGCAGGCCCCCGCTGAGTAGGGAGCCCGATGCAGGACTCGATCCCAGAACCCTGGGATCATGACCTGAGCCGAAGGCAGACACTTAACCGACTGAGCCACCCAGGCACCCCAGCCACTTGTATTTCATTTGCTCATTTAAAAATGGTGAGATGGCTTTGCAGTCACAGTGGAATAGAAGGATAGTAGGGAAGATATAGATATATATATATCTATATACATATATATAGATATCTATATATCTATATATATGTATATATATATATATATATATAAACTTGGGCAAATTACTTAATCTTGCTTCTTGTGTAAAATGGAAATATACCAACACCTACTTCATAGGATCATTCTGAGGATTAAACAAGTTAATATAGGTGAAGTGCAAAGAATAGTGCCTGGCATATTGTAAGCCTTATATAATAAGCAATAATTATATATATAAATAGCAATAATATATAAATAGAAATAATAATTGCTATTAGTGTTATCCAATATTTGTTTTATATTAATTTGTATTTAACATCCAAATAATTGGAGAGAACTAGATGAAACTAAAATAATTTGTAGGGGACAGAAACCCAACTCAAACTGGACTTTTTAAATGGCAAGTATGCTTAGAGAGCTTGGGGAAGGGCTGTATCTCATGAAACACCAGGACAGGAAGGTATTTGGGTGATCCTCAGTAAACAGTGGAACCACAGACAATTCAAACACAGCCAGATTTTCTCCCTCATTCTTCAAGACAGCTTCCCTCTTTTTTTCCTCTTTGCAAAGTGGCTTTCCTCCTCTCTGAAACCCTGCCGGGAAACATGGGGCTGACACGTCACAGGCCTTATATCCTAAATTCTAGAAACTCAGAGACGGGTTTACTTTTCTCAGTTCCAATTTTAAAAACCTTCCCAGGGAAGATTTCCCATTGCCCATTCCTGAGGCAGCTCCACAAAGGTCCAGATGGGTGGGGGGTAGAACAGCTCCCAGTCCAACGGGGCTGCAAGACAGGCCTAAGCACTCTTGAACATCTTTAAAAATGTTTTTGCATGAAAACAAGATTATTTAACAGCAAAAATAAACTTCTTCCTCTGAATCAGTCCCTGCCGTCTTCTCTGCCAGGATTCCTCAATTGGCTTTTCTTCTCAAGCCCAGTGAAGGCTCCAAGAGCAAAAGAAAATCTCCCAGCTTCCTGCTACTTTCCCACACTTGGAACAGAACTGTGTTTGCATGATGTTCATTTCTGAATGAGCCTTGCTTGTTGTGCATTACTTGTTTGGTCTAGATTCCAAATCTAGATGCCTAAGTTAGAGGAATCTCATTCTTGGTCCTGACCACAAGTTTTTGTTTTTAAGTTGCAAACTCAGAAAATCACATCATTTGATTCTTGTAGTTGAAATGTTGTGGCTGTGTATCATAAACTCTGAAAAAGGATTTTAATAAACAAAAATTACTTTATACTCTGTAAGTTTGCTGTGATCTGTTTAGCATGTGGGTATGTGGATTCATGTGTGCATGTATTTTTTATGACATTCCCAGCACTTCTATTTTCATCAGAAAAACAATATGTTTCCTTCAGAATAATTCCTGATGTACCATAGGGAAGACACAGTCATTCTCTTGTACGTCTAGCTTTAAATGCAGTGGGCACACAAAAGTGGCTCAACAAATATTTCTTTTTTAAAAAAAAAAGTTAGAATGGGGGCACCTGCGTGGCTCAGTCGGTTAAGCATTTGCCTTCGGCTCAGGTCATGATCCCCGGGTCCTGAAATCGATTCCTGCATAGGGCTCCCTGCTTAGCAGGGAGTCTGCTTCTCCCTCTGCCCCCTCCCCCCTTTAACGCTTGTGCTCGCCCGCGCGTGCGCGCGCTCTCTCTCTCGCAAAAATAAATAAAATCTTTTTAAAAAGTTAGAATGGATGAATAAATGAATGGATAAATGGGGAAAAAGGTAAAATCTCTCCAGTCCTGTTAGTTACAATTCAAAAGCTACCCTGTAGGGAATTAAGAGGAAAAGAAGGGCAGTTGGTTGGGGGGGGTGGGGGGGGTCTAGATTTAAAAGCAACTTCTGAACCAAGTGCGGTGAGTAGTTCTTAATTGGATCTTGTTTTGGGAGAGAAAAAAAAGCAGCTGTATAAAACAATATGGTATAATGGGGGAAATAATTTGAATATGAGCTGGGCATTCAGTAATATGAGACAATTAGATGAATTTTAATTGTGATAATGGTACAATGGTTATATAAGAAGTATCTAGGATAAATAGGATGTTTAGTATTTATTTTAAAATATCTTAACAAATAAAAGTGGAAACAAATACAGCAAAAGTTTATGGTAGAGGTATAGATGGGAAAGAAGCTACTGAAAACAAAGGTGCTTCAGTAGTTCTAAAACTACTTTACAATCCTTGAGGGTTTTTGTTAGCAGGTATAAAATACTCTTTCCTTTTTTATCTATAAAAAGAAACTATGGGCTCTTTCGATAAGACACAACCCAAGTTTCCATTATTTTTTTAAACTTTTATCCTACTAATATACCATACTTGATATAAATCATACTTGTGACTCACTCTTTCACAACAAGATAAAATTTCAGGGTATTCACATTCTATATTCTCGTGGAATATCCTCACTCTCATCTCAACTTCTTCTTTTTTTCTTTTTTTTTTTTAAGGTTTATTTATTCATTTTGGCGGGGGGAGGGGTAGAGGGAGAGAAAGAATCCCAAGCAGGTTCCATGCCCAGTGCTGAGCCTGATGCGGGGCTCGATCTCACAACCCTGAGATCATGACCTGAGCCAAAATCAAGAGTCGGATGCTTAACCGACTGAGCCGCCTAGGCGCCCCTCATCTCTTCTTCTTAAAATCCAAACTTCCACTTACAGTCCAGGTGAAGCATCATCTTGATGGCTAAACAGTCCCAGTTGGAAGGAACCTCTCACAGCCCTACCATTCTAGAATCACAGTGTTGACACTTTGATGAGCACTGGAATCATCTGGGGGTGTTTTCAAACTGTACAACCCCAGAACTCCACCTCAAGAGATCAGCATTCAATAGGTAGAGGTTAGAGCCAAGAAATCTGTGTTTTTAATAAGTGCCCCAGGTAGTTTTGATGCGGTGCTCCAAACACTTCATGTTGAAACAAATGCTTGTCTAGACATACTTTTGAACTTTCCTAATTGTTTTGAATACATGTTTTTCCCATCATAGGTTTAACAACCTTAAAAACAAAAATCACAATTTATAGTTTTCATACCCCTCAAGGTCTGACACGTATCCTGTACATAGAATGCAATATTAAATATTTATTAGGAGAAGAATTTAGAGCTAGTAAGAAATTCTAGTCAGTCTAAATATTTATATTTCTTTAAATATTGTCCTAGTTGATTTTTAAAATATTTAAATTTTTAAAATATTTTTAAATATTTAAATTTTAAATATTTTTAATTTTTTTATATATTTAAATATTGCTGTACTAGTTTCATAGATTAAAAAAAAAACCCACAGTGCATTTATAACTTTAGGTTTTATATATATACACAAACTGTTATATTATTGTCAGGATTTGTACTTATGTGGCTTTTTTTATACAAAGTCATATAATTACATTCAAATAATAGCTAATCAGCCCTTCACATATCTTAGTATTTACTAATAACATCAAGCTTTCTTTAGAAGGGTTGTATTTTTGGTAACCTTTAGAAACTATGATGACTTCTTAAATTACGGAGGAAATATATATAAATATATATCATAATGTATATTTATATATTAAATGTATAAAATTTCCTCCACAGTTTAAGAAATCATCACAATTCCTAAAGTCTATCAATAATATACAAACACACCCATACACAGACACATATATACGTAAATGTATAGAGAAAGAGAGGAGTTGACTTCAACTAAGTAATACATGACGTAAATGTGGTAAGGAGCCCAAAGTGATTAGCATTCTGGTGTTCCACACCCTAGGTGTTATTAGTTATTTCACAAATGTCAGTTAGCTTGGACACCAGGGAAACTAGAAAACAGCATGTAGGCAAATTGATATCTATCCTCATCTTTCTATTTTTTTTCACGTACCCTCCATTCTTTTTTTTTTTTTAATTAGTGCTTTGTTCTGTTCCATAGTATTTGTTGATATTTTGCAGCATCTTTGTTTTGTTTCGTTTATTTAGTTCATAGTATTAGGGCTGTGGGTATTTTTACGATCCTTATGTTCCCCCCTTTTGTTTCTTAAATCTTTAGGAAGGACTATAAAACAGCAGGTAAAGGCCCTCATAGGACTAACATTTCTTTCTTTTTTTGTTCTTTAAAGGTCTTTTTTTATTTTTTATCTTAGTATGGTTGACATACAATGTGACATTAGTTTCAGATTATATAACCTCCATTCTTAATACTATTGTTGTCCCTATACTGCATGACTATGAAGTGCTCTGGGATAGCATTCTCTGTGTTTACCTTGCTTTGAGTTTGTTGAGTTGCATGAAATATAAATTGTTGTTTTTCATTAAATTTGAGGAAGTTTTGGCTATTATTTCTTCAAATAATTTTTCTCATTTTTTTCTCTCTTTCCTCTCCTTGTGGAAGTCCAATTCCATGTTAGATTGCTTCATAACGTCCCACTGGTTTTTGAGATTTTGTTCATTTTTCTTTAATCTTTTTTTTTCCGTCTCTTCTTAGGTTATGTAATTTCTATTGATCTTTTCTTCAAATTCACTAGTTCTCTTTTACTCCTTTTCCAATCTTCTGTTAAACCCATCTAGCATTTTTTAAAATTTTAGTTACTTTATTTTTTAGGTCTAGACTTTACATTTTTATATAGTTACCATTCTCAAGAAATACTTGAACATCTTTTCTTTTAATCTTTTTCTTTTAATTTTTTCTAAAGATTTTATTTATTTATTTACTTGAGAGAGAGCTAGAGAGAGAGAGAGAGAGAGAGTGAGCAGTGGCAGAGGGAGAGGGAGAAGCAGACTCCCGCTGAGCAAGGAGCCCCATGTGGAGCTCAATCCCAGGACCCTGGAATCATGTCCTGAACTGAAGGCAGACGCTTAACCAACTAAGCCACCCAGGGGTCCATTTTTTCTTTCAATCTTTAAAACATGTTTATAATGGCTACTTGGAAGGCTTTATCTAGTAAATCCAACACCTGGGCCAACTCAGGGTTAGCTTCTATTGGCTGCCTTTTTTCCCAAGGATGGGTCACAGTTTCCTGCCTTTTTGGACATCTTGTAAATTTTTGGTTGAAAACTGGCATTGTAGATAATATGGTGTAGCTACTCACAGTTCTGTTTCGTTCTTCTGGGAATTATTGGAGTTTTATTTTACTAGGCAGTTAACTTGCCTGGATTCAACTAAAAACAGCTCCCCCTATGGTACATAGGCTGTGGTTTTTTACAACTTCTTTTTTAGCCTGATCCCTGTAAGACTCCCTGTTGCTACAAAATTCTCTGATAAGCGAAATATTTGGGCAGGGAAGAGGCTCCCTCTCTGTGATTTCTTGTTTCTAGGGACTCTTACCTATTTTCCATTGGCCCTACTGCCTTTGAGTTCTGGATCATGATAGTCCAGCTTCAGCTTTCTGCTACCTGTGCTGTGCACAGTTGGAAACTGCACTCAGTTAAGAAAAGCACCCAATTCACAGATCTGGATCTATATCCTTATATTTTTCAGATTTCTCTCTAGGGTCTGCGTAATTTTCATCAAGCCTCTTGTCTGTACATATGTGGTTCAGCAGTCAACCATGGATTTGGACAGTTTATGTTCTGAATTTGTGTCTTACTTGGGAGGGTCTCGTGCTGCTAGGGTTTTCCTTTAAATTTCTAGCTGCTTTCCCAGTCCCAAACCCTGATCTTGATATCATTTGCTGGTAAGACTATAGTTTATTCCCACCACCATCTTCTACAGCCATATCTGTTTGAGTTGGGCCTCACCCTGGGACCACAAGCCGCAAACGCAATTCTTATACATTCCAGTTACAGGTTTTCCAAACTCTGCCAGTCACAGGTTTCTGTTTACTTTTTAACACCTTTCAGTGTCTTTATATAGATTTTTTAATCCAGTATTTTACATTTATCTGCAACTATTTTACCCCCTGCCATTAACTACATTCTTTTTTGAGCTACCATTTATCACACTTCTAATACCTGCCAAAACATGTACTAACAAGTTACATGAGATAAGCTTACCTGGTGCAATAATCCCATTAGATTTATGTTAAGACTGAGAACAAACAGGTTTATTATCTCACCCAAGGTCATTCAATTAATAAGTCTGAGATTAAGAATTTAACCCAGATCTCTCTGAGTCCAGCATTATTTAGTAATGTATTCTTTATAATCAAATAATAATGATAATTGTTTAATGCCTTCTTACTGTGTACCTGGCACAGTACCAGGAGCTTAGGGTAATTCATTAATTCAGAATAACACATTTATTCCTCATAATAAGCCAATGAAATGGATACTATTGTCAACCCATTTGCAAATGAGAAAATTTAGGCACAGTTAAGCTTGTCTGAAGTCATACTGATATTAAGTGTTATAACTCAGATTCAAATGTAGGGAATCTCACTCTATACTCAAGAACAAATTAGACTTGGAGCCTAAATGCTTCCTACAATCAAAACAAGATAAACTAGATATGCTTATAAAGATAATTGGCTATAACTTTTTAAACTGTAAATTGTTATAAAAATGACATCTGTTCTATAGCATTAAGAAATTGACATTAAAATCAAGAGTATTATAAAATAACAGAATGTAATTAATTTTCATCAAGCTATTAATAAACTGATATTAATATCAATTGACAGACTTTTCAAAATCCTTATAATTCATTCATTCAAAGAATTATACTTTAAAATGTGGGCTAGGGGTGCCTGGGTGGCTCAGTCGGTTAAGCAGCCACCCGACTCTTGATTTCAGCTTAGGTCATGATCTCAGAGTTGTGAGATCAAGCCCTGCATCAGGCTCAATGCTGGGTGTAGAACCTGCATAAGATTCTCTCTCTCCCTCTTCCTCTGCCCCTCCCCGCACCCCCTTTAAAAATAAAAAGTGGACTTAAATACATTTTTAAATCTATAACAGGTGAAACTTTTTTTAAAAAAATAGCTTTTATTTTAAATCCAAATGATATGCTTTTATAAAATCTGAAAACCTTTTCCTAAATTAATTTTATACCAAAACTATCAATTATTTAAATGTTGCTTTTATATATGGTTTTTCCAAACACAAGCACCACCCCAATCATCACCATTACCACTATAGCATTACTTTTAAAATCTGTTTTTAGCCAGAACTTCACACATTCCTTTTCAGGTGGATACTTAAATTCTAGTATTAGTCATGAGTCACTCTACAAATGACAATAAAATTGAAAAATTATTATTGTCATGTAACTCAACAATTTTATTTAAAAAATAAACTCCAGTCTCTTGTAAGAAAGCTAATTTTAGGTGGGAAAGCCACATGAAATTAACTTTTCCAAGAGGTAGTAGTTTATGTAAATTAGGAACTAGGGAAGTGACAATTTAAGTGACAAGGTGATTGCTAAATTTTAGATCTCCTAGAATAGACTCTACAGATAAGTTCCGACGCTCCCCCAGGTGAGTAATCTGTTTCAGGTAATTATTTTCCTAATGTACACATAAAAACAAATTTTATCTGTGGATTCTCCAAAATGACATAGTTACCTTTTCCTTTGTTCTGCCTGAGTCCATGAGGCAGATTGTGATCAGATTATTTTCATGGTTACCAAATGCTTTCAATTCCCAGCAAGGAAAGGACTAAGGAAACTAGTAAGAGAAACACAAAGAATTATAACACACTGGGAAAGTATTAGTTAAGCTTCTTGGCCCAGTAGGCTCCAGTACAAAATCAAATCAGGCAATCCTCTGAAGAAATCAACTCCAGTCAACACTTACTATAAGTAAATCCAAATCAGATTAATAAAGGCATTTACTCCAAGTAGAGTAGTTCTAACTTCTCATTTTGTGACGTGACATTTAAAAGGCAATAAAATGGGGGCACCTGGGTGGTTTAGTCGGTTGAGCATCCTAGCCTTGATTTCAGCTCAGGTCATGACCTCAGGGTAGTGAGATCAGCCCTGTGTTGGGCTCCATGCTCAGCCAGGAGTCTGCTTGTCCCTCTCCCTTCCCCATGTCCCTCCCCCCACCACCCCGCACACATGTGGGTGTACGCGTTCCTGCTCTCTCGCTCTCAAATAAATAAATAAAATGTTTTTTAAAAAATAAATAAAAGGCAATAAAATGGATGTCCTTAAACTGAGTTGGCTGAAATTATTCTGACTCTTTCCATTTCATTTCCTGCCACATATCATATGTCATTCTTGCAAAAGTAATTGCTTAAAAAAATGTCTAACAACATGTATTTCAAAAAAAAAAAAAACTATACACACTCAGGGTTTTTTTTCCCATCCATCCAAAAATATCTAACCGAAAACCTTCAATTGCAACGTTCATAAAAGAATCATGAAAATCATCCTTCAAGCCAATTACCTCCCCTTTCCTAGAATGTCTTACTCTCAAATAGTTCAACTCATCTCACCAGGCCATGGCTATTGATATTGGTAAAACAACAAACAAATTACTCCTTCCAGGAGTAACTGCATTTCATTAACAGACTCAAAGTTGAAGGTCCTTCTGGATTCAAAGAAATAAATCTCAGATAGTGTAACCACTATGACACAACAGTAAGATATCTTTTCTGAGCAGAGAACATTTCTCAGTATCTTCTCCAAACACACGATGGGGGTGCCACTCTCTTCATCATTAGCCTAGCCAACACAGGACCTACGGGTAAAATCTGATTTTGCTTTGGGCCTATTTGTCACTTTACTCTTGATCAAAGGAGAAAACCTTGAGAGCTTTGACTATTTCTGAAACATAACATAAACAAAAGAAGAAGGGAAGGAAGAACAGAGAAGCAGTTGATGGTTGAAATGAGACACTGGAACATACTGCCCAAACAAAATAAACTGCTAAATTGGAATTACAATATCCCACAGATAAAATTTCCAGTAGCGCTCTAGTAAACAAAAGTCACATTGGCCGCTTTGTCACCAACATGTTACCAGATGCTCAATTTTTGTCTCATTACATTTCAAGAGATATTATAAGTGAAGATATTTCACTCACTTAAAAATAGGAGTCAGTAGGAAAATCCTACTAGTTGGCTTCATAGAAATACATTTTATAACCAACTCTGCTGTAATAAATCTATTCTACAAAATAATTATCTTTCTACCTATACCATATATACTTTCATGACTATTCTTTGATTAGTACTATCACAAACTCTATCTCACTTTGATTAACATTTTTCTCAAGGATTATCTCAACTGAAAGAAATGTAGAATTTCAGTCTTTGACATTGATCCAAAATTCCGTTTACATAACTCATAGGTAAAGAAATGGCAGCATAGTCCAGAATGAAGTATATAAACGCACCAGATGAAGTCTTAAAACAACTGTTTCCTGCCAGCCTACTTGCTGGGTCAGCTGACTTTCATCAGCTTTTAAGTGAGTAGGATACCGCCTAACCCTACATACAAGATACCTGAGGAGGAATGATTTGTGCTCTCAACTGCTCTGAAACCCTGAAAGAGAGCCTCTGACTCAGTAAAAGTCAGTTTGGGTGGGTTTCCTTTTTCATTATTTTTTAAACTTTTCATTTGCTTTCTTTATCAAATGAGGGGCAACTCAAGGTTCTTTTTACCTCTTCCTTACCAAACATGGCAAAGTCATTCATACCAAAGCTAAAATGTAAAACTTTACCCACCATCACAGCCCTTTAATAGGCATAACTTCGTTGAATTACCCTGAGATGGAATTTCATAGACAGGAGAATGCAAATTTCAACCGTGACAAATATATTTAGCAAAAACACTTGGAATGATTGTCTAAAACAAAAGTAACTACAGAAAATGATTAATTTAATTCTTATGTGGGTCACTCAAGTTCAGAGAATTGAAAAATGTCTTAATAATCTAAAAAGTCATTTTTCTACATGAATTAAGAAACAGCTAATCATAACAGCACACAATTTCTATTCCCAGAGGGCTTGGCCAGTGGAAAGAAAAACAATTCATTGAACATCTATGGATCCTCCTTTTTAAAAAGGTTTGAATAGCTATCTAAGGGAATGTTATTTTAAAATATCATTTAAAAAAGGAGAGCATTTGAACAAAAACACATATCAGATTTCATTTTATTTGTGAATTTTGAATTTTTGCTTTATCATAATGTCTTCAAAGGGAAGGCAGGTGGCATTGTCATCATCAAGTAAGGATTTCCTCTAGTGTCCTCAATGAGGACGTTTCTAGTCATCCCAGCAGGACTAACAATTAGGATTTCCTATCTGGTGGTAAAAATTGGGAGGATTAAGCCTAGGCACAAGAGATGAAGTTATAAACTTAACCAATCTCAGTGAATATAAATATAAATGGGTTCTTAGAATGTACGATTTTCTCCACTACCACGGGTTTATCCATTTAACTCATACCCGGCCAGATGATAGGCTACTCTTTACTTATATAGTTATTTACAATGATGCATATGACCTAGAAGTAGTCCAATAAGAATCTCTGGCATTTGAGTAGAGTTAGTAGTCCCTGTGTGAATTAATGGTGTATCCACAAATAATGTAGTACTACTCAGAAAGCATTTTCAGTACAAATTGTTACATGAGAGTCTTTAAGTCTTTAATGTTTTAACTCAAGAGCTGAAATTAAGAAATTAAGCATGTTTGTGTTTGTATGAATAATCTTGCTATGGTCGTTTTTACAAATTGATTCTCTCTCCTCCCCGCCCCCCCCCCCAGACTAAATAGCCTAATGTATTCATTTAATTTGGAAATGTATTTTGGCAAAAATTCTCCCCACCCACCCAATTCATAACCAAGTCCCAAGGTGAATCGGTTTAGAAATCAGACCTATGAGGAAAGATGATTTTATCTGCCAGAGCAATGCTCTGTGCTATTGTTTATACCTTTTTGTTGATAGTTACCCTGGAACACAAGAGGCCACACTGGCCTCTGGGGAAATAAGATTAAGGATGAGTGATTAAACGCTGACATAGAATTGTAGAATTATTCAGTGATACCATAGATAACATCTATCTTAACTTTCAGATAAATACAACATTTCGCTCCTACAGTAATGATAAATAGTGAGAGCTTTTAAAGAGATGATGTAAATAAGGTATCAAGGTTTTATTTCAATCAACACTAAAAATAGTTACATGCACAGATATTATCCCCATTTTCAGTATCTTTGGCAGAGATGCACTGCTATGGTTTTAGGTCTTATTCATTCATTTTTTTTTTCCTTTTTTCTTTTTTTCTTTTGCTACTAGAGAAAAACTAAGACACATTTCCTTTTTATGAAAAAACACAGTGAACTTGTAGTATATGAACATCTTTAATATTCATTTCTTCTTTCTTATCACCTTCAATTTCAGACCCCTTCCTCTGTCCCAACACTAAAGTGATCAAACCATGACCACAGAGACTGAGAAAAATATTCAAGGTATTGGAGACTCCATGGACATTTTTTCCTCTTGTGCAGGTTCCTAATTCTCCATGGAAACAGTTTAGTCTTTTTTCAACAAACATTCATTGACCTATGATAATGTAAACATATTTTGCCCTGAACAGAGTTTTGCCTAAAATTTTTGTGTACATTCGAAGTCTATCATCTGACTACATCCATAACGTGCCCCAGAGTTGAGAATATCTCAATGTTTCTGAGGCAAAACATTTGGTAACACTAAGACACTCATAGGCTGCATAGCCCATATCACTGAGGTAGTTCAATAAGTCATTGCTTATTACAGAGAAATGTATAAGTTTCCAAAAAATGTGAAGAAACAAGATATAAATCTATGGTAAAAGTACTCCAGTGTATGTTTTTCTTCAAAGAACAAATATGTATTGAGAATCAACCAAATGCAAAGCATATGCTAGAAACCATGTGCAGAAGAAGGGCAGTGTCAGAAAAGTTGAAAATATGTATTACAACACTCCAAAATTCCAAAAGAATTTACAATGGGGGGATTAAAATGGAAGAAAGTTTTGTTAATGTAAGGCAATATTATTTAGTGAATAAGAATATACATTTGATTCCAGGTTTCACCAATTTTAGTTGGTGACCTTCATTTAAATTCTCTGGGATGTTTCCTCATCTGCAAAATGAGGATAAGAATAGTACCTTTCCCATGAGGTTTGAGGAATCAATAAGAAAATGCTCAGCACTCAGTAAATGTTGTCTATTGTTATTAGATGCCAAATGAGTAATACAAACAGGAGCCTAAGAACTTGGAAATGGAGAAGATAAAAAGGAACTTCAAACTGGAAAGAAGGATAGAATAGGAATGGGCAGAGAAGACTGGGGGAGTATTACAGTCTGGTGGAATGGACTAAGGGACGAAGGATGGAACGTCATGCTTGCAGGACCAGTCTAACTAGAGTAGAAAGTATAGGCTGAGGTTTACGAGGATGTAATATTGGAAAAGAAAGTAGAGGTCAAATTATGAGTCATTTTGAATAAGAGGCAAAATAATCTGCACTTTATTGGTAACAGGGAGTAATTAGAGGTTGCTGAATGCATATTAATCAAAAATATTCACATAAATTTATGGAATTTAACTTTTGATGACAAACTTTCAAGAGTAAAATCCAAGATGGTAATTGGAGTAACTGATTCATTTAGAAGCATATTTTGATTTTCTAAAGTACGCATCATACGTATGCCTCTGCCCTATCACATTTTATTTTCAGATAAGTGTACAGGGCTCTTTGACTTTCAATGCAAAATGGAATAGTTAATCTATTTTTACCTAAGATGCTTAACGTGTTTGGCCTACCGAGGTCTCTAAGAAGAGGATAATACAATGGTAAACAGAAATTGCTTAATGAGTCAACTGTGTCTGGTCTTGAAAAAAATGTCTTCAGTATTACATCAGTCTGAGAAGCCAGCTATTCATCAGATCTCATTATTAGATAAGCATACCAAATTAAGTTTCATAACACTTAAAGTGATTTTAGGGCATACCAAAGATTCCTCTATATTTTATGTCTTCTCAAACATTAAAAATAAAAATAAATTAATGAAAGTTTTTAGCTTTTTTTTTTTAAGATTTTGTTTATTTATTTGACAGAGAGAGACACAGCGAGAGAGAGAACACAAGCAGGGGGAGTGGGAGAGGGAGAAGCAGGCTTCCCGCTGAGCAGGGAGCCCAAAGCGGGGCTCGATCCCAGGACCCTGGGATCGACCTGAGCCGAAGGCAGACGCTTAACGACTGAGCCACCCAGGCACCCCGAAAGTTTTTAGCTTTAAAATTCAGGCACTCTTAAAAATTTCAAACCCAGGGACTCTTGGGTGGCTCAGTCAGTGAGCCTTCAGCTCAGGTCATGATCCCAGGGTCCTGGGATCGAGCCCTGCATTGGGCTCCTTGCTCAGTGGGGAGCCTGCTTCTCCCTCTCCCTCTGCCTGCCGCTCCCCCTGCTTGTGCTCTCTCTCTCTGACAAATAAATAAATAAAATCTGAAAAAAAATGAGAAACAAAATTTCAAACCCAAAACCTAATACAGGTTTCCATGTATTTCATTTCAGATGTAAACTATATTCTTTTTGTCCATGATTAACTAAAAAATATTAAAGCAGGGCATATATGTTCTTCTATCTGTAAGATATCATACTTAGATAAATGAGTAATTTTTGGTCTTGGTAGAAATTCCTCTATTATCCTAGAGTAAAAGTTTAGTAGTATATGTGGAGAATTCTCATGGATTCTCCCTGACCTGCATTCATTATTTTCTCTTCCTTCAGTATATAGATATGGTTCAGGACCATACCAAAAAACTGATATAAAAGCATATCTAAATATAGATACATGAAAGCATTTATCATCTTTTACCAATGAAAATAGCTCTCAAATTCAGTGACCAGTGTCTTATAGCTGCAAATTATAATACCAAAAGTTAGAAATGGCCAGAGAAAAACTGTAGAGAAAATATTTGGGTGGTTGGGTGTTTTTGTTTTTTGTTTTAATACCTCAGATCTCTGTGTCAGCCTCCTGAAAAAAACAAGACTGCCTTTTACGGTATCCTAGGTCTTTAATGCAGTGGCCTTTGTACTCAGAAAACATGTTTCTATGCCTTTCTTTTAATCCATCCTAATTACTCAAGCCTCTATAAATTAACTGAAGTCAATCTGATGAATTAAATAATACCCCTAAGATTCAAATGTATGATACCAACATAAGTTATACCTCGGAAGGCCACAGGGACTGAGGGATCTATATTTTAACAAGTATGTTTTCAGACAAATTGCTTTAACCATCAGAAAAAGAATTTAATCGCTGACTCTAAAAACCAGTAGGGTCCTTGGGAAGAGATACTTTCTAGCAGAATCTTTTCAAATCCAATCATTCATATGAAACAGTCATTTTACCAGTAAGGTCAGCCCTGCCTGGGGATAAAGGAACCCTATCCCGACCACCTAATCAAGCACTATGTAAAGGGTCAACATCACCAATTCCTCTACTCTAGGACCTCTAAACATGGTGTAGTGGTCTGTATAGGAAAGACTCTGTTCCTATTCTGTTTGGTTCCACAACCATTTACTCAGCAGTCAAGAGCTATAAATAAATCACTGTGTGAGCTAATGAGGGGTGGCAGTTCTCAGTGACACAGTGACCTGCTGCAGCGAATAGTGGGAAAGGGGCAGATCTGCGATTAGTGGAGAAGCAATTGCTCATCCCTGGAAACTTACTTTAGTTCTTCATCTTGATGGCCCAAACCTCAGCAAATCCCTGGCATGTCTTGTGTGTGAATAGGTGGTGCTCTACAACAAAGATTCGGTGGCCCCGACTGCCAGGGTAAGCAGTCTCTCCTAAGCGCACAGCAACTATTGATCCCAAGTGTCTCTCCACCAGCCCAAGGGTGTGCTCTTGAACTTCAGCAGCACAGGAATTTGCGAAGAGGCTTCACAGAACAGCTGTAACTTGCAGAGGTCATCCCAATAGCCCGAATCTTAAAACAATTGAAATCAGTATAAAATAGTGCTAGATTAAAAACTTCCTGAGGGCAACAATTATATTTTATAATCCATTGTAACATTCAGCACAACCTCTGATGGTTAATGTTTATTGAGCAAGTAAGTGAAAAAAATTGAAGAGACTGGGAAAGGAGGACTTGTTGACTTGCTCAGCCGGGACTTGTTGAGAGCAGCTGGGCTAACTAGGTCGTGAACTGTAAACTGGTCTAGCATCACGAACATTCATGCAACAGAGATCTTCCAAGGCAGCTCAATGGATGAAACAGAGAAAGAGCAACTGATTGGAGTTTGGAGAAAAGATGACCCGGAAATTTTAGGCACCACCCCTCCCACCCCATTCACTTCTACTGGTTGCCCTGAGGCATCCCCTGAAAGCTACAGAATTTCTCAGAGTACAGGTGAAACACACCACACCAAACTTCAAATTCTGTAACTACTAGGAAAAAATTTACCTGGTTTATCATTGCAATTCTAGCACATGCCATAGATTCAAACACATAATAAGTGCTCAGTTTATAGAATGAATGAGCTAATGTAGAATTCTAACATTTAAATAAACTGCTCAAGGAAATAGGTTTAATTTTTAAAAGATTTAATAGTGACCAGAGTGCCTGGGTGGCTCAGTCGTTAAGCATCTGCCTTTGGCTCAGGTCATGATCCCAGGGTCCTGGGATCAAGCCCCGCATCGGGCTCCCTGTTCGGCAGGAAACCTGCTTCTCCCTTTTCCACTCCCCCTGCTTGTGTTTCCTCTCTCACTAGGTCTCTCTCTGTCAATAAATAAATAAAATCTTTAAAAAGAAAAAAAAAAGATTTAATAGTGACCAATGTATTAATCCTAGGATTCATATAAAATTGCCTTTAAAAATTTAAAAAGGTCCAAAAAAATGTTAAAAGTCTAAGCAAAAATTCCTCACATATATATTTGGAGAAGTTTTATAGTAAACTGAACACAGTCATTGCTTGTGGGACTTCAAGTACAAGAAATACACACACACACACACACACACACACACATATAAAAATAAATAAACTCCATTTTAGAAGCAGCTATGCCATTGTGCTTGAGTAGAATGAATATTTGGATTCACCTCCAAACTCATTCATGCTCATCGTTACCGTGAGATTGAGCTGTGCATTAATTATTCATTTAGAGAATTATCTTCCTCTGGTCACCGACTACAGCTGCTGGAATGAGTGATTCATTCCTGATCTAGCTTTGTTCTAATTTCATATTGCCCTTGTGCTACTCAAAATTAATCTTCAAGTTACAGGCTACAGGATGTTTTTCTAACCCAGAGCATTATACTCATGTATCACTTACAAATGTTGGTATATTTTGTTCGAAGGTGGCTCAAATGCAGAGCCCTCCTAGAAGCTCTTCAGTGGCATTTCTTAATTAGAACAGCATACACTAAGGGCAAGGAACTGTGTAATGTTGCTTACTTATATTGTATTGAATTTATAAAGCAAATTTAACCAAAGAAAACTCAATTCTTCACTGCAGACAAACAAGTATTTTCTACAGCGAGGTACACAATGAAAAACATTTGACATATTGGATATTTTCATTTATTAGAAATATTACAAGAGTGGTTCTAAAAGTTTAATTAAACTTATGCATACAAAAGCACACAGTTATAAGACCAATACTATTCATAGCTTACACTGATCAAGTTTAATAAAAACATTAATAGACTAAACTATTTTTGAAACCTGGGGGCAGATTGGGGAGGTAGAAAAAAGTGGGTTCTATTATAGAATATCTCATCTATTTTTTTCAAAAGATTTATTTATTTATTTGAGAGAGAGACAGGGAGAGCACATGCAGAGGGAGGGGCAGAGGGAGAGGAAGACAGACAGACTCCCCACTGAGTGGGGAGCCCTATATGGGGCTCAATCCCAGGACCCTGAGATCATGACCTGAGCCAAAATCAAGAGTCAAATGCTTAACCCACTGAGCCACCCAGGCGCCCCAAGAATATCTCATTTATGGCTCAAGGTTTACATCAGTAGCATTAGTTTTCACTTCGATTTTAGAAAGTCCATGAAAGAGAGTATGAAATCCATGTGGACTTATTTCTACAGTTTGGTCATATGTTCCAAAAGCATAAGGATATTCTAAGATTGATACATGCATTTCAAAAAAAAAAAATTAAATTCTAGGAATTCAAAAATTCACTTTCCTTCCTCTTTTGAAGGATAAGTACTTGATAATTCAGACAACTTCCAAGGTTAGCTCAAGAAATACACTTGCAAAAACTTGAAAATAATTGATACTCGAATCCCATGATTCATCTCTAAGACTATGGCTTTGCTTCCACTGGAAAGCTCTGAAATTCTCCAAAATCTATTGTTCCATCGGAGTCAGAACACTCACAAGATGGAAGAAAATTCAGCTTTCTATTAGTCTATCCACACAGCCAATTTTTCCCTGAATACCTGCATTTCCTTGAACAAATTAGTACTCTTCATTTTTTCCTCTATCGTTTTAATTACAATATGCTCAGATTTCTGGTCATATCACACAAAGGTACAATTTAAGAACCACTCATGACCATCAAATTGGCTCTCTCAAAATATTTTGGCTGAAAAAATTTGATCTGAAAAAGACAGCTCAATGAATATCTTTCAATAACTTTCCATCCCCTGACCATCTAACACCACATTCTACTTCAGCTTCTTCCAGATATGCCATAAACTATTTAAGGACTAAGGGGATGAGAACAAAAAAGAATTTCAAACTTGATCCCTTTCTCCATCTGTGCTATTAACTTGGCTTGCAAATGTTATTGCACAAACTCTGTTAACATATAATACAATGGAAGCTGTGCACAAAAATAATTGTCTTTAAATTAAATAAATGATTGATTTTTTTTGTTGTTTTCATTGCAGATGCCCTCTCTGTAGCAAATGAACTCAGTTTTTATTGCTTTTAAGGTACTGGAAATTTTCTATGTCTTGATCTTGGTGGTAGTTACAACGTTTAAAAGTTACATTTGTGAAAAGTCACAAGACTTATGGTCAAGATATAAATTTTTACTGTATGCTAATGATAACCTCAGTAAGGTATGTTCAAATCCTAGAGCTCGATCTTTGCAAAATTAACCTGGGTCTCAGTTTTCACATCTATACAACAGTGATAATAATGCTGCTTCCCTCTCATGGTTGTATAATTTGTGTAACCATGTGAAGAGTTATTTTCTGTACAATAAAAATTATGCTAACACCAGGTGCTATTGAACTTAAGAAGCAAAACTTAAGAGCATTTGGATTATTTCCAACTGCTTGGAAATCTCTGCATAGTTGTAATTTCCTCCCTGCCTCCTAGCTCCTGGCGCGGTAATAGGTATTGCTCTAACCCACTCCAATACCTATTCAGCCAAGAAGAGTGTGGCCTGGCACCTGTCGTACCCGCCATTGCCAGGCTCTGAATACTGGGCAGGGCGCCAGGAGCCTTTTTGTTTGCCTTTTCAGAAAGCAAGCATTGACTTCCAGAGCCTACTTTTAATTATAATACGGACCTGTAATGGAAAACCTCTTTTATTCCAAGGTTTGTATCCGAAATGGTTCTCTGGGTCTTTTTCTTGTGTTCTCATTCCTTTGTCCAAAAGAGAAAGAGAATGAAACCTAATCTGGAAGGCTACCCTGGTGACAAAGCTTCTCCCCTTTATTTTGAAAGTGGGCACTACTGTAAAAGCAATTTTGTACTGAATGCTAAAGATTACACTCTGTGTTTTAAACAGAGATTTGCAGTCATGTTCTGATGACTAATATGAATGACTTTTTTCTTTGTTAAAAAAAAATTTGAGAGAGAGAGAGAGAGTGGGGGAAAGGACAGAGAGAGAAAATGTCCAAGCAGACTCTCACTGTGCAGGGAGCCAGACATGGGGCTCGATTTCAGAAGCCATGAGATCAGGACCTGAGCCAAACCCAACATTTGGATGTTACCCGACTAAGCCACCCAGGTGCCCCATGACTTTCTTTCTTAAGAAAACAAGTTCTATTTCCCTCAGCAAAACTTAAACAAAAATTTATATATTATAGAGCAAAATTTAAGGAGCCTTATGCAGTAATTTCTTCATAGAGAGCAAACATTTTAAACCAAATCAGTTAAGATAAGCTACTCTTCAGCATTTTCCTTTGAGCAAGATAAATGTGTGTTCACACTGTAGCAAAAGTCTTTATAGAACAATTTCCACACTGTATGCTTTAATAATATTTTCAACATAGTTTTCCTAATCATCAGTTCAAATTTATGAATTGACCATTTATGGCACACTGCCAGACACCATTACAATTTTCAATAAATTGCATTGGACTACTCTTGAAGCTGAAGCCAGAGAGCCAATAATTTTTTCACATAAATGTATTAGTCTCATTAAAGAGGAATTTTTAAGATCACTTAAATCAGCTTATTTCTTAACTTATGGAATATTCAAAATATCTTTGAAACCTATTTAAATCATTTTTATGTTTCCTCAGCTAATGATTCTGTGGATAGGAAATGGTATGAGTTATGCATGAATTAAAAATTAATATTAGGTAATATTTACTGAGCCCTTACTATGCCAGACACTATGCTAAATTAACTCGTGCTATAGTAACGATAGTACCTGAGTCAGATACATGCAGTTCCTACAGCCAGCTCTTCACCTAAATTCTTCATTGAGAGTACTTCGGTGATGAGAGATGTTCTAATAATGTTGAACACCAAAATAAAAAGCAGTTGGGGTCTTAAACTCTGCAAATTTGAACTGACCTTTCTCCTGTAGACTTTGAATCCCACATTCTAAGGGATGTGGTGTTGAGGTGACTTTCATCAAGTTCTAAACTCTATGTTATATCACGATATTAATTTAAGACTATTCTGTTCAATTTTCTAAATTACTTTTCTTTAGGGATTCTCTTTATATTGCTATATTTTATAAAATGGAATCTCCATTGTTATTAGACCATAGATTAACCAAAACCTTCTTCCATTTTCTTCATTATCCTGAGATGTTATACTTATCAAGCCAATTCAAAACACAAGAAGCAAAAGTATCCTAGGTTATAATGGACTGAAGTACAAAGATATACTAAAGAAGAGTTCTCAAGAACTATCTCAGAAATGTGACGTAAGGAAAAATAGAAAAGGAGTTGTGGGAGAGAGAAGCTGCCTTCTCTCTAATAGAATTGTCAAGTGTTTAAAGACATGGAACAAGGAAGATAAGAGGTAGCTAATAGCCTCTCTATGGCCTATAGATTCTAACAGGTTCACACAAAAATGGCAGTTATGTTGGAAGGCTTCAGAAGAAGTTCTCTGCCTGACTCCATGCTTCTGTATGAGCAACATGTGAAAGCAAGCCTAGGGGGAGGAATGAATGACAGAGATGCTTCCAGTAAGGACCTCGGTGAAGATGGAAGTGAGGACAATGGAAAAGTTATGAGACTTAAAACATGAAGCAACACTCCACAGTTTTGAATGTGGTCCTATAGAGGGATAAAGACAGTTGTTGAGGTGTTGGCTGGACAGTCACAGACTATTTAACAGTTCTGATTGCCTACATACTTAATGTCTGGTAAAGGTACCCTAAAATATTTGTGCTAGTTCATCTTCTTAATCCAAGCTGTTGGTAAGAGTTTATCCTGTGTTTTAGATATTGTAAATAACTGAGTGTGACCATGGCACTAGGTACTATTCAGTGTAACTAATGATGGGAGAATTTAAGAAGATAGTATACAAATAGAGGTTCTTATGATTGATTTTCATTTAGCAGTAGCTCTAAGGAATTGCTGGATTTGATTCCTTCACATAGAAAAGTAAGGAATAGTAACCACCCACTGTTGCCTTAAAAGAGTATTGTTCCCAGAACAAGGAGTAAATGAGCAAATTCAAAACATGGTAAGGAAGGAGCAGAGATGACAGCTTCTTTTAGTGGGGGAATGGAGAAATTGTTAGATTATTTAAAAATCATAACATGAACACTGCCAATCTTTGCAGTACATCATATAAAAAGAATTCTGAGTCATGAAAATGACTGTTCTTTAAGTTTATTCTCCCAATATCCCACTGCCATCCCTAAAAGATATATACCACTATCTACCAAAAGCTTAAAGGATCATGAAGCTAAATATTGGGATTTAAAACCAGAATGCTGCAAAAACTTTGGAGAGGCCTTTAAGTACTCTGGAAGTAGTCTCCATTAAAGGAACTGAACCATTATAATGCTTGTGGATAATGTTTATGCTCAGTGAAGTAAGTGGCTTCTCCAAGCCCTTTTCTGAAAATGATAGGTCCTGACATCATGTAGAGTATGTGTAACAAAAACACTGAGGGCAAAGAACCAAAACAATTTAGAGAGATAACATCTTTGAAACAATCTGATAATGCTTGTGTTCAAGAATTCCAGAGGGAAGAAAGAATGGAATGGGGTCATTGGCATCTTCCTGCGGTTTCATAAATCTGCTGACAAATGCCAAATGTGGGAAACCACGTGAAAAAAGATGAGGTCAGAGTAAGGAAGATCAGAAGATGTCATTGG
Organism: Halichoerus grypus; assembly: GCF_964656455.1. Classification (NCBI taxonomy): domain Eukaryota; kingdom Metazoa; phylum Chordata; class Mammalia; order Carnivora; family Phocidae; genus Halichoerus; species Halichoerus grypus. The sequence continues at coordinate 135,533,088 of NC_135718.1, read as the reverse complement.
TTGTTACTTCTGGTAGGAGCATCAGAAAATCCACTCATCTGAACTCTAAACAATGTGGTAAGGAAAGTTTTGTGCCTGGTGACTTTACCTAAAAACAGAGAGGTAAAAATCCCCTAGTAAATCTCTGATAAATTGTCCTTATGTCAGTGTGCTAACAAAACTGTAGAACAGATTTCTTTTACCATCTGTGAAGTATGATGTATTATGGACAATATAATAATTTAGAGTTACAACTCAGTCACCTCAGAAAATCCTTGGAATATATGCATATGTCTATATATCTGTATCTATATTCCAGTGGTTTCATATATATATGTGTGTGTGTGTGTGTAAATATGTTCTAGCAGTTGGCTGGATGACTCATTTTCAAGCTAATATTCAAGCTAGACTGAAGGTGAGTTGTTCAATATTTGGCACAGAATTTAGTGCTGGAGAGAACTGGATTTGAGTCTCAGCAGTCACTTGCTAGCTGAGGAATCATGGGCAACTTACTTGGCTTCTCTAGGCCTCAGGTCTTCAGCCATCAGATGAAGATAACAATGGGATGGATGTGGAGTATAAGAGAGAAACGGGCATCAAGAATGATGCCATATTTTTGGCTTGAGCAACTGGAAGGATAGAGTTGCCATCAATAGAAATAAGGGTTTACCTGGGAGGAGATAAAGGCTTGGTGCTTAGTGTTGACCGTATTAGATATAAGATGCCTTTTAGACACCTCAATAAAGATGCTGGGTAAGAAGTTGGACATAAAAGTCTAGAAAGAGGTTTGGGAGGGAGATAAATATTTGGGAGTTCATAGCCTGTGTTCAAAGGTATCACTAAGGGAGTGAGTATAGATTAAAGACATATTCTGAGGCTAGGAGGCTGGAAAGAAGAGGAGTGATACATAAATAAACCTGAGAAAGTATGGCCATGAGGTATGAAGACATCAAGAGTTCATGTCTTGGAAGCCAAGGGAAATGAAATATTTCAAGAAGAGACTAATCATTTGTACACTGCAGTTAGGTAAAGTAACATCAACCACTGGATTATAGGTAATCTTGAATAGAGCAGTTTTGGAGGAGTGGTGGGGATAAAAGTTGTAGTGGATTTAAGACAAAATGAAAGAGAAGAGAAGAAAAATTGGAGATGATGACCACAGACAAAGTTTTTTGGAGTTTTCTGTAAAGAGGAGCAAAGAAATAGGACGGTTGCTGGCAGAAAAAGGGGGGATCAAAATATTTTCAATCTCAATAATCTCCCTCTTTCTTCTTGTGACTGAACAAGTTACCTCTTTCTACCAGATTAAAAATGCTTTTCTTTTTTAGGATGAAGTTATCTGAAAATGTTAATTAGTATTCTGCTATGTTTTAGACACAGTATCACAAATACAGTGTCATAGTATAGATGTACATATCATTTTTAAAATATCGATGACCTTAGGGGGCACCTGGCTGCCTCAGTCAGTTAAAAATAGCAATGACCTAGATGCAAGACAACCAGAAATCAAAAAGATATAAAGATCCCAGCAGATGTGAGAACTCAGCAAAATTAAAGGTCATAAAACAACCAGCATCTTTATCCAGGGGGCATTCACTGTTTGTGTGACCACATATAGGACCACACCATACTTTTTTTTAAATCATATACTAAGACAAAAGCAAAACCAACAAAATAAAACTAAGCTTTTGACTCCACAAATAGTTTATTACTTTATGCTTTTATCTTAGCCATAATGATACAACAAATGTGGCACAGATCTGTAATTCTCACCTAATCTCCAAGCACTTCTTCAAAATTCCAGTCCCACTAGAGATAGGTGCGCTACTAGCTCTGACCAAAAAAACTGTGAGCAGAAGTAACATGTGTCACTTCCAGGCTGAGGCAGTGAAAAGCCCCAGAGGAATCCCGCACAGATTTTCATGCCCTGCTTCAGGGGATGTGGAAAACTAGTGTTGAGATTACCGAGTCAAGATGGAACCTTGAATCGTTGCTTAAGGTAAGCTGCCCTGGAGACCCACGGGGCATACTGGAGTCTTTCATATACTAGCACATTGGGATTTCTGGGTTGGTTTGTTACAGAGGCACAGCTAGCCTCCCTGACTAATACAGCACCTTCAAACTTTCTCTCTTTGTATTCCACAGTATTTCAATCCATTTACCACAAAGGTACTTATCTCTGTGTAAGTTTTGGGCATTGTTATTTAGATAGTCTTTGCTGAGTTAGACAAGTGTATTCTTAAGACCTCTCATTCATTGCATTATAAAAAGCATGGTATAAACGATTTGGATCTTAAAAAATAACACATCACAAACTAGTATTTAAATTCAAAAGTGTAAAAGAGACATGGGCAATGTGCATCCACAGGAAACAAACAAAACAGAGACAAGAGAATTGATTAATTGTACCTACTTTTTTTCTGTCAGTCATATTGAAGAGACCTAAATGTTATTTGCTCATTTAAGAACAACACATACACGAAGTACCAGAAATCAGTTTCTTACCATTAAAATATATATGTGTATGTGTGATTAAAGTATCTTTGATTTGCATATTAAAAGTAACAGAATTCAGTTTCAAGAAGAAATGTGGATAAAGCAGAATCTTATCAACTACAACCAAAAGAACAACAACAACAACAACGAAAATGTTAGCATAACTGCAGCTGGCATCTAAAACTACTGGGCTATCTGTAAATGCAAACATGTACGTTAATGACTAATACCTCTCACTTAGCTGAACGAGTCAGTATGTTCGGAATCCAAGCCATTCAGCTCTGCACTGCCTCAATGGAGCTGAAGTGGTTGTAGTGGAAGCACGCTTGGGTCTCCCAGGACAACCAAAAATATATGTGCTTGCCCATCATCTTGACATATTCCTAAAGAAATATAAAGCCTATTTAAAATAGCGCTAAGGCCCAGGGAAAATCTGTGGCACTTATATTCAGATGTACATAAAACTACATTTTCCAGTTTGGCAGCTTCTCACGACATAAATTCCTAAAGATTTTAACTGCATACCTTTTTCAGCACAGGAAAGTTGTGCTTAACTGTCTGCATTAGAACAGTGATTTTCAGGATGGAGTGCAGAGTGTTATAGACTGTGAGAGGAGGCATATTAAAATCATCAAGGGAGAGGGCGCCTGTGTGGCTCAGTTGGTTAAGGGTGGGACTCTTGATTTCGGCTGAGGTCATGATCTCGGGGTTGTAAGATCGAGCCCTGCCTCAGGCTCCATGCTGAGCGTGGAGCCTACTTAAGATTCTCTCCCTCTCTCTCTCTCCCTCCTCAGGCCTCCCCCATCTCTTAAAAAAAAAAAAAAATCACCAAGGGAGAATTTTCAAACCAGCTCACATCCCCATCCCACTCCCCTCCAGGGCTGATGTGCTCTTAGGACCTAGTGGGGAGTGGGGAGGATGGGGGCAGCGTGTAGGGACCTTAGTGATCCTTCTCCATCCCCTCACCATCCCTTATTTGCAACTCCTGAAATGAAGAGAAACACGTTTCTTTTTGTAAGATGTTTTTTAAACGTAGACTCCTGAGAGAACAAATACAAACAAAATAATCAGCAGAACAGTCTCAATGTTCCAACGGATATTGAACCGAATGTTTCCTGAGCATTCTCCTTCACACTTGTGTTATCGCAGAGCAGAACAACTTGTTCCAACTTTCTCACTTGACTCTCACATTCTGGGTAACAGAATGTCTCCCAATACTGAATAGCACTGGAGGGATTATGCTGAAAATCTCTTGTTGATGGCTTCCTTGAGTTTTAATGCAAAGGTAGAATTTAATAGTATTGCCTAATTATAATGTTCTGTATCTTCCCCAAATTTTCTTTTCTTCATCCTTTCATTGAAGTAAATTAATACACGCTTATTGCATGCTGTATAGTATCAATATTTATCAGAAACACGTAACCAATTTTATTTGATTCAATTGTGTAATTTGACTCAGGCTTCAAACCGTATTGATTCAACTCCAAAAACATCTTAAATTATACTTTTCCTCTATCTCTACTACTGGAGCAGTAAATCCAATTCAACACCTCTCATGAGAGCATTATTTTCAGACTACCTACCCATCCAGCTACACTTTAAGATTTATTGCTCTCTAACCCAAATCTCATGGGGTCATACTGGATTAAAACCTGTTGTTCCTTCTGCACAAACTTAAGGACAAAATCTAAACTAAGACCTTTCACAAGTTTTAATCTCAAATCATGCAGCTCCCCACTGTGTATAGTATTCTCTGGTCTCACTGAACCCATTAGAGTTTTGAAAATTATTCCTGATTACATCAGGATTTTTCTGTGACTTCACATATGCTTAGAATGCTTTTCCCCAAATTCTTTATTAAAAAAATAAATATAAATTTTCCTATTGGTTCTCCAAGAAACAACTCAAATTATGTATCTTCTAAACGTGTTTTGAGTATCTGTTACTGTGTAGTGAGTTGCTCTAATACGTGGCCACTTTTGAAACAACCAACATTTCTCGTCTCACAGTTTTCTGTGGTCAGGAATTTAGCTGGAACTTCACTGGTGGTTCCAACAGAGAATTCTCATGCAGTCAAGATTATGGCCGGGGCTGTAGTGATCTGAAGTCTTGACTGGAGAATCCACTCCCAAGATGGCTCTCTCACTCACACAGCTATTGGCTCAAGTTCCTTGTTGACTGTTGGCAGGATGCCTCAGTTCCTCATAGTGCAGACCTCTCCATAGGGCTGCAAAATGTCCTAATGATACGGCAGCTGGCCTAGAGCAAGAAGCTTGGGAGACAGCGAGGAGACTACAGTGTCTTTTCTGAGAGACGCTATCTATCCTGCCACATTCTATTCATTGGAAGTATTTCACTAAGTTCTGATAACACTCAAGAAAAACCTCCATGTTTTGCATGGAGGACTGTGAAAGAATTTATAGACATATTTTTAAACCATCATAAAATGTTTCCAGGATTTCCTCAGGAAGTTTGTTATTCTTTTTTCTGTATTCCCAGTGTTTATCATACCAGTATTGCAAAGCTTAATATATTATATAATAAATTAATTTTAAAAGACATTTTAGGCTTTAACATGTAAACAACAAATTTCTACTTTGCTATTTCCATATGTTTCAATCACAAGACCCCTAAAATTTGTTTTTCCGCTCACCCAAATTACTATTTCACACTTTTTTTCCCTCTAAATCTACAATACCCTTGCCCACTCCTCTCATTATCAGCGAGATAACCTGACTCATACTTCATTGAGCAAGTAGAAGGACTGAGATGGAAATTTCCTCATCTTTCTACCATCAAATATACACTTCTACCTGTGAAGTCTGCCTTGGTGCCTCCTCTTCCAATAGATGAGATGTTCTTGCTCCTATCTGCTTCTCCACTTCTGCTTTGGATCATATCCTCTGTCATCTTTCCAAAGACTTGAGGCATACAATAATCTCCTCTCCCTCAATTGACAATTATAAATAATAGATGGGTGGGTGGGTGGATGAATGGATGGATGGATGGATAAGTGGATGGATGGATGGATGGATGGATGGATGAATAGATGGATGGATGGATGGATAAGTGGATGGATGGGTGGATGGATGGATGGATGGATGGATGGATAAGGAGAGAGAAGAAGAGAGGAAGAATTACATTCCCATGATCACACCTGCCTGCTGCTTCAAATTCCCCCTCTTTTTTTTTTTCTTCTTCTCCCAGTAATACTTCTCTAAATTGATGTCTAAAGTCATTCTCTTCATTTCCTCGCTTCCTAGCTTCTCATCAATCTGATCTAACTGGACTTTGTCACCACTATTTTACAGGAACTGTGCTAAGCAAGATCACCAAAACCCCATCACGTCCAAACTGATGTCACTCCTCTTCCCTTATCTTAAGCACTCAGCTATTTTACTACCCCTTCTCCTTGAAACATTTTCTCCTCTTGTGGCACTGCATTGTCTGGTGTTGCTCCTGGGTAACCACCTGCTCATTCTCAGCTCATTCACATCTTTAGATACCACTTTATACACTTCATTCTCACAAATCTGTATTTCCAGCTCTGACCTCTCCCCTTAACTCTCTGTCTAAAAAGCATTTGCTTCCATCTTAACATGTCCAAAACTGAACTCTTGATTTTCCCCCATATAGGTTCTTCCACCATGTTCCCCTTATTAGTAAATGGTACTACAGCCTACCCAGTTGCTCAAGCCAGAAACCTAATAGTTACTTTTTTGTCTTTTTTTCCCTCACATCCCAAACTAAAGCTATCAGAAGTCTTAACTTTAAAAATATATCCTAGCTCTCACCATTTCTTTCCATTCTTTATTACAGTGGTCCAACCATCATCATCTTTCACTCGCACTACTAAAATCTCCTCCTGCTTGCCCACCCATCATTCTTACACCAAAAATTCTACATTCCATACAAAAGCGAGAATGGGCTTTTAAAAATGCAGATCAGATCACATTGTTTCCCTGGTGAAAACCCTCCAGTGAATTTTCCTTACAAATAAAATAAAATCAAAAACCTTCAGCATGGCCTAGAAGCCCTTGCACCATCTCATCTCTATCTATGTGATCTCATCCCATGCAATTCTCCCCCATTGCTCAATACATTTCAACAATATTGACCTTCTTTTTCTTTCCTAGTTGTGATCAAGACCTCTCTCAGAATAAGTTCACATCCCAGTTTACCTGGCTGATCCAGTTTCGTTTCTGTTGTCCGGATATCCTTTCCACTTTATTATTTGTCCCAAACTATTATTTTGCTTTAAAACCAAGGCTTATTAACAGTTACATTAAAATAAGCCAGGATGGGCTTGGTAGAGCTTCACTTTGTACTTCTAGTTACTTCCCTGGTCTTATTGAATAGTATGTGAGACACACATGTAGTAAACCAAGCTCTTACCCTAACAAACTAGTTAAATTTGAAAGGTGACAATTAGAGAGCATGTTTTCTGTTTTTCAGACCCTTTCCAAAGGAAAAGTAACAAACAAGCTGAGTTTTTCCTAAAAAAAAAAAAAAAGCGCACTGGGATTAAAAAAAAAAAAAAAAAGGGCTAGGGAGAGCCAACTTTTCCAGGTCTTGGTTGATGGTAGGAGATGTAGTATCTCTGCCTCTAATGTAGGAACACCAGAGAAAGACAAACAAATCCCACCCCAAAAGGCTATTTCTGGTGTCGTAGCCAGTGGGGCAAGAACTTGAGTAATATCCTGTGGACTACTGGACTGGGTGTTGGAGTCTCACAGCGGTGGCTATAAGGTAAGATTGTCTTTATTTTTGTGGGAAACTAGTAAGACAGCACAGATGCTGAGCACAGATTATAACTGATGACTTTTAGCCCTGATTCAGCCCCGGAGGAACAGCTGTGTGGGTTGGCAGCAATGTCAGTAAAAGGGATCTGCTCCGTCTGCTCGGACTGTCAAGGTTTCCGAAGAGCAGCAACATCCGCAATAGCGCTCAGAAGGATGCCGTTCAGCATACTCCCAATTTTTAGGAGATAGAAACTTGGGACAACCTCATTAGACAGAGTACGTAACCCTGGGGTCCATGAGGATATCTGGAGATGAAAAAGAAAAAAATGGGCTGCCACAGGTTGCAAATAGAGATTTAGAGTCATATTCATTTTATAGTAAATAATATGAGCATTTTTTGAACTCTACTCTGAGTCATTTCACTTTATGTCTCCAAAACACATAATAAATCTGAACACACACTATTTACAAACAACTGCTACAAAGCCCTTGATGCCTAGCACATGCTGGGTAAACAGTAAGCAATATCACTGACTAGTAGTACCAGGAGTACCCAGACTATGTAAGCTGCCTCCAAGTTTCCAAGAAGTTACAGGCTCTTGTTTACACCTTCAGAGTGTACATTCTACTTGGGTTGTAACTGGAATACAAATGAATTTAAGTGGTAGTAAAAGTCAAAATGAGAGTAAGCTCAAAAGTAAGTATTCCAACAATAAATGCTGCAGGAGTTCAATTAAAGGGAGTTATTCAGAACTGTTTAGTATCTCTTAACGTAAAAAGTATTGAGTTCATGAGTACAGTGGTCTACACAAATCTCAATGAACAATATAAATAATGCTAACAACATCTCGATAAGGAAAGTTGTAAGCACCAAGAACAAGTTTAATGTTTTAATCTATTTTCTTTTCCCTTAAAATAAATGATTTACTGTTATAAGTTCAATTAAAGTACATATTGAGAAAGTGTAAGAACCTAAAAAATATAAGATGGCCACCCACTCAGGGCCAGTATGTTACAGTACTTCAGTAAATTGCTCCAACACTCAACCCACATGGGACCTAGAAACTATCTCATCAGTGTCCCAGAATGATAACAGTCAGGGATGCTGATTTATGCAAACCAAGCCTACAAGTGACTAATGTCAATGGACAACTTTACCTAGAGGAATGTAATTGTCAGTTGGTCTAACCAGTACACTTCCTTTAGACGCATGCTTCATAAAAACAAAATTTTCAGATGCACTTGGTGAAGATAGGCTCAGAATGGGGAGCAGGGCAGTTAATTTTATGATTGGAATGTTTGATGACATTAGATCTAATGGCCTTATGGGCCCATCTCCTTAATAAAGAAGGAATCACCAAATAGCTCCACAATTCATGTTGAACACCTAGAACGTGGTCTGGTTCGCTGTAGGCATTTCATAGTATTGGTTGAATGAATGAGTGAAAGTTCCCCTGAACAGTGCTTGGATAATCATTGCCAAACTTTGTCTTGATATTTTTCTACAATTTTTTTTTTCCTGAAGTGTTCTAAATTGCATTTTTCTAATCAACACATTTTTTAAATGATATATGAATACCTTTAATCTTTATAGGCAAGATTCACTAGCTAGAAAGCCAGTTGTTCTTTTTAAAACAGTTTCTCCAAATAATACATTATATGTTAAGAAAAAAAAAAAAGAAGAAGATAGCAGGAAGGGAAGAATGAAGGGGGGGAAATCAGAGGGGGAGACGAACCATGACAGACAATGGACTCTGAGAAACAAACTGAGGGTTCTAGAGGGGAGGGGGTGGGAGGATGGGTTAGCCTGGTGATGGGTATTAAGGAGGGCACGTTCTGCATGGAGCACTGGGTGTTATGCACAAACAATGAATCATGGAACACTACATCAAAAACTAATGATGTAATGTATGGTGATTAACATAACAATAAAAATTTTTTTAAAAAGAAAAGATAAAAAAACAGAGTTTCTCAATGTCAGCACTGTTGAGACATTTTAAACCAGCTAATTCTTTGTTGTTGAAGCGTTGTCCTGTGCCCTGCGGGATGTTCAGCAGCATCACGGGCCTCTCCCGGCTGCTGCCGTACAGCACTCACACACCCTCCTGTGTTTCCCGTTAATATTTGCAATACATGATAATATTCTGTTTCATGGTTTTTACATAGTTCACTGCAATAAGACTAAATGAAAAGAGGTTTGGTTGGGGGGTTAGGGTGGGGTAGGGTACAAGCAAGGGTTTGGGAAGGAAGAACAGCTAAGAATAGTTAAGAACAGTTAAGCCAATCACAAATGTGCTCAGGCATTGCCAATTATCCCCCCAGGCACAAAATTAACCTCAACTGAGAACCAGTTCTGTAAAGTGATTTAGCTGCTCTTATCTGTTAAGTACGAATTTCAGAATTTAACTATCAAAAATAATGTCACTGTGAGTTCTTAGAGTCTTCCAGTATCTCTCCTAAGCCCACCCTATTCCCCAGGTATTGCCAACCCCACTAGACCATAACAGAGATACAATATTAGTAATTTCAAGGAGAGGGAAAAAAAAATAATTTGGAAGCAAATCAAGCCCCTTACTTCCTGTTGGGTGGAATGGAATTTTTTACTGCATATGCTGTTCTTGACAAAATGGGAACTTCAGTCCCAAGGAAGCTCGCAGGAGCTGATGGTCTGTTCTCTGTGCCTGCTGATAAGGTCTCGGAAAGTCAGATATTTTTCTGTTTTAAAGTCAGACATGGTATTTCGACACCTTTCTACTATACCTTAAATTAGATACAACTGCCTTCAGAGACTTTTTTTTTTCCTCCATCCTGAATCTTTTCTTCATTTGTCCAGTCAGGAAAATCAGAAAAGTTTAATGTGCCAGGAGTCACAAAAATGCCATTCTGATAAGCACTCAGAGCAAGGACATGCATCTAAAAAAAGCTTTAGTTTATTTCAGGAACTTACTAAAAGAGGTTCATAAGCTAAATTTTTCAGTCAATAAATTTGGTTTAAATGTGAACTGGGTAACAGGATAACATCAGTCCAAACTTCAAGACTTTTCCACTTCAAATAATTGCCTACAGAGGCGCCTGGGTGGCTCAGTCGTTCAGCGTCTGCCTTCGGCTCAGGTCATGATCCCAGGGTCCTAGGATGGAGCCCCACATCGGGCTCCCTGCTCAGCGGGAAGCCTGCTTCTCCCTCTCCCACTTCCCTCTCTTGCTGTGTGTGTCTCTCTCTGTCAAATAAATAAATAAAATCTTCAAAGAAAAAATTGCCTACAATAGAACCAAAGGTTACTTATAGTTATTCCCAGTAACAAACCTTGCTGCAGAAACCACTCTTTCTAAATACTTAAATGTAAAGAATAATAAAGGGCAACAGTCAAAAATGTAAGGACTCACAAAAATTTGGATCATTGTTCTTTCCCACACACAAAAAAATCCTCGAGCCTAGGATTACAAGTAAAATATATCATTGATTTTGAACATAAGAAGCAATGAGTGCATGACCAGCTATCAATTGCCGAAGATGAAGTCTCTCCTAGCTGGTGTTGTCCTGTTTTGTTTTGTTTTTAACTTTTTTTTTAAGTAAATGCTTAGATCTTAGTATTATTTTTCCCAAAGACAAAAGTATAAAAACTGGACTGACCTATGTGATTTATCATAGCTAACAAACTGATTTTTAAAAAGAAAAAAAAAAAAACAATAAAACAGATTGCTGAAGAAGATGTGAAAATCAGAAAAAAATTAAAAGCTTTTCCCTGGGTAAAAGTGGTAGTCTGGGTAATTCCACTTTTTGTTAATGATTCTAGTAATTGCCTGATTATGGACACATGATTATTCTATGTAATTTGCCAACTGATTTTCCCAGTGTATCTACATTGTTTGGTTTTCTATAATTTCTTCATTTATAAAATAGAGAGGATATTGATCTTCCTTATACAGGGATACAAGGAGTGATAAGATGAATTTAAAGCATCTATTCTGAAAATATATTATGCAAAATAATTGAAAATTCACTTTCTTAAATAGCATAGTAAGCATGTGGTTGGTATTTAGTGATTGTTAGATATCATCTTCCTTCTTTTCTTCATCCCTTCCTTAGTCTTCCTTTTTGTTTTGGGGAGTAGGAAAAGCACCGAGCCAGGAGTCAGGAAAATTATTCTAGTACTAAACTGTCACTAACTACTTGACATCAGACTAATTTCAGTATCCTCATCTTTAAAACAGAATAATGCTATTTCCCTTTTCTACTTCACATAGTTTTATGACCATGAAATGAGATAATGCATGTGAAAAACACTCTATAATTGTAATATCCTATGTAACACTAAGATGCTATTAGCAGGACTTTAAAATGAAAACTAAAGAGACTATTTGGGCCTATTAAGAATTCATCACAGGGGTGCCTGGGTGACTCAGTTGGTTGAGTGTCTTACTCTTGATTTCGGCTCAGGTCACGATCTTAGGGTTGTGGGATTGAGCCCTGAGTCGGGGGCTCCATGCTCAGCGGGAAATCTGCTTATGTTTCTCTCTCCCTCTCCCACTCCCCCCCCCAACTTGAGAGTGCTCTCTCTCTCAAATAATAAATAAATAAATCTTTAAATTAAAAAAAAAAAGAATTCGTCACAGCCTCTATCATTTATAAATCTTAGATGACTTTCAGTTTTTAAGGACTCCAAATAGTTATTTATTTTTACCTAATCCCATGAGCATATATCAGTCAAAAATCACTAGCATTATGTTCTAGGAGCCTAATTCTTATTCCACAAAAGCCTGGGGGACCTGAAAAGGATAAAAATCTGGCCTATGTTAATGCCTACACTCAATTATATAATAGTGCACATACCAAAGATTTTCAAAATGTATCTCAGAATAGCTGAATAGCAAAACTAGTTCTCAAGTAGCAGAATTAACATCAACCTTGCCAATTTCTCTTCTCTAACTCTTTTAACTGGCCATAGTCTCCAACCCTCATTTTTCAGTGGCTTTCCAAATGACATCCACTTCATGAAATTCTGCATCTTTTGCAAATTTTGCTGGTAAGCTTTGCATTATACTTGCACCATATGTTAGTGACAGTTAGCAGGACTGATGTTAAGCAGGGAGGGGGTTGTGAATAGAAAATGTATCCGTTCTCAATTCATTAATGGATGCTTCCCTATTCTGATGGCTTTTGCATCTCTGTGCACTCAGTATGGAAACCGGGATAATGAACAATCAGATAAGGAGGACACCCTATTCCTACCTCAAAAGGTTGCTGTGAGGATAAAAACGAAATTCTTCTTGGCACACAGTAAGCCCCAATAAATGTTGCTTATTTTAAAGATAGAAGGCAGTAAGCAGAAGCCATTAGGCAGAAACAAGGAGAGACAGAAGTAACCGATGGCGGGATAGGAAGAAATCTCTAGAGGGAAGCAAAGGAAGAGGTGCTGAGTCACAAGCATGACAGGCAAGGAGAATCACTCAGCTCCCTCACTGATCCTGAGAACTGCAGGCTTGCTGGGTTTTCTGGCTCTCCTCTGAGACTACGAGGACATCCTGAGAATACACTGCTATTACCTGAGGTAACTGAAGGATGTCTCAACCCTGAAATAACAAAACAATCTATTTGTTAAATTGTAATCAACCAGACTTGCTCCGAGAAGATACTGACAAAAGAAACACTCCCCTCACCTAATGAAAGAGCTCTTTTCTTTTCTGATTTAACTGAGTCTCTGAGCTGTTCTGTTCCTTGGGATTCAATAGATCTCAAAGGATACTTTCTCCAACCTTCATGTAAAAAAAAAAAAAAAATTCTTAGTAATTCATTAAGTATGTTTAACACTCCAGAATTTGTGAAGCATTTTATGCCACATTCTTTTTTTTTTTTTCTTTTTTTTTTTAATTTTTTTATTGTTATGTTAATCCCCATACATTACATCATTAGTTTTAGATATAGTGTTCCATGATTCATTGTTTGTGCATAACACCCAGTGCTCCATGCAGAGCGTGCCCTTCTCAATACCCATCACCAGGCTAACCCATCCTCCCACCCCCCTCCCCTCTAGAACCCTCAGTTTGTTTTTCAGAGTCCATCGTCTCTCATGGTTCTTCTCCCCCTTCGATTTCCCCCCCTTCATTCTTCCCCTCCTGCTACATTCTTCTTCTTCTTTTTTTCTTTCTTAACATATATTGCATTATTTGTTTCAGAGGTACAGATCTGAGATTCAACAGTCTTGCACAATTCACAGCGCTTACCAGAACACATACCCTCCCCAGTGTCCATCACCCAGTCACCCCATCCCTCCCACCCCACCCCCCACTCCAGCAACCCTCAGTTTGTTTCCTGAGATTAAGAATTCCTCATATCAGTGAGGTCATATGATACATGTCTTTCTCTGTTTGACTTATTTCGCTCAGCATAATACCCTCCAGTTCCATCCATGTCGCTGCAAATGGCAAGATCTTATTCCTTTTGATGGCTGCATAATATTCCATTGTATATATATACCACCTCTTCTTTATCCATTCATCTGTTGATGGACATCTTGGCTCTTTCCACAGTTTGGCTATTGTGGACATTGCTGCTATAAACATCGGGGTGCACGTAGCCTTTCGGGTCCCTACTTTTGTATCTTTGGGGTAAATACCCAGTAGTGCAATTGCTGGATCATATGGTAGCTCTATTTTCAACTTTTTGAGGAACCTCCATACTGTTTTCCAGAGTGGCTGCACCAGCTTGCATTCCCACCAACAGTGTAGGAGGGTTCCCCTTTCTCCGCATCCTCGCCAACATCTGTCATTTCCTGACTTGTTAATTTTAGCCATTCTGACTGGTGTGAGGTGGTATCTCATTGAGGTTTTGATTTGGATTTCCCTTATGCCGAGCGATATTGAACACTTTTTCATGTGTCTGTTGGCCATTTGGATGTCTTCTTTGGAAAAATGTCTGTTCATGTCTTCTGCCCATTTCTTGATTGGATTCTTTGTTCTTCTGGTGTTGAGTTTGATGAGTTCTTTATAGATTTTGGATACTAGCCCTTTATCTGATATGTCATTTGCAAATATCTTCTCCCATTCTGTCAGTTGTCTTTTGGTTTTGTTGACTGTTTCCTTTGCTTTGCAAAAGCTTTTTATCTTGATGAAGTCCCAATAGTTCATTTTTGCCCTTGCTTCCCTTGCCTTTGGCGATGTTTCTAGGAAGAAGTTGCTGCGGCTGAGGTCGAAGAGGTTGCTGCCTGTGTTCTCCTTTAGGATTTTGATGGACTCCTGTCTCACATTGAGGTCTTTCAACCATTTGGAGTCTATTTTTGTGTGTGGTGTAAGGAAATGGTCCAGTTTCATTCTTCTGCATGTGGCTGTCCAATTTTCCCAACACCATTTGTTGAAGAGACTGTCTTTTTGCCATTGGACATTCTTTCCTGCTTTGTCAAAGATTAGTTGACCATAGAGTTGAGGGTCCATTTCTGGGCTCTCTATTCTGTTCCATTGATCTATGTGTCTGTTTTTGTGCCAGTACCATACTGTCTTGATGATGACAGCTTTGTAGTAGAGCTGGAAGTCCGGAATTGTGATGCCGCCAGCTTTGCTTTTCTTTTTCAACATTCCTCTGGCTATGCGGGGTCTTTTCTGGTTCCATACAAATTTTAGGATTATTTGTTCCATTTCTTTGAAGAAAGTGGATGGTATTTTGATGGGGATTGCATTGAATGTGTAGATTGCTCTAGGTAGGATTGACATCTTCACAATATTTGTTCTTCCAATCCATGAGCATGGAACGTTTTTCCATTTCTTTGTGTCTTCCTCAATTTCTTTCATGAGTATTTTATAGTTTTCTGAGTACAGATCCTTTGCCTCTTTGGTTAGATTTATTCCTAGGTATCTTATGGTTTTGGGTGCAATTGTAAATGGGATCGACTCCTTAATTTCTCTTTCTTCTGACTTGTTGTTGGTGTATAGGAATGCCACTGACTTCTGTGCATTGATTTTATATCCTGCCACTTGACTGAATTCCTGTATGAGTTCTAGCAGTTTTGGGGTGGAGTCTTTGGGATTTTCCACATAAAGTATCATATCATCTGCAAAGAGTGAGAGTTTGACTTCTTCTTTGCCGATTTGGATGCCTTTGATTTCTTTTTGTTGTCTGATTGCTGTGGCTAGGACTTCCAATACTATGTTGAATAGCAGTGGTGATAGTGGACATCCCTGCCGCGTTCCTGACCTTAGGGGGAAAGCTCTCAGTTTTTCCCCATTGAGAATGATATTCGCTGTAGGTTTTTCATAGATGGCTTTTATGATATTGAGGTATGTACCCTCTATCCCTATACTCTGAAGAGTTTTGATCAAGAAAGGATGCTGTACTTTGTCAAATGCTTTTTCTGCATCTATTGAGAGGATCATATGATTCTTGTTCTTTCTTTTGTTAATGTATTGTATCACGTTGATTGATTTGCGGATGTTGAACCAACCTTGCAGCCCAGGGATAAATCCCACTTGGTCGTGGTGAATAATCCTTTTAATGTACTGTTGGATCCTATTGGCTAGTATTTTGGTGAGAATTTTTGCATCCATGTTCATCAGGGATATTGGTCTGTAATTCTCCTTTTTGATGGGGTCTTTGTCTGGTTTTGGGATCAAGGTAATGCTGGCCTCATAAAATGAGTTTGGAAGTTTTCCTTCCATTTCTATTTTTTGGAACAGTTTCAGAAGGATAGGTATTAATTCTTCTTTTTTTTTTTTTTTTTTTTTTTTTAAAGATTTTATTTATTTATTTGAGACAGAGAGAATGAGAGAGAGAGAGAGAGCACATGAGAGGGGGGAGGGTCAGAGGGAGAAGCAGGCTCCCTGCCGAGCAGGGAGCCCGATGCGGGACTCGATCCAGGGACTCCAGGATCATGACCCGAGCCGAAGGCAGTCGCTTAACCAACTGAGCCACCCAGGCGCCCCAGGTATTAATTCTTCTTGAAATGTTTGGTAGAATTCCCCTGGGAAGCCATCTGGCTCTGGGCTTTTGTGTTTTGGGAGATTTTTGATGACTGCTTCTATTTCCTTAGTGGTTATAGGTCTGTTCAGGTGTTCTATTTCTTCCCGGTTCAGTTTTGGTAGTTGATACATCTCTAGGAATGCATCCATTTCTTCCAGGTTATCTAATTTGCTGGCATAGAGTTGCTCATAATATGTTCTTATAATTGTTTGTATTTCTTTGGTGTTGGTTGTGATCTCTCCTCTTTCGTTCATGATTTTGTTGATTTGGGTCATTTCTCTTTTCTTTTTGATAAGTCTGGCCAGGGGGTTATCAATCTTGTTAATTCTTTCAAAGAACCAGCTCCTAGTTTCGTTGATCTGTTCTACTGTTCTTTTGGTTTCTATTTCATTGATTTCTGCTCTGATCTTTATTATTTCTCTTCTCCTGCTGGGTTTAGGCTTTATTTGCTGTTTTTTCTCTAGCTCCTTTACGTGTAGGTTTAGGTTGTGTACTTGAGACCTTTCTTGTTTCTTGCGAAAGGCTTGTATTGCTATATACTTTCCTCTTAGGACTGCCTTTGCTGCATCCCAAAGATTTTGAACAGTTGTGTTTTCATTTTTATTGGTTTCCATGAATTTTTTAAATTCTTCTTTAATTTCCTGGTTGACCCATTCTATGTTTATAATGTTTTCAATGAGCATCTTATATATCAGTGCCTTGTCAATTTTCCTCCTAATTTGGGTCTTTGTTAAACAATATTACAAAATAGGTATTCTACTTATAACAGGTAAAAGGCAGATTTTAAAAAAATACAAACAGATTACCTCATAAAAAACAAACAGAAGAAATACTAACAGAAAGAATAGA
This sequence comes from Halichoerus grypus, assembly GCF_964656455.1. NCBI lineage: Eukaryota > Metazoa > Chordata > Mammalia > Carnivora > Phocidae > Halichoerus > Halichoerus grypus. The sequence continues at coordinate 135,516,075 of NC_135718.1, read as the reverse complement.
AAATTAACTTATAAATATGGCGAAATTCAATGTTATATGGAAGCTATTTTATAAGTTTACAATCAGAATTTAATTATAGGTATCAAGAACATATGAATTTCTGACAGAAGTCACACTGATAACAGATGGTAGACTCCCTGGAAAAGTAATCATTCATTCATTTATTCATTCATGCTTCCATCCATCCATTTCCTCAACAAATATTTATTGAGTATCCTCTATGTTCCAAGATACAATAATTTAAAGAAGAAAGAGAAGGACAAGAACAAGAACAGGAACAGGAATCAGAACCAGCATAAGAACAAGAAGAACAAAAACAAGAAGGAGAAGAAGTCGTCTAGTGGGAAATACTGGCAAGAAACCAGATAATTATAATTCACTGGGGTAAGTAATAGGTGTTGTGGGAGCACTTAGGAGGAGCACCTTACCCAGACTTGTTGATGAGGGGAAGGAAAAATGTGTAGGTGATATCTAGGAGAGAAAGTTCATTTAAGTGATAGGTGAAGAAGTATGAATAATATAGAAAATAGTCAAATGAAACCAGATGAAATCTTTTTTGCAAAAAAGATCCAAGTAGAGGGAAGAACAGGAACAAGGGTACAGAGGAAAAAGAAAGCATGGCATGTAGAAGGAACTTAAAAAAAAAAAATGCAGTAGAATAACAGCATAAAGAACACAGCAATGGTAATAAAAGGCTGGAAAAGGCATTCAGGGGCCAAGAAAAAGGATCTTATAGGTCAATTTAAGGAATCTGGAACTTACCTTAAGGGTAACAGAAAGTCATTAGTGGTTTTAATCAAGAAAGCAATAATGATCAGACAAGTGTTTTAGTAAAATCATGCTGACTGAAAAGCAGATAAGTTATTGAAAAGGATTGATTTACAAGATGAGAAATCAATTAGAAGCCTTGCTTGGATCCATAAGAGAGATAGAGAAGATAATAAGGAAAGTGAAAGTGGGAGTGAAGAGAAGTTTATAGTTCCAAAAGACATTTAAGTTGTAAAATTAATAGGCAGGATAGATTCAATCCAGGACTGAGAGAAGGTGGAACTCAATGGTAACCACTCCCTCTCTCTATCCCCATGTTCCATCTCAAGCACCTGAGTGGGTGAAGGCGCCATTCCCTGAGATAGAAAGCAAAGGCAAAGAAATAGGCTTAGGTGCAAAGATGGGAAACGCTATTTTTAACAAGTTTGTTTGAGTCATCTAAGTGAATCAAGCTAATGAACAACTAGCTATAAGGCTTTGAAATAAGGAGAGAGAACAGCATTTTATTAAGGATTTTTGCATCTATGTTGCACTCCAGTTTTATTTTCTTCTGATGTCCCTCCCCCAACACTTACATACTCAGAAACACATTTTCTCCTTTCCTGAAGCTCTTAAGCACTTCTCCGTCAAATCAAAAAGCAATGTGTTAAGGCGGTCTGTTTATATATTATATAACAAAAAGAAACCTTAAATACTTAATATTTAAAGAAAAGGGGGATACTCTACCCTGGTAACAATTTCACAAAACACAGATGGCTTCCTCCAGTTGCTCCTTAGATTTTGTTACAGTCAACCAAAACCCCAATGAATCATGGTGTTCCCCAATAGACAGGATAACCAAGGTCTCCAGGAGGTGGAAAAGAGAAGATAAAAAACAAACTGTCAAGATGACTGAAATTCTGGAGCTCTTAGTTTCTGCTGGGTATTTCAGGACAAGAATTAAAGGCTTATCACCTTTCGGCAAGGTAATAGGAAGAATGACTCACTGCATCATTCTTGCACCCTGACACTGATGTTGATTTATTCTTTTAAGGACTATGATTGGTTAAAAAAAAAAAAAAAGAAAAGAAAAGAAGAAGTTCTCTCAGAAAAAAATTATCTCCATCCTGTGAAAGATAAAGTTTTTATACCAGCTTGAGCCCCACCATGTTCAGGATATGAATTGTATTCACATAGTTCCTGCTCTTCAGAGAAGGAAATGAAAGTCTATAAATATGAACAGACTTTCCTGGAATATTGCAGTAACACAGCATTTGGTTCTGCTGAATCAGCATCTTGGACATTCAAGTTGTTATTCCATTGGACAGCAAGTGCTATGAAGAGTTTCTCCTCCCCTGGTCAGTAGAATGCAGTAAGTTGGGAATACTCTTCTAGCCATCTCTGAGTTGATGTTCATTGTAGTAGGAGTTCATCTCTGTCAACTCACGTGTACCAAGTAGACAGTAGCTAGAGAACCAAACCGCAGAAACAGCAGAAATGGGTAAACTATATTGATGCCCACTCTACATCCCAATTCTAGAAAATCTACAATCTCCCTCAGGATCATGACTTCAGAAAGAGTAAAGACCACTAAATGAGATGTTGACATTTCATAGTCACAGTGAATTTTTTAAAGGGCAAATTGGATAACTGCATTTTAATGGCTGTCTTGTGCTCTGCCATTACCATGGGGGGGAAAAGACTGGACTTTATCACAGGTTATAAGATAAGGATGAGCGATATGAAGTGCACAATCAAACATTGAGCTCCACCACCCTGTATCTGCTGACCCCCAGCTGACCTCAGGACACATGAGGGAGCCCCGCCAAGACCTACAGAGCCATGCAGCCTACCCCAGCTCAGATCGGCTAATCTCCAGCCTACTCCAAGATGCATGACTAAGCTTATCCAAGTCAGCGGAGATGTTCAGCCCAGACAAAACCAGTGGACACCCAGCCAATCTGCACACTTACTGTCAATAAGATTGAGTTATTAATTGAGCCAGACAAGGTCTGGACACCACATGGCCGACGGATGTGTCTCTGTGAGGAGATGCATCCAGTTTCTAATACCTCCAGGGATGATTATCCTGAACAGAAGCATCCTGAAGGGTCTCTGCATCATCAGATGTTTTCCCACATGCAAGAAGTGTTTGAAAAAATCATGTTTTCTTCACTCATAGTTGGACTGTACATTCTTGAGAGGTGAAAACTTAAATTCCATGTATTTCTTCCTTGTTTTTTAAACATAAAATTGGTGAAGTAAGTTGAAACCTTTGTAGTGGCCCCCATAATCTCTCCCCCACCCCTTCCCATATACATTCAAGGCCAGCCAGACATGGAGGGGCTTATGAGTAGGAAGTTTTCTGTGGCCTCTACGGGTAAATAAGGCCTCTGGGGCCCCAGAATGAAAAGTTTAGTCAATAGAAGAAGGAACATTGGCCAATAATTTACTGTATTTGTCCCTGCTCCTTCACCTCCATTGAGGTCTGCCTAGTTATCAGATACCAGACTGGTTCCAGGCAGAACGTTCATTGGTGTTCTCTACAGCTTGTGTGGCCGTCAGTTTTGCCAACCTGAAGTGGCTCAGAATACCCTAGATCTTGGAGAGTCTGCCCATGGTCATGATGCTCTGTGTTGCACTGGTTCTGGAGACACTGTAGCAGCCAGGGGCAGCCCTACCGGAGAACCTTAGACTGAACCCAGATCCCCACCAATTACTATGAGAGGTGGTGCTATTTGCAGTCATAGTTGGATTTTTAACAGTTAAAAGTCTACCCTATGCAAATAAAGACAGAGAACTAACCACTAAAGTTTCTGCCCTTCTAGAGGAAAGATATCAAAATTTTTACAGTTTAACCTAATTCAAGAAGAATTTTAAGACCTCGAATCTACTTTAATGGAAGCTGGACTCAAGAACAAACTATCAGAAATAGAAAAACTGGAGGTCATTAATAAAGACCTGGAAAGAACAAGTTGACATTAGGAGAAATATTCAGTGTTTAGAAGATGCATCAAAATATATCCAATTTCAAGTAACTATACCCATCAAAGTACATCAGAAAAGTGAAGAACAACTTCAGACAGCACCTAAAAACATGCTTTAGATGAAAATCCCCATCTTCATGTTGGAACAAAACTGTTTTCACAAGAAGCTAAAGGATAGATAGAAAGAGTGAGCAAACTTATTGGGGGGGGAAAGTCTAAAAACAACATTCTACTACAAACAGGGCAATTTTTAAATGATTAAGAAAGCCAGATCATTGTTAAATAGGAAAGATCCTGCTGTTCATAAAAAAGACAACATGGATGGTGGAATCTTGAAGCTGGGTACAACAAACCCATAAGGAAATGGAAACTTCCAAGAAGATGAATCTGAGTTTTGAAGAAACTGATGATGCTGGGGTAGATACAGCTGATCAAGGCTGGGTCAGACCAGTTGATTTTGCTGGCCTTACCTGGGTTTATTATAAAACTTTATTTAAAAACTCTTAAAGAACATGAAACCAAATGTACACTAAATTAACCAAAGGTGATAAAATAATTGATGCTTGGAAGACTGTAAGTCTCTGAATGAGACAGTTTCACTACAACCAGAGAGGGGAAATGCAGTTACAAAGGAACAGACAATAGCCTCAGAGGCAACTTTCCTCCCTCCTAAACTGCACTGAGAAAAAGAAATGAATTTTCATCAAATATCCAAGATAGAATTCACCCTGTAAAGATAGTAGAGAATTCTTCCAAAATAGATCAAACAATTAGCCTGTGAAGAGCTGGACATTTCTAAAACATTTTTGAGGAAGAACTTAAAACATTTCAAAAAGTAACCTTACACCCCTGTTGTTCCCAAGGGGACATTTGGAAGAGCCCAAGGGGACCACCAGGGAACCCAATGGATGAATAGACCCCCAAGAAAGCAGGAATATCAGGCAATGATAGTACTGGATCCAGGATGCAATTCTCCCAGGGTGAAGACCACAGAGGCAAGATTCCTCCATTAGGCCACCCCCATCCTTAGCTCAGTGTATCCTCCACAGAAGCAAGATGGAGCTTGTCCTGGTGCTCCTTGAACTGGTAGATACTCAGGGCCTTCTTTTGATTCAACCTTTCCACCTTAATGGGTGACATGCTACCCTAGAAGCAGCACCAAATAGTGGGTGCTAAGAAAGCAGCAACAAGATAGGAAAGAGTCACCTAGGAAAAACTAGTCCTGCTACAAAGTGATGCTGAAGGCCAGCCCTTTGCACTACATCACTCAGGGCATGCCCCACACCGTTTGAACTTCCTTGCAAAGGAAGGTTGCTATAATCACTTCCACCCTAAAGATAGGCAGCCTAGGCACAAGCAATTTGCCTGAGATCATAACTAAAATAGTGCCAGGAACTGGCAGCTAAATGCAAGTATCCCAGGTATGGACAAACCCTCCAACCATCCTGCTCTCCTAAGGGTAATTTATGAAAAGAAAAGCAAAATTATTTTGTCTTTTGAAGCTGAGACTGTTATGAAGTCTGGTGCCATGGGCTCAGCATTTAAGACTTCAATATTTATAATATGACAATTGTGTCAAGGCCTACTGGTATCTCTTTGAAAGCATTGTTCTTCCAATTAATTTTATTAATATTTGAGAATTTTTGTTCCGAAAATGGGTTTGGTAGAGAAAATCCACAAGATTTTAGTTCAATATGAAGTAGCCCATGGATCAAAAACCATTGAAAACCGAAGTCTAAAATGGATTAGTACTTTCTACATAGGGATAGTCCGTAAACTGGAAATACCAGTGCAAAGAGATTATTTCTTAGATGAATTAGATTAGATTATTTATTAGCCCTTCTCCTCTCTCTCTCTCTCTGACTCTCAGTGATTAGTATCATATATAGACCTTTGAAATCTTATATATTATGAACCCAATTTCCCAAAATTTCAAAAGGTAGTGAGTAGGACACTCTAATGATTTGACAAAATTCTGTGCAGAGAAATTACAATCCCAGGCAGAAGAAACACCAGGAAATAAATTCTTAGCTCTACCTCTGCACTTTGTAGACAATATGTTACCTATGTAACTTATTTTATAAGAAGGGATTTATAACCACCACTCTCCCTTGAGATTCTGTGAAGTCCACGGTCACTGAAGACAGCAGTAGCAATGGGTATACACTAGAAATAATCCCCTAATGCAGACTTCATACAATTGTTCCTTTAACCTACAGGCCTAATAACTACAGAAATCTATTAGAGGTATTTCAATACATGTTAGAATTTTTTATATGGGGGGGAACAATAACATCACGATATTCCCGATGCTGATTTTCAAAGAAAATCTAGTTGCTTTAGTGAGGAAGGGGGTTATCAAATTTATTAGGCTCTGCCTGCATTTGAAGTAGGACATACTCCATACCATGGATTAATTTAAGGCAGAACCATGGAAATGCTCTAACTGGAGTTACCAATACAAAGATTGGTAAAATGACTAACTCCTCTATAACACATATCAAGTATTAGGTTGGAACCCTGATTCATTCCTGACAAAAACACTAACTTTCTCTCTTATCAGCTTCTGGGCATACAAATTACATTCTAAGAAAGACATTAATTATGATTTTTAAAACTCAGATCATATTGGGGTGAAGAAAAGTACAGAATCTTGTGGGGTCATGTATTTATTCTGTTAAAAAAAATATTTCACCACCTAAAGCTAAATGAGACTTTCCCTCCCCCCAAAAAGAAAGAAAGAAAAGAAAAAAAGGAAGGAAAGGAGGGAGGGAGGGAAAGAGGGACTGGTGTTATACTTCCTCAAATATTATCAACAATTACAGTATGAAAACTTTTCATCTTTTCAAATTACTTATCACACTCTTTGCCACATAGCATTTAACTTCTTAGGGTTTTTTTTCCCCCTTTCATTTAAACTCACCACCAACTTAAGATTTTGTGAGGTAAGCAACAGTTTACAGCTTTTACAAATTTAAGAACTAAGATATCTTATTGACTGAAAAAAACAAAGCATGGAGTAATACACAGAATGATTCTTTTGTGTTTTTTAAGCATTTCTCTAGGTTCTTAAATTTCTAAAGCCTAAGTATGAAAGTTATTCTGTATAAACATGTTTAGCTAATAATAATTCATAATTCTTAGTAATAATAGCATACAGTGGCGAGAGCATACAGCAGGGAGAATTGTGGTGGGGAGACTTTTGCCTTCCATATTCTACTTTCGGTGTTGCTAGAAACTTGTATTTTTCATTTGCCTTCTTCTGTAATTTAATTTTTTTTTTAATACAAAAAGTTCAAGAACCACAGGGAGAACCTCCACCACTCATGTGTTCAGAGAACCTCGCCAGTAGAGGGCATGGTAGATTCAACATTGAAAATGTATATTCTCAAGCAAACCAACTGTGGTTTTGCTGTGCAGTATTTACAGCCTATTGCATTGTTTCTCCCGCCACCACAGAATGGAAAATATGTGTCATCTTAATATTGAGCAATCCCATTTACCTAAAAGCCACTTGCAACAAAAAGACAAAAGGAAGTCATCAAACATTGTAGCTTTTGCTTTAAATCTATGTCTGCTGCCTTTATAAAAGACATTAACATGACAACTTTTTGACTGAAAGTTTTCTCAGAGTGAAACAGGTCTTGCCTTAACTCTTAAAATCACCTTTACATACGGGAATAATAAATCATTACACATTCAGATTTACCAATTGGCCTCACAATTTTCAGGAAAAAAATTAATTTGCTGCCACTTAACATCAGTTGTCAATTGGTAATGGTTTATGAAAAAAGCGGATGATTTCATTAAACACAAAAACATCTAGAATAGTCTATATTTAAACCAGTTGCTTATATGGATACATATGTAATTACTTTTATGAATACATTGAGATGATTTAACTTCCCTGGCTTGGAGATCTTTGAAAAAGTTGAAATGGCAAACTGTTTGTTTTCCTTATATGCTTATTATCCAGAGAGCATGTATTAAGTATCTCTTATGAGCCTAAGACTTTACAAATCTCTGCGACATTATTTTGATATTTTAATAGTATTTACAAATTTATAACCTAATTAACTCTGAGTTAATCCTTTAATGATTTCTCTACCTTGAATAGCTGTATTTCCTTTTTCATACATATGCAAATTAATACCAAACTTCTGTACTTTAGAATTCACAAAGGCCCCTCACATGAGTCACATGACATCTAATGAAATTGGCAAAAAAAGATACATTACTCTTTGTACAAATGAGAAACTGGGGCTCCAGGAGGTGTGATGAGACTGTCCCAACAGTTACTTAGCATTTACTGGTTAAGCTGAGACTCTAATTAGGTCTCCAGACACAGATCCAGCTCTCTCTCCTTGCTGTCTCTTTGTCAGAACTCTTGGACCTTCCACTGTGAATGAATTCTACCAGCCAAGGTTTTTTTGTTTTTGTTTTTGTTTTAACATATAACGTATTATTAACACATAATGTATTATTTGTTTCAGGGGTACAGATACAATCCAAGGTTCTAAGTGAATAATGTATTAAGGTTTATACTGGCAAAAAAAAAGCGCAAGTGCCTATTTATCACACGTATTTAATAAATAATTATTGAATAATCAGAAAGTGAAAATAAATGGAAATATTATGCAAGGTTCTTTTAGAGATAGAGTATATGCATGAGAAAAATAGCATTCTAACATTTTACAAACATGTTTTAAAGTATTTATTACTGAACTCTAAATGATTTTCCTTTCTATAATAAAGTTCATGGCTGTTCTCTTTAGTAATTATTGCAGATTTTACCCTATAAGTCAAACTTGGAGCTCCAACTACTGGTAGCTTACTTTAAGAAGTTAAACTATTTCCAATTTTCTTTTTTTTTTTTTTTTTAAGATCTTATTTATTTATTTGACAGAGAGAGACACAGCGAGAGAGGGAACACAAGCAGGGGGAGTGGGAGAGGGAGAAGCAGACTTCCCGCTGAGCAGGGAGCCCGATGTGGGGCTTGATCCCGAGCTGAAGGCAGACACTTAACGACTGAGCCACCCAGGCGCCCTAATTCCAATTTTCTTTTAGCAGTTCTAATGCAAAGCAGGGAGAATATTTGTAGCCTAACATTGCTGTGAATCTTATTTTCTACTGACATGCTTGATGGGGAAACCATTTGAATATTCCATTGTACAGTTCTGTTACCTGAAATCAAGTAATTGCTTTGAGGTTATTTATTGTGGAGGTTCTCTGTTTGTCCTTCCCAATCAAAACATTTAAAGCCGGGTACAGCAGAGCTGATTTTTGAAGAATTAACAAATTAAACTTATTCAGGTAAACCACTAACGTCTCCTGCTCCCCCTCTCTACCCTGTCCACCCCTCCCCGCTTTGCAAGTTAAGTAGTTCTGGTAAATTCTAAGCAAACCAAGAATGACTCATGAGGAAATCCTGCATCCTTGCACTCTTAAACGAGAAGGGCTCTGGCGCATTACAATTGGGAGGTCTTGGTATTTCCCTCTATCTCAGCAGAAGGAGATCTGTGATTTCTGTTCTGGAAGGAAAAGCAGCCAAGGACTCCGGAGAAATAACCCCACGGACAGACCCAATCAGGTATCTTTTGGTGATCAAAAATGCACACCCAGTTAAAAACAGTCATCTGATAGTCACTTTCTCCGTTCCTTCCCTATTTATCGTTCATTCCCACACGTGTTCCAAGATGCACCGGCAAGCTGCCGGTAGGTAGAGTAGGTCACACCACCTGTCCCTGAATCGTCACAGTTCCTCCCTTTCATCTTTTCCTTCCCCCCAAACTAAACCGAGTCTCAGAGCGGAATAGGTGAGGGTTTCCCAGCGGCCTCAGTTTGCCAAACAAGAAATGAGGTGTGGGAAGAGGGCGCGCTCTCAAAAAAGGGGGGAGAACATCTTAATTCAAAATAAGGCAATTGCACCCTGGTTCGCCACAAGCAAGTTTTTCCCGTCGGGGAATCAGCACTCCCCTTCGCGGTTTGGAGCACGTAAGCGTGGGGGGAGGGGAGGAGAGGGCGAGCGTCCCCACCGGGCCGCAGCCAACTTTGCCTCCCTCCCTTCGCCGGGGGCCGCCACTGCTTGGCAAAGGTCACCGGCCGTGGCTCGCAGCCAGGCTTCTCTGCCTGATCCCACACCAAACCCCGCTAGCCGCCGCGTTTGGCCCGAGTGCGCACGAAGCAGGGGCCGCAGACGTCAGCGGACCTCGCTTCGAGACCCTTCGCCGGCGCCGGTGACTGCCGCAGGCCGGGGCCGGGGCCGGGGCCGGGGCCGGGGCCGGGGCCGGGGCCGGGGCCGGGGCCGGGGCCGGGGCCGGGGCCGGGGCCGGGGCCGACCCCGCCCCCGGGCCCGTCTGCAACCGACCAATTAGTGCCCTCTGGAGGCGGGACCGGCGGCGTGAGGCCCCGCCCCAGCTCCGCCACCTCTAATAAACGCGGCCGTGCGCGCCCCACCGCAAACAGCTGCAGCTCCAGCAGGGGGAGGATAATGCAAAGTGCCATGTTCCTGGCTGTCCAGCACGACTGCGGATCCATGGACAAGAGCTCCGGCAACAGCCCCAAGAGCGAGGAGAAGCGGGAAAAAATGAAGCGGACCCTGTGAGTACGGCCTTCTTCTCTCTCCCGCCGCTCGCTGCGGACCTGGCTCTCCGGGTTTGCTGCAAACGTGATACATTCGGGCTCAAAAAAAAAAAGAGAGAAAACTATGTAACCTGCGCCTCTGCAGGGAAAAAAAAATGTGGAAAAGGTCAATTTGCTAAGTAAGGTTAAATCTGTGTGGTATGTACTGATTTTGTTACGTGAGCGAAGGACTCTCGGGTAGTTTAGGAACTGAGAAAATTTTTGATATGGAAGCGGTGGTAGATGCGCCTAAGAAATTGCGGGATTTTTTTTCCCCCTGCATTTAAAATAACATCCGAGAGTCCTGCGGCTGAAGCGCATCCCCAGCAATGGTACCTTGCATTATAAGTTTTGATCAACTTACACAGCTTCTGAAAGGAGTATTTTGGTCGATTCTGATTATATTCGTTTTAAAATCGTTTTTGTTTTTTAATGGAACTGCATATCTCAGCCACTAAAGACTGTGAAATCATTGTTATGCATCATCTGCTTAAAATGAGGATTGTAGTTGGGGTGGGGGGGGGCGCTCAATCACACACACCCACCTCCCTCAAGGCTTCTAGTGTGGTCCAGAGCCTCCTGCTTAAGGGTAGAAGGGAAATGAATACCGACTGGCTCCAGGCCGCTCCACTGTAGGTTTCACGTATGAAATGTCTCAGAATTGTAATTAAGGCTGCAGAAAAACTGCTGCCTTTTGTGGACCAGAAATAGCATCTGCCTTTTGAAGTATGCCAACTGAATTCCTTTGAATACCCTAATAATTTTAGGTAGTCTTACCCTTAATTATAAAAGTAGTTAGTACTTCTGTTCGGATGAATGGATGAAACTAATTTTGTTCAGCACATAGGTGCTAGGTTTAAAGTAAGACTGACTTGAAGAATTCTTGTTTTGTCTTATTTAGTTTGTAGCTACTGGGTGACTTTATTTGGTAAAAATGCCTTCAGCTGCAGTAGCAATTTAAAATGTTGCCACTTAGTGAATATCTTTTTTTTTTTTTTTTTTAGATTAAAAGATTGGAAGACCCGTTTGAGCTACTTCTTGCAAAATTCATCCTCTCCTGGGAAGCCCAAAAATGGCAAGAAAAGCAAACAGCAAACCTTCATCAAGTAAGTTGAAAATCTTGTACTTGCAAATATGAATAGCTAGCTACTGTGCTGAAAAGAGGAACTCTGATGTGCACAAGCTAATGCGCAGACTTTCTTTTGCAGGCCTTCTCCTGAGGAAGCACAACTGTGGTCAGAAGCATTTGATGAGCTGCTAGCCAGTAAATGTAAGTTAACCTGTTGAATTTGATCCATTTCAAGTATCACACGTCTAGAAAGGTGTTCACACAACAGAAGAGCAGATTGCCCAAGGGGAATTCAGCTTTACAATCACTAAAAACATAATGCCTATTTTTCTCCTTTATTTCCTAGTATTTAACCATGGAAATGCATGGTTTATTCACTGTAGGTAGGAAAGAAAAACTAGCCAAAATTGTAGTGGCAGTTGCTCTTCCTTGAGGTTGAATCAGCTTTTCCACTGCATACAATGTTTCCAGGAGGTTTAGTTCCCAGAGAATTTAGGTTCCCCTATAAATATTTGCATTAATAGCAAAGTTAAGTATTTCTATTTTTGTAGCAGTGTGCCAACTTAAGCATTTTTCATCTTAGTCTTTAAAGAGCCAAATTCTGAGGATTACAAGTTTGAGTGAAATCGAGAAAATTGCTATCATCTAGAAATAATAAAATATAAGGGTGGGAGAATGGTAGTTCTGGAAAAAAATTAAGGGATTAATTGGTCACCCAATTCACATTCTGTATGCTTTTTTTCCCCCTCCCTTTTCCCCAGATGGTCTTGCTGCATTCAGGGCTTTTTTAAAATCTGAGTTTTGTGAAGAAAATATTGAATTCTGGCTGGCCTGTGAAGACTTCAAAAAAACCAAGTCACCCCAAAAACTGTCCTCCAAAGCAAGGAAAATATATACTGATTTCATAGAAAAAGAAGCTCCAAAAGAGGTGAGGGGGGGAAATAAAAGTTCTTCATTGCAGCATATTTTGAACATTCTTAGCACCAGACAAAAGACATCAAATTAAATTAAAAGGGGGGAGGAGTAAAATTGTTTTTAAAAACTAATTTTAGTTTTTAATTAGATTAATTTCATTTCTTCAGTGACCTGGCTAGTGAAGCTCATCACACATTGTAGTTTCTGCTTCTTGTTTTCAAATATCAAATAGGTATCAATCTCTAGCTCTGAATATGGAATAAACCACTTTTTTTTTTTTTAATTTCAGATAAACATAGACTTTCAAACCAAAACTCTGATTGCCCAAAATATACAAGAAGTTACAAGTGGCTGTTTTACAACTGCCCAGAAGAGGGTCTACAGCTTGATGGAGAACAACTCTTATCCGCGTTTCTTGGAGTCAGAATTCTACCAGGACTTGTGTAAAAAGCCACAGATCGCCACAGAGCCCCATGCCACATGAGATGAGAAAGGGAGCCCAAAAGTGGAGGACATTTCCTTTATTTCCTAAGGGGAAAGGCTGTGACCTGCCAAAAAGACTGACCTTGAACTTAGCCTGGGTGTTCAGGAAACATCACTCAGAACTATTGATTCAGAGTTAGTGAATCAGGAAGCTGGTAACTGTCTAGGAGAAGCTTGTATTGGGACAGCTTCCGTAGCACCAGAATATTTGTGTCCAGAACACAGGGAGAAAGTGGTCTGCATGTGGTGGGTCTCACACTGGGAAGGCAGGAATGTGAGACCCCAAGGTATGATGTGATACTGTTGGTCCAAAAGCATTTAAAAAATCAATAGGTCTGGGATTATGTGGCCTTAGCTAGCTGGCTGTGTATCTTTCCCTAAATCAGTCCATGTTACCACATAGTGGTTTTAGTTTTAGTTATTTAGGAATAAGTAATATTAAAATGTTTACTGTGTGCAAGGGTGTTGAAGTTCTTAGAACTACAGATCATCAGTACTGTTGTCTCATGTAACACTAAAACTGAAACGGTCTGTGTTTGAATTGTTAAGTGGTGTAATAGAATGAGTGCTGTCGTGTAGGAAACTACATTGTCCATGATGAGTGCCAAAAACTGTCCTGAAGGCAGCTAAACTTTGACGTGGTCTTTGAATACTTTTAATAAATTTATTTTGATAAATAATGTCGTTGAATATTGGTTCAGATGTAGAGTTTTTTTTGTGGGTTGTGGGGGGGTGAGGGCTGTTAAACTGGAAATATGTTAGATACAAGGCAAACCTCTTTCCAGTAATGAAGAGGTATCCCAGGTGATGTGCCTATTCAATCTGAATTGACAGTGCTCAGAAATGAGAAGTGATAGGAGTATGTCTTCCCTGCAATTACCTCTTTTTTAAACCTAATAAGCATATGAAGACCAAGAGAAGTCAGACTACCTCCTTAAAACCACCCTGGGATCAAACTTTCTAATATAACCTTGTTTAAAAAAAAAATTCAAGTTTATTATTAATGAAAACAAACAAAAAAAAACATTGACCTTAAAGCCCTTCAAGGGTATCTACTAAAGACTAGCTAAGTATAAGAAGTAATATAATGGAGACAAAGCACCAGAATATTTCACACAATTCAGCTTCTCAAATGAAAAAAAATAAGGTGAAAGTAGGCCTGCCTTTTATATTTCCCTTGGTTCTAAGTTCCCCCACGGGGTACTGGCATGAACTTCCAAGATGCATACCTGAAATTGTTCACCTCCATGATCAATACAAAAATCAGAATTTTCCTGATTCTCCTGCCTTCATTTGGCCAATAAAGAATCTGGTTATGTTACTTTAGCTAATGATGAAGGCAAAAGAAGCACACTTCTGTTTCTTAATCTAGGAATGTGTTTTTTTCTGAGTTGATAGTGAGGGCCTTGAATCTGTTATTTTTCAGACTGGTTATTTAGAAAAGGAATACTCTTCTCCAGGAGGCTTCTTTTCCAACCTCCCTGATTACAGTCTTAATTTTAAAATAGAGTAAGAGCCCTCATCTCAGATTTGCAAGACCTAAGCCTAAGTAATAATTTCTCATAGCTTTGTGACCTCAGAAGTCCTCATCTTCCCTAGTTCCTCAATGTACACCTTCCTTTCTATCCCACTGCCCGTGAGGTAGTAAGGGGCTTTAGAAATTGTAAAGCACTTAAAAAAAAAAAAAAAAACCATCCTGATTTGCCAAAAGAACAATTGACAGGCGCCTGGGTGGCTCAGGTCATGATCTCCAGATCCTGGGATTGAGTCCCACATCTGGCTCCCTGCTCAGCAGGGAGTCTGCTTCTCCCTCTGCCCCTCCCCCAGCTCGTGTGCTCTCTCTCTTCCTCTCTCTCGCTCTCTCTCTCTCTTAAATAAATAAATAAAATCTTTAAAAAAAAATTGACACCACCACCATCACCCCCACCACCCCCATAGTTTAAATACTGTTTTCATTGTGCTTCCACTAATTTTCATTTTAGCCAAAGTGTCTGGTACTGACAGTCATAAGGTCCATGAAAGACTGCCCCCTGCCCTCCTGCATCACCAGCAACCAGGATATTACAGAATAGGTGCTCTGTAAATAGTGGTTGAATCAATGAATTCTGAAGGGTTATTGACAGAGACATTTTTTAAGAGAATAAATATGTCGGGTCTGCATATGCCTTAATTTGGAAAGGTTTTGGCCAACAGAGAAACTCAGGAGTCATGACATATATTCAATTCGTTACCAAGTCCTATTTATTTTAGCTCAAATATATTTCTAGCCTACTTTCCGTGGCCACCCTGAACAAAGATGCCAACATCTGATGCATGTTGAGACTCAGCTCATTCTTACCCCTTCCCCCATGTGTCCCCTGCTTTTTAACTCTGGGAATCCTTTCAAAACATAAGCCTGATCACAATTGTCTCTTGTTGCTTACAAACCCTTCACAGGTTTTCCAAACAATTAGGATAAAGGCATTATCCCCAATATGGCCTAACACCTGCATGGTTTGACCCCTCCTTCCACTCCAACCCCGTGTTCGCCATGTTTCCCCAGCTCTGCTGGCCACACTGACCTACTTCCGTTTCCAGAAGTGGTGCCCACTGGTCCACAGAGCCTTTGCACGTAATAGTCCTTCTGCGTGGAATGCAATTTTAGCTCTTATTCATCATTCACAGATCAGTGCAATTGTCACTTCCCTAGGGGAGCTTTCCCTGACCTCCTTACCTAGGTCAGATCCCTTTTTAGACATTCTCATAGCACCAGCTTCTCTAATTTAGAGTGCTAATAGAATTCTCACTAATTTGTAGGATTATTTGATAATTCTATGACTTCTTCTCCAGATTGTGGATAGCACAATTTGAGGGCTGTGTTTTTTGATGCTCATTGCTGAATCCCAACACTTTGCCTGACACACAGTGGAAGCTGCATAAATCATTGCTAAATAAATGAAGGAGTATTAAAAGGTCTTATAAGTTTTGATGAAACAAGAAGTATCTACCAATGCACAAGGAAATAATTACAAGGTTTTAAAAGGCCCATTGGCTCAAATGTCTGAAAATATCTGTAGAGCTTTACCTTTGGCAAAAAATCAATACCTCTTATTCAGCATGTTCTCTATAACTTTTGGCCTTTAATCAAAGGAGAGGCCAGATTATAGTAACAAAAAACAAGAGTTTTGACTTTTTCAGGGCTGCTAAAAGCAAAAGCTTTATTCAGGTGGTAATTTCCAATGTTCTCTAGTGTGGAACAAACAGAAATAGATTTAAGATTAGAAGCCACATACCTCCACAAATAAATATTACTTAATGTTCCAGTTTCTCAGAGTTCATGCATTTAGGATCCACAGTCTATTCATTTTGATAGTATTTCATTTTTTCATATATTTTAAGCTCAGGAGCATTTCAAAATAAGGCAACTTCATGCAGTCCCACTGAAAAAAAAAATAGAATTGTGTATTATCTGTCATGTGAGCATAGGGAGGCAATAGATGAGTTTCAGGGACGTGGCTTAAAGCAGTCACTCAAAATTTCATAGGAAATGGGTCTTTGATAGAGGGTTTTTGTGTGTTTATCTGTTTTGCCACAATGTTTGATCAGTGCCGGTGGTGATTCTCTTACAGATGGGGATGCATTGTGCATTTGGACTTTAGGAAAGCCCCACCCTGTGCCAGGAACTAGCCTGTTTCTAACTTTGTTTTCCTGTGTTAGACCAATCGCAGATTAAAAAAAGAGTTAGTTTGACTTAATAGAGAACTTCGCCGCTATTAAACGGTGAGCTTTGACCTTCACGGAGATTTCTGTATACTGGTCTTTTGACAACTTTCGAAAACAAGTTTCATGTTGTTGTCAATGGCAAGGAGACGAGGTTTATTTTTGGCATTCTAGCTAAGGAATAACTTGGAGTTGCTTGAAGTGACAATAACAGACCAAAAGAGTGTCTCCTGTGACCTGACTGGTAAAAAAAAAAAAAGGAATTACTTGCAGGGTAAGAGGTGCATTGTAGATTAAGGTGACAAGATTCAACAAAGTTCAGATATTAGTCATTTTGGGCCCATGGTCCAGCATGACCAGACCACACTCCACACAGGATAGGACCCAGGATGGGTATAGAAGTGTAGCCCAGGACCAGGTGGTAGAAGGTTTTGAATATTAAAGGTTGGGATTTTATTCTGAGGCAATAGATACCAATCTCAACTAAAATGTATAAAAATAACTTGGGCAGCAATTTGAAGGATGAATTGGAGGCAGGGAGATGAGCTAGGAGACTGCACTAATAGCCCAGATAAGAAATGCCATGTGCCAAACCAGGACAATGCTACCCAATAAATAATTCAATGTGACAATAGCAGATTATATATCACCTGCACTATGCAGAACACTAGTCTATGCCATAGAGGGAATAAATATAAAGACATGTAAGACATACAGCTTGTCCTCCAAGAGGCACCCATTAAATATCTCACAAAATAAGGGGCACCTGGGTGGCTCAGTCTGTTCAGTGTCTGACTCTTGATCTCAGCCCAGGTCTCAATCTCAGGGTCATGAGTTCAAGCCCCGTGTTGGGCTCTGTCTTGGGTGGGGAACCTCCTTAAAAAATATGTATCTCATGAAATAATGTACAAAAGTTAAAACATAAGGTGGGCTATGACTGGTGATTAATTACCAAAAGAAAAATGCAAATACCCTTAGCTATAATCAGTCAGGAACAAAACAAAGTGGCATTTTTGATGAGATTTAAAGAATGAGTAGATTTAATAAGGATGAAAGAGAGAGAATTTGGAGTGGAGAAAAAGTTTAAATTAGGGAAAAGCAAGATTAGATCTTGCATTGTACTATGACATTTTTGAAAAGCAGATACTTTTTGTGAGAATGTATATTTGAAAGCTATTTTGTTGATTCGTTTTTTTGGCAAACATTTATGCAGGGTTTCTCTGGGCAAGGAAGATGTGAAAGAGCAAAAGAAATGGTCATCTACTGAGAAGGACAGGAACAGAAAAGCTGGAAGCTCAAGCTCAAAACTAAAAGCTACACTTTATTTTTCTTAAAAACAGATTTCAGTAAGATGATCAACCAGCCTAGTCATCAGGCTCTATGAAATCTTCCTTCAGGATATCCCAGGCATCTTTCCCTTCTCCTACTACAGCCAAGCTTACACACCATGGTCGTCATTCCTTCAACCGCACCTGAATAGACCTCAGGTTCTGCGTCCTGCTTCTAACTCATTCGCTAGACTGCCGTTTGAACATTGATCTCCTCACACCACTCTTATGACCAGAAAATATATGAACTCTCTGGTATCTCCCAAATCAAGGTAAACTCCAATACCTAACGATAAAAATTCTCTACTATTTGTTTTTTCTGCCTAGCCAGTCTTATTTCCTCACCACTGACCAGAAGCAACCAATGCTGGATTTTCTTATTGTTCCTGAGATTTTCTCCCATTATTAGATCAAATTGTCCCCCTTGCTTAGAACTGCTCTCCCTTCCCTTAAGTTTGACTCATCCCTGAAGGCTCAGATCAAGTCTCACCTCCGTGAAAGGTTTGCCACGGCTGTGCCGTATCTTCCAACTAAATGGTCAATAACAGTACCATTTTGGCTTATTTTACTTAATTTTCAGAGTAATTAGTAAGGTTCCAAACATGAAAGATACTCAGGACCCATTGATCATTGATTGACTGATTAGCTCATTGATTGATTGATTCACAAACTCTTCCATAAAAATGCATGCAGTGAAAAAAAAAAAATACAAGCAGCGATATAAAAAAAAATTTTTCAGGAGTCTGCAAAGCTTTTTATTTTGGCTCTACATTTTCGCCTTGCAAATTTAGAGGGGGGGGGGGAAACTAAACTATGTGGATCTTGGATAAGATCCTAACATTAGATTTTCTGGAATCCCAAGTTAATCTGATATTTATATGGTTTAAAAAGTGCACTGACCTATATGGAAACTTCCCTTAGGAGTGAGGCTTGTGTGTTTCCTTAGCTGGTGTATATCTTAGACACGTACAGACGTCATATCAGAGTCAAAATAATGAAAAAGAGAAAAGAGCCAAATAGGAAAGTGAGAAGAAACTATTTGCTGCCGTCTGCTATGGGGTGAGAAGGAACTTGGTTTTCTTGGTTGTTGTTTTGTCTTTCTTTTTTTTTTTTTTAAATGCATTTGCAACTTCCAATCTCAGAGACCCATTCCACTTCCATCCCAAATGATTCTCTCAGTCTTTAGCTTAGGAACGCAACCACAAATTTTCTACAGTAAGTGCATTTTGAAACTGTGATACTGAAAAAAATAAGAAAATATGCAGTTTACATGACCTGTGGTAGAGTCTGAGAAAAACCAGATATAAAGCTTTGCTTTCACAAGCAGGTGGTGCTTAGTTGACCTTTGCCCTCTCGCAGGGAAGTTTATGACTTTAAATCTCCATTTGGCACAAACCAGTGCATTCTCATACAAAGGGATTTTACAGAAGTGGCCATTGAGCATGGTAACCTCAATGTTGGGACTTAAAGTTCTACCCCTTTCTTAGTTCTTCTACTTCTGTTTTCGGATTCCAGAACTTCGCAAACCCTGTAACATTCCACAAAAGTGCAAGTAAGGTGATTAACATTGTAGGACGGCTAGTAACAATAATTTCAACGACAATTTTGGTCTTCATACAACAATTTTTAGGAAAAAAAGTCAATAATCTATCTACTATAGAAAATGTTAATATTGATGAAGTGTCTCTGAACTTTGAGTCATTTTTTTAAATCCAGAGAATGTAGAAAGAGCCCAGAAACAACACTGAGGATAAAATTAGAAAAGTAGCGCTATCCAGTAAAAAAATATGCCACATATATAATTTTTAATTTTATAGCCACATTAAAAGATGCAAAAAGCAACAAATGAAGTTAATTTTAACAGTATATTTTATATAACCCAGTATAATCAGAATAGTACTATCATTGCAACATGTGATCCATATAACAAATTATTAAAGAGATAGGTTATATATTTTTTCTTATTAAGTCTTCAAATTAAGTCTTATTAAGTCTGCTGTGTGTTTACACTTACAGCATATTAAAATGGACACTAGTCACATTTCAAGTGTTCAGTAGCCACATGTGGTCAGTGGCTACCTTATTGGAGAGCATAGCAGTAAAGGCTGAGTCTGAGGTGATAGATCATAAACCAAAATAAACTTATACTTCCTGTCTTATTTTTTTTCCGATGCCCAAAATACATTTCATAGTCAGTGGTTCTCAAAATTCTTTACCACCATGTTGCCTTTAATTAGGAAAAGTGTCTTCTATTTCCCATATGAAGGCGATGAAGCTAGATTGCCACAGTTCAAATCCCACCTCTCTTACTTGCTGTGTGACCAAACATGGACATATTATGGAACATTTTTTTTTGTAAAGTTTTATTTATTTAAGTAATCACTACCCCCAACATGGGGCTTGAACTCACAACCCCGAGATTAAGAGTCACATGCTCTTCCGACTGAGTCAGCCAGACACTAACTTCACAGTCTCTCATCTAGAAAACAGAGGAGTAATAGACTCCCTTACAGGTTTTTTTGTTCTTTTAATTTTTTTTGAAATAAATGGATTGATACATGCAAAATGCTTATGGCGGTGCTAGCAAACAATGAATATTATTTAAGAGTTACCTATTAATACTACTTTGCATCATTTTCTAGACATGACGGAGATCAGTAAATATTGTTGACTGGAAGGCCACTAATTCAGTTAATACAAAAATCCTGACTTGAGTGAACCAGTTTCTCAAAAGAACTGACTCCTTTGCTCATTATAATTATTTTTTTTATTTTATTATGTATTTTTTTTTTAGAGAGCATGAGCGGTGGGGGAGGGGCAGAGGGAGAGAGAATCTCAAGCCGACTCCCCACCGAGCTCTGAGCTTAATTTGGGGCTCGACCCCCACGACCCTGAGATCATGAGCCAAAATCAAGAGTCAGATGCTCAACAGACTGAGCCACCCAGGTGCCCCTAGAATTATTAGAATTAGAATTAGAATGTTGCTTTCATGCATTCAACAATATTCATCCAGGTACCCAACGGAGCAATGGACAAGATCTATGATCTCTGCCATCAGGGGAACTTCTGCTTCGGTGGATTGCCCCTGCATGTTTTCCTTACTTACATCTAGCACTTGGATGATTTTGTCTGCAAGTATTAGAAAACCCCAATCAAACTGGCATGAAAAATACAGAAATTCAAAGCTAGGGTAGATACAAGTCCTGGTGCACTCAGACCTCCTGCTGTTACTCGGCACTCCCTTTCTCTCAGTCCTCCTCTATACTTCAGTTTTGTCAACACAGTGGCTTCCATCATGGTCACAAAATGGTTGCCGTCAGCAAGGGCAGCAATGGACACCGAAAGATTGCTTCTCCAACTATAGGGAAAAAAGTTTATTTCTTAAGTCTAATTAGATCAACTTGTTGCAGTCCAGAGAAGAAATCATACACGGATTGACTTAACGCTGTGTTTTTGAATGATCATGGGTAAGGGTATAGAATCACCAGGATTCAATACTACTCTTTAGTCTAGGAGTGGGATCATGCCCGGGGAAGGATGGGTAGCTGAAAAAACCTAGGGTTTTGTTAGAAAGGAGGAGGTGAAACTGTGTGGTCAATCAGCAGTGTTTATTACGCAATTCCAAGAGGAACTTGACTGGTATATTGTTCCCAAGTCACTGAAGGGGCAGTCTATGACTCAGTAAGCACTTGGGGATGTCACAAAATGGGTCACTGCACCAGAACACACATGATTTTTATTCTGACAGCATGAATTGTTGTCTTTATCATTTCAAACATGGCTGGAAAGTATTAAAGGAGCAAATAAGTGTAATACAAGGAATAGCTTTAGAAATCTGATTTGCAGCTCCACTTCCTAAAGTTTTGTGTGTGGAAATGTCCCTTCTATGAGCCACAGTTTTCTCATTCAGCTCATCACTTAGCCTCAAGTTCTGGTGAGGGTCAAAGGATAGAATCAGTGTGAAGGAAATCTGTAAATCTATTTTAAATACAAAATAGAAATCATGTTATTATCATTAACAGGAAAATTCAAAGCTTTCAAGTTTGGGGGAAGGCAGTTCTCAATGCTGTATCTTTGATTTCATGGTCTTCAGTTATTGTTGATATGATTTAATACAGGCTTTACGTTAACGTATGATTTTTGTGTTCCAACTACTTAGACAACAACATGCATTTCTTTTGAATTTGTACAAACTGCTACAAAAATAAACACTTCCTCGCTCAAAATGCATTCTGCAAAGGTTAAAAGGAAAACATGTAAATATTCTAGGTGGGACTGAACAAAAAGATTCTTTTTTTTTTAAGATTTTATTTTTAAGTAATCTCTACACCCAACATGGGGCTCAAACTTAGAACCCCAAGATCAAGAGTTATATGTTCTACTGACTGAACCAACCAGGTGCCCCTAAACAGGCGCCCTACTTCATTTATCCTACCTATATCCTACATATTCTTCAAGACCCAACTCACATTCCCCAGGCACGCCAGCTTATCAATCTTTGCCTCCAATCCTTCATTCAACAAAACCTTGCTGAGTACCTACTGTGTGCAAAGCACTGGGGATACCAGGCTGAATAAAAGAGAGAGGTTTCCAGCCCTTATGGAACTGACATTCCACTGGAGTCAATGGATAACGAACAAGTGAATAAACAAGATAATTCTAGATTATGACAAATGCCTATGAAAGAAATAAGCTAATCAGTCAGATAGGGAAGAGATGGGGTGGTCTGGGAAGGCATATTTGAGCTGTGTAATGTTGTTAGATGCTCCCTGAACTTGTGTTGACTGACCGGTTAAACCAAAGCCCGGTTCTGCTTTGCAACAACAAGTCCTCTTTAAATAAGAGCCTTAGAACTTGTTTTAGCTAAGCCATAATTTTTATTAATTCCAAAATAATTTTTACCCATAAAAAGATAATTTTTTAACCAACGTATTACATTCAGTATCTTTTAAGTTCTAAAAAATAAAAATCCCTTGAGGTATTTCTCAAATCACTAAGGATACCACGGTTATCCAAATTGTTTTGCTATTGTTATTTTGATGCTCCAAGCTACTCCCCTTCTGATTATTTGTTAATGGTTTATTTCCTCAGGTAGCATCCTGCTTCTCTCCCTAGTGCCCTATCATGTTGCTGACATTATCACCACCCACTCCATCCCCTGGGCTAAAAACCTGCCACTATATACCTTTTTGTGAAAGTTAGAAACCTCACCCACTCACATTACTGAGTCACTAAACCTCAGAGATTTGCCTCAGAGCTCTACTCCTTAAATTTCCACAAGGAAACCCAACAACAATAGCATTTAAGTAATTCCAGGATAACACCATTTTTCTTAAAAAAACAAACAATTGAATGAAGACAGTCTGCCTTTGGGCAGCCTCTCACCACCTCGCAGCTGGATTCCTGACTACAACTTTCTCCTGAAAGTTCTCCCACCTTCAGACTGGCCTCGCTCCAGTTCATCCTACCTGAGGAAAGGCGTGGAAAGAACATGGAGCTGAAAGACAGATCAGACTTCAGTTGTCATCTTGATTCCGCCATTTTAATTAGTTGTTCAGTCTCTGGGACAATACTGAAGCTCTCTCAGATTGTCTTCTTACTTGTAAATTATATCAACGTTAGAAACAGTTTTAAGAAACCTAAGAAGCACTACATGCATTGCACTTACCACTGTGCTGGCCACACAGAGGCATCCAAATTTAACTCCCCTTCCCTTCCTCAAATCAAATCCGATCTCCACCTTCATTTTTCCGTCTAGGAAAGCCTGTTCAGCAACCCCATATCGTTTATACAACCAGCTCCAAATCTACTAGCAGGCTCTTCTCATTCTGGTTCAATTACTTTTCCAGCTTTCTTTGATAGTTTCTTAAATTATTACCTTCACTCTCCACCAAGGCACCCTGGCCTGCCATCATAATTTTGTTATTTCTAGAATGTCCATATAAATGGAATCCTACAGTGTGTAACCTTTGGGGACTAGATTTTCCACTCAGCATAATACTATGGAGATTCTTCCAAGACGCTGCATGTATCAGTGGCTTTTCCTTTTATTGCTGAATAGCATTCGATAGTGTGAGTCTAACACCATCTTTTTAACCATTTAGCCATTGAAATACATCTGGATTGCCTCCACTTTTGACTGTTATAAATAAAACTACTATAAACATTCATGTATCAGTTGCTGTGTCAGTGTAAGTCTCCATTTGTCTGGAATAACTGCTCAAGAGTGCAATTGCTGGGTCACACAGTAGTTGCATGTTTAGTTATGTAAGAAAACTGCCATACTGTTTTTGGAGTGGCTATGCCATTTTACATTTTCACCAGCAATGTATGTATGAGTGATCCAGTTTTTTCCCATCCTCACAAGCATTTTGTGTTAAAACAATGTATTACTTTAGTGATATTTCATTGTAGTTTTAATTTGCATTTCCCTAAAAGCTAATGATGTTGAATATCTTTTCATGAGTTTGCTTGCCATCTGTACATCCTCTCTGGTGAAATGTCTGCTCGTGTCTTTTTTTCATGTCATTTTGTTCATTTTCTAATTGGGTTATTTATTTTACTATGAAAGCTGAAATAGAATGCCCAACACCTGATTTTTAATATTAAACTCTCTTTTGCTACTTAATGTTTTGAGTTGGTTATTGGTATGCCTGTCTTCCCCTTGCTTTCATGAGATAAGAACTGTAAGTAGTTCTAATAATTACAAATGGTCTTAGTTTTCATTCATCAGAGAATGTCTTGATTTCTCCTTCATTCCTAATGGACACTTGCACTGGATATAGAATTTGGGGTTGATAATTCTTTTCTTCCAGCTCTTAAAAATGACATGCCACTTTCTTCAGCCTCCATGATTTCTGATAAATCTCCTGTCATTCGAATTGCTTTCTCCCTAGAGTAAGGTCATTCTCCCTTACTCCTTACAAGATTTTGCTTTTGTTTTTAGTTTTAGAAGTTTGTGTATGATACATTTTGATGTGGGTTTCTATGGGTTTATCCTTTTTGTGATCTACTCGCTTTCTGATTATGTAGGTTTAAGTCCTCTTGCTGAATTGGGAAGTTTTCAGCTATTGCTTTCTCAGCCTTACTCTCATCCTTTCTCCTAATGACACAAATGTTCAATTTTTTTTATTATAAACCCACAGGTACTTGAAGCACTGTTCATTTTTTTTTTCCTCCATTTTTCTCTACTTTTTCAAACTGGAGAATTTCTATTTTATCTTCAAGGTCACTGATTGTTTCCTCTGTCTCACGCATTCTGCTGTTGGGCCCATCCATTGAATGTTTTTATTTAGGTTCTTGTATTTTTCATCTCTAATTTTTCCATTTGATTCTTCTTGATATCTTCTATCTCTTTGCTGAAACTTTCTACTTTTCTTATGTTTTAAGTATGTTCATAATTGCTTACTGAAGTGTTTTTTAAGAGGTTGCTTTAATATCTTTGCCAGATAATTTTAACATCTCTGTCATCTCTTTGTTGGCATCTACTGATTGTCTTTTTTTTTTTTTCATTCGAGCTAAGATTAACCTGTTTCTAGGTATGACAATTGATTTTGAATAAAAATCTGGACATTCTGAATATTTTGTTATGAGACTCTGGGTTCTATTGAAACTTTCTGTTTTAGCTGGTTTCATCTGACACTGCTCCAGCAGGAGAAGGGAAATGCTGCCTTATTATTTCAGGTGGACTAGGAGTCCAAATTTCCCACTTGGCCTCTGTTGATACTTGAGGGGAAGAGAAGCTTATCATTACTGCTGAGCAGGGGTAGGAGTCACAACTCTCCACTAGAACTCCACTACACTCCCCATTCAGCCTTTGCCAGCAGAGGTGTGGGTGGAACCACAGATTTTTTTCTATGGTGTTTGGCTGGAGTGGAGTGCTTATTGTTTAAAGTTTTCTGTCTTGCTAGACTTTCCTTTTCCTGGTCCTTTGGCTGTAAAGAAAGAAAGCTTCTGTCGGGACTTTTTTGTCTGCATGCCTTGACATTTCTGATTTGCCAGCTTTTTAGCTTTAGGCCTAGAATATATAAGGCAAAAAGACAATCTAGGGAAATCACAACCATATCATTCCTTGGTCTCTAAAGTCTCTAGCTGGTCTTTCTATTTCTCTCCACCTTTCAGAGTCTTTTTTTGTTTGTTTCATATGTAATGTCCAGGGCTTTTAGTTATATTTAGTGGGAGGAATAAGGAAAAGAAGATGTATTCCATCTTCCAGGAAGTGGAAGTCTCCCCATCACTGTTTTTTTTTTAATATTTTGATTATGATATTTCAACATAATTGGTTTGTTTTGCAATACTATATGTCTTACTTATGCATTTATTTACCTGAGAAACATCAGACAGCCATAGAGGTTCCACAGCACAGAACCACCACTTTAAAGAAAAATTCTAAAAGGAGACCCAAAGGAAGTAGCACAGAAGTACATTCCAAGATGACACAATTGGCCCAATTCCCTTCTTTAGAGCATGCATTGGCTTTCTAACTTCCGTGCATGCTCTCCAACCCCACCCAGGGTTAGGACAATTACATGGAGAGGACTAGGGAGCTGTCCCATTACCATGCAAGGCTGTTGCTTACAAGTTGACCCAAGTCTTCAGATCTTCCTCAAAACTCCAGAGAACAACATCTCTCACCCTAGCTGAGAAGTAGTTAGCCATTCTTCCCATCACTTTGGGTGTGGCTTTTCCACTCCCCAGGATAGCCCCTTCTTAATTGTGCTACATTGGAAATTATCTCTTCAATGGCCCAGAATACTTATATGCATGCCTCGTACCCCGAAAGGAATGAAAGTCTTTGTCACCCTGATGGCAGATGAAGTAGAAGGGAAAGACCACACACCAGGACGAAAGAAGGACTGTTCAACCACTATCACATTACATTTAAATGTATATCTATCCTTTCATTAGACTATGAATTCCTCAGAGGAAATAATCTATGTTTTACATTCCCTTTTATTCTCAGTGTTTAACAAAGGTTGAGACATATGAAAGATGCCTGATAAGTGTTGTTAAGTGAATAAAGAAGCAAATCTATCCCAAAGAGAAATGGTATATATTAGACTTTACCAAAAGACCGCACACTTGTATATTTCCAATTTAGTTTAAAAAACATTCTTAGGTCATTTAAGACAAATATTAGTCATTCCTGGGACTTTCATTCCTAATTTCTTTTTTTTTTTAAAGATTTTATTTATTGATTGATTGATTTTTAGCAAGAGCATGCTAGTGGGGGGAGGGGCACAGGGAGGGAGAATCTCAAGCAGGCTCCGCAATCAGCACAGAGCCCGATGCAGGGCTCAATTTCATGACCCTGAGATCATGACCTGGGCCAAAATCGAGTCATACACTTAACTGATTGAACCACCCAGTCGCCCTTCATTGCTAATTTCTTCTTAGCCACCCACTACTACTTACCCAAACTTGGACAATAAAATGTATGCATACTTTCTCCATTTCACAGACCATCTGGCACAGATGTCATGCATGCTGCTACCTCATAAATATGCTAAAGATGGCACAGGGTTTCCAGGTCTAGTCATAACAATACCATTCCCCTCCTCTGCTTCCCTACCCTGACCCCAAGGGTCAAGGTGAGCACATCCTAGGACAAGAGTCTGGGGAGTATCACCCTAAACAAAATTTATTTAGATAAGTCCCAGTGATCTGCCAATGACTGATGGTAATACCTTTTGTTGGCTAGAGTCTGGAAACACAAAAAGATAATGATCTTGAAAGCAATTTCATAAATCTTTAACTCATGTAGCCCTCAACAGCAAACTCTGCTTGAAAGCAAATGATAATGTAAAGAAACCATTTGCATATCTCAGTGTTACCTAGCTACCCAACCAAGCCCAAGAAATGCAACGAACATCACCCAGGAGTTAAAAGGAAATGACTAAGTAAGAGTTGGGAAATGGTTCACGGCATCAGGGATGACAATGTGTAAAGAAGGGTGGCATTCCATGCCTCCTCGCTGGGCAGGGCATCCAAGACAGCCTATGAGCTGTCATGAAAGATAAACCAAGGTTTGTCTTACTAAGGCCAATAACAAAGGAAGCTTGTCAGTGAATCTGACAGCTAATACTGTGAGTGAGGTTACTGACGACAACAATTACGAATAACCTGCCTGGAACTCTTCATCAGTGAGGTAGGAATTATTGAGGAACTCATAGACTCAAGTCTCAGAGGAAACACCTTCTGCATAGCCCAGATAGATAAGGAAATTAAAAGAAAAGAGTGTATTTTTTAAGGCAGATAGGCAGATAATTTCATTCCTATGACTAAATAGAAAAGATGTGTGGTTCGAATTAAAACCAAAACAAACATCTGAAGTAAATAAAAAACTTTGATAAGATGAAAAACAGATTTTAGGTATATTGTAAGCATCATGCACATAAAACATAGATATTTATTTTATAAGGATGTTTTAAAATTGTCTTGCTTTGTTGTTATAAAATTAGCATACAGACAACGTAAGTGCCAAATTGCATAAAATCATGACAGATGTAGTGTCAAATAAGTTTCCTAGAGTGGTTAAACTTCCAAAAGGACGGATTTCATTTCCAAGTAGGTTGAGCGTGTGTGCATGTGTGCACCTCTGTTCATCCCGGGTCAGACTAGAAGTTGGGGGGAGGAAGGGTAATTAGTCAAATCTCTTCTACAACCATTACCTAGAAAAAAAGACAAAACTTTTGTTGACCATTCAAATGGTGCCTAAATGGAACAGAAAATATGAATAGGGAAGTCACATAAATCCAGAAGGGTTAGAATCTCTTTTCCCCTTTAAAACTTTTGAGAATTCTGTGTCATATAGTAACTGATCTCTTTACCATACTGTAAGGTTTCTACAGGATATAGTTCCCTTTATCTCTTACTAAATTTTTTACACTTTCCTATTTCAAATGCTCCTTCTTGTTGTGCTCAATTTGTAGTATATAATCTCATTTACTTAAAACAAAAAAGCTTACGGACACCTATTAAGAGCCAACCTGCTAGAAGTAAGAGAAGCAATAAAAAATGGTTTCTATATTCTTAGTAGGTGTAGTATATACTACAATATGCAGTATTAGGAGTATACTGTTAATTATGCTGCCAATACTAAGTTATTATAAACAATAAATATTGGTGATTATACTGATGGTGAATAGTAATTCAGGGATTTTAACTTAAAAATTGCTCATGAACTCAAATGATTCCATCATCGTAGATCCTAACAGAACCCAGAAGCTTATCAGTTCTTGATGATTTAGCCCTTCATCTTCAAGGCCAACTTGATTGTTTATACTCTTTTTTTTTTTTTTTTTAAGACTTATTTATTTGAGAGAGGGCTGGGGGTGGGGCAGAGGGACAGGGAGAGAGAACACAAGCAGACTCCACGCTGAGTGTGGAGCTCAACAGGGGGTTCAATCTCACGACCCTGAGATCAGACCTGAGTGAAACCAAGAGGCGGTTGCTTAACCAACTGCTCTACCCAGGAGACCCGATTGTTTGTACTCTTTTTTTTTTTAAAGATTTTATTTATTTATTTGACAGAGAGAGACACAGCGAGAGAGGGAACACAAGCACAGGGAGTGGGAGAGGGAGCCGCAGGGAGCCCGATGTGGGGCTTGATCCCAGGACCCTGGGATCATGACCTGAGCCGAAGGCAGACGCTTAATGACTGAGCCACCCAGGCCCCCCTTGTTTGTACTCTTAATGATACCTTAGAACTGTATAATACCTAACAGTTTGCAAGGTGTTTCCACAATCATATGTACCTTACAAAAGGATACTGGTACATAGAATAGGTCTTTTAATAACTAATCCAATCTTCTTATTTCATAAGAAAGAAAAAACTAGAGAGGGAAAATGACTCACCAATGTCACTTTGTTCATTTGGAACAGAACCAAGATAAGACTTCAGACCCAGGCCATTTCCCACCACACCAGCTGCCTCAACTAGATTAGTGCATATTTTAAAGACATCAAACTGAGGACCCATGAATTTAAATGACATTTTTAAGGTTATATGGCAAATAAGTACCAAAATCAAAAGGAAAGCCCACTTGCTACTGTTCTTCTTCCTTCTTCATCCATTATGGAAATTTGATTTTTAGGTTATTTACATACAAGAAGAATGGATTTTCCCCCAAAATTTAATAATGAAACTACCTTAAGCCATTGACCTCCCTTTATAGGCACAGGTGGAGACTGCAACCTCCTCTAGCCCATACCATCCCCCTTTTGCCAAAAAAGGAAGACAAGAAAGAATTTGCGGGGGCTGGTGAGGAACATTGCGTCATGGGAGGAGAGAACCAACAAGAGAAGCCCAACAAGAGAACCAACAAGAGAAGCCCAAAACTTCCTTAATGGAGGACATAAGCATAGGATTTTTTCACCAGACATTTGAAAACACATGTTTGGAACAAGGTAGATAAGTCAGGGCTGAAGACTAAGACTCTGGAGTCCTTACTGTGTACATGCAAGTTAGTGCTGGAGAATAAGTTAGCTTCCCCAGGAAGAGCCTATAGTGTGGAGAGATAACAGAAGAGGTCAAGCATCTGTTAGAGTATATCAAGATTTGAGAGACACATTGAGGTCCAGCAAAAGAAACTGAGGAGCAGTTAACAGAGATACTGGTGGAGTCAAGAGAAAAAGCTGTTCTAGAAGCTAAGGGAGAAGAAAGTTTTGAAAAAATAAGGTCAGGTCATACAATTCAAAATGCTAGAGAAATATCAAATAAGAGTTAGGAGGCCATAGGACCTGGGGTACCCAAAAACATGTTGCTAAAGATTTTATACTTTATTGTTAAAGAAATATAGGGAATTTTTTAAAACCATTTTTGCACAAGAGGTAGCAAGACGAGAACTGTTCCCCAAAAGTCTGATCTAGCTACTTCATGCAGTATAAATTGAGATGAGGAGAAATTACAAAAAAGATGGATTACAATTGTAATACTAGAGCATTACTAGAGTGGTAACAGTAGGTACAGAAATGTGAAAGAAGATGCAATCAATATTTTGGAAGGAGTAAAAGCAAATATATATATTTTATAAATAACATATGTATTAAATATATGTATATTATATATATATACACATGTTTTACATGTCATATGCATTTATATATGTGTAATACATATATATGTGTTATATTTATATATATTACCATTCTAGTCTTTGAGGAATTTTGTTGAGGGGAAAATAAATTCTTACATATTTAAAATATGAGTTGATGATACAAGGCCATAT
This sequence comes from Halichoerus grypus, assembly GCF_964656455.1. Lineage (NCBI taxonomy): Eukaryota > Metazoa > Chordata > Mammalia > Carnivora > Phocidae > Halichoerus > Halichoerus grypus. The sequence continues at coordinate 135,484,997 of NC_135718.1, read as the reverse complement.
TTACCTGTTAAGAGGAAATTCTGGCCCAGTAAATGTTGGTATCAGGGAAGCTTTGATAAAGAGGTATGGACACAGGCAAGTCACTTGAGATACTTTTTAATTTATATAGAAACCAGGCAGCAATGTTTTTAGTGTTGAAGAGAAAGTGTTGGTTTAAAAATTGCGTATTAACTTCAAATAGGGAGATCAGCAATTAAGCTGAGGTGGCATTAGTCATTTAAACAGGCACCTAGTCAAACCAGTAACAGAAAAATTATTTTAGGTGGCTTTACAGATGCAGTTATCTAAGTACTGTGGTGAAGACCAGTTTTAAATGACCTTCAGCTAAGTACTGTGGTGAAGACCAGTTTTAAATGACCTTCAGCTAGCATTCTCAGAAGTAATGTCTCACAATGTCCCCTAAGGTGCCCGTGAAGACAGTAAGAGGAAAAACGCACGACACCAAGACCTATGAATGACAGGCAATCCATTGCCAGATTCTAAGAGGAAATTCAGCTGCCCCAGCGTACCCCATGAAGCTAATTTAGGAATCACAATCTTTTGATGATACATGGTTTACAACCTGAGAAAGAACAAAACTGTCTGCCTGAGAGGAATGAGAGATTTTAATTCTCTCCCCAGTGCCTGCCTTTAGGCACAAAACCAGAGGACCGTTGGTTGGGGCTACCAGGGCACTATTCCCCCCAGGACTCCCATCAGTGACCTCCCTTTATAGGCACAGGTGGAGACTGCAACCTCCTCTAGCCCATACCATCCCCCTTTTGCCAAAAAAGGAAGACAAGAAAGAATTTGCGGGGGCTGGTGAGGAACATTGCGTCATGGGAGGAGAGAACCAACAAGAGAAGCCCAGTGGAGGAGGCAGGCAGGATGCTGGCGGCAGTGCATGGGAAAAGTGACAGCATTCCATGCATTTCACTGTTTCAGAGACACAGCCGCGATAGGGGATAGACAATCCCCCTCCACACAGCAAAGTTATGTTTGGTGAATACCTTCAGGATGCCGGCAACTGGGCCACGAGGTGAAATGTATCAGTATACCCTCAATGTGAGAGAAGGGAGACCATCACACACAAACTGACAGGGTAGGAACAAGCCACACACCATCAGCAGACTCCAAGATTGAAGCATCCGATTCTCTTGGCCACTCTCCTGACTCTGTGGTCTCACCATCTTGGTCTCTATTTCTCACTTACGGGCTCTTCTTCCAAACCTCTTTGTCTGATAGGGATGTATCTGAGAAATAGTTCATATGAAAAAGACCTGAGATTTCAGGTGGATGTAAGTGGACCGTTTATTGTGGCATGCAGTATTGGACCTGTGTTAACCAAGGTACAGTATTTAGGATGATGGAGGTGATGGACCCACTCTGCTGTGGACCTGTCATATAGCAGGGGCATCACTACAGTTCTGGACTCCAGTCAATGAAAGAAAAAATGTCTTCCTTGTAGTTTTGACCAACGACCTCTCCTTTGCTCAGGCTACCACTTCCCTGGGCCATTTTATCTCTGTTGCTACATCTGATGATGAGGGGAGTGTCCTGTACAGAGCCACCTGGTCCAGGAGGAGGGGAATTTAGTTATAGCTGAAGTCCTAAGGCAGGAGCAGTGTAGGCCTTTGGAGAGGAAGGGATGCCGTGCAGATTTCTAATTATTTGGCCCAGAGGGAGTTTCTTTTTCTAAACCTCACATGATATGTTTTCCAGCAGGCAACCCTGCACTCATCCACTCCCATGGCCTCAATTATCATTTATATGTTGACATTTCCCTTCAGTCTATACCTAGAACCAATTGCTATTGGACAGGTGAATGTTATCAGGAAGCTTATAAGAAAGTTCTATCTCAATTTTAAAAGAAAAATGAGGAAATGCCTTCTCTCTTTCTGCTGGATGTGAATAAGAAAATGGATAATCCTGATTGCTACAAGCAGCCTTCTTGTTACCACAGAAAGCACCAACTTCTGAATGAAACTGATGCTGTGGGCCACAGAGCAGAGAGGGGAAAGAGCCTGTGTTCTTATTAACATCACCTACCTGCTGAATCAACTAACCCTGAAGACCGCTCTATGTCTGATTCTCCTTTTACGTAAGCTAAAAAAAAAAAAAAATCTTACTTGTTCAAACCAGTTTGAATGAAATATTCAGTAACAAAGACAAAAACATCCTAACCAAAACATCATGTAGTCTCTAGTAGGTATCTGCTGTGATGAGAGCTTTTCAATGAACTATCCGTCTAGAGGGTCAGGCCTCTCATGTAGTCTTATTAGAAAGATACCCTAACTAGAGACATAAGACCAGGGGGGATTTTTTGTCCAGTTAATCTAATATTTGATGAATACATTCTCGTTTCTAAGAGGGGGTGTTAGAATCCCAGCTTTACCATCCAATAGTTGGATGACCATGAGAAAGTTACTAAGGTTCTCTGGGCCTTGATTTCTTCACCTACAAATGGAGATAATAATAGTACCTATCTCAGAGAGTTATTGTCAGGATCAAATGACATGATATATGTGAATTAGTTAGGATTCATTTCAGCTATGAATAGCATTTCAAAAATAACTATGGTTTAAACAAGGTAAGTTTCCTTCACTCTCACATGCAAGTGTCCAAAGAGATTCATTCTAGAACAGAAGTGGCCCTTTGTAATATCAGAAAGTCAGGCTACTTCTACCTTGTTGCCTAATCCCCAAGCTTCCCTCATGGTACATGATGGTTCCTGGAGCTCCAGTTATTCAGGCCCCATCCCATGCAGGAGGACAGAAGCAGAAAAGAAGGGCATGCTCCTAGTCTTTAAGGACATTTTCTGGAAGTTGCACACACCACTTCTGCAGGTGTGCCCAGCTAAAAGCCAGGGGTTTTGTTACAGATGAAGAGGAGAAAGCATCCAACCTCTACCACCACCTGTGAAGTATGAGCACCAGTATCAGTGGATGCCCGTTATTCTTATTAAAAATTTCTACTTCTTGAAATCCTGCCATATATAACATGGATGAAGCTGGAGGATGCTATGCTAAGTGAAATAAACCAGTCTCCCAAAGATAAATACTACATGATTCCACTTATATGAGATACCTAAAATAGTCAAACTCATAGAAGCAGAGGGTAGACTGTTAGATGCCAGTGACTTGGGAAATGGGGAAATGGAAAGTTGCTATTCGATGGGTATAAAGTTTCAGTCATGCATTTAAATAAGTTCTAGAGATCCTCTGTACAACAGAGTGCCCATAGTTGTCCATACTGATTGTACACTTAAAATGTTGTGAAAAGGGTAGACCTCATGTTAAATGTTCTTACCACAATTAAAAAAAAAAAAATCTCCACTTCATCACAAGAGCTGGCCCTCTCTCCAGCACTTACCCTTGGCCTACCTTCCATCAAAATCCAGCTTGTCATCTAGACCCATGAGGGGGTCTACTTAAACTAACAGTTATGAAGATATCACATTGTATGGGCACAAAACATACAGAAATAAGTAAATAAATAAGTAAAGTAAGAGAAGTTACTGTCAAGTTACTGCATGTGAAGCCTTGCCTGGCTCAAGGAAGTGCTCAGTGAATTAAGAATTATTATTCTTGTGGCTAAGGGCCTAGACATTAGGGTCAGACACTTACCATCTATGTGACTTTAGACAAGCCACTAAACCTCTCTGTCTAGTAGCCCTGTTTTCACATCTTTGACAGCTGCCTTCAGCATTTCATACGTTATAGGAAAGAACACTGCATCTTTTATTTTTAAGACTTTATTTCTTTATTTGAGAGACACAGAGAGAGAGAGTCTGAGCGGTGGAGGGGGAGAGGCAAAAGGAGAGGGAGTAGCAGACTCCCCACTGAGCAGGGAGCCCGAGGAGGGCTCAGGACCCTGAGATCATGACTTGAGTAAAAGGGAGACCCTTAACCAACTGAGCCACCCAGGCACCCCAAGAACATTACATCTTAAGATTCTTTTCTAAACTTGAGATTTAAGTCACAAGTCTTGTAGATCACAACACCCTAAAAAATTACTGTCTAGAGTATGACTTCTAAATGTCACTATATGAGAAAGGAAAGTGATTTCTTTCAAACACTGATGGTGTCTGAACAAGAAACTGTTTCTTAAATCTACTCTTTTATCTAGTGATACTAACAACATGTCTTGTCAGGTATTTGAGTTTCCAGAATACCAGAAGGATCCTGTGACAAAGGAATAGTCAAAACAATACACAAAACATCTTTGTCCAAATTTACTCATCTTCCAAGGAAAGAAGAGTTAGCTAACATTTGTGATCATGTACTCAGAAATCTAAAAACAGCTTTTTTATAGAAGGCTAGATCTCCAAAACTTGAAATAGAGAAGTTGGTAAACAGATCATTTAGGCTTATAGTTTTATCCACAGTTATTTGGTGATTCAAATTAAGCATAAATAAAGATTTGATTGGATAGGTCTGTAGTCTATTTATTGGTTTTGTTATGGGAAGTTTAAAGACAGAAGGGTATTTCCAGTAAAAATATTCTCTGGGTTTGTTAAAATGAGAAAGAAAGGAAGAGAAAGATGAAAAAGAGATGAAGGAGAAAGAGGAAGGCAAGGGAAGAGAATTTTAACTTGTCTATATTTACAGGAAACTTGAAAATTTTGAGAACCCCCAGCAGTGGAATGGAGGTCCAAAGCTTGGTGCTGGCAAGAGAATACATAATTTATTCACAAGAATCCTCAGAGGCAACCTCACTGGATAGGAAGACTAGCTCAACCCTAGAATATCTGATCATTTTCTAGAGGGACAGTTTGGTTTAAAATTATCAAAAATGGGGGTGCCTGGGCTGCTCAGTTCGTTGAGCATCCAACTCTTGGTTTCAGCTCAGGTTATGATCTCAGGGTCATGAGATCAAGCCCTGCGTCAGGCTCTGTGCTCAGCAAGAAGTCTACTGGAGATTCTCTGCCTCCTCCTCTCCCTCCCCCTCTGCTCCTCTCTCTCTCTCTCTCAAATAAATAAAATATTTTTTTAAAAGTTATCAAAAATATTTATCACCCCTTTCTATGACAAATGGCTAAGTTAAAGACATAATTTAACAGTTTATAGAGCAGGTCATCCTACTTTGGGAGGTGCAATTTTATCTACAACATCCCTTGCCAGAAAGCTTTCCAATCCTTAAGCCTAAAAACCTAAAACTATTAGTTGAAAATATTCACACACACACACAAAAAAAGGTGTTCTGGAAACTAAAACTTCTGAGGTTACTCAATTTCTAAGTACATAATACTTATTAAGTATTGTATTAAGATATCCCTGATCAAAAGAGTACATCTCATTCTCTTGTCTCATCTCTAACACTCTGTTCCCCATTTGATACTGTGGACTGTCCAAATGTTGTCTCATTGTAATATGTGAGTAAGAGCAATACTATCAGATCAACATTTCAAAAGGACAACAGAAGTGACTGCATTTATAAACCCAGGGTCTATAAATCTGAAGGTTTTTCAGGCAAAGATGTTAGAAAAAAAAACCAAGGACCTGGCGAAAATATTCTGAATGCATTGCTGTTGGTTATGATGCTTTTGTTTAGAAGTAGCAAGTCTGACTCAAATGACTCAAACCAAAATAAAACTAGGCATAAATAAATAAATAAATAAAATAAAGAGGAAAAAATAAATGTACAGACTCAGTGTTGACTTCAGTCATGATCTGATCCATGAAGCCACTATGTATCTGTTTCTCTGTGTTCTCAGCTCCTCCTTTGGCTCAGTTGGTTAAGGGTCTCCCTTCTACTCAAGTCACGATCTCAGGGTCCTGAGCCCTCCTCGGGCTCCCGGCTTCCTTCCACAATAGGAAGATCTACAGCACCTGTAGACTTCACATTCTCCTGCCACATTGTTTGGAAGAGGAGAGAACATCTCTAGTAAAATGACAGTGGGGGTATTTCTCCCAGAATTTCTCACTTAGCATCTCTTCAGGCCATCCACTTAAGTGGAAACTCACAGACCTATTCTGAAACCAATCACTATAAGCAAGAGTACGGGCTTTGCAGAAGGTCCCTCCCTGGGCCTGAGGGGAAGTCAATCCCACTCACTTCACCTTCCACAATGGCTAAAACCATTTAAAAAAAAGAAAGTTCCCCCAAAGTGGTTTCTAGATGCTGGTAGAAAAGGAGAAGGCAGGTAGACAGGGGTCAAAGAGGAAATCTGAGGAAGTAAACAATAGATTCCTACTGGAATTATTTAGGATTTTTTTTTAATTGCAGAAACCCATTCTAACTAGCTTAGGCAGAGAATGGAACTTTATTATTAGGATCCAAAAAAAATCCCTTATGCTTAAAGGCATGAATGCTACAAGACTTCTGGAAGGGTCTGGACCAAGGCTACAAAGCCATTGGAATTTTCTCTTTTGTTTCTCTTTTGTTTCAAGCGTATAAGATTTCTTCTCACTGTGTCTAGATTGGTTTCCTTTGTTCTTAAATCCACATGAGAAGTAAGACTTCCAAGAGCTCTGGACTAGGCATAAGGTCCAGTTCACAGAGAAAATGAATCTCATCCTCTGGGTCTCACTTCTAGAATTCTAGGAAAGAAAGTCCAATATAGTTTGGATCAAGTGACTCTCCCTAGTCATAAAACAGAGTTATTTTATGACAGGACTCCCAAAGGTCCACTTTTGTGACTCTGGATGGTGGGATCATGGGGCAGTTCCCAAAGAAGGGATAGCTGAGGAAACCATTCTGTAGGTGTCTGGTGTATACCCACTACAATACATTTTGCGATATTGGCCACATGAAACATTTAGAGTATAAATTTTGTTCTAAAGTTGCAAGTGTATATACAAAGAAGCAAACTGTCAAACCTGGGATTTAAAAGAAGTGGAAAGCTTTTCTTCCCCATTGCTTTGCTGAAATCCTTCTGAGCATCTCTGTGCTCCAGAAACACTTTGTACCAGTGTCTATTCGCACACCTGACTGCATTTTCAAAATTATGTCTCACTGAGTGTGGAGCCCAATGTGGGGTTTGATCCCAGGACCCTGAGATCATGACCTGAGCCAAAATCAAGAGCCAGCTGCTTAACTGACTGAGCCACCCTGGTGCCCCAGAGATGTGCTTTTTAATTCACTGCACCCAACAACTATGCTAGTACATATCTCAGAGTTAAAACTCATTAGTATTTATTCAATGGATGGATTAATGATGAATAATTCTGGGGTTCTCATTTCTTCATTCACTATCCATTTGAATAAATGCTTTGCCTAAAAACTATTTGAGAAATTATAGAAAAAGTCGAACATTGAATATCTTGTTTTCCCCCCTCCATGATTTGTCCTTAAATGAAAAGATGATCGAAATCCACTTAAATGAAATAACAAAATGTTAGCCTGTAATAAGTGTTTCTTTATTCATTCTCAAAGTCTTTAGTTGACTATTGTTAGTTTAAGGTTTTCCTTTGCTATTAAACTCTATAAAAAGGAGCCCCATACCATGTACTTGGAATACAGTAGGACTTCAATAAATGTGTTAATGAATGAATGTTGACTTTAAGGATACCTTACAAAAATGCATCCCAATATTTTTCACATCATGATCAGGATCCCTGGGTATGTTCCATGAGATCCCTCCAGGTCTGGGGTGACTAGGAATACATTGTCCTGACAATCCCAGGCAAGAGCTGCAGGGATCAATATCTCAGCACAACTTTTTCTGACAACCAAGAGGAAGAATAAATGTATGGTCCAAATTTGTCATCCTCAGTGACTCAACTCCTTTTAGACTATGAGACTTGTAGAAGACTTTCTTTTTTAAGATTATTTTTCAGGGAAATCATTTTTAGCACCACTGCCTCCACCAGTATTTCTTTACATGAGGGATCATGACTCCAAGCAGAAAGATGGGGAAATTTTATTTGAACTGAGGCTTCCAAGTTACCTCAGCTTTTCAAAATATCAGCTGTTAGAGATTTGGATTCCTAGCAGATGAAATAATATGTGTACGTCTTCATTCCATCTCTTTTTCTCCTATTTTTAAGGGTTACCCCAGCTGCAAACTCTGGGAATGTTGAATTCGATTTCCTGGTGGGCAGAGAGACTATACAAAACCATTTAATGACACTTTCAGACACCAGAACCATGTTCTTTTGCCCACAGTCATCCACATCAGAGTCTAGCAGTCTCTCCCCCCTCTCCCATCTCCTTCAGTAAAGTAGTCACTAAGTCCTACCATTTTACCATATCAACTGTCTCAAACTTGCCCTTTTCCCCTCCAACTGCACCACCACCCTCATCTTATCTTGCTGGAGACCATTTCAAAATCCCCTGCCTTCATCCCCACCTCCTTTAATCAATCCCCACTACCCTAGCCAAAATGGTCTCTTTAAATCTATAAATTCAACCATGTCACACTTCTACTCAAAAATCTTCAGTGGCTTCCTATTTCCCACAAGAGAAAAATTGAACATGGTATGACACACAGAGCCCCTTTTGGTGCTACCCCCTAGACTTGAGGAGCATTAGACAACCTTTAGTTTCTCAATTCTCTCCTGCCTCTCTGTCTTTGCATGTGCTGTTTTCTCTTCCTGGAAAAGACATTCATGATTCCACCATGTCTGCCTAGTGGAAATCTGCCATCAAGAGTAGATCCAAGAATCACTTTCTCAATGGAACTTTCCCTGAGTCCTCAGACTGGCCGAAGCAGAGGCTATGGATGTCTAGTCCACATCCCTTAGCCCTAACCACTCAGGGCACTCAGGCCTGCTTTCCAACTGCCAGTGTCTGCATTTCTCTGCCAAAGGACACATTGTCTGCCTATGCAGCAAGCCTGCATTGACCTGGATGAATGTCCCCAGGGGCAGCTTCAACCAATGACAGATCAAAGTTGGGGTATAAATATTCCAACTCCCTGCCCCTTGAATGAAAAATAACTCTGGGGCATGGTTGTTATACTAGCCCCCAAAGTTTTAAAGTCTAATCATCCTCAGTGGTAGCTGGCTTCATTGTCCATTTTCCTTTTCCTGTCATTCTTGATCACTCCTCTTTCAGCATTGTTTTTGCTTACCAAAAACACTACTTGCCATTTGAATCTTTGTCTTAAGGTCTGCTTTGGGGGCATCTCAACTAAGACATCCTTTCTGCTATGTTCCCACTGCACTTAGTAAATAATTCCATTACAACAGTCATTTAAACTTGTAATGATCTGTGTTCTGATGCCACTAAATGTCTTGTGGTCAGGAATTGGGTCAAATTTGTCTTTGTATTCTCACACCTAAAAAAAAGAAAAATGCTTAACAAATATAAGTCACTCTTCATATGCTTATGGAATAAATGAGTAAATTTTTTAAAGAATGAATAAAAAGAAGAGATGGAGGATAGAGTAGAAAAATAAGGTTGGATTATGATAAATAATCAAATATAAAAGTGATTGATGAGAAATCAGTATTTCTATTTATTAAAAAAAGTATAATTCATAAAAGTAAAATCCTATCCATGTTTCACATAATCCATAGGCACATTAAGTATGTGGCAATATTTTTTTCATGATGATTAAATGCTTCTCATTCATTTCTATAACTATTAAGACAACCTAATGTGGTGTTTGAGAGTCCTGTCAGAGTCCAACTGCATGGGATTTAATCCTAGCTTCCTCTGCACCAGCTATGTGATTTAGAGTCATGTGCCTTTGACTTTAATGTACGTGTGAATACCTAAGAATCTTATTGAATGCACATTCTGATTCCATAGGTGGTGAGGTGGGGTTTGAAGTTCTGCATTTCTAACAAGCTTCCAGAGGAAGCAGATGCAGCTGCTTGAGTAGCAAAGGTCTAGGACAAGGGACTTCTCTGTGCCTCTATTTTCCTCAACTTTTAAAAAAAGGGATAATAATCATAACCCTACTTTAATGGGTGTTGAGAGGATAAATGAAATAATACATGAAAAGCACTTTGAACTAGAAAATGCTATCCATGTTAGCTATTATTGTTATAAAAATCATGGCTAATACTGATGCTTTTATGTATATTAAATCCAGGATAAAAATAACTGCTAATATATTTCATGGTTGTTGGAGAGTTTGCATATTGTTAGGATAACTGTTATTGCAATGAGAAAAAATACAAAAGCATTTCACATACACATGCATATATTAATTGAATGTGAATAATAACTGATTTTCAATAACATAAGAAGAAGTGGCATTTCAATTAATAACAAAATCAAAGAAACACATCAACAACAATACAATAATAGTAGGGGACTTTAACACCCTCCTCACTGAAGTGGATAGATCATCTAAGCAAAAGATCAACAAGGAAATAAAGGCTTTAAATGACACACTAGACCAGATGGACTTCACAGATAAATTCAGAACATTCCATCCCAAAGCTACAGAATACACATTCTTCTCTAGTGCCCATGGAACATTCTCCAGAATAGATCACATCCTAGGTCACAAATCAGGTCTCAAACGGTACCAAAAGATTGGGATCATTCCCTGCCTATTTTCAGACCACAATGCTTTGAAACTAGAACTCAATCACAAGAGGAAAGTCGGAAAGAACTCAAATACATGGAGGCTAAAGAGCATCCTACTAAAGAATGAATGGGTCAACCAGGAAATTAAAGAAGAATTTAAAAAATTCATGGAAACCAATGAAAATGAAAACACAACTGTTCAAAATCTTTGGGATGCAGCAAAGGCGGTCCTAAGAGGAAAGTATATAGCAATACAATCCTTTCTCAAGAAACAAGAAAGGTCTCAAATATACAACCTAACCCTACACCTAAAGGAGCTGGAGAAAGAGCAGCAAATAGAGCCGAAACTCAGCAGGAGAAGAGAAATAATAAAGATCAGAGCAGAAATCAATGAAATAGAAACCAAAAGAACAGTAGAACAGATCAACGAAACTAGGAGCTGGTTCTTTGAAAGAATTAATAAGATAGCGAAACCCCTGGCCAGACTTACCAAAAAGAAAAGAGAAATGACCCAAATCAACAAAATCATGAACAAAAGAGGAGAGATCACAACCAACACCAAAGAAATACAATTGAAAGAACATATTATGAGCAACTATATGCCAGCAAATTAGATAATCTGGAAGAAATGGAGGCATTCCTAGAGATATATAAACTACCAAAACTGAACCAGGAAGAAATAGAAAACCTGAAAAGACCCATAACCACTAAGGAAATTGAAGCAGTAATCAAAAATCTCCCAACAAACAAGAGCCCAAGGCCAGATGGCTTCCCAGGGGAATTCTACCAAACATTTAAAGAAGAATTAATACCTATTCTTCTGAAACTGTTCCAAAAAATAGAAATGGAAGGAAAGCTTCCAAACTTGTTTTATGAGGCCACCATTACCTTGATCCCAAAACCAGACAAAGACCCCATCAAAAAGGAGAATTACAGGCCAATATCCCTGATGAACATGGATGCAAAAATTCTCACCAAAATACTAGCCAATAGGATACAACAGTACATTAAAAGGATTATTCACCACGACCAAGTGGGATTTATTCCTGGCTGCAAGGTTGGTTCAACAACTGCAAATCAATCAATGAGATACAATACATTAATAAAAGAAAGAACAAGAACCATATGATCCTCTCAATAGATACAGAAAAAGCATTTGACAAAGTACAGCATCCTTTCTTGATCAAAACTCTTCAGAGTGTAGGGATAGAGGGTACATACCTCAATATCATAAAAGCCATCTATGAAAAACCCACAGTGAATATCATTCTCAATGGAGAAAAACAGAGCTTTTCCCCTAAGGTCAGGAACACTGCAGGGATGTCCACTATCACCACTGCTATTCAACATAGTACTAGAAGTCTTAGCCTCAGCAATCAGACAACAAAAAGAAATAAAAGGCATCAAAATCGGTAAAGAAGTCAAACTCTCATTCTTTGCAGATGATAGGATACTTGATGTGGAAAACCCAAAAGACTCCATCCCAAAACTGCTGGAACTCATAGAGGAATTCAGTAATGTGGCAGGATATAAAATCAATGCACAGAAATCAGTTGCATTTCTAAACACCAACAACTAGACAGAATAAAGAGAAATTAAGGAGTCGATGCCATTTACAATTGCACCCAAAACCATAAGATACCTAGGAATAAATCTAACCAAAGAGGCAAAGGATCTGTACTCAGAAAACTATAGAATACTCATGAAAGAAATTGAGGAAGACACAAAGAAATGGAAAAACGTCCCATGCTCATGGATTGGAAGAACAAATATTGTGAAAAGGTCTGTGCTACCTAGAGCAATCTACACATTCAACGCAATCCCTATCAAAATACCATCAAGTTTTTTCAAAGAAATGGAACAAATAATCCTAAAATTTGTATGGAACCAGAAAAGACCCCAAATAGCCAGAGGAATGTTGAAAAAGAAAAGCAAAGCTGGCGGCATCACAATTCCGGACTTCCAGCTCTATTACAAAGCTGTAATTACTGGCACAAAAACAGACACATAGATCAATGGAACAGAATAGAGAGCCCAGAAATGGACCCTCAACTCTATGGTCAACTAATCTTCGACAAAACAGGAAAGAATGTCCAATGGAAAAAAGACAGTCTCTTCAACAAATGGTGTTGGGAAAATTGGACAGCCACATGCAGAAGAATGAAACTGGACCATTTCCTTACACCACACACAAAAATAGACTCCAAATGGTTGAAAGACCTAAATGTGAGACAGGAGTCCATCAAAATCCTAAAGGAGAACACAAGCAGCAACTTCTTCCTAGAAACATTGTCAAAGGCAAGGGAAACAAGGGCAAAAAATGAACTATTGGGACTTCATCAAGATAAAAAGCTTTTGCACAGCAAAGGAAACAGTCAACAAAACCAAAAGACAACCGACAGAGTGGGAGAAGATATTTGCAAATGACATATCAGATAAAGGGCTAGTATCCAAAATCTATAAAGAACTTATCAAACTCAACACCCAAAGAACAAAGAATCCAATAAAGAAATGGGCAGAAGACATGAACAGACATTTTTCCAAAGACATCCAAATAGCTAACAGACACATGAAAAAGTGCTCCACATCACTGGGCATCAGGGAAATCCAAATCAAAACCTCAATGAGATACCACCTCACACCAGTCAGAATGGCTAAAATCAACAAGTCAGGAAACGACAGATGTTGGCGGGGATGCAGAGAAAGGGGAACCCTCCTACACTGTTGGTGGGAATGCAAGCTGGTGCAGCCACTCTGGAAAACAGTATGGAGGTTCCTCAAAAAGTTGAAAATAGAGCTACCCTACAACCCAGCAATTGCACGACTGGGTATTTACCCCAAAGATACAAATGTAGTGATCTGAAGAGATATGTGCACCTCGAGGTTTATAGCAGCAATGTCCACAATAGCCAAACTATGGAAAGAGCCAAGATGTCCACCAACAGATGAATGGATAAAGAAGATGTGGTATATATACACAATGGAATATTATGCAGCCATCAAAAAAAACCACAAAAAAATGAAATCTTGCCATTTGCAATGATGTGGATGGAACTAGAGGGTATTATGTTAAGCGAAATAAGTCAATCAGAGAAAGACAAGTATCATATGATCTCACTGATATGAGGAATTCTTAATCTCAGGAAACAAACAGGGTTGCTGGCTTGATGGGGGGTGGGAAGGTTGGGGTGGCTGCATGATGGGCATTGGGGAGGGTATGTGCTATGGTGAGTGCTGTGATTTGTGTAAGACTGATGAATCACAGACCTGTACTTCTGAAACAAATAATACATTATATGTTTAAAGAAGAAGAAGAAGAAGAAGAAGAAGAAGAAGAAGAAGAAGAAGAAGAAGAAGATAGTAGGAAGGGAAAAATGAAGGGGGGGAGATCGGAGGGGGAGACGAACCATGAGAGACTATGGACTCTGAGAAACAAATTGAGGGTTTTAGAGGGGAGTGGGGTGGGGAGATGGGTTGGCCCAGTGATAGGTATTAAGCAGGACACATATTGAATGGAGCACTGAGTGTTATAACGCAATGAATCATGGAACACTACATCAAAAACTAATGATGTCATATATGGTGACTAACATAACATAATAAAATTAAATTAAAAAAAAAAAAAGAAAAAAAAAAAAAGAAGAAGAAGTGGCAGTTCTCTTTTAGCTGCCAGGTGGGAAAACACAGCAATAACTGGGTCCTAGTTAAGACCATAGGTTGGGGTACCATGCAGGCTTAGAATCAAGTCCTATCTCTCCTTAAGCAAGTCATTAAACATTTATAAACCTCATCCTTCTCACTGTTAAATGGGAATGCTTTCAGCACTTGGAGGAAGAAAAGAGAAATATCTATAAGGCGTTTAGCCCAGCACCTGACACGGAGTAGGCATTAATAAATGTCAATTTTATGCATTATTATCAACAAGTCGAAGAGTCTAAGTATACATTATATATGCATTAGGCACAAGACTAAGAACTAGAAGTTAGTTGACAAAAGTTAAGGTGGTAAATACCCTAAAACCAAAACTGAACTGAATTTTCCATCTGGCTACCTGATGGCAAGAGATTGATAGAAGACAGAAGCAAAAATAATTTGGAAAATGTCTAACTCAGCAGAACCAACCTAATATCAGCAAGCAAGGTAGAGGAGAGTGCCCAGGAATTCCAAGCATGAATGAAGCATAGCTTCAGTAACATCAGACTCTTGACATAATTTTGATCAGAGCAGAACATGTGATACCAAAGGTCATATTTCAGAAGTTAGAGAAATACTGAGGAGTTGATGCTGTTGATTTATTCTAACCAGCAAGAACCATCTAATTGGTGAGGTGGGAATAATAAAAAATTTTAGGGGAGGAAAAAAAAAAAGGTCACCTTAGCAGTCTTAATAGCAAAATTGGCCAACATGGGCACAGTAAGATATGAACTCCAAGTGACATGAAAGCATATTTCAAAATTCCAGAGCAATGATAAATATAATTTCATATAAAGGACACTAAAGTGACAGATGAAGCTGAGCGAGACAAAGGGATTCATGTTAATTCACAAACAAACACTTAGCAAGACAGTCGTGGAGAAGTCTGGATGCCGTACCACACTGCAGAAAGAGCCCCAAGATTTGAAATCAGGCAGACCAGGATCTTCCCGCCACTTGAAAGATAGCATGAGCTGAGTAAATGCCTTGACCTCTCTGCCTTGATTGAGGCACCTTTAAAAATGGGCATAATAATAATAAAGCCCAATTCCCAGTACTGCAGGAATGTAAAAACACATGGTCCCTGCTCCTCATGTTGGGCAAACAAATAGGAATAAGCCTACCTACACTATAGGACAAGATAGGAAAATGAAATACTGAGGATACAGAACTCTTTCTACAGAAATGTTGTGAAGGAAGAGATCAATTCTGATTAGGGAAATCAGAGCCTTACGAAAGAGTTATTGGGGTGCCTGGGTGGCTCAGTCCATTAAATGTCAGACTCTTGATTTTGGCTCAGGTCATGATCTCAAGGTCATGAGATCAAGACCCTCATCGTCAGACTCCATGCTGAATGTGGAGCCTGCTTAAAATTCTCTCTCTCCTCTCTCCCTCTCCCCCTCCCTCTCTCAAGAAAAAGAAAGGAAAAGGAAGAAAGAAAGAAGAAAGAAAGAAAGAAAGAAAGAAAGAAAGAAAGAAAGAAAGAAAGAAAGAAAGAAAAGAAAGAAAAGAAAGAAAAGAAAGAAAGAAAAAGAAGAAAGAAAGAAAGAAAGAAAAAGAGATGGCACTTGAGTTTGGCCTTGAGTTAGAGGTAGGGAGTGAGGGGGAGAGAGAAAGAGAAGGAGTGAGCTGAGGGTGGGGGAGAATATTCCAGGCAGTTTTAGCAAAGACAGAAGATGAATATCTGAATGTGTTTAGGGACTAATAAGAAATAAAATGTGTTTAGATGTTCAGGAAAGAAGTCAGTGTCCAGTAACAGAAAACAAGATTGGAAGGCAGGTCAGGGTCAGATCATAAAAGACTTCCAACACCACAACAAGTTGGCTTGATAATTCTTTGTATTATCAAGATCTTACATTTTTATAGGCCTTCATTTCCACATCCATCATCTGTTTTAATTAAGGTCCCCCAAACCTTTGGGGTGCCTGGGTGGCTCAGTTGGTTGAGCATCCAACTCTTGATCTCAGCTCAGGTCTTGATCTCAGGGTTGTGAGTTCAAGCCCTGCATTGGGCATGGCACCTACTTAAAAAAAATAAATAAAAATTTTAAAAATTAAAATTAAAAAAATAAAAATGAAGTCCCCCAAACCTTTAGAGTAGGCAGATGGCCTAATTTTTCCCCACTTTAATACAGACAAAGAAACTGAGTCTGAGTGACTTCCTAAGTTACCAACCAACAAATACCAGAGTCAGACTAGAAAGTAGACCTGTTGACTGGCCAACACTCTTTCCACACTGCCATGGTCTCTCCGTAGGCACTTGGGAGACACAGGACTTTGAATGCCAGGCTGCAATGTTTGCAAGATTGGCTTTTCAGGCAGAAGCTTTAAATAAACACAACAGGAATTAGCACTCTGGCAGCAATACATAAGGATGCACTGGAGAGAAGAGATGCTAAGGCTAGATCTAGAATATGAAGGAAAAAAATCAACAAGATGAAATCCAATCAAACATGGTAGTAAAGCTGTATATTGAAGTTTCAGAATAGATACTTCGTAAGTTCAGGTTGTGTAAGAACTGAATTAATAGTTCATAAGAGATAAATCTATGACTATTAGTTAATTTCGATACTAATGTAAGCTTAGTGTTAAGGAGCTGCTAAAAATAAATGTCCTATTTAGCTGCGTTATCAGAAAATTAATGTCCAGAATAAGAAATATATGAGACTGTGTGTTGCTTACACCACCCAGAAGTGTATCCCCTTGAGTTGTAAAAGGGATATTCTTGATAAGCTGAACAGATACAAAACAACCAGGATGATGAAAGACCTGAAAAACACTTGTTTTTTGAGAAAAATGGAAATTTAACAAGAGAAAGGAGAGTGGGGAGGGAATAGATTTCCAAGAGCAAACTACAGGGCAGAATGAGAACCAATTGTGGGATTGCACACAGTTCGGCCAAACATAGGACATTTTCCCCAAAATTAAGGCTCATCTGTAAAATACCAAGCTTGATGCTCCAAATGTACAAGCAACAGCTGAGGGGTTATGTGAAGCAGGTTGAAGCTAATTGCTTTCGTGGGAAACAGGTTTGCCTGGAGGGTTTTGAGGTCTCTAAAAAATGTTTGATTTTATAAGTTTATGGACACACACACAATTCTTATTATAAACTTTCAGCAAATTCAGGATGAAGGGAGGATATAAATTATGGCATTTAAGAAAAGAGAAACTTTAGTATGTCTCATTCAGTTTCATATACTGTCTTATATTTTTTCCTTCTAATTCATCAATGGAGAGTCATAGGACACATTTCTATACTACAAGGACAGTGAATGATGGTTGTATGTATTGATAGTAATTGATAAGTCACCATCTTCATTATTTGTAAATTAATAAAGTAACTTACACTGATGGGGATTTTCAGTTACTTTTTATTCCTTCTATGGGTCTTAGAAATATAGTTGTTGCTTTCTAAATAATTTATCAGTGTTAAATTATTAAGTGTGCGGCAAATGCAGTATCACATGCATCAATTAAAGCTTCTTGTTTCCCATAGTTTATATGTGCTCTAAGAAAGAAACAGCCATGCAATTGCACTATTTTTTTAGTTTTTTGAAAGTAGGACATTTTCTTTAACCTCTGTTTATTTGCTGTCTTCTCAAAAATTTATAAAATAGAAAAATTCATTTGCCTAATTTAATGTTTATGTGATTTATCACATCTTGAACTGTGAAGGATGTGACTATATAACAAATACCTATGTATTAGTTATCAATTTATGTACATGATAAAATCAATCCTATTATTTGCCACACTGTTAATTAAAGCCTTTTACTAGTCAGTACTTCTGCATTTAGAAAATGAAGTGGTATCACTCTGTAGCATCTAGATTAGGCACTTAGGTATCCACTGAACTATGTTCAAATTAGACTTAAAGTGTATCTAATTATGTTCTTATTCTCTATGAATTGCTAATCCAAGTAGTATAGAAATCATATTTTTAACCACATATCTCCTTTCTCAATCAAAAATCCAAAACCTATTTATTAAGTATAGAACCCATACAAATTGCTTGTCTATACATAAGAGAAATACAAAGAAGTAAAATTTTAGAAAGCTTTCAGTGAGATTATGAGCTGTTTAATGAAATATTTGTGAAGATAAAATTAAAAGTTCCGTAAGATATTTTACAATGACAGCTGAGTAATGACAAATAATATCAAAATTATTTTGACATCATCATCTCATATTTTTTCAGATCTTTTTATAAGAATGATTCCTTCTTTTGGTCAAACAATCTCAAGAAGATACCATTTGTTAACTGTAGTTTTGTATGTTTGACCAGTTAATACCAGTGCAACACTTATAGGAAGGGCCTCTCAATTTATTACCAGTACCAATTTCCATAAGATTTCATTAGTTATACTCTTAAATACCATATACATACAATAGAATATAAATCCTGCTGAAACATATAATGGAATATTTCAGTTAGCTTTGAACAACTGTGGCCAGTTATTTATTTTTTTAAATGGGCACATTCTGTTCTAGTCTTATTTATTTATATTTAGGGGAATTTTTCTTTTACTTTAGCTCCTCAAAGATTAATTTTATTTATTTTGTTTCATTTGCCAATGACCCATATTTAGATGGAGGGTCAGATTCAGCTATTCTAAAACAGGGCTGACATCTTTTAACACAATATCCAACTGAAACATAGCAATTAATATTTATATATCAAATCTTATAACTACATCTGAAAGATTTTCAAAAAATTTTTCCTCCTGCATTAAAGAGCAGAGTATGGATTTCTTTTAGTGTGATAAATACTGTTGCTAGAGAAAGAAATTGGTCGACTATTGAGCATTACTAGAATGACCAATGTAATTTTAACACTGATGAGAGTTGCTCTCATCCCTCAACTTTCTAAATATTTTCACTGATTGTTAGAGTCACATGTTTGAACTTCTTATTATCACCCACCTTTAGAGGTTATAAGTCTTGGCTCATGTTTTTTACAAGCATGCTATTTAATCCTAATAGCCTATAAGAAGCAAGGATGCAAACCATGTTATTAGTTTTTAAAAGACTTAAGTTCACTTCTTGTAAAAGGTGATGTTTCTTACCAATAAACATGCACAAATCATTTTTAGGATCTGTTCTCTCTACTCAGTAGCTTGAAATAAAAGTGGAGTATACATCCAAAATTAGAGAGGGGTAAGGATAAAAAACTTTTCAACCAGTAGAGTGGATTAGCTGTCTCCTGAAGACAAGTGCAAAAAGAATCCACTCTACAATGTGGTTACTTATTCATTTTTGTACTTCCCTGCTGGCTTAGCCAACTACCTCTTATAGAGTAGGTCCTCTGTGTGCGTGCATGTGTGTGTGTACAATTGAGTTGGCTTCTATTGGAAATGTAAAGCAAAGTCTTTTAATAGTGACATGACATGAGAAAACTATTTTATTTATTTGAGAGAGAGAACATGAGCAGAGAGGAAAGGCAAAGGGAGAGGGGGAAGCAGACTTCCCGCTGAGCAGGGATCCTGATGCGGTTCGATCCCAGGACCCTGGGATCATGACCTGAGCCGAAGGCAGATGCATAACTGACTGAGGCACCCAGGTGCCCTGACACGAGAAAAAAAATTTCTTAAAAACATTTACTTAGCTAAGCTAGATGCTCCAGATAAAGGAAAGGCTGATCATATGGAGACCACTTATGAATTACGAAAGTTAGACCTACTTTAAATTTGTTTTTGTAGAAGTTAAGCGGCTCTTACAGGTTTATTTTTAAAGGCAAGATGGTAGTTAAAGTTGGCACTCACAAATATGTTCACATATTAATTAACCTGCCACATGACCATGTGAACACAAGTTGTACTAAACAAAGCTTATAATTACGATGTTTGTAATTATTATCTGAAATAGCATCTAAGTTGCTGCCAAACATTCCTACCAAATTTAGAAAGTGTGAGGGAATATACCTACTAACTCCCAATGATAAGATTCTCCTGGAAGAAGAGAAGAAAAACTACTTTCAAGCTTTCTGTGGAAGTATCTTTTAAATTTTAAATGATTACAATTGATTCATTGTTGAATGCTAAAACTGTTTTAAAAGGGTTCTGCTGGGAATTTAGGCTGAATCTAACATGCAAGGTACATGGAAAACATTGCAAACACAACAATTTGGTGCCAGATATCTGGTTCATAAGGAGAAAGTAGAGAAAAAGGAAGAAATATTTGAGACTATAGTAGGCTTTTATTGTTGTTCATCACCAATTGTACGAATAAGCTTCATCTATAGGCTTGGCTTTAGACTAAAAGCTACCTGAGAGGTTTTATGTTTTATAGTTTTGTTCTATTCCTAGAAAGGATGCCGTGGTCCTTCAACAGATACCCTAATCATCACATCATAAGCACAACTGAGCTTCAAATGGAAAACAGATTGTAACTTGCTCACCAACCAAGTAGGAGATTAAACAAGCTACCCAGTGTCTCCAGGAGGACAAGGAGCCAAAAGGCACATTTCTCACCTCTGAATCACAGCAAGGGCCTGCTTTGAAACAAGATTTTCCTCTTTGTGACCATTTTAAATATTCAATTAGTAGGTGATTGGGAGGAGCTGGGAGTGCTGGGAGCTGCATAATGACTCACCCCATAGTGACTTGGGTCCATTGAAATGTGCAGAATGATTGAAAGTTGAGCAAAAATTTCTCAGAAATAAAGTTTGATTTTTGGACATAGATAGAGCCAGCTGTATGCATAGAAGAAGGGAACAGTCACCTACTTACTCCACTTCGGAGACACCAAAAAATTCCACGAACTTCTCTCTACAATACAAATCATACCTGCAAAGGGAGCCTTCATAATTCCATCAGCTTACTATTAATAAGCAGAAGTTTCACTTAAATAGAGAAACTCAGAAGTCTTTAGACTCCAAAAACATTTATTAATCCATTATTTGATTTGTCAAATATTTTTAATGCCTACCATTCTAGGTTCAGGGAGTTAAGAAGAGAATAAAGTCCCTACTCTCATGGAATTTATATACTAGTGAGGCGAGAGACAACAATCAAATATATCAAATGTCAGTGGTTGATGGGTATAAATGAAGAAAAATAAACAGAGTAAGGGCAATCATGATGGTGATGAGGGGGAGTACAAATTTTATATTGCCTGGTTAAGGAAGGCCTCTCAGAAAAGGGGACGTTGGAGATCTGAAGGAGGTGAGGGAGTGAGCCATGCAAATATACCTGGAGAAAGAGCTATCCAGACAAGGGAAAAACAAAGGTCAAGCCCCCAAGGCAGGACAATGCTTGGCATGTTCTATATACAGCAAGTTGCTTGGTGTGGTGGCATTGGGCATGGGGAGTAGAGGGGGAAAGATGGATCACAAAGGTGTCAGGGGGTCTAGAGGGAGATCAGAAAGATTATAGAGACCTCTAAGGACAGTAAGTATTTTAGCATTTACTGTCAGTGGAAAGCCATTCAATGGTTTGAGCAGAGGAACGAAATGCCATTTTAAAAGAATCACTATTGCAGCCGTGTGGCAAATAGATGGAGTGGGCGGAAGCAGGGTGACTGAAGAGACAGCCATTACAATAGTCAAAGCGAGACACGATCCTGGCTTTGGAGTGAAGAGAGAGCAGTTGAGGTGGTAAGCAGTTGTATTCAGGATATATTTTCCAAATAGACACATAGATTTTTTTAGGGAGTATGAAAGAATCAGGGATGAATGCAGTGTTTTTGGTCTGAGCAACTGAAATGAGTTGCCAGACCCATGGGAAAACTTGAGAGCAGATAGTGTTGGGATAGTGAGAGAAGAGTGGGGTTAAGAGCAGTTTTGAACAAGTTACATTTGAGATGCCTATTGGACACCAGAATGGAGAAATCAAGGAGCCAATTGCATGTATGTTCCAGAGGGAGGTCGAAGACGAACATATAAATTTGGGAATCATCAGTTATCTGGTGATATTTAAAGCTATGGGATTGGATAAGGTTACATGGGAAATGAATATAGAGAAACAAGGTGAGGTTCTCATACTGAGACAAGATCTAGAGTTTGGGAACAGAAGGAGGAACCAGCAAAGGAAAACTAAGAAACAGTGGGCTAGTGAAGCGGAAGGATAAACAAGAATGCATGGTATCCTGAAAGCCAAGTGAAGAAAGTATTTCAAAAAAGGAAGGAGCAGCTGTCCATCCTGCTGATTGGTCAGGAAAATGAGAACCAAGAATGTAACGTTTGATTTGACAATCTGTAAATCATTAATGACCTTGACAAAGGAAGTTTCTGCAGAGAAGTGGAGAAAGTATGATTAGAATGGGTGAAGGAGAATTGGAGGGGAAGAATCAGAGACAGAGATTGTGAACAACTCCTTTAAGAGTTTAATTGTAAAAAGCAGAAGAGAAATGAGATGGTTTAATTGGAGGGTGATGTGGGGATTCAACAAAGGGTTTACTAAACTGAAAATTGTTTCAGCAGTTTTTTTTCTTGGTAGGGATCCAATAGAGAGCCCCCTCCTACAATTGTAGGAGACATGTTCTTTAGAATATGGGAGGGGTGAGACCCAGTGGACAATTAAAGATGGTGATTGCTTTAGATAAGAGGCCTGGGTGTAGTTCTTAATTGTATTAATTGATCAAATTAGCAAGCTCTTTGACTACTGATGATAAAGTTTTATTGACTATTTACAGTGTGCCAGCACTGTTTTAATCACGTGACACGCACTGTGTCTCATCCTAAAAACAGCTCTATGAAATTGAGCCCACCATTTATTCATTTATTTAATTATTGAACAAATATTTAATAAGAGCCTGTTTCCAAGCATTATACTAGCTGTTGGAGAATAAAAAGTGAACAATGAAATTATCAGGTTAACATTTGTGAAATATTCGTGATATACCAGGCTTTTGCTAATAACTCCATATATAATCTCATTTATTTCTCTCACCGACACCCGGAGGTTGGTATTATTGTCCACATTGTAAAGATTAGAAAACTGAAGTTTAGACTTAAATAACCTCTAAGAGAACACATCTACCATGGGTACTGAGACCGTGTGATTGAGCGGAGCCACCTGCACGTTCCCTGCCCCCATACTATACTGGATGATCCTTTACATCTGCATTACTGAGCTAGACAAAAATTATGTGAAGCATGAAAAAATAATAAGAAATGAATTGCAATGTGCTCACTACAAGAAAATGACTGGGTACTAGATCAGAGAATAATGGAGTAATGGGGTTGGGGAAATCTGTAAAAAGGAGTTGTCAGGAAAAGCTGCTCACCAAGGAAGTAACATTTCAGCTGAGACCTCGGGGATAAGAAATACCGGATGAGGGTGCAGAGAAACTTCTAGGTTGAGGGAAGAATAACAAGTGCAAAGGCCCTGAGGCAGGAAAGAGTTTTTGCATGCTCAGGGAACCAAAATAAAATCAATGTGGCTGGAGCATAATGGAAGAATGTAAGAGTAACTTGAGATGAACTGGGGGACTAGGGCGGGCTCTGAATCAAATGGTTATGCAGGGTCTTGAAGGCCCAAAAGAGGAGTTTAAATTGCATTCTAAGTTTGAGAGGTCACTGAAACTTTTTAAGCAGGAGAGGACATACCAGATCTATATTTAAACACAACTCTTGTGCAGTGTAGCAGATGAATGAGAAATACTGGTGAGGAGGGGCGATGTGCAGTCGTGGAAGCAGGGAGACCAGTTGGCAGACTGGGTAGTAGTAACCCAGAAGAGAGAGAATGGTGAAGAATGGACATGGAGAAAAGTAGCAGGATCTGAGAAATAGCTTGGAGATGGAATTTATAGGATTTAGTGATAAAATGGATGGAATGAGAAGAGGGATGACTCCTGGGTCTTTGACTTGAGCAGCTGGGTAGATGGTGAGACTTACTGAGTTTCCACTTACTGAGGTGGGGAAACTTAATTAAGGGCTAGGGCAGGGGACAGGTTTGGGAAGAATCAAGAATTATCTTTTGGATAAATTCTGCTAGAAATACTAGACTACTGAATGTTGGGGTCCAGTGGAGAACTCTGGGCTATAGACATAAACTGGGGAGTCAACGGTGTGAAGATGGTATTTAAAGTTACAGGTATGGATGAAATTACCTAAGAGGAGTATTGTGGAGTAGGAGAGGCAGAGAAGAGAAGGGAAGAGAAAAAGATTAATAAATTTAACAAGGGATATGAAAGCCTATTAGTATGCTGATAGAAATTCTGTAGAGAGGAGTATTGTAGATAATACTCAAAGGAGAAAAGTGTGAGAATTCCTAGAGAAAATTAGGGAAAATGGGGGCCATACTCCAAATGGAGACAATAGCCATTCATTTAAGAGGGACACCACCTCTTCATTATAAGGAGAAGTAGAAAACAGGTGCAAGCGTGGGCTGGTTTGTTAATTTGATGATAGGGAAGAAGATAAAGAAATTTGCTGATTAAAAACAAAGCCAAAGGGGCGCCTGGGTGGCTCAGTCGGTGAAGCATCTGCCTTCGGCTCAGGTCATGATCCCAGGGTCCTGGAGAAGCCTGCTTCTCCCTCTCCCACTCCCCCTGCTTGTGTTCCCTCTCTCACTGTGTCTCTCTCTGTCAAATAAATAAAAAAAAAAATCTTTAAAAAAAAAATAAAATAAAAACTCCTTTCAGCTGCTGAGCAAGGTTGCTGCCAAACCTGGAGAATCACTTTTTCCCAGAGCAAAAGTGGCCATAACTCTGCCCCCGCCTTGCTAGGGACATCCTGCCTATAGCTCCTTCCTAACAGGATCATGGCTCAGATGTTTTAACAAAGGACAGAAAGAAGAAAAATGACTTTCCTCATTCTGAGCAAAACGTCAAGCAGGCAGATTCCTCCCCTCCCGGGAGTGGGAGTAGAATCTGTTCCATTTGGTTCTCTTTTTCTTAGCCATGTCATGGGAATCATTCAAAATCTAAGTATTTGACGATTCTGGGCGTTAAACGTCATACCAGTGACTGTTGCTCATATCAAACTGAGAAACTGTGTCAGACAACAACTTTTCCAAAAGACCAGTCACAGAGCGTGTCTTCCCTGCCTCGCCCTTTCTGTATTCGTTCTCCCCTCCTTTCTGTACTGTTGTTCTTGTCTGGTCCGCACTGTTCTTGCCAAGCCATCAAAGCTTTGGTCTTCCACCTGTTTTCATCCCTTCTCTTTGCCACCCACCTTCTCTACCCTTTCTAATCAAGAAGTATCCTCCTTATCACAAGCCTCAGTAGGAGTCCTGAGTCCCGAGAGATGGCATCTCACGATGCCACACTGTTTTCCAGAGTGGTTTCTATCGCATTCACAGAAAAGCTTTAAATTAAAAAATTCTAACTGCTCAACCAAATTCTGCTTGCAAATCCACATAAATATGGTTTCCCTCCCTCCAAACAATGTCACAAACGGCATTTTTGTCTTCCAGTTTACACCCAGCCCTCCCTCGCAGGGCTCATCCTGGTCTACTATCTCTCATTTCTCTCATTTCTCTCATTTTGCTCAGTCCGGTCCACCCACTCCCCATCATTCTCTGCAGCAATCCTGTCAAAAAATCAATTTGCTACTTCCTCTGCTTTTAAAGTGGCTGATCCAGCCATTCTTCCCTTTTATGGAAGAGAAATGAGGGTGGAAATAAGCTCTCCTCTGTTGATCCCTAACATAGGCATGACTGAATTTCTAATACAAGTACTGTGTCATTTTAGATAATTTACGGAGACCGCTGCACTTTAATCAAATCTCATTAAAATGGAAATGTTCATTATAATTCAAGAGCACTCGCTGAATTGTACTCGTTTGTTCACTGAAAGCATTCACTTTTAGGGTAACGTGACTATAATAAATGATATTGAAGGAAAAGCCTTGCATGTGCCCAGAACTAGACCCAGGACAAAGAGATCTGGAAATAAAAAAAAAAAAAAAAAGGTTTAGACCTGGAGGGAACTCTGAGTCTCAGATATTAAATCAGCTTAATTAGGGCTGGGGCTGCTACATATTCAGGCCACCTGGAGGAAGGGAGAGTAAAGATATGGTGAATTTTTATAAATTATACCCCAAAACTTGAAATGAGGGATTGCCCTCTGAAAATATTTACCCCTGAAGTTAATTAATGCTTAGAAGTGGAAGTTTTTCCCAAAGGTAGCAGCCACACTCCTAAATAATAACGTGTAAGCAGGAGGCTGAAGATTCTCCTCTAATTACACAAACAAGGTGTAGACCTGTTTGGGACTCTCTCAGTAACGACAACTGTGGCATTGATAACTGAGCTTGTCAGTCTAAAGAAAAGAACAAGAAAGGAGAAGATTGAGATATTGAATCCTTGTGCACCCTGCCACACTCTGCAGAGGTTCCTCCAAAGAAATTCAAGGCTTTGGCTTCCAGCTGCAAACTCTCTGGACAGAGCATCGATTCAAACTGGTGACTTCTTTTAAATTTATGTTTTGCTATAACATCAGACTGACCGAAAAGCCATAAAAATATTACAAAGAATTCCTGTATACTTTTACCCACATGTTATGTTAGGATTCTGTTTGCTTTATCCTCTCTCTCTGTCTTTCTCTCCACCCCCTCTCTTTGTGTCTCCCTGTGAATTTTTTTTACGAATTATTTGATTATAAGTTGCAGACATAATGCCCATTTACCCCTAAAAACTTGAGTGTGTATTTCTTATCTAGCCATGGTACAATTCTCGAAATCAGGAAATTAACATTGGTTCAATATTATCACCTATTTTATAGACCTTATTCAGATTTTACCAATTATCCCATCCCAGCAATGTCCTGTATAACAACCACAAAAATCACGGATCAAGCATTGATTCGGTGGCCATGTCTCTTTAGCCTCCTCTTATCTGGAACTGATCCTCAGTCTTTCATGACAATGACATTTAAGTAGAATACATTACTTATTTAATAAAATGCACCTCAATTTGGGTTAGTCTGATGTTCCCTTATGATTAGATTAACTTTATGCATTTTTGGCAGGAACAGCACAGCGATATTTTTATCTTCTTAGTGATTGTATCAGGAGGCACTCATGTCAATTTGCCCTGTTACCGGCGACATTAACATTAATCACTGTGTTAAGGTATTTTCTGCTAGGTTTCTCCACTGTAAAGTTATTATTTTTCCTTTTATAATTAATAAGTAGTATTATTCCATCATCCCATCATCATTTATCCATTGGTTTAGGAAGACCTTTCCCTGTGGTTTTATCTATCACTAGTAACTCGTACAATAGATCATGATATATATATACAATGGATTATAATTTTTTGTTATTGTTATTTATTTTGATGTTCAAATTGAGACAGATTTAGCCACAAACTGATGATTCTTCAGAAATTCAGATTTCTGGGTTTTATTGGGAAATCAGTGCTCTGGGAGAAAGGGGGGCAATAATCCCATGGATCAGGGTGAGCAAAATCTAAGCATGCCTGCCTTCTCTAATTTTTAGATCCCCATCCTGGATGACTTGACTCATTTATATTACTTAACCTAGCATTTATTTTCTTGACTCTGTTATAGAAGGGGTTTTCCTAAACTGATACAAATTCTTTGTATTTCAATTTTAACCTCTGCAAAGAAACTCGCTGATTGTTTCCCACGTAGGCTAGCTGCAGCAAGAGCACAACTAACCACACAGGTTGTAGTTTCTCCATTGTCCTAACAGTTCTTTCTCACAGGAAATTATTAAATTGGCAGTCTGGTGTCTACCGAAGTCTTGCTTGGATTTTAGTTGCTGCTATCCAGTCTCCCAGGGTCTGTTTAGACCTGGATGCCATCAGGAGTGTGTCTTTGACCTTCAAAGTAGAGGACAAGTTCCAGAGCAGCCAGTGAGGACTCTGCCTGGCTTTCTGCTCCATCAGAGTCTCATCAGACCACACTAGCACCATTTCTATCCCCAAATAAGCAAAAGTAGTTTAAAGAATGAATACATCGCAAGAGTAAATATAAAGAGGGGGTTTATGGAGGGCTGACACAGGTAGAAATGATGATGTAAATGGAAGTTGATGACTTGTTACCTGAGCAAGCAACTTGTGGAAAGAAGATTAAAGAAGAAAATCATGGAGGTTGGAATAGGAGCAATGATCAGAGACTTCTGATTGAAAACTAGAGGGGGGAGAGGGGACGGGGGTGGGAGGATGGGTTAGCCTGGTGATGGGTATTAAAGAGGGCACGTTCTGCATGGAGCACTGGATGTTATACACAAACAATGAATCATGGAACACTACATCAAAAACTAATGATGTAATGTATGGTGATTAACATAACAATAAAAATTAAAAAATAAATAATAAAAACATGAGAAAATGCTCAAGATATAATGTTAAATTAAAACAGAAAAAAAAAGAAAGAAAAAGAAAACTAGAGAGGGGGAAAGAAACCTTGAGAGGTTAAGACAAATGCCAAGCCAAACCAAGCAAATCAACCTGGCTAAGTTTCTTATGATAGAACTTGTATCTAAATGGTTTATTATCCAACGTTGCTTTCTTTAACAGTTCAGTTTAGCATAAAGTGGTCCTGAACTGAGCTTAATGGGGAGCTCCAGCTGAAAGTGTCATAATATAAAAGTTGTTTACAAGCCTGGTGTTATTTAGTAGTTAATCTTCAAATTGTCTTTGTAAGAAGTGTAAACTAATACAATTACAATTAAAGTCTACACTATGATGAATACCTGTCAAATAAACTTGATTTTCCAAAATCCTGGAAAATGTAGGAGAATTTTGAAATTTATAATCAAATAGCCTTTTACTGCTAAAGAGGTGAGAGATTATAAATTTATGGAGCTATGAACCAGGATGTTAAAATTTATCTCATATATAGTTTGAGCTTAAGATAATATTGTTAATGTGGAATTTGTAGCTTACATGAAATATTACTAAATCATAGGTTGCTGCACACATTTTAGAATTATGGTTGCCCTCCAATGTTTATAGCAGCAATGTCCACAATAGCCAAAGTGTGGAAAGAGCCAAGATGTCCATCAACAGATGAATGGATAAAGAAGATGTGGTATATATATACAATGGAATATTATGCAGCTATCAAAAGGAATGAGATCTTGCCATTTGCAACGACGTGGATGGAACTGGAGGGTATTATGCTGAGCGAAATAAGTCCATCAGAGAAAGACACATATCATATGACCTCACTGATATGAGGAATTCTTAATCTCAGGAAACAAACTGAGGGTTGCTGGAGTGGGGGTGGGGTGGGAGGGATAGGGTGACTGGGTGATGGACACTGGGGAGGGTATGTGTTCTGGTAAGCACTGTGAATTGTGCAAGACTGTTGAATCTTAGATCTGTACCTCTGAAACAAATAATGTAATATATGTTAAGAAAAAAAAAAAAGAAGATAGCAGGAGGGGAAGAATGAAGGGGGGGAATCGGAGGGGGAGACGAACCATGAGAGACGATGGACTCTGAAAAACAAACTGAGGGTTCTAGAGGG
Organism: Halichoerus grypus; assembly: GCF_964656455.1. Lineage (NCBI taxonomy): Eukaryota > Metazoa > Chordata > Mammalia > Carnivora > Phocidae > Halichoerus > Halichoerus grypus. The sequence goes on along the minus strand of NC_135718.1, from coordinate 135,455,514 downwards.
GAGGGGGGTGGGACGATGGGTTAGCTTGGTGATGGGTATTAAAGAGGGCACGTTCTGCATGGAGCACTGGGTGTTATGCACAAACAATGAATCATGGAACACTACATCTAAAACTAATGATGTAATGTATGGTGATTAACATAACAATAAAAAATTAAAAAAAAAAAAGAATTATGGTTGCCCTAAGAAGCAAATTGTCATTTATGGAGACCACAAAAAAGAGAACATAGAAAAACCCAAGATAAAGCAACAGACTAGAACAAGATTTTTTTTTTTTTTTACTAAATAACAAGCATATACATTCACGGATATCCTAAAGCAAATGGATTAAATTGACTTTACACTATAATGACTCTTCAAGGGAATTGGTTGTGAAAGAGAGCAGAGCAGAGGAGAATCTCAGAAGATGCCTGAAAATTCTCTCCCCTGAGAACTAAGAGGGTGTTTCTACCACCAGTTCTCACTCTTGTCTGCACGTGGGAGCCCCTAGGGGATGGGGCTGGGGATACCATAGCCTCGAACCTAATCCAGTGAAGCTGGGGTATGGTTGGACTTCAGGCCTTTTTAAATCTTTTTTTTTTTTTCAAGATTTTATTTATTTATTTGACAGAGAGAGACAGCGAGAGAGGGAACCCAAGCAGGGGGAGTGGGAGAGGGAGAAGCAGGCCTCCCACTGAGCAGGGATCCCGATGTGGGGCTCGATCCCAGGACCCCGGGACCATGACCTGAGCTGAAGGCAGACGCCTAAGGACTGAGCCACCCAGGTGCCCCCTTTTTAAATTTTTTGAAAGTCATTTAAACTCTTATAATAGTTTAAGGGTAGGTGGGGAAGTTGGGGAAGCTAAGGGGAATTTAAGGGTGTGAGAAAACTTCAGCTTAAACAACTAATCACTAGGTTTGGTTAATTTATAGAATGAAGTTGCTTCATTTAAAATTATTAAAGGAACTCAACTATATTAAACAGCAAAAAAGTTTAAGTACTGAGAAATTTCTGGTTTTAGCTTTAGTTTTTTTCCTGAGCACTTTTCCACTTTCCTGATCCAAGCCTTAGAAAAGTATACCATTAATTTTTTTTCGAATATAGTAATTTTTTTCTGAATAGCTTGCCAATAAAGAGAGTGAACCAGAAGGTAGTCATTTATCAACCGCCCACATGACCTTTAAACATTTATAAGGCACACAAACATGTTCAATATTGCCTTGTATATTGAGTGATAAAATAACCAAGGTAATCCATAAACAATGAACTATAGGGCGCCTGGGTGGCTCAGTTGGTTAAGCGACTGCCTTCGGCTCAGGTCATGATCCTGGAGTCCCGGGATCGAGTCCCGCATCGGGCTCCCTGCTGAACAGGGAGCCTGCTTCTCCCTCTGACCCTCCCCCCTCTCATGCTCTCTCTATCTCATTCTCTCTCTCAAATAAATAAATAAAAAAAATCTTTAAAAAAAAAAAAACAATGAACTATACAATTTTATATCATATTTCCCTGGAGCCTGATACTAACTGTATTTTAAGCCTCTAAGTAATGTAGCCCAAGATTGACAAACAGTATTCATGTAATACATTTTTAATACATAAATTAATCAATAAAACAAAGTGTAAGACTCAAAATTTTAAATGAATTTTAGGACAAAATTATAGTAGCCCACTAAGTATGTTTCAAGTGGCTAGTATAATATCAAATAGATAAACCCTATAAATGATAAACAGTTTACCTATTTAAAATACATAGAACTGAGGTATGATTAGAGTAAGGGTAAAACCAAATTATCTACTTTTCTGCCAAGGGTTAATTATATAATTAAATTTTATTTTATCACTTGGGTTCAGTCATTAACAATGAAGCATTCTTCTGATATTCTAACAGACTTTGAAACAAAGTACTATCTGTTAAGTTATTATTGAAGTGGAGAAGCAGGGATCAGAAACTGATTACTAGTGATTCAATAGGCAAGTTAGATCAATGTATCAAGAAAATGAGCTGCTTGCTAGAAATAAGGAGCTGATTGATATCAGTTGTTCTGGACACAAAGCAGAGAGAGAGTTATTTGTGTAATAAGATAGGATTGATGGAGCGCTCTTCTTCAGAATTTACTTGGAGTTCTATAAATCAGCAAGGTGAAGCAATTTATCCTACCAAGCTGAAAATAATGATTGTGCCCCCCAAAATTTTTTATCTTTACTTTTACTCACTATTCACATATTTTTGAAGCTCTTGCATGCAAAGCACCACTCAGCATGCAGTGCCAAGATCCCTTTGCCTCAGAAACAGGGCTCAATGTAGAGCTGGGGATTTAGGATTAAAGACGAGAGATTAGCAGGAAATTATGTGAAAGAAATCACACCACATAGATGAGGCTAAAGTCAATCAGGAATAGAGTTTAGTTTGCTACAAAAATACACTGGGGGGTGACTAGGGGACTCAGTCAGTTAAGTGTCTGCCTTCAGCTCAGATCAGGATCCTGGGGTCCTGGGATTGAGCCCTGCATCAGGCTCCCTGCTTAGCAAGGAGCCTACTTCTCCCTCTGCCCCTCCACCCCTGCCCACCGCCCCCAACCCCGCTTGTGCTCTCTCTCTGTCTAATGAATAAACAAAAATCTTTAAAAAAAAAAAAAGTTTCTCCCTCTCTCTCTGTCCCTCTCCATCCCCGTGCTCTCCCTCCCTCTCTAAAATAAACAAATCTTACAAAAGAAAAAAGACTATAAGAGACTACCTTAAAAAAAGAAAAAGAACAACACTGGAACACTAGAGATGATCCTAGCTAAACGCTTTGAAACTTTTCCTCCAGTAATCCCTCCAAGAGTTTCCTTAATATTTCTTTTCCCTATTTGCCACATAGTCCGAGTTTGGTGTTTGAATTCTCAGAATCACTACCAGGCTACTTCATAGAGTGGCCTCAAAAGTCAAACCTCCCCATTCACAGAGCCCACAGCTCGAGCCTGCTACTTCCAAGCCTTTTTATAACTTTCCTGCAATAATCCCAGAGTAACCAGAGGACGTGGGTTTTTCCCTTCTCCAAACCACCTGTGCGCCTCACCTCTCCTTGCCCCTGTAGCCTGCAGAAGGTAGAGCAAGACAGAAAGTGGATTCACCGGTTGCTACTTACAAGAAACTGAGGTCCATGCACCAAGAAGCCATGTGGGACGGGAGACAGAACAGCTGATTTTAGAGCGCCTGAGGCTCAACCTCTGCCTCTCGTTCGCTTGGCATCCTCTTGTGTCTCTTCCCTGGCCAAGAAAACAAAAACAAAAAACAAAACCCAGAATCATCCTTCCTCCCAGGGCACTGAAGAGATAAAGATGATACAGGTAGAGTGCTTTACACCCTTCTAAACAGTGCCCAACAAATGGTAGTGATGAGTTCATTTTAACTATTTAAACCTGTGTCAAGGGGCCTAACTGTACTGTGAGGAAGAGGGAAGGGAAAAGATGAGGCCATCGGAGCCCCAAACATAGGCCTGTTCGGAGGGTTCTGATTTGGACTCATCCCCATTCAAATAGGGCCGGAGCTGTGTATGTATTCTCTCCCTAGATTCGAGTGCATAGCCGGCATTCGATTGTTGAATGCGTTAATTTGAAAACCAGTGGTCTAATGAAAACATAGCCCGAGGTGAAATTAAGGCCCCAGTCATAGATCTGATGCTAATATTTGAGCAAGGTATTTAACTCCATCTTGCCTTAGTTTATCTGCTGATGGGAATTAATGATGCTTGTCTCTGCTTCGCCAAGAGTCATAAGGAAAAATGAGAAACAAGCATACCTGCTGTAGGGTAGAAATGGAGACAAAGACATTCAAATTATATTTTATTTTCTTTCTATAAAAACATTATTCAGTAAAAGAAGTATAATAATACCCCTCACGGGGTTACTTTGACAATTAGAAATAATACATGTATAACTCTTGCACAGTGACTGACATAAAATAAGAGATTAATAAATTATAGCTATTTTTTTATTGCTATTACTGAGGGACTTTAAAGTCATTTCTGCCTCCCGCATGAGGAGTAGGACAGAACAGCTGTGCACACAACATACAAGTTCCTTGAAATTAATAGAAAATGTTCACATCTCAACTTTCAGGAGTCCACTGTGTTCTTGTTTGCTCAATGAGTACACCATGTACAATGGGAATGAGTCAGCTCTGTCCAACCTTCCTTACGATGTTATAAAATGTGGCATAATGTTAATTAGCAGCAGTCAATGCTCTTTAAGACTCACACTGGTGTGTTTCATCACAAGCGCATTACAAAATAAATAGGGTGTTTATTTTTATCACCACACCTTCAAAGTCATCAATGGTATCAGAGGCAGCCTGCCGGTAAGAAACTCCCAAAGCAAATGATACGAAGATCTCTCTACAGGCTTATCATTTGGTCAACCTAAACATGCTACCACAAGTTTAGAGGATCTTTTTGAAAATTCTCCACCTTTGTTATATAAGTAGGTACAGTGGTCTTTATTTTACAGCTTGAAAAACTGAGATGCCATGAAGTTAAGTGACTTTAACAGGGTCAATGATAAAGACAGAACTATAATCCAAGTTTCTTTCCACTACATGTTGTTATTTTCACATATCTCCAATGCCCCAGGAAAATAAAATGCCTCTAAACCACCCACCATTTTTTTAAAAATGACCACAAACAATGCATCCAGTTGGATATAATACAACTGATTCTAGGAAGTTGATCCAATCTTACTATTAGTAATATGTAAGATGAAAATAACTAACTTGTCATCTCAGTAGCGTAACCTCCATCACCACTAAAGATAAGAACTAATCTGTCAGAAAATTGACCCCATCTAAGTATGAAGGCAATGGGAAGAGCTTCAGGTCAGACGTCTGGGTTCTAGGCTAATTCTGGCTCTAATTATCTGTGTGACTTTGGATAAATTCCTTCTGTCTCTAGAGTTCCAGTTTTATCATCTATAAAATAAGGGTGTTGGGTTAAATGTAGCTGGCAGAATGTTGAAGTTATCGTATTTACTAATCAATAGTTGATTCATTGGAGGCATTCATCTCTTTAACAATGGTTTATTAGCATAAACACTGAGCAGTAGAAGGTAAGAGTGCTAAGACTAATAAGGTTTACAGTAGTGTTCTATACAATAAAATATGGAAACTATTCTCATGAGTAAGCTGCAGTAAAATATATGGTTGCACCAATGAGTGTCGCAGAGCTTTATCAAAGTTAAAATTAAAGATTGTGACACCTATTTATAGGGCTAATTGAACTGTCCCATCACTGCAATTTTCTTACTATAAGAATAACAGATTTTCCCTTTTGTGATTAGTGCATCCTATGCGTCCTGGAAACTAAGAAGGAGCAGCCTCACTGAGATCATCCCATGTCTTGAAGACACTTCAGTTGTACAGGAAAAGCCAGCCAATCTGACCACTCACTTCAGGAAGACAGAGGACAGAGGGACTGCCTTTCCTCATTTTCCACACACAGTCCTCAGAATGCATTTTTTATGACTACTTTTCCCTCTTAAAGACTTTCCATGAAATTTATTTAAACCTGGTTTTATCTGACCCCTGTTCCAAAATACTGCGGGTTTTTTTTTTCCTTTTGTAATTGCCATTTAAAGTAATCAAAAATTCCTTAAGAAAGAAATTTCAACTTTCTATAACTTTATAAATATGGAGCAAATATATCTGCTTATCTTGAATTTTGATGAATGTCCTTTTTAACACTTTACTTACCTCAGGAGAAGGAATTATCCGATTTCTCAGAAGTTCCTTGAGAAAGACCATTAAATGAAAAACAGATCCTTACTACTGCTCTAGAGAAAGAAAGATAATTTCAGATGACTAGAAAAATAACCTTTTAGCTTTTGTTAAGAATTCTAAACAATTCATTATTTTACCACCACATACCATTTTGTATTCAACCTCAAATAGAGCAGAACAAATTTTCAGAATTCTAGACTACTATTCTAAGAATTTGAGAGGCAACTATGGTGTGTTTCCCTCAAGATTGTTCAAAGTATGGGTTATTCCATAATATGGTAAGTATAATATCAAGGTTTTCTATGACCAGCCTAGTTTAAAAGACTCTGCCCCACTCTATAAATAAACTTCTGCCTACCAGAACTGGTTTAGATGTAAGGATCATGATAACCACCGACCACAGGGAAAATGTCTTCCATTAGAAATACTCTAACCTTCCCACACAGTAACATAAAGAATTTATACTGAAATAATATACTAATAAGTCTTTATAATATTTTTAACTTTTTCAGGAATATAAAAATCAGAAATGGCATTTTTAGTTCATGCAGTTGTCTCCCTTTTGATATTGGTTTGCTAATCTCAAATGGCTTACACATACAAAGTGAAGGTGTCTTCATGCTGTATAAATATACTAGGTGACTCTATACACTCCCCAAGTCTAAGCTAACATATCTATGCAGATAACTCTTGAATCCACAATTCTACTCATCTCTACTTTTTCTTTGATCTGTCTTCTGAATTCCAGACCTATATTTTCAGCTGACATATCCAAATGACATTTCAAATTCAACAGCCATACCACCTAATCGTCCAAGAGAGACACTTTAGAGTTATTTCTTCCATACCCCAAGTAGTTCGTTGGTCACCAAATTTTTTTTAAGATTGTATTCATTTATTTATTTGTCAGAGAGCGAGAGAGTGTACAAGCAGGGGGAGCAGCAGAGGGAGAGGGAGAAACAGGCTCCCTGCTGAGAAGGGATCCCGATGCGGGACTCGATCCCAGGACCCTGGGATCATGACCTGAGCCAAAGGCAGATGCTTAACCGACTGAGCCACCCAGGTGTCCCAGTCACCAAATTTTTAAAAGCATTCAAAACATTCAGGGTCACCTGGATGCCTCAGTCAGTTAAGCGTCAGACTCTTGATTTCAGCTCAGGTCATGACCTCAGGGTCATTAGTTCAAGCCCTGCATCAGGCTTCATGCTGGGCGTGGAGCCTGCTAAGATTCTCTCTCTCCCTCTCTCTCTCTATCCCTCCCCCCATGCTTGCACACTCTCTCTCTCTCTCTAAAAAAAAATTAAAAATAAAATAAAAAATAAAAATGTTCAAACCAAAGCCTCTCAAACCAAATTATTATTGCAGTCAGCATAGGAGAGCAGGCCAGTATATGGATTTTGATGTCAGACAGAGCTGCGTTTTAATCACCACTCTGCCACTGCTCAATCTCTGTAAAGCTCAGTTTTAACCAGACGATGGGGATAAGAAAACTTATCCCATACAGTTGTGTGAGGATTTATAAATGTAACACGTGCTAAGGAATTAGCACGATCCCCAGTTCAAAGTAAGATCATCATCTCTCTCTTTTCTAGACTGTAATAACAGACTACTAGTGGTCTTTCTGTTTTCTCTCTTCTTTTATTCCCTCCTCCATAATCGACACTACTTCACAATGAAGACATAATTGCAGTATTCTTTTAATTAAAAGCTTCCTGGTTACCAAATGAAAACACAACTTTGTATTGGAGGAATAAAGCTGCCATCACTACATCTAATGGTCAACCTTGGCACCACAAACGGTGATGAAATCTGACATGTATTATCTCTTGATGAGATAAAATATGAGGAACTCACATTATATGTTTTATATCAGAGCAAAAGAAATGTTTCGCTGGAATCTACTCAAGTCTGTAGGTCTAATTTACACACTATAGGAAATACAGAGTAACAAGCTAAACAACAACAAATCAGACAAACTGAGAAGGTAGAACATGAATAATTGGGCTGGTCTATTTATCAAGTTAGTGACACAAAAAAATAAGAGGGAAAGAGGGGACTATTCTAAATTAAAAGAGGTCAAGGACCTGCAGATGTAATGATGGTCCTGGACTGCATTCTGGTTTTGACAAACCAGCTATAAAGACATTTGGGGGACAACTGGAAATTTTTAATATAGCCTGAATAATAGACAATGTTAAGTAATTATTATTAACTATTAAATATTTGATATTGTTATTTGTTTACATAGAAAATGTTATTTTTTAGAGATACAGACTAAATCATTTAGGCCTGGAATCATGATATTGGCAGTTTAAAGTACTTCAGTAATTAAAAACAGTAAAGTTTTAAAAACCCACGATTTTGAGTACATTACTATTGTTTATACAACAGTATAAAAAATAGAAAATAGAAATAAAAATATAATGGAATAGAAATATAATGTCTAATAATATTAATATTATCATTTGAACATATAAGCCATATAAAAAGTTATTAGTGAGATGGCTAATTTTCTTTTTTTCATACTAAATTTTCAAAATCCAATGTGTGTTTTATACATACAGCACATCTCAGTTTGGGGGAGCCACATTTCAAGTGGCCAATAGCCATGTATAGCTATTGTCTTCAGGACTAGACTGTGTGGGACTATATAAGGCAAATTCAAATTCCTCTAGAATGGCATAAAATGCTCTTCTTAGTCTTCTCCTAGGCTGTATTTCCAGCCCCATCTCCTGTCATTTATCCTATACTTCACTTCAGCCATTCCCTAACATGCCCGGCTCATTCACCCATAGACTTTTACATAGAACACATCTCTCCAGCAGAACTGAGCCCTCTGCTTTTCCTAGTCTGAACAACTTCAACTCATTTGACAACAAAGATGTTCCTTTTATTACATCTTATCATGGTACCTGCAATTTTTATAAGTACTTGTTACTTTCTGAATCTGGCTAAATAGTGAGCTTTTTAACAGGAGAAACTGCCATAATCATTCTTTTTAATTTAAATGCCATAATCATTTTTGTACTCTCAGCACGTTTGATGGAAGAAGGGGGGAAGGAAGGAAGGAAGGAAAGAAGGAAGGAAGGAATGGATGGAGAGAAGGAGGGAGGGAGACATAACTTCACACTGCAGGCTTTCCTTTTTATCAATAATCTGAGGCTTTTTGTTTTTTCCAGCTCTTCATAATTTTATTCCTATCTTATATAACCACAAAAACATAGGACACAAATACTTTTTAAATCAGAAATACCAGAATTAGGACATCAAAATAAAGCACTGGCACTTTGAATGCTGAAATGAGGATCAGAGTAGCTCTAAAGAATAAATAATTTGTGTGTGTGTTGGGGGGGGATAATCTTTTTTTTTTCTCTTTTCATTTTGTTTTTTAGAATAAAATAATGACTAAGCTGTGTGTTGTTTGTGGACTTGTGCAAGTCAATTAATTTAGGCCTCAGTGTACTATTTTATAAAATGAGGTTGAATTTGGTGATCACTAAAATTCGTTTCACCTTTAACACTTTATGGTTTTAGAGTTTCTCTATACCTATATATGAAACATACATGACTTCATAAAAAAATTCATTATAATACTACCTTATGGGTAAAGAGAGGGGGAATTGAGTGAAAGTGATGTTGCTTCCAGGGCCAGAAGGAAAAAACTGGGTTTGGGCTACAGAATTCCTTGCAACATTGCAGGTTGTTATCATTATCTTTTCTCTCTAAGCCCACTCCCAGTTTTTGGCTAATATCTTCCACCCACTATATCATGAAACATTTCCATGGCACAATATGGCATCATTAATCTCTAAGACACACAGTTAAGGTGAGACACTGGGTTTCTAAGACAAGACAGCAGAGACTTTTCACAGTGTTCCCTAGGCCTTTATGAAACCAGATATCCAGTGAGCAGTGAATTAAGATATTTACTGTGAACGGTAGGCAATTAAAGTTACTACAGAAACAGACTCACAAACACAGGGAATAAAACTGGTGGTTGCTAGAGGGAAGGGAGAGGGAGGATGGTACAAACTCCCAGTTATAAAATAAGTCATGGGGATGAAAGTACAGCATAGAGAATATAGGCAATAATATTGTAATAACATTGTACGGTGACAGATGGTGACTATGCTTATCATGGTAAGTGTTGAGTAATGTATAGAATAGTTGAAACAGTATGTTGGACACAGAAAATTAATATAACATTGTATGTCAATTACACTTCAATAATAAAAAATTAATTAAAAGATGTTTAAGTAATACAAATAAAGTTACTGCAAAATAAGTTTGGTCACTGGATTTTTTGTTTGCTTTCTTTAAAGTTGTTTGTTTGTTGTTTTTATATGTCTCTATTTTGATCATGCTTCCTGAAAGCAGCTGCTAGTTACACAGAACCTCTGTTCTAGTAAAGTGAGGAGGATTTGGGTAAAATCTTGGTAACACTGGTATGATAGGTCTGCAGCGCAGTAAGATCTGTTCTGATAATATATATCTGTATTTGTAAGAATCCCTTGTTGAAAAAAGTCACTTTTTTTTTTTCTTTTAATGAGGAGAAAATGACTAGAGGCCAGAGCAGTGTTTCTCAATATGTGGTTTGGGGTTTACCTACATAAGAATTGTTTGAGGAACTCAGTAAAAAGGCGAATTCCTGAACCCTACTCCAGACCTGCTGAATCAGAATCCTTTGTATGGGACCTGGAAATCCTGGTTTTTATCAATCGCCCCAGATGACTCTAGGGCACTGGGCTAAAGATCATCCAAGCAAAAGCATAGGTTCCTATAGGAATTTCTGGAATGGGTGGTAAAAAAATAACTCTTATGTTATTAGTTTTTGGTTTTTTGAATAAATTGGTTGCTCAAAGCTAACAAAAACAAATCAAAATAATTTTTCCTTTGTCCTTTGATTCAAGTACTCATGGGTCTTTCGCCTTGCCCTGGCCATATTACTGTAGTACAGTATCATCAGTAAACAGAAAAATAAAAGACTAACAAGCCACCAGCTACTCTATAAAATGGATCTTGTTCCCATAGTTCATGTATAGAAGCTTTCTTTTTCATCCTTGGGAGGTGTTATTCCTAATACTTGCAAAACATTCAGTCATGATCAATGTGATGAAACCATAATTCATATTATTCCACTATGTTGAATCAAATTTCTATGATGAATAAGCATGCTTTCAGAGAAGTGCCTGTATTTTATCCAATTTCTGTCAAAAGACCATAACATAATAAAATAAAGAAGACCATCAAATATCTTTATGTAACAATATAAATGTATTAATATATTTCTAGATATCTGGATATATATATAACATTATACAAACAGTCAATATATCTAGATTTTTACTAAAAATGCCCATTTCCTAATCATGTTTTTAAGCCTTTTTTTTTAATGAGTAGGCTCCACATCCAATGTGGAGCCCAACGCAGGGCTTGGGCTCATGACTCAAATTCAGAACTTTCCTTACACTCATACACTAGCACAGCGATTGCTTGCTTTGTGTTCTAGTCCTTGGGGAACTGGCAGTTTTCATCACTAATTTTAATTAATTTGGTAATACCTTTAGTAAATTAAGGTGTTAGAACCTTCCCAATAGGGGGTGCCTGGGTGGCTCAGCCATTAAGCGCCTGCCTTCGGCTCAGGTCATGATCCCAGGGTCCTGGGATCGAGCCCCACATCAGGCTCCCTGCTCAGCGGGAAGCCTGCTTCTCCCTCTCCCACTCCCCCTGCTTGTGTTCCCTCCCTTGCTATGTCTCAGTCAAATAAATAAATAAAATCTTTTAAAAAAAGAACCTTCCCAATAATATTTACACTTTAGTATCACTTCTCTACGGAATTATTAATTTTTGTTATTAGAGGGTGTCTTAATTTGGGTTCTCTCAGAAACGGACCCTGAGATAAGGATTTAAGTGCAAATACTTGTTTTGGAGGTGACAGCAGGAAATCGTGGAGGAGTAATGAAGAGGTGTGGAAACAAATAAAGGATGACTTACCACGCAATTTGCCTCTGCGGGTAAATACTGCAAAATCTCTGTGGGGAAGTCTGGGCACCAATGGAACACATACCTCAAAGTGGAACAGGATCTGGGATATTTTTACACTAACCACCATCTGAGGGCTACTCCCAAAGGGGTGTTAATTCTTTGACACTGTTTAGTCTGCCACACAACTGACAAAATTGATTCAGAGAAAGCCTCAGACAAGGAAATACGGGACCTGGCAGTTGGAAGTTGGGCCAATGTGCACTGAAGTTGAAGGGCAAGGGGGATGGATGGCACCATTGGCAATATTTGCTACAGAGAGAGAGCATAATTTGAAGACATTTTGAAAGAAACAATTATTTTAGCCACTCATTATCCTACTTCTGACCCCACTTACATAAATAACTCCTAACATATCACTTTCTTTAGGTATACTTTACAAAATTAAAGTCAAAATGTGCGTATTGAATTTATATTCTAATTGTCACATAATAATCTATCATCTATTTTCATATGTCTTTGCATTCAGAAATTTCAATGTAAAGGTGACATAATATTCTTTCCTACATGAATATTTTACTATTCATTTCTTCTGACACCTCTGCTCCCAGAACCCACTGGGAGCCAGGCACTGTGCTCAGGGGCTGAGGAGAGATATGGAAATGACTTTGAATGTCTTGAAGAATGGACCACCATATACACAAATGTGTACGAAGTTCAGTGTTAGAAATATGTTCAACTGAAAGAGATCACCCAGAAGATGGTGGTTAACTGAAGGCCATCAGTGAAGACCCAAACTGGGGGATGTCTTCTTTAGGTTTTGAAGGACACATGGATGAGTTTGAAGCTGTGAGGGCACACCAGGCAGCAGAAAGAACCTGTGTAAAAGATTGCGGGGTGAGGGCTCACTACTGTTAGGGTGTGTGCAAAGAAAGAGCATGAATAATTTATTTGACAGGTCTCCTCTTGTTGGATTTTTAAATTATCTTCCACACTTTGTTGTTCCAGATAATATTGCAATGAACATCTCGATGCTTTCAGATTTTCATTTTCCTTACATTATTTTTTAAATATGAACTTCTGAACTGGAATGACTCGGTCAGAAGAAATGTTCTCTTATCAGGAGATATGTCTTAACTGCAGTGTGGATATGGGAATTTTTATTTAATTTAAATTCAATTAGCCAACATATAGTACATCATTAGTATTGGATGTAGTGTTTAATAATTTGTCAGTTGCATATAACACCCAGGGCTCATCACATCACACGCCCTTCTTAATGCCCATCACCCCCACCCACTTCCCTTCCATCAAGCCTCAGTTTGTTTCCTATAGTTGAGTCTCTCACGGTTTGTCTCCCTCTCTAATTCCTTCCCATTCAGTGTTCCCTCCTTTCCCCTATGATCCTCTGCACTGTTTCTTATATTCCACGTATGAGTGAAACCATATGATAATTGTCTTTCTCTGATTGACTTATTAGGGGAATTTTAAGCAAAAAGATCCAATGGCTTAAAGAATGTAACTCCAATGTAAGACAGAGCCTACAGAGGGGGATTCCTCCTTTCCTTCTCTTCTGTTTGGGCTCTTTGCCTTTTCCTGCGAGTTTCTACAATGTGATTCAACTGTAGGGCCACGTGCTTGGTGACTCTATTCTGGCTGAAGGTGGTAAACAGAGCAGAACACCAGAGTTAAGACAATAAATCATTTTGTGCTATAATAGACCTCTGTTTCAAACTGCTTCTTTTTCAAAGAAAAATTGCTGTATAGACTAAATTGAGCTGGCAACTAGAAAACCAGTTGTTACCTTTTGTAAAAAGAAAAAATTTTAAATGACTTTCCAGACTATTTCAACTATTTATATTTTTTATTTCTTTTTTTAATTTTTTTAATTTTATTATGTTATGCTAATCACCATACATTACATCATTAGGAAGTTTTTTTGCATTTTTTAAATTTTATTATGTTATGTTAATCACCGTACATCACATCATTAGTTTTTGATGTAGGGTTCCATGATTCATTGTTTGGTATAACACCCAGTGCTCCATTCAATACGTGCCCTCCTTAACACCCATCACCAGGCTGACCCATCCCCCCACCCCCTCCCCTCTAGAACCCTCAGTTTGTTTCTCAGAGTCCATAGTCTCTCATGGTTCATTTCCCCCTCCAATTTCCCCCCCTTCATTTTTCCCTTCCTACTATCTTCTTTTTTTTAACATATAATGTATTTGTTTCAGAGGTACAGGTCTGTGATTCAACAGTCTTACACAATTCACAGCGCTCACCATAGCACATACCCTCCCCAGTGTCCATCACCCAGCCACCCCATCCCTCCCACCCCCCACCACTCCAGCAACTCTCAGTTTGCATTTTAACCAATATTTTTATGAAATGAGTTGCAAGGTTTTCTTTCTACTCATTAAATGTTCAAAGTAAAAGAAAGATGCTTAACAAGAGAAAGAAAAAAGCCTCCTAAACCCTTTATCAATAGTTTTTACACAAATACAGTTTGGAGAAAATTACTTTTTAAATCATACAACAAGTCAGATATAAAATTTGTGTCAATATGTAAGAAGAAGAAGAATTTGAAGCAATATTCACCAAAATCATAGCGTAAAGCTGTTATTGAAGTTTTAACTTAAATACTGAAAAAACATTGTGTATTTACCCATACACTTATTTCCTTTACAGAACTCAAGAGTCAATATTTGATTTAGTTTATTAGTCATACCACAGATACAAAAAAATAAAATCAAGTAAATAATCCTGATTCACAAAATGCCTGGCTTTTGCACTCTAGTTTTGTTTACTTTCCTGTTTTCAACTTTTCTGGCTCAGTTGCATACATGAATCCTTATTCCTTCAGATGAAATTGCTTCAGGCCATTTCCTAAATGAAATTATGTAATATCTCTCACTCCTTAGATTTTTTCTTTTACATCATTATTTCTTTACAAAGTAGAGTAAGAAAAATATGACATAGAAAATGTTTCCACATAGGTTTATCTATTCCAGCTTCTATCTAGGGATGAAATTATCTTTTGGGCCATCTGCTCCTTACTTAAGCAGAGTTATTTTAAAGAGGGGATCGGAAGTGTTAACTTCTAAATCTTGCGCTCTCTCTCCCTTATTTTATTTAAATGTGCTCCTTAAGACAAAGAATCTCCATACTCACTCCTGGCTACCCAGACCCATGCTGGCAGCAGCCTATAACCTGCACATCTCAAACCCATGAAAATGACACAATTTGGGGTCCTCAAAATTGCTGCCACCATCTGATATCTAATTCTTACTAAGATATTAAAGGTTATGGGGGCACTCAGCCGGCCCAGTGGAACATGCGCCTCTTGATCTCAGGGTAGTGAATTCGAACCCCACATTGGGTGTAGAGATTACTTAAAAAAATAAATAAATAAAATTAAAGGTTTTCAATGGTTTAATGCAATCAGTTTCTATATTAGAAAGACTATCACATTTGGAATCAGTAGATACTCTCATAATCTTGCTCCACCACTCGCTCGGTTATCTGAACTTCCATTTTAACAGTGTAGTTTAACATATTGAGCACCTAGCATGTGCCACTACTCTAGGTACTGGAGATACAAAAATAATTGAGAAAGACCTGGTCAATGCTCTCAAGCAGTTTGCCAATAGTGAATGAAACGTAAGAGTGAAAAAAGACCATTTCAATACAATGTGATATGTAGAGATATATTCTGCAGGGAGGGAATAGAACACTAATGGTCTTTTGGAATTTTTTCTTTTTCCCCCAAGATGTTAAGGTTTGGTAAACATCTCTCAGAAAAGACAAGTTCCCCTCTTGCTGGAACTGGAAAGCCTTTTTACTTTTTCTCTTTAAATCTTATTTGTCCTAGTTTAAAGATAATAGGTGAAGCAATTAAAAAGAAAACAAAACACTAATCATCCTTAGGGATTTCACTGTTGATCTAGGAAAGATTTATAAGCCCTGTGTTAATAAAGTAATTGCTATTTTGGGTATACCTCGAAAGTAAGTGGATGAGATCTAATCTAACTATTAAAAACAAACAGGGGGACATCTGATCCCTCACTTTTATTTACAGGTGAAAAAAATGGAGGTTGGAGATGTCAAGTGGTTTGTCCAAGGCCACACAGCGAGTGAGAGGCAAAGAGGACCCAAAACTAAGTCTCTCAACTTCCATTCATTCTCTGTTCATTCCTTTAATGAACACTTACAGAGTATGACTACATACAAATTGGGCAAAGCACTGCAGGGAGTCCCAGCATGCACGAGACAGGCTGTCTGCTCCTTCTCCTACTATTTAATGATGAATTCAACTGCATTTTATGACAGAGATGAAGAGTGAGTTTGGAGAGACCTTATTTATCTGAACAGATGAGATAAACAAAATTTAAAAGTCTGAATTATTATTAAGTATGCAAGGTGACATGAGTTCTCAGAGTAATACAATTAATGAGCCATCAAATGTGGTAGAAGCTAATGAATATTTACACTCAAATCAGAATCGTAGCCTGGTTGAGTGAGGATGGGTGACCTGAACTGTGCCTTTGATCTTAATCTCAGAGACAGAGAAGAGAGAAAACCAGCAGCAGGGAAATAGCTTTCTAAATGAAAGTTAAAAAGAAAAGGCTAAGGTAGAAAAGTTGCTCCTGTTCACTGACAAAAAAAGAGGATGGGAGATTTATCTTATGGGCCCTCTCTGTCCAAGTCTTACCTCTTCAGAACCCAACTACAACGGAACTGTTTTAGAATTCCTATTGAAATCCCTTTATATTAAAAAAAAAAAAAAGTATATGGAGGGGTGCCTGGGTGGCTCAGTCGGTTGAGCATCTGACTCTTGATTTTGGCTCAGGTCATGATCTCAGGGTCATGAAATCAAACCCCACATTGGGCTCTGCACCGGGCATGGAACCTGCTTAAGATTCTTTCTCTGCCCCTCCCCCCAAACCCCTTCTTGCAGGTGCACTCTCACTCTCTCTCTCTCAAAAAAAAAAAAAAAAAGTATATGGAAAGAAAAAGTGGTCTCTGTGAACACTTTATCATAGTGTTTATTGATTGTTCCTGGATGTGATTCAGTGGGTTTAACTGTCAGAAACAACTAGTGTGAGTCTCAGTAATAACTACCTTTCAACTCTAAGAAACTGGATTCCAACCATAAATCCACACTGAAAGATGTGTTTGTTGCTCTTTGTACCTTTGGCTATAAGAATTCTTTTTTTTTTTTTAATTTAAATTCCAGTTAGTTAACATACAGTGTAATATTAGTTTCAGATGTACAATTTAGTGATTCAACACATACAACACTCGGTGCTCATCACAAGTGCATGCCTTAATCCCCATCACCTATTTCATCCATCCCCCCACCCACCTCTCCACTGATGACCATCAGTTTCTTCTCTATAGTTATGAGTCTGTTTCTTGGTTTTCCTCTGTCTTTTTTTCCCCTATGATCATTTGCTTTGTTTTTTAAATTCCACATGAGTGAATCATGTGGAATATTCTTTCTCTGACTAACTTATTTTTCTTAGCATAATACCCTCTAGTTCTATCCATGTTGTTGCCAGTAGCAAGATTTCATTCTTTTTATGGCTGAGTAATATTCCATTGTATATATATACACACCACAACTTCTTTATCCAGTCATCAGTCAATGGACATTTGGGCTCCTTCCATAATTTGGCTGTTGTAGATAAGGTTGCTATAAACATCAGGGTGCATGTATCCCTTCAAATTGGTATTTTTGTATCCTTGGGGTAAATACTTAGTAGTGCAATTGCTGGATCAGCTATTAGAATTCTTATAAGAACTTCCCCTCTGGTTGCTGTCCTTTTGATATAGAGACTTGTACATGCTTGACTGCCTACTGAGCCATTGTTTCTATAGATCCCAGATACTGTAAATTTGGGAGTTGCCATTTCTCATTCTTTTTGTACCTAAATCTCCTTTGAAGACTACGGTCATTTCACTGTTATACATTGTTAAATTTTGTTGTGATTAAATAGTCACCAGAAAAAGAAAATAAAATAAAAACCACCCTCATCAGAGCGAACACCGGTCAATGTCTCTAGTTCCCTTTAAACATAAAGGAAGTTCATGTTTGTTGTATACTATCTGTGACATGAGAAAACAGCCTAGGAGAGAAGTAAGGGCCACACATGTACCCAACTTTGTGTGAATTCCTCCTTTGCCAGGAAGAATATTAATATACCTATCTTGTTTTCTAAGGGAACTTGTACCTGAAAGGGGAAATAAGCAAAATCTGACTTGATAGAAATATTCAATGTTAATCCATCCATGATGCAAATGGAAAGAGCATGACAATATTAATTCCATTTTTTTAAATGCCTCTGGTTAATAATGCCTTCATTTTCTCAATGCACCACAGAAGAGAAAGAAGCGTTGTTGTCAGCCTCTTTGGGGAAGAAAAAATGTTGCCTGGAATAAAGCTGCAAGGAAACTCGTCCACAGCCATAAGGATGTTTCTAGGGAGTTTATGCCCAGAAACAGGTTTTCAAAACTGGGGTGTGGAGTTGCAGGGTAGCCTACAAATGTCCAGTGCACTTTTGCAAGTTGCACCAAATTCAATGAATATATTTGGGCTATAAATCATACACAAAGAGTTATGGCAACATTTCAACTTTATCTTCACCCAAATCTCTGATGAAATCAAGGATTGGACAAGTGCACATTCTTTGTTTATTTATTTTTTGGATTTGGAAGGTTTTTGTTATTTTAATTTTTTGTTTAAACTGGTGCTTGGGAACCTCTTTTGAGTTCAGCAATCGGTCAAGCACTGGGCTGGAAGAAGCTGACTTGGGCCGTCTTTCCTGACAAGTTTAGTTCCTCAGATTACATACATTCTGTGCACACAAAACCCATCTGAGAAAGGGCACTAGGGGCTGAGCACAGAGCAGTTTGGGTAAGTCACCAAAATGCAAGGATGGGAGGCAGTGTAGACAGCGGTGACGGACCTCTGCTGGACCTGGCCCTCCTCACGACCTTAGGACAAGAGGACTGCGAAGAATTTGGGCTACGACAGAGCAGTCAGGCAAACCTCACTGCCTTCTTAAATATTGTACACAGTTGCAATATGTGGATGAGAAAGGAGCTCCCCTGACCCCCCAGGCCACTATGGGTGCTGTCCCTTGATCAGCAGTATAGCTCATGGGAAACGTCCCTCATACTAACTTCATTTTTGTAAACTCAGCTTGGAATGTGTGATTCATATAATGCAGCGAAGTCAGGCAGATGGATTCGAATTCTGAATTCAATCTCATTCTTACCAGCCGTGCGACTTTGAGCAAGGTACTTGGACTCACAGAGTTTCCATTGTCTCACCTGCAGTTCAACTCATACCATTCAGTTCAATAAATATTGATGAAATACAGCATTCTGTGCTAAGCCTGGGAGAATATAAGGGATAGAGTGGATATGGGCCAGCCTTGGCAAGTTGGGGACAGCCGTAGGAGCCATGTAAGGAGGCTGCTGAATTCCTACAACGTGTTCCGAGGGCTCGAAGGCAAGTTGTCTGGGTCACACGACTTTCCAGGGCCAGGGATAGTTTTGCTGCTTATAACCCATGGTGGGCCACGAGGGAGGACTCACGTGGCATTTTCCCAGCCCTTGGGAGAGACTGGTTGTTCTCCAGCTGCAGATGTCCCCGAGACAGCCCAGAAGAAACCTTGCCAGGGGCTGTTGCCAAGTTTGGAAAAGCTCAGATCTTGATTCCTCCTCTAGAAACCACAACACATTTCTCTTTTGAGTAGAAAAAAGGAGTAAGAAAGAGGACCTGAGGGAGAGGGAACTTGACAAGTAAACAGAGGGGATCTTCCCCTCTGGATGTTGAGGAAGGAAGTATAGCAAATCATCCCAGAGAGAGAGAGAGAGAAGTAGAGAGGAGAACATACTGGCAGGCCAGGGCCCTGGGATTTTCCCTGACACTGGCCACTTATGGAACACTGAGTCACTGTCTTCTTATTTGTCCAAACATAGAATTGGGCCAGATTATTGCTCAGGTTCCTAAAAACCTTGACGTGCCCCCAAACTGTACCATTGGCAAGCCTCCATTATCTCACAACAAATGATGGTTCTAACATGGGATCTTGCCAAATGAAATAACAAGAAGGCCACAGTGGAGGTCTGTTGGGTAGAAGATCATCACCAACCCTAGCAGAAATGAAGCCTGTTACACACTGGAACAAGAAAACCCAGAGTTTTCTCCTGCTATGTCTTCCTAAAAATGCCTTCCTTTGGGATTAGCCCCATTTCCTTCCACCAGGTCTATCAGAGGGATCTCGTAGTTTGCTTGGCTCTAGGGGAACAGACCTGAAGATATCTTGAGGAGTCTGTGAACCCAGCGCCCAGTGTTCTCAGGGCAGTCTTGATGGGCTCATTCAGGACTCTGATGATAGAAAGTCACATGAATAAATTATCCCTCCCCCCATGCAGACAATATAGATTTTCAGGCTGGGGTGAGTGGGATTCTGGCAATATTTTCACTGTCCTTGTGGGTGTTATATGACAACATGCCTTTTTAACTAAAGAGACCAAGGAGCAAGGGTGAGGGAGGAGTTGCCACATACATACTGAAAGCCCAATGATGACCACACATTTATCATGTTGAGCAGGATTGAACCCCAGAGACAAGGAGTAAAATAAATGAGTAAAAGTCAGTTACCTGGGTTCAAATCCTAGTTTGGCCTCTGCAGGCTTGTGAACAAATAATTTTGACATCTTCAAAGTTTAGTCCCACTTCCTCTCAGGACCATAACTATAACAATCATTAGGACTCTTCACAAATATTCGGAGGTGTTTTTTTCTTCTTTTCAGTCACATGTTAAGATTATACTTCCCCTTTCTCTCCTCTTCCCCACAAAATACAAGATGTGCCATATGACTTGATTTGCTAATGGAGAGTGAGCAAAACCAGCACACGTCACCTCTGAGCAGAAGTTCAAAAGGCTGTAGACGATTCTTTGTGAGTTGCCATGCATGCTTGGTCTCTGCCTGGAGACCAGCAATGTTTCCATAGTGACTGTCAGCTGGAGTCCCAGAGTCCGCAGCTTGACCTACAATGGTCATGTAGCTTGACTTTGTTGCTTTTAGTCCCTGACGTTTGGGGATAATGGCAATACCCAGATAATCTAACCAATGTATTCTTAATAGAGGCAATAATGATGAAAATTGGGTTTTGGGTTATGAAAAAAATATACAATGTTCTATGGCCTCCAAAGGGCCACAGTATATAAACAGGCATACAATATATCTGTGGTATTTAAATTTCATGAGGGAGAGGAGGTGGGTAGGCGTTTAGGTAAAAAAATCTCTAAAAGGCCTCCTTAAGGGTGCAATAATGAAAAAAAAAAGCTTGAGAAACACCAAGTCTATCCTGATTGATAGAGCAGCATATGAATAGTAGATCGTTTCACTTTTCTTAAAAGAGACTTAGAGAGGGCACTATATAATATACCATAGGTTTTATTTCTCCCATTTATTATCTTGCTACCTAGCTCCATGAAGGTCAAGAGTTTTCGCTACTTTGTAGGGCACCTGGGTGGCTCAGTTGTTAAGTGTCTGCCTTCGGCTCAGGTCATGATCCCAGGGTCCTGGGATCGAGTCCCGCATTGGGCTCCCTGCTTTGCGGGAAGCCTGCTTCTCCCTCTCCCACTCCCCCTGCTTGTGTTCCCTCTCTCGCTGTGTCTTTCTCTGTCAAATAAATAAATAAAATCTTAAAAAAAAAAAAAAAAAGAGTTTTCACTACTTTGTTAATTACTAAATCCTTAGTGCCTAAGATAGCCTTAGCACATAGTAGGTGCCCATGAAATCTTTGTTGAATCAATGAACAAATAATTGAGACAGAAATGACTCCAACCCTCTGAGCTTCCAAGCTTAATGGGAAGTTAGTCACATGCTGATGCCAACAGAGCAGTCCGTGGCTGGAGTACATGGGAGAGAAGATTTACCCACATCTGGGAAGGCAGAGAAGCCTCCTGGGAGGAAATAGTAGTGTGGCCTGAAAACTGAGAAGGTAGACAAACAAAAAGCAAAAAAACAAGGGTTGGGATGAAATTAATTCATCAAAAAGAGAAAAGACTATTTCACGCCAAAGGAATAGTATAACTCATCTCATCTGCTCAGTGGCAGCAGATGAGTTGAATTTCTTCGACAGAGATCTTTTATTTGGCCACGGGTCTCACATTTTAAAAAGTAGAATTTATATTAGAAAACTGTAAATCCAGTTTCTCTTTAAAATGCAAGGGGAACCTAAATAAACCCTGATAACTGAAAGAGACCCAGGCACATTTAAGGCATTGAAAATGTGCTGTGGCTAAAACATAATCCAACCTGGACAGCGGAGCTGTGATAATGTCCAAATCTCGAAGACCTTTGAATGCCGTCTTAAGGAGCTTGAACTTTATCTTAAGAAAAACAAAGAGCCATTGAAGTGCTTTAAGCAAGTAAGTGACACACTTACGGTTGTGTTCAAGGAAGATCACTCTGGTGGTAGTATGAAGAATGGACTGAAGTTGCACAAGACCAGGGGTTAAGTGACCAATACGAAGATAATCGCAGGAATCCATGCAAGATAGGATATTGGCCTTGATGAGTAAGCAGTACTGATGCGAGAGATTCTAGAGGCATCCATTCTCCCCTTTATCATTTTTAACATCACCCTCATTTGTTTAGGGTAGCATTATGCCCGGTAAGACATCTGCCCAGAGCCCTTTGCACAGCCTTGTCAATTTCCTAGACCAGCATACTAGTCCTGGACTGTCTTCCTGCACATTGTTCATTAGGTAAGAAAAACAATTCTACTTTTTATCATTATGCATTCAATAGGGGTGCCTGGGTGGCTCAGATGGTTAAGCATCTGCCTTCTGCTCAGGTCATGATCCCAGGGTCCTGGAACCGAGACCCATACCGGGCTCCCTGCTCAGTGCAATCTGCTTCTCCCTCTGCTGCTCCCCCTGCTTGTGCTCTCTCTCTGTCAAATAAATAAATAAAATCTTTAAAAAAATATGCATTCAATAAAATGCATCTGTCAGGAGACAAAATTAGCAGAATTTAGTAGATTAGGACATGTGCTTACTTTTTAGAGTAGTAAAGATTTAATATGTAGAGTCCTAGCACTGTCCAAGATAGAGGCCTGCAGCTAATATTAATTCCCTCACCCTTCTTTCTTCTTGTCCCTAATTAGGAGTAAGCACTTTTAGGTCAGAAACCAAAAATTCTGGTCTTCCTTTCCCATGTATTTAGTAACTAGCATGTGAAAAGTATCTTACACACTGTACACAGCAAGCATTTGGTACTTGTGGCTGATCCACTAGGAGTTTTAATGAATGTTTAAACATTACTTAGGTATAGGGAAAGAAGTGTTTGTAGCAAATGTTTTCAGACAGACGCATACAAAAAAATTGCAAATGGATCATTCAGGCTGGATCATTGAGGCTGATTATTCAGAAGATAATTGTACCAGGAGAGTCTTTATTCCATTTTATTTAGCTCCTCTGGCAATTTGATCAGTTTTGACTCAGTGAAAGTAGAAATAAACTTCCTTTTTGAAGATTTTATTTTGATTAGATAATACTGTGGGTAATCTCTGATAATTAAAGAGAATATCAAAAATAGGGAGCAAAAATGAGAAAAGCACTGAGAAATAGCAAAGTTAACAATAAACTATATGTTCTTTTCTTTCAATGCAGTTATTTCATGTGAAGAGGCATAAAGATTGCTTAGGTAAATTTGTGCTGATCTTTTTAATGCCTGATGAAAATAAAGTGAAATTAAAACAAAAATCAGTAAAAAGAAGTTATAAATATGATCTCAACTCTGTTGGGAAAACAATAATATATCTATGTATATATTAAGGAAAGCCATACAAGAGGAGACTGAAAGGAAATGCTAGGGAGTAAGCATCCATTATGATAGAATAACATCATAGTTGTATGTGATTTAGAATATATTTCTAAATTTCTTGTGATAGCATGTACTACTTTTATAATCAAGAAAAAAGATACTTATTAGAAAGTTTTTTATACAGCATTCCTTTGACTTTACAGAGTTATAGATGGTTCTATAACTGTCCTTGGAAAGTTGTTAGGATGGCTCCTACCCCTGTTGACATTGATCCCCTCTTCACAGGAATATGAAGAAGGGGAAAAAACAGAAGGTGGGGATGAGGTACCACAGTCAAGGGGACAAGAACAGAACCAAGGACGGAAAGCACCCAACAAGATTAACTTGAAAATGTGTATTAAAGAGTCAACAAATGCTTTGAGTTTGAACTCATAAAATTATTTTCATATACACAGATTCATTACACACAATAAAATAGAATTATAATGTAAACAAACATGTGATGAACAGAGTCTGTGTATCGTCTTTTCACACTAAATAGTACATGAATGCTCTTCAGTAACTGGCAAGATCTAGTCAAATATAAATAAATGGTACTAGAATACCCTCAAACCGAAGTTCATTTATCTTAACTGGGTGAGCAATTCTGTTCAATAGAACTTCACCTTTTGCTGTTAGCTAATCATATATACCAGAGAAAAACACACTAAATGAAAAAATAAATGGACCTCTAAAAAGAAATGTGATCCTTCAAGCAGATCTGGTGAAATGTATTTGACTCATGTATTTTTTTTTTTTTTTTTGTCTTTTGGGCACAAAGATTTGACAATTTATTATTTGTAAAGAATAAAACTACTCCTCCAGTGGAAAGAAACTCAATAAATATTAATTGATGAGCAAAATATTGGGTTAAAAAAAAAGGAGCTAAGTAAATTTTCTTTCCTTGGGTAACAAAATAAGAATAAAAGAGAGGACATTGTGTTAAGAACCCTTCGGGAGAAAGAATTAAGTTGGTTGGATTGGTCTGATGTGTTCTTTTAATAGGATTTTATTTATTTATTTATTTATTCATTTATTTATGTATTTATCAGAGAGAGAGAGAGAGCACAAGCAGGGGGAGCAGCAGAGGGAGAGGGAGAAGCAGGCTCCCCACTGAGCAGGGAGCCCAGTGTGGGACTTGATCCAGGATGCTGGGATCATGACATGAGCCGCAGATGCTTAACCGACAGCCACCCAGGCATCCCTGGTCTGACATTTCTCAGAACTTTGCTTTTCACCTCCCCTCTCCCCAAAAAAGCCATGCTAGGGAAGTGAGCTAGGAAAGCGAATTGTTATGCATATGGCATGGCGTGATGGCTTCACCGTGTGGAAAGCAGGAGCTTCAGAAGATCAGGATAGTACCCAGGGGCTATGAAAGCAAAGCTGAAACCAAAAGTAGGGAAGTAGGGTGATCAAGTGAAAGCCATGTTTCTGAAAGAGAATAAATATGATCAAAGCAGCTAGAAGGAAAGACGATTTGGGCAGAAAAATCTTGGAGACATTAAATTAGAAATTTCTTTTGTTCAGATTGTACCATATTTTCTTTGAGATTGTAAGTTCCTAACCCCATGACTATTTTTATTGAACACCCACTAGGAAAGGACGACTGTCAAAAAGGCAGCATAAAATCAGATGCTATCAAACTTTACCACAAGGAGAAGAAAGAAAAGGCCTATCTGGATGACAAATGCCAAACTATAATATCCAAAAAGAAATGAGGAAGAGAGGAGTCATATGTTCTCATGTGAATATCTAGATGGTTCCCAGATATGCTTAGTGTAAGCAGGACCATGTGATCACTGAGTTCTTCCCTCTCTGCTGGGCAAAAAGGATGGAAGTCTTGTCTCCGATTTCCACCTGATTTCCCTTTCTGCAACAATAAAGCAGACTGTTTATATCCAGGAGGGGAAAAAATATCCTAAATGTAAAAACAAGCCAGAAATGTAATTCTGGGGATTCAGCCATCTTGACTGTTAACAGAATAATTTTCCTGAACACTATGATGAAAAATGAGAGGTATAGAAATTGATACTTTAAACATTGAGACTGTAGCAAATCCTCTTCTTGGGTAGGAACTTTTTTCTAAAGCAGTGCTGATCTCATTTTGTTTTAGGTCATCCCAAAAACTTCCCCCTGAAAATGACTAAACTGTTGCTATCACCAAAATGGCTTTCATTCTGTGACATTATTTCGTTTCCACCTCAAACAGTGTACTGCAATTCATTTCTGGTACTAACCACCCCTCACGTTAAGGACTCGATCCTCCACAAGATGGCTCCCACTTCAGATGCCAGTCACAGCTCCAGGGTCCCCAGGCTATTCGAATTCCTGATTAACTGGCTACAAATCTGGGGACTCATGACCCCCTCAGGTTTGATAATTCAGTACAATGACTGACAGAATTCAGGAAAGTGCAATATTTACTATCACAGTTTCATTATGAAGGATATGGAGGACCAACCAAATGAAGTGACTTTTAGGGCGAGTTCTGGAAGGGTCCCAAATGCAAAGCTTCTGTGCCTTCTCCTCATTGAATCAGGGCACATCACCCTCCAGCATATCGATATGTTCACCAACGTGGAAGCTCCTAATGAATTAAATTCCAAGTGGCCACAACAAAAAGCACATGGCTGGGTGTATTGGGAGATGACCCTGGAAAGATGACTGAGGCCATACCATGGGCAGGGGTGGGAGGGGGCTCTAAATTCTGTGCTGAGGATTTTAAATATTATTCTTCAGACAATGGAGAGCCCCTGAAAATTTTTGAAGAAGAATACTTCACTGTGCATTGGTGCTTCCTCTTCTGTAGGTCTTTTGAGAGTTCGTAGACAAAAATGAAACCAATTAGATTATTGAAATAGTCCAGACAACAAATGACAAGGAACCATGGTACTGAACAGTGCAGGAATACCAGAAAAGAGAACCTAAGAAATTCATGGACATGGAGGCAGAAACAGGAGAAGTTGAAGATGATTCCCAGATGTCTAGCATGCCTTCCTAGGAATATGGTATCACTGAAAGAAACGAGGAACTGTCCTAGTCTGCTCAGGCTGCTCTAGTAAAATACATTATACTGGATGGCTTAAACAACAGACATTTATTTCTCACAGTGCTGGACCCTGGGAAGTCCAGGATTAAGGTGCCAGCCAATTCCATTCCAATGAGGCCCATCTTTCTGGCTTGCAAACAGCTGTTTTCTTGCTGTGTCCTCACATGGAAGGGAGAGAGAGGAAGCAAGCTCTCTCATTCAGGAACAAATAGTATCATTTCCCATATTCGAAAACCTGGCATTGAAATCACCCCAAGCATCCTTGACCATGATTCCCAAGGTATCCCTGACTTGATTCCTGCCTCTTTTTACAGCATTATTTGTCACTCTTTTTCACCTTTCTCACTCAATCACATTGAGATACATATAATTCACAAATGGGTCACAGTATTTTAAGGTTCCCTGTTCTCACTCATGCTATTCCCTGTCTGGAATGCTCTTTTGATATCCAACTTTTTTTCCTCTTACTGATGCTCATCTTCCAAGGTTCAGTTCCAGTTATCATCTCTTCGTAAAGCTTCGTGAGGACATATTCCACAGGCCATCCTGTGATGCCATCGTAAGATAGAGTGTGTCACTCATCCATTAGTCTGTCTCTTCCATGAGACTGTCAGTCCTTGACGGCAGGGATTCTGTTCATTCTGCTCTCTACCTCTAATGCCTAATAGAATGTGGCATTTGACTACAGCTATTTTTTTTTTAATTTCTTAAGCGTGTTCAGTTAATTAACTGACTTCTCAATACTCAAACATTTGTGAGTGATTAATGTGCAAAAAAAAACCCCTTGAATGTTCTGTTTTCCTTCCCATGTGCTGCACTTGTTATTTAAATGTCTGTTTGAAAGGGTCAATGTCTAGACTGGCCAAAGTAGGCAAAAACAAAAATTCTAAATGTATTTCCTTTCAAGAAATATAATCTATTTTTAAAACAACCTTGTGGACTGTCCCTGGAGAACATAGTGGAATAGAGCGTCTTTTCATGAATCACCTCACTAGGCTGATTCTCTGTGAAGAACATGGAAGGTTTGTTTGAGGTGAAAATACTAGAAAATGAGAAACAGAAAAATTATATGGACACGGATAAATGAGCAAAGGATGATGAACACTAAAAGGGATAATTCAAGTTTGGCACAAAAAAGGATAAGCCATGTTTCTGAAAGAGAATAAATATGATCAAAGCAGCTAGAAGGAAAGACGATTTGGGCAGAAAAATCTTGGAGACATTAAATTAGAAATTTCTTTTGTTCAGATTGTACCATATTTTCTTTGAGATTGTAAGTTCCTAACCCCATGACTATTTTTATTGAACACCCACAGTGAGTGAGGCTTTGTTCAGTGGGATCTAATAAAACACCAGTGTAAATCATTCAGCAAGCATGGCCAAAGGATCACGATACCAATAATTAATCAGGCTTTCTGTTCATTCTCCTTTCCAGGGGTTAAAAGTTGGAAGTATTATGTCTGATAAATTGAAATCTGCCATATATCTGCTAGGTCACAAAGCATACATTATAAAATAAAAACATGCCAAAACAAAAACCACTGGCCACTTGCATTATTTCCTAAAGCATTTCAAACACAACCAATCTAAAAATAGATTTTTAAAACAAGCTGTTATCAATTTAGAAAAGAACACAAAGTTAAACTCTCTATAATCTTGAGCAGAAATAAAGGGTTCATTAATTGTACAAACTGTAATTTAGCAAAACCTCATTGTGGCCTCTTGCTCAACATCCTGAAAACAAAAAATCCTCAATACCTATAATAACAGCAAAATGAATAGCTTCAAAATGAGCTGACATACCAACAACCATACAAAAAAAAAAACTACATAAACAAAAGATTTGCTGGTGCTAATTGGAATACTGATAAAAGGAATCTTGAGGGCGCCTGGGTGGCTCAGTCATTAAGCGTCTGCCTTCGGTTCAGGTCATGATCCCAGGGTCCTGGGATGGAGCCCCGCATCAGGCTCCCTGCTCAGCGGGGAGCCTGCTTCTCCCACTCCCACTCCCCCTGCTTGTGTTCCCTCTCTCGCTGTGTCTTTCTCTGTCAAATAAATAAATAAAATCTTTTAAAAAAAAGGGAATCTTGAATAAGAACTATGAAAATGAGTGCTAAGAATTAAAAGAATGCTTATGATTTTTGAATTTGTTTGGGGATATGTGACAAGTGAAGTCATCCTGATACAACTTAATATTTTTGAGAATTTTTTTTGTATGTTATAGAATATCATAATTCGGGGTTTAATTCTTCAATCTAAAACCTAACGTTTTTCGAGCACCTACTCTATGTATCAGGAACTAGATGAATTAAAACAAAAGACCTGTTGTTGAGGAGCTCACACTCTAGTAGTGGAAACCGACGTGCAACTAATTATAAAACTGAGGATCAACTGCAATGATCAAAGTATTGGCCAAGAGAGGGACTCTCTCTCCTAGTTAGGTGGTCTAGAGAAGCTGACAACTCCTCCAGAAGGATGACTTTAGATAGAAAAGCAGGCAGGAGTCGTTCCAAGAAGAGAGGAAAAAATGCTTTATCTCACAAACCAGACGGCAGAGACTGTCTTTTCCTTCTTTATAAAACTCAGAGTGCATACGAAATTTTCAGTGATCTTGGTTAATTGCCAAGATAGTTCTGCTTGATGAAATTAGGTAATTTGGTATTTGAAAAATTGGAGGCATCAGATGAAAAAGAAGTCCATGGGCCAGTAAGAAGGAAGGGAGGGAAAACTGAATGAGAAGTCATCAGGCAGGGAGGAAAACCATGAGACTTTTTTTTTTAAGATTTTATTTATTTGAGAGAGAGAGTGAGTGAGAGAGAGAGCACAAGCAAGGAGAGTGGCAGGCAGAGGGAGAAGCAGGCTCCCTGCTCAGCAGGGACTCCATCCCAGGACCCTGGGATCGTGACCTGAGCTGAAGGCAGAAGCTTAACCTACTGAGCCACCCAGGCACCTGAGACTCTTAACCCTAGGAAACAAACTGAGGGTTGCTGGAGGGGAGGGGGTTGGGAGGATGGGGTTAAAAAAAAAAGAAGAAGAAGAAGTAAAATCGTCCAGGTGCCTGGGTGGCTCAATCGGTTAAGTATCTGACTCTCGATCTCCGCTCAGGTCTTGATCTTAGGGTCATGAGTTCAACCCCCACATTGGGTGTGAAGCCTATTTAAAAAAAAAAAAAAGGTAAAATCTTCACAAAACTAAAAATAAGTCATTAATATTGCTTAATAAGAAAAAAAATAATCTATCAGAGGTAGCCATAGGATTGATAAATATAAGTCTGAAGCCAAATACTCTGTTTCCAGGTTTACTGATTCCAGTGGCTCGTACCTCACAGTCACTAACTACCACCAGTACGATCGAACTCTGGTCTCACGAACCCAGAATGTAGAAGGAAGTTTTTGTGGTGAATACTGAAAGGCTCTGGCTTGTACTGTCTATAAAAGAAAAAAAATATAAGAAGGTTCAAAAGAATTTTAATCTTGAGTACAACTGAGAGATCTAAAGTTTTGTCACTGGAGAAAGGAATAGGAAAGACAAAGAACAAAATGAAAGAGAAATGTAAGTAAAGAAAATAAGAAGAGAGAAGGAGGAAGGAAGAAAAAAACATTGTGGGAAATATGAGAGAGCCACAGATATTCTATCACTAGGATCCAAATTTTCACCCAAGTTCTACACTAGAATAATCTCTATATGATGTCATCATTAATCACTAAAGATTTGGACAATAATTGCACATCAAAATGCACAGAAATCCATACAAGCCTCACCTTACTTTTTGAAAAGTGGAATTATTTTCTTCTGTTATTATGATTTGAGATGTAAGTTTGTTTTGATTTTCCAGTTTAATATGTGTATAGGCTTCCTTGATATTAACTTCAACTGCCTCTAGAAGTCAGCTATTATTCTTAATTTCTAACACTCAGTATTCATCAGTCAGGTTAACAGATGCTATTATCCAGGATGGCAGAAGGGAGCCAGGAGAGGTGGAGTCTCTGGGTCCCCATGGAAGTTGAGAAAAAGCTCAGGTTGTCCAAAAACATTAGGAATAGCCCTTAGTCTGAGAGCTTTGATGAAATTTACTGCAATATAATACCTGCCAGATCAGGTGCACTTTGTCAGCATTCGGTAGTACATAAGAGTTATAGAGTTTTATTTTTTTGGTTTTGTGTGTGTGTGTGTGTTTTAGAGATCTTATTTATTTATTTATTTGAGAGAGAGAGAGCATGAGCAGGGGGAAAGGGCAGAGGGAGAGGGAGAAGCAGATGCCCCACTGAGGAGGGAGCCCAACGTGGGTCTCGATCCCAGGACCCTGAGATCATGACCTGAGCTGAAGGCAGACGCTTAACCAACTGAGCCATCCAGGTGTCCCTAGAGTAACAGAGTTTTAAAGCAGCAATTTTTGGTCTGTGAAAATGTTATATGACAGGTAGGCACAAAAATGGTGGGGGAGTGAGGGGTGTCCAATGCCATTCAACAGTCGATCCACTTCTAATCTCTTCCCAAGCTGTTTTAATTGGGTCTTCATTGCTGGGAAAACAATCTGGCTCATATTTTAAGTAGAGATTGTCTATTTTTTTTGCTTGATCATTTTTGAGAATGAAGGAGACTTTTCACTGTTTATTTAAGTAACTATTATCATAAAATATGACTCTTTCCTTTGGATGTATTTTTTATTCTATAAACTGTGTGAAAATTATGTGAATTCAGGGTTATTTTATTCCTCTCCATTGTTCTGAGCAAAGTAATAGACTGGGAGTAGGGTCTCTGTGTGGACCCATTCATCAGATGATAGTTTATAGAATGAAAAAGACTCTGATTTTTGGTTTATTACTTCAATTAAGTCATCCAGGTAATGAGAGTCAAAAAGAAAAATCTGGTTGTAGTCTCTTAATATATTCTTCATAGATCACTTTACCAAAACCAAATATCTTGTAAATGGGGTCATCTTGCCCCAGAGATTTTTATGCATGCCATCCTTGAAGACACCTGCATTCCATTAAAGTATATATCTTAAATTTCCCAATTATCACTCAACTCAATCAACAGTCCATCAAAAACTATTAAAACTATCGATTGATTCCCAGGCACTATTCTAAAATGATTTGCCAAGAGCCCATTATCTTAAAAGCAGGTGAGGTACTGATAATTCCATGCTCCCTGATCAGTGTGTTCCTCGTCAGACTGCCCGGCAACAGTGCCATGATCACTGGGTACATTTCACAGCCTGGTGACAATGCCACTGGAACTTCTTAAAGCAGCAAGATGTTCCACAGCAGATGGGTTTGGACCAAGATAAGCCTAACATTTCTATGTCTTCTGTAGATAGCTGTGTTTGAACTAAGAAAGTGACATTCATTTTTGGACCTACACTTTCTTAGAGACACAGAGAACTTGCATAATTTTAAAAGTCAGTGGGACTTTCCTACTGAGCAACTGGTCCATGCATCCTTGACTCAGAGCCACGGAACTGACAGAGATCCTACAGATCACTCCAGCAAGTGCTTTCCAACATTTTCTGATGCTCAAACCTCTTTCACTGTAATATGCTATCTTGAGAATGCCCTAGGATCCTAGGTCCTTGGAATGTAATCTAGAACAGAGGGCAGACCTGGATAGGCACGACCCTGTGGCCCAGGGACTCTTCACCCCACAGAGAGGAGAACAACTGAAAAAAGGTTAATACATTATTACCTAACTTTCTGATCTTTGCCAATCTGATAGATGAAAACTTAACCTCAGAAATTTTAATTGACATTTCACTTATTATGAACAAAGTTCAACATACATGACTTTATTTTGAAAGTAAATCATTCATAAGCCCAGGACTGCTATTAGTTAATTTAGTCAACTCTAGATTACCTGAGATAATGGGTAGAAGTGGTCTTTTTTTTTTTTTTTTTGGAATTGTCAAAAATGGTATGCAATGATTCAATGTTAACTTATTTCATTAAAAATTTACAATTGTACTTTTTTATCCAAAAATGTTTAAAAGAATGCAAAAAAAAAAAAACCCTATGTTTAGGAGCACTAGAGATCACATAAAATGCTTAACAAAAAAACTGGTCACAAGGTTCTGCTTTTTAATATATTACAACAGTACCTAAGTTAGGCAAAGGCCTGGTTCAGAGCAAATGTTCTTCCTTCCCCTTTCCTTTCTTAGAGTTAAAGACCTAAATAAATGGAGAGATATACTGTGTCATGAATTGGAGAATTCTGTGCTTTTAAAATTAAAAATCAGATCTCTCCAAACTCCATACATTCAGTGCAATCCCAATAAAAATCCCAGTAGGAATTTTTTTATGGAAAACAACAAATTGATTATAAAATTTATGAGGAAAGGCAAAAAATTTAGAATAGCCAAAATACTTTGTAAAAAGAGGACAAAATTAGGGCACCTGGATGGCTCAGTTGGTTAAGGACTGCCTTCGGCTCAGGTCATGATCCTGGAGTCCCAGGATCGAGTTCCTCATCGGGCTCCCTGCTCAGCAGGGAATCTGCTTCTCCCTCTGACCCTCCCCCATCTTGTGCTCTCTCTCTCTCTCTCAAATAACTAAATAAAATCTTAAAAAAAAAAAAAGGACAAAGTTGGAGAACCGATACTACCTGATTTCAAGACTTACTATAAAAACTACAGTAATCAAGACAGTGTTGCATTGGTGAAAGGACATGTCATAGATTATTGGAAAAGAACTAGACCCACACATATGTGAGCAACAGATTTTCAAGAACGGTACAAAGGCAAGTTAATGGAAAAGATATATATAGATACACACACACACACACACACACACACACACACACATATACCCACAGTGATGTGTTTACTAATAGTCTATGAAACTCATGCAAATAGTGTTCTTACCTTCTCTCACGTGGCCAGTTACATACATCCTTGTCTCAGGCCTTTTCCAAAGAACTTATATGTCACTTGATCCCATTCTTTAGTAAGAAATTCATGTGAAATACTAAATAATTATATTTTTATATTTTATCTCCTCTAAAAAAGCTTTTATATAACCTAGTGGAAATGAATAACAATAATAAAAATAATAGCTACCACCTATGAAGCAGCTATAATGTTTCAGACCCTTTATTAAGATCTTTATTATACATCATGTTTAATCCCCTAAACAATTTGAAGATTATTATTCCCCCTTTCCAGAGTAGAAAAAAGTTCAAAAAAATGAAGCCACCCACAAGACTAGGAACTCATTCAGGATAAAGACTGTATCTGATGGAACTGGGTAGCCCCAGAATCAAGCACCAGGCCTGGCAAGCACCCAGTAAGTGTTGAGCACATGAATAAAACTTACCCCAAGTCACACATTGAGTAAATTGTGCCCTTGGAATTCAATTAGGCCCGTCATAGTACTCCCCCATTTAAAGACACCCAATACCATTTAGAATAGAACCCAAACTCCTTACCTTGATCTACGAAAAACCCTTGGCAATCTGACACCTGCCTGCCCCTAGAGCTCATTTCATACCATCCCCCATTGCTCGTTGTCCAATTTCTGTTCCTCAACCACAGCAAGCTTAGGGCCTTGTCATTAATTGCTGCTTCTGCCTATATTAACCCTCATTCCCCTCCCTCATCTATACGTGGTTCTATCCTTCTAGTCATTAGGATCTCAGTTTAAATGCCATCTCCTTAGGGCTTTCCCTGACCTATGCCACCCCCCACCAGTGTAAAATAACCACCCAGTGACTTCCTATTATTTATAGTCCTGTTTTAATTTTTCTATATTACACTTCTCATGTTCCAACATTTTTCTTATTTGCTTACTAATATATTTACCGTCTTCCTCCTCTGCTAGAATATACTATATGAACATTCAAGGTTTATATTTTTCCACTTACAGCTTCTAGATTTAAAATAGCAACAAAAAATAAGGAAGTTTGATTATATTGTTTAGTATACTCCTAAACTGGGAGAGCAAGGACCTCATCTATCTTGTTCACCCCAATCCCCACAAAATGGAAAGACTGTCATATAGTGGGAGCTCAGATGATAGACTGAATAAATGATCAATGTTTCATTTCATGCTGTTTTCCTGTGGTCCTGCTTATAGGCCCAAATTGAAGAAATAAATTGTGCCACGACCTGTTATTCCAGATCTCTCTGAAATATTCAAGTAATTCTCTGTGTTCTGATACTTCCTTTGTCCATATGGTACTCTGCCTCCCCAGTCTGGCAGCAGCCTCCTAGTAACTAAAGCAAGTTGTGGAAATTAACAGCTGTACCATTGATTCTGAGGCCATGCCAGGGGTATTCCCCAACAGGTGCCAAGTTTAAATATAGGCTGCAAGGAAATGCTCTATTGCTGGTGAAAAGTGGGATCCCAGACAACTGTACAGCATTGGGACTCCACAGGGCCAAGTGTCTCTTCAGGGACATTTATGTTTATATCACCAGGCTTAACCAAAACCAGTTGTCTTTTCACAGACCATCACTTTGCTTCTTTTATCATAGTAGTAGGTAAAAGAAATTCCTTGGCATTCATGTAAATTGTATAGAACTACTCTATCCTTCTGCCTTGATTGACTTCAGAATCCCCCAGATGTCTTATTCCAACCGCAAATCCAAATGGCTT
Source organism: Halichoerus grypus (assembly GCF_964656455.1). Classification (NCBI taxonomy): domain Eukaryota; kingdom Metazoa; phylum Chordata; class Mammalia; order Carnivora; family Phocidae; genus Halichoerus; species Halichoerus grypus. The sequence continues at coordinate 135,420,270 of NC_135718.1, read as the reverse complement.
ATATATGGCCATTCTGCTAATTTTCTAATTTCCTAGTCTTGCTAATAATAGCTCACACACCAAAATAAGTTCTTTCATCTGTTGCAAAGTTCCCACAAAATAGCCCCAGCTTCTCTAAGAGCTGCGGTTGACAAAACCCATGCTTCCTGCACTGCTTGGAGAAGTGCTTAAGGAGTGTAAAATAAAATTTGAAGATGTTTCTCCACTTAAATGTGACTATATTTTTTCCAGTGTTAGCGTGTATTCACCATTATTTGATGGTAAGTACTGCACTTTTCAATCTGATATTAACTTGAAAAGAGAAAGTCCATCTCAGTTCAACAAACTAGATGGTCAGTTCAGGCATGAAGGAATCACACTATCACACACAAAATTGCCGAGGAAATAGCTTCTTCAAGTTTCCTTAGTAATACATTAGTCTTTTATAGTCTCAGAATGGAAGGTTGAGGAATAGCAATGGCACATGAACCTGGCAGTTTGAAAATGAACTTTGTTATTTAGTGACTTAGGGTAAGTGACCTACTATAAGATAAAATGAAAAAAATCAGGATACAAAATTATCTAAGTATTTTTCATTTAAAAAAAAGAAAAAATGTGGGACGCCTGGGTGGCTCAGTTGGTTAAGCGACTGCCTTCGGCTCGGGTCATGATCCTGTAGTCCCGGGATCGAGTCCCACATCGGGCTCCCTGCTCGGCAGGGAGTCTGCTTCTCCCTCGGACCCTCCCCCCTCTCATGCTCTCTCTCTCTCATTCTCTCTCTCAAATAAGTTAAAAAAAAAAAAAAAAGAAAGAAAAAATGTGGTATTCTCTAGGTACTTGAATAATGCATTACTTTCATTTTATTTTTTCTACTTTTTTGTAATTGAAAGAATTCTACAGTGAATATGTGCTAGTTTACAATTTTCAATAGTATTTTTAAATGCTTTAAGTTCAGTGCTCACATTTTCTGTATTAACACCCTCATTGTACGAATAAAAAATTGCTCCTCCAGTAGAGGTGATTTGTCTCAAAGTTTGAACATTCTTTATTTATTATATTATATTTGCCAACTTTCCGGTTAATCCTCCTGCCAGCTCCACACTGACATGCCAGAGAAAGGAAGTGGGGTTATAGTAAAGGTTGAAGGAAGGAGAGAAACGGGGGAGTATATATGCGATATTCAAGATTTTGACCAATTGTAGCTGAGTCAGTGATAAGTGCCCATGACAGCCTGTTTAAGATCAGCAGTGTGAGGCAGGAACTGTCCTAGGGATCAGAATGCTCCCAGCAGTTTGGTTTTGATGATAAAAACTCCAGCCACCCGCTCTAACGTTACAGAAAAGCAAAAGAACATACGTCACTGGCTGCTAGCTTACCAACAGCAACCTACTATGATTCATTATTTTGGCAAGCGAATTAGAGATAGTAATGTTTTATTTAGAAGTTTTGTACAATTTAGCAATACACAGAAGTCATGTCTCACAGGACTTCACCAGGGGGACATACACGTAGGTTTTGCAAATGTATCCAAATCAGTAATGAATGATTCCTTTGATTTAAGCATATGATAAAAAAATTATCAGCTTCCCTATTTTTTGTTGTTAGGTTTCATCTAGGAGCTGTAGCTGGAAAAATAGGAGCCGTAGCATGTTTATTAAATTGATTCATATATTTATATATCATATCCCACTAAGTGCAAAACATTTCTAAATACAAATGTCAGTTCTTAAAGGAAATTATGAAATTCTTTTCCCCTATCCTCCACATGGACTCGGAAAAAAATACGCAATAGCTACTGGCTTTGAGGAAAGATAGTCTTTTTTTTTTCTTCATTCTTCTTTCTCTGAGAAAAATATAGCTATATTAGGAATACACAGTGAGCTCAAAGTTTTGATCACCATGAAGTTCAGTAAGTATGTTATCTCATTTTAATAAGGATATCCTGTATCAGTCTTCTATAAAAGTGTGTGTGTGTGTCTCTGTTTGTGTGTCTGAGAGCCTGTTACATCAGTTTCACATGAATCTTTACTTTTTTTACATTGCTGACCATAAAGAAAATACAAATGCTAAAAAAACCTATTGGATTTTTTAGGCAAAACTGCTAAATACTATAAATTTTCTTCAATCAGCAATTATATCATGAAACTTCACATAAATACTGTGATACTAATTCAAGGCACTTGATGCTACTTTGTGGCTCTTTTATTAACATAACTATATATAATTTCTTTTTTCCCTAAAAATAATCCAGTTTTATAAAAAATTCAAACAAGGCATAACATAAAGTAGAAAATTAAAGTCCCACCCTGCCAAATGACACGTCATTGACACTTTTATGCTCATTTTGAATAGCAAATCTCTTTGAGACCACAAAGCCAAATTTAGTTAAACCTGGCATTCTGAATGCTGTCTCTGTTGACTCAGCAGCTAGCCTGGAACACGTTGATAACAGGTCATTTGTTGGTTACATGAGGCTATGAATTCCTCATCAATTCATTCATTCAACAAATATATATATTAAGTATTTGGAATCTTTCCCCAAGCTGTTTACTTACTGCTGCAATTTTATCATTAGAGATTCATTTGAGAGTATATAAGTAACTTTTGCCTAAAAATTAAGTTAATTTGTAACAATAACACTTATTCAATAATTACCGCACTAGGTTAAGCACTTTGCATATGGTATTTTATTTAATATTCACATTAACCCCATGGAATAGGTACTATTTTTATTCTCATATTATAGCTGAGGAATCACGGACCTACAGAGGCAAAGTGACTTGCTCAAACCAAGGTCACTGAGCTATAAAACTGAAGGTCACTGAACTAAGATGAAAACCCCAGAACCACCACACTCAAAAGCCTGCCCTCTGAACCACAGTGCCAAATTCCTCCACAGTGTAAGTTTTCTGTGGGGAGAGAATGTTACCAGTTATTAACATTTGAATGTAAATGAGTTGACTAGAGGGGTGCACGCAGTAATGTTCTACAGTGGCGGGGGTAGGAGGGGACACGGTAAAGGATCAGCTGGAGAAAAATGATAGCATCAGACACCTTACTGGAAAGGAGACTCCAAGAGGAGGAAGGAAAAAAAGGTAAGAAATAATGCAAAGATTTAGCCTATTTTACAATTACATACATGTAGGGGCAAGTTGAATAACTCATTGGCTTCTGTGTAAAATTCTCCTCATCTAAAAATTATTCTTCTGAGTGGCATCACATTTTGCCCCTACTTTATGCACAGTAGCAGATTACTGAGTGGTCAAGCCAATTATTAGTATGTTAATCAGGATAACAAAGATAATTTCATCAACCACATTTCTTTCCTTAACTTTTCAAGTATTTTACAGTATAGTAGACATTAATAATTTTGGAACATATTTTTTTGTAGGTACCAATAATTTTTTGTTCACAACTGTCTAGGCCAGATTATATAAGTTTCTGAAGAAAAAATAAAAGGGACAAATGTGAAAAATATTTCTGTCATGTAAATTTTTTAAAAATCTAGATCTATTTTATCCAATGTAGTCATATGTGACAATCTAAATTAAAAGTAAATCAATTCAGAATTTCAATTCCACAGACACATTAGCTCCATTTCAAGTGGTGATCAGCCATGTGTGACTGGTGGCACCATATTGGAGAGCCCAGATATAGAACATTTCCATTATCATAGAAATTTCTATTGGACAGCACCGGTCTAGATGTAAAGCCACAAAGTAAGAGAGCATTGTATTTATACAGTTAATTAACCTGATGAAAGGAGCAAAATAATAAAATGAGCCAGTTTAAGAATAAGAAAAGAGACCTGACAATCAAAATTTGTTGAAGAAAAGAATAAGAAATGCTAAATAGTTGACAGTCATTAGGTAATATTATTAAATTATAGTTTTAATACGTTATTAGTATGTACGTTATTAGTCGTTATACCTACTGTTTACTGGAGTTGAAAACTTGATGAAATCAGTAATATGCAAAGCAAAAAAAACAAAACAAAGGGGCGCCTGGGTGGCTCAGTCGTTAAGCGTCTGCCTTCAGCTCACATCATGATCCCAGGGTCCTGGGATCGAACCCCGCATCAGGCTCCTTGCTCCGTGGGGAGCCTGCTTCTCCCTCTCCCACTCCCCCTGCTTGTGTTCCCTCTCTCACTGTCTCTCTCTCTGTCAAATAAATAAATAAAATCTTTTAAAAAACAAAACAAAAACATTTCAAACTCCAGAAATAGTCTCAGTGGGTTAAGGAAGACAAAGAAGACCAAGTTGATTGTTTAAAGATGAGATCCAGGGGCGCCTGGGTGGCTCAGTCGGTTAAGCATCTGTGGCTCAGGTCATGATCTCAGGGTCCTGGGATTGAGCCCCACGTTACACTCCTTGCTCAGCGGGAAGTCTGCTTCTCCCTCTGCCTCTGACCCTCCCCCCTGCTCACGCTCACTCTCTCTCTCCCCCAAATAAATAAATAAAATCTTAAAAAAAAAAAAAAAGATGAGATCCAAAGGCTAGAATCAGGAAAGGAAAACTCCCATGAATGACAGTATGGAAAAGACTGGATCAATTAAAACAATCCCAATGATGTGATAATGAGAGAAATGAAAGAGGACAATTTGCTACAAGGACATTGTGAAAAATGAATACGATTACATTTGGTAAGTGGGCTCCCAGTACAATGTGCTGCTGGTTACTTGATTTGTGTGACATATCATGAATAATGCAAATATATTATGAAAAGAAAGTTGCAGAGTATAAAATTTGCCTTATTCACTTTTGCACAACTACTACAAGAAAAGATTAGGGATGAAGAAAGCACTGTTCCTGCCACCTGAGAACTTAAAATCTAGGGACAGACTTGGAACCACAAAGGCTCTTATTTACTGGGCACCTCCTTTGTCAGGCAGGAGGCTGTGTTCTTCACACCATTATGTGTCATCCTCACACTATCTCTACCCCCAGAGGCTCAGAAACTCCTTGACTCACCAGTGCATCATGTTCTAGAGGCAAAAGTACAAAATGACTTTATTCAAGCCATCCCTGATGTCTTGTCGTGAGTTACTTCTGTTCTTACCTAGCTTTACCTATTTTATGAACTTGCATAGGTGCCAGAAACAGCAACCAAGAGTAACAAGAGTTATTATACCTATGAAAGTTCATAAGCTGAAAGGGTGTCAATAGAGGGACTCTATTATTAATCCATTTCACCAATGAGAATGCTAAGACTCAAAGGGTTGACTGGCCTAACATCAAGCAATGCGCAAGTGGTAAAGCCAGGGGGAAGGTCTAGGTTTGCATGGCTGCAAAACCCAATCCCATTCTATGCAGTTTGCCCTGTAGCCTCTCACCAACCATATCACAAGACAGAATGAATGAAGGCGGCCCTGTTGTCTAATGGAAAGAGCAAGTTTCGACACCCGTTTTAAGCTGGGTTCCTCCAGAACAGATCCCAGGAAAAAGAATGTTGAGTGTTAGTGGTGTAATTTGGAAAGTGATTCCAGGAAGCTCTGCTGGTGCAGTGGGGAAATGAGATGGGGAGGGAAGGAGTCCATATAGCGTGCGTTAAAGAGAAGATGAATTCTGTAAATGGGGAATAAATTCCACTGGCCAGCTCTGGGAAATGGTGGAGACCTGTCATCAGAGTTTTTTACCCAGAAGAGGAAGCTAAAACATTTAGTCTTCAAACTTTCTCCTTTATTTGCTAGGGGCTACTCCCAGGGCCATTAACTCTCAAACCCCTTCTGGACTGCCCCAGGCATGGGCCAAAAAAAAAAAAAAAAAAAGCCCTCAGGCAGAGAGTCTCAGGTGCTTGAAGTCAGAAGCCTTTGACACAGAAGATCTGGTAGAGATGAGAACAGTAAGTGCCAAGAGCATACGGGATATGGCTGGGACACGGACCACATCTCTACAATCTCGGGCAAAGATAAGCTTGACTTGTGACTCAGCTGCTGCATGCTTTATGACTTTGAGCAAACAAGGATCCCATCAAAGATTACACATTTTATTTGGTTGTTGTTATAGCTGCTACGTCTCCATCTACATATTTTGGCAAGAATCCATGGGAGATGATTGGTACCTCACGTTTCATCACATCAGGAGGCTCACCGCATCCAAATGTTCCACCATTAGTTATGCTAACTTCATCATTGGGTAAGATGTTTATGGATAGATCTCTCTGGCACTTAGATTCTTATTTTTATCAAGAGGAATACAAATAGTCATATTGCTGGATTCCTATGAGAACGAAAGGACATAGTCAAAGCAGTTTGTCTGTTGATGCCCTTACTGTATTTGGAGTAAGGAATGTAAATCGTAAATACAGTAAGTTACATTCATGAAAAGTATAATACATCTGGAATAAGTACAGTGGGAGAAGAGAAGGAACTATAGATGAATGTATACTTGACAGCTTCCCGGAAGGACAGAATTTTAAACTGAGTTTTAAGAACAGATGGAGAAGTGCCTTTGAGTGTGAGTACAAAGGAGAGCAAATACAAAGTACATGGTGCAAAGAGTAGCATGGATTGGGAAAGATAGGAAAGCCAAGGTAGGGCAACTGTGATGAGGAGAGACTGGGGGAAGATTTAGGTATCAAAATCCTTTGGATTTTGTGTTGTAGACAATCGGAAGCCATCAAAGGTGAGATCTTAAGAATCACTTGGCTTGCGTTTCAAGAATATAATGATGCCAGAGATCTTTTATTTGCCCTTCAGGGTCCCCTCTCACCTTCCTCTACCTATTTCTCTGCCCCAAGAGGCCACTATGTTTGGACCACATCAACAGGTTTTCTTGGTTTCTCACTTCCATGTGGTTTTGACCAGTGAGGAGCCCCAATAGTATCAAAGAGAGGAGAGTGCAGTAAGAGTACTTCCCTCATCTTCCCTCCTGCAGGGTCACTTCAGGATGGCTCTGTCTCTCCACCCAAGACAAGAAAGAGTTCCTCTGAGAATGTGTTCTCCACAAGACCCTCTCATTCTTGATTACAGGAAAGAATCTCTCCTTCTCAAGCCTAGACCTAAAGAATCCCTCCCGCTGGTGGCTCAGGGAATGCCAAAACTACAGCTTGGGTCTTGCCCATACCTCACCATACCCTTTATTAAGTTCTCCTTGAATGCTCTCATTTGAGTTGCCATATGTTTCCTGCTACATATATTAATAGTACCAAAAATTACTCCAGGAAACAAACCTCAAAATAAAAGCCTAGGATTGATTTGTTTATCCATTTGAGGATCTTAGAAGAATGAAGTTTAGATAATCTTATCAAGAGAGAACTTCTGTCCAGCCACAGTACCAGCAGAGAGAAAGGAGAACGTGAAAATACATGTGACAGAAGAAGGAAGCTCTGATTACCAATCTATGCCGCGTCCATGTCCAGATGTTGGGGCTGTATCAACTCCTGTTTGTGTTCCTTTTTATTTCTTTTGCCTTTTTTCCCCTGCTGCCTTATATGAAGAAACCCAGTAATTACTAGTGTTTTAGTTCTGGGCACAAGTATGACTGAATTGACATCACCCCATGATGATTCAGTAGCTGATGAGATTTTGTGTGTTCCCTGTGATACAGACACAAACTTTTCCCACAAAAAGAAATGGATGCTAAGGGGCCGAAGGAATGATGGTACCAGATGTCGTGTTTACTACTGCAGATCCAAGAGGCTCTTCCCAATGGGTTATATCTTTTGTCTCCTTTGCCTTCTGGGCTGCAGTTCAGTTCTTGCACAGTCCTAGCAGGAGATTTGACAAAGGAATGAGAGTGAGATGAGGGCATGTAGTCTTCTGCTCCCATCGTGGGAGCTGTCTCTGGCTGGTTGCCTCTCATGACCAAAGGACACAGTTCCTGCCATGATGAGTGTTATAGACTGAAATGTATCCCCACTGCCCAAACTTGTATGTTGAAGCTCCTACTGTATCTGGAGTAAGGAAGTAATTAAGGTTAAATGCTGTCATAAGGGTAGAGTCCTGATCAATAGGATTAGTGTTCTTATAAAAAGAAATGTCAGAGAACCTGCTCTCTCATGAGCACTCTCTCTCTTTCCCTCTATCTCTCTCTCCCCTTTCCATGTGAGGACACAGTAAGAAGGAGGCCATCTGCAAGCCAGGAAGAGAGATTTTACCAGAAACAAAATTGGGTGACACCTTGATCTGAGACGTTCCAGCCTCTAGAACTGTGAGAAAATAGATTTCTCTTGTTTAAGCCACCCAGTCTATGGTATTTTGTTATGGCAGCCCAAGCTGACTAAGACAGTAGGTCTCTCTATAGGACCCTTTTTTCAGGCTTTTGTAACACTTCCCTAATTTGTCACTTCAGACCTGTGGACAGTTAACAGCCCCACTGCTCCTCTTCATTTCCTTCATGTGCACATTTTTTATAAACAGCCCTTCTGTTTAGCCCTTCTTTTTTATCCTATTTTTAAGCATGCCATCTTCTTTCTATAAGGCCTTGACTGATTCAATAACTCTAGATTTCATGTGAAAGATGAAATGAATAATGTGGGAAATCAAAGGCAGGGGGACTGGCTCAGGGTCCTTTCTCTTTTAATAAGTATTTCCTGAGCCTGCCTTATGCCAGGCACCATTCTACAGCAGGGAAGAAGAGAGACAAAGTCCCCAGGAGTTTCCATTTCAGTATGGGAGATAAATAATAAACAGGTAAACAAATAAATGAGGTAATTTCAGGCTGTAACCTGAGCTCTTCTGGAAATACACAGTGTGATGAGATGGAAATAAAAGGGTTGAACATGCTTTCACTAGGTTGATCAAAAAGGCCTTGGAGGAGATGACAAAAAAAGAGATTAAGAAGGTAAATCCGTAATACTGATGAATGATTACATCGGAAAAAGAAAAAAGAAAAAGGCATTTAAGACCATCCCAAGATTTCTATCTGAGTAGGAGGAAATAGCACCACCTACATGCACAGCAGATGTGAAATGGGTCTGTGTTCTCCGGCAGGGATCGGCAAACTACAAGTCATCCCCCCCTCCTGTTGTAAACTAAACGTCGTTGGAACCCAGCCACACTGTGTCATTTATTTGTCGTCTGGGGTTGCTTTCGGCTTACAACAGTAGAGCTGTATAGTTTCAGCGGAGACTGTATGGCCCGCAAAGGCAAAAACACTATCTGGCTCTTTATGGAAAGTTTACTGACCCCTCCTCTGTGGCGTGTTGCCACAGCATCATGATATAAGGAGCTGAGAGGTGGTCCACTTCCTCCAAGAATTTTCTGGTAGCTCCAGTGACCCTTCCCGTCCTTGAGTGAACTGGAGGAAAAGTCACACGCCAGCTTCATCAGTACATGGGAGTGGGGTAATCCTACTTTCTCAGCCCTTGAATAAACTTGTCCAGGAACTCTGCTAGAAATGCCCAGTCAGTGATGAAGAAACAAACAGAAAAGAAAGCTCCACCCCCTGGCTTGGGACAGAACTCTGAGTGAATTTCTGCATGACCAAGCAGCCTCTAGTTCTCAGCTGTCTGCTATTTCTCACGTCCCCACTCCAACTTTCTATGTCGTACTGTTGCTTCTGGCTGATAGTAACACCTAATCCACCCACCAACAACTACATCAGAGAAAATGACTGGGATCAGAGAATCCTCCCTGGCCTCCCACCTGGCAGCCTCTGAGGAAGGCTCTACCACCATCTACAAGTTAAGACTCGAAGGAAGCCTTAGCCTCCAGAGAAGGAGCAGCTACTATCCTAACAAGGGTCACAGCTGCGGCAAATCTGTTGATACACTATGTCATCTACAAAGTAACCTGTTGCAGAGCTGAATTAACATTAGCCCCAAGGCTGGCTGATGTTTGAAATAATATATTTTATTTCAAAGTAAGACTGTGTCCACAAGATTATCTCTGTTCCCATTTTAAGATCTGAATCTAATAAACAGCACAGGCTGCTCTACCATCATTTGCTTACCCCCCTTGTTACCACTTCTTTGTGTCTATTTTTCCGTGTTACTATTTTTGGCCTTGCTTTTAGCCACAGGATTGAGTCTGAGAGCAAGCACATAGAACTCAAGAAAGATAGATGATGGTTTATATTTATTCTGCCAGGATAAAGACCAAAACAATCTTCTCCTGTCCAAAGAGCACTCAAAACTGGGTAACTGATTGCCGATTGTGAGCAACCATAAACACATGACAGATTCGCGGGATTCTAGTTCATAGTGTAAACCCTAGCTTGGCTGATCATAAATTCATAAGTTTTAGAGCAAAATAGCTGTACAGAGTGTCAGGTAAAAGCACACATGATTTGAGTATTAAATGAACTTGAGCAGAGCGCCTGGGTGGCTCAGCCAGTTAAGCCTCTGACTCTTAATTTCCGCTCAGGTCATGATCTCAGGGTTGTGCGATCGAGCCCTGCTTCAAGCTCAGCACTGGGTGTGGAGACTGCTTCAGGTTCTCCTTCTCCCTGTGCTCCTCCCCCCTCTCTAAAGAAAATAAAAATTAAAAAAAATAAATAAATGAACTTGAGCTGTGGCCCTTACTCTGGGTCCCCACTGGACAAATCTAGTTTCTTACTTGAAAAGTGCAGGGATTGCATTGATTCCACAGAGTAACTTCCAGTACTAAAAGTCTATGAATCTCTATCTGGTCTAGTTTAACCCCTTATTTTATAGATGTAGAAACTAGTACACACGAAGATGAACTCTAAGATAGCTCGTTAGTGGTATAGCTGAGTTTGGAATCAAAGTCTTTGATATTTTATTTCAAATTAAGTGTGTGTGTGTGTGTGTGTGTGTGCATGCATGTGCACATGCATGTGTGTAGGTGTTCTGAAAAGTTCAAGATCATAAGAATGCATTACCCTTAGCAGCAGGCCTACCTATGTGTGAATTTCTGCCTCTTTCTGTTCTTAGAACAGAAGGGACCATAGAGATTGTTCAGGGGCACGCTACTCAATCTATAAGCAAGAACTTGTAAGACACCCCAATGGAATACCAGAGCAGAGGGCACATCTCAGATCCTAGAATATCCGAGGGCCTGAATGCTGGTGGTATTTGTACTGACTTTCAAACCAAGTGGTATTTCTCAAATTTTCTTAGCAATGAATGACTTACCAAAAAAGCTACTGATTAAATGTCACTTGTTGTTTTTTTCTAATGAAAAATCATTTTCTAGGAATCACTAACTGCTTAGTATAATGACTTTATTGTGGCATTATTTTAATTTTACTATAGTAATAAGGATTATGCCAATTTCCTTTGCCTCAGAAGTCTTGGAATGGAAAATTCTGCTTGTGAAAGCACGTTTGTTGGATAATTTTAAAACAAAATTGTACTTTTAAATAACATGGGTCTCCATCACTCGAGGCATTTCATCAAGAACATAACAACTTAGTAAATTTGTTGTTCTGAAATGCAAATGTACTTTTACCAATTTCATTCACTGACAAAGGAAATCTTGTAACCAAACAATATGAATCCAGCCTATTTATTCATGATACTTTGTTTGGCACTGTGCATAATTTAAGTCAAAATGTCACTGCCCTGCCTTTCTTTTTACACTTAAATTTAAAAGCTTCATGGTTCAATTACAGTAAGAGAATCTGAGAGTCTAAAGCAGATTTGTCTCTCGTTTGTTTTTCCACTTAATGAGGAAGTATAGAGTTCTGATAATATAAAATGAATAGACATGAATAGACATTTCTCCAAAGAAGACACACAGATGGCAAACAGACATGTGAAAAGATGCTCAACATCACTCATCATCAGGGAAATGCAAATCAAAACCACAATGAGATATCACCTCACACCTGTCAGAATGGCTAAAATAGAAAACACAAGAAACAACAAGTGTTGGCGAGGAGGTGCAGAAAAAGGAATTCTCATGAGGGGAATGCAAACTGGTGCAGCCACTGTGGAAAACAGTATGGAGGTTCCTCAAAAAATTAAAAATAGAACTACCCTATGGTCTGTAATTCCACTACTGGATATTTACCCAAAGAATAGGAAAACACTAATTCAAGTTCAATGTTTATAGCAGCATTATTTACAATAGCCAAATTATGGAAGCAGCCCAAGTGCCCATCGATAGATGAATGGATAAAGAAGAGGTGGTACACACACACACACACACACACACAATGGAATATTACTCATCCATAAAGAAGAATGAACTCTTGCCATTTGCAACAACATGGATGGATCTAGAGGGTATAATGCTAAGAGAAATAAGTCAGTCAGAGAAAGACAAATACCATATGATTTCACTCATATGTAGAATTTAAGAAACAAAGAAGATGAAAAAAGAAAAAAAAGAGACAAACAAAAAAAGACTCTTAACTATAGAGAACAAAATAGTGGTTACCAGAGGGGAGGTAGGTGAGGGGATGGGCGAAATAGGTGAAGGGGATTAAAAGTACACTTAACAATATGAGCACTGAATTATGTATAGAATTGCTGAATCACTATATTGTACACCTGAAACTAGTATAACACTGTACATTAACTATACTGGAATTTTTTTTTTAATTTTTTTTTTTAAGATGTTATTTATTTGACAGAGAGAGAGAGATAGCGAGAGCAGGAACACAAGCAGGGGGAGTGGGAGAGGGAGAAGCTGGCTTCCCGCCGAGCAGGGAGTCTGACGCGGGGCTTGATCCCAGGACCCTGGGATCATGACCTGAGCGGAAGGCAGATGCTTAACGACTGAGCCACCCAGGTGCCCCAACTATACTGGAATTTTAAAAAACTAAAATTAAAAAGTGAAAGTTTATTCCATCAACTAAAGTCACTAAAAAAAAATCACTGCCTTGGAAATAAAACGTTCAGTAGAGGACTAATTAAACACACTGTGGCTATTTCATAAAATGGAAGACTATCCATTTAAAAAATGTGTTTTAGAAAAAAATATATTTGTATAAACGAAACAGGTGATGAACTATTTGCATCCTATGGTCCCCATTTTCTAAGTCTGTGTATAAAATTTTAAAAGTGGATTACACCAGAAAATTCAAGTCAATTTTGAGCAAAATGTTTTGATGAAAATTTTTTTAATATGATGCTATTTTTTTCTTTATCTGGAAAAATTCATTCCTGGCATTCTCTCTCCCCATTTTATTTCCACCCACTCTACAAAAGCTACCACTTCCTTCATCCTCATCAGAATTGATAAGAATGTAAAACGGTATCATTCCATTTCTTTTTACACTTAAATTTAAAAGCTTCATGGTTCAATTACAGTAAGAGAATCTGAGAGTCTAAAGCAGATTTGTCTCTGGTTTGTTTTTCCACTTAATGAGGAAATATACAGTTCTGATAATATAAAAATGATTCAATATGAATCAATTTTCAAAATACCATAAATCACAGATATTGCAACTTCAAAGTCAATGTTCCTTCCTTGTATAACTGGAAAAGAGGAAACCTTACACACACCCTGTCCTAATTCCTGACCCCTGGGGCTGTTTTGTACTAAAGAACCATAATTGCCTTCCTGGGGTTACAGATAATGGTGTTGGGACATCCTGACCAGCTTAGAAAAAGCCATCAGGAAGGAAAGAAAAAGAAATACCAAAGCTTCGGCCTTGTCTTTGTGTCTCTACCAATAGAAGGCTTTGTGATGGGCCCTGGTTTCTTGTGGTAGGTGGGCCTTGGGAGAAAATCTGAGTTCAGGGAGGTAGAATAGGATGTAGAGTGACATTGAAATGCATCAGAATAATAAGTCCCTATACGGATATTGTAGTAGATGCTGTGGGATGTCTGCCAGTTCTGCTCAGATCTACTTTGCTGGGCTTATTCTTCCATTACCCGCTGCTAAGAAGGCTGGATCCCAATGGCTCCCACTGCCTCCCCTCCTCCAAGCCCTCTGCTGAGCAGAGTCAAACCTGGGAGCTTGATCTCTTCTCTCCTCCTACAGAGCCTGCAGCCCCCATCTAACAAAAACTACAAAAAAAAGAAAAAATAGCCCGCTTACCCCAGGAAGGACCACTCTCCAGTGCAACTTCATGCTCCACAACACAGCCCCACCACCCCACTGTATCCCTGGATGGGGTCAGGGCCAGACTTCACCTTGGATCCCATTTTTACCCAGCTCCATCCCTCTTCTGCCCTGCTTACTCAATCTCTGAGAGGTTTCTTCTCTGAAGAGCTAACCCTCAACAGATCACAGGAATCCCAGTCCTTGGCTCAAACTCTGCCTCTAGGGAGCCCAACCTAAGACAGAGAGTTTGGGCTTGAAGAAATGATTTTATTTCCTGACCAAGTATCTGGATTCCTGCTGTAGATGATCAGCATGGACACAGTGATTGGAGTTACTCATTTTAGGCTACTACCTGTTGAGAAGGCGGTTTCGCCTGACCCTTCAGGCTGGTCTGCACTATAGCTGGATTGCACTATATCCAAGAAGTAAGGTTGACCTTTGGGTCTGTGTGTCTGAGCATCCCCATGTCTGCAAAGGGCTGTGGATGCTGGTGATGAACACAAATCGCCCTTCTTTGTTGCACACTTGAAGGAATGCCAAAGGCTGGGCTGAAGAGTCCAGCATCATCATAGCTGTCTAAAGTGAATAACTGCAATCACTGTCTCCGCCCATCATTTACAGCAGGAATGGCTCCCAGGGCAAGACGGAACCTCTGGCAAGGGGCTGGGAGTTCTTAAAAGAAAAGGGGGACAAAGATTCTGTACAGTGTGGAATATTCCTCAACACCATGGACAATCTGAACTCCACTCTTTTATTTATTTCTTCCCCCTCTCTGAAAAGCACTTCCTCCTTATTACAGCTTCTCTAATCCTGAGCACACTTCACCTGATGTGTTCTATGTCCTCCATGCTCTACGTCATCCCAACACTCCTTGCCACAGAAATCTCTCCGCTCTCCCGCTTTATACAACTCTTGTTGTCTATACCATCCTCTCAGCATATATTCTCATGCACTGTTCCTGATATCTTTATCTTTATGTCCCTTCTCTCCAACTGATTTAAAAGTCCTTGAGGATAAGGACTATACCCTATACAGAATCTCCCTAAATGTTATGCATGTTACAGGATACTAAGTAAATATTTATTAATGATGTTGACATGTATATTCATTGCTGGGCCTGCAAAATGATATGTTTTAATGTGGATAACAGGATTTTGTGAGATCTGCTAATTAAGATCTTCTCCTGCCCTAGGAGATTACCAAATGATTGCAGGGATTGAAGAGAAGTTAATGTTTTGTTGAAAGCAGAGATAGTAAATTTAAGTTCAGAGGGCTCAGTTCTTACAAGTAGCCCCCTGCTCTGGCCCCAGGTGCAAGACAGGATGATCTGGTTTGGCAGCCTTTACTCACAAGAGATATAAGAGGGAACTCTAAGACCCCGAAGCAGGGCTGTTTGGGGGGTGGGGAGGGAAATAGGAATTTGGTGTTTGTAAGGAGAGGCCATCCTCTTCCATTAACATCCTTTTTTGATTGGTTTCTGTCTCAAAAACTGTGCTCTAAATTCAAGAGACTTGTTTTTGAAGTTTTTGTGAAACCAAGAGTTGGTGACAATGGTACTTTGTTCCCATCCCAGTTGGATGTCCTCTGAGACATCAGAATGGCCAGTCTGCCCCAGAGCTATTAAAGCACAGGGGAGAACTAATATGGCAGAGAGGAGCCAAGTACTCTCCTAGAGGTACACGAGATACTGGTTACCTATGCCTTTAGGCTCCAGAGTTAGGACCACAGAGGAGAGAGTCCGGCCTTGGTTGGTCAACAGAGTGCTGCCTGTTCAGATGAATGTTTCGTGTAACTAGCAACTAGACATCAACAAATGTGGCAGCCAGGTCCTGAAAGAGACTATTATTACCTAGGAAAGCTCCTTGGGATTGGGTCCCTTATCAGCAGGTTGGGAAGGGGCCTCTGCCTTCCCACCCCAAGTGGGCAAATTGCAAAAGCAATTACAAGTAGTTTCCCCTTATCCATGGGGAATATGTTCCAAGACCCCCAGTGGATGCCTAAAACTGCAGATAGTACCAAACCCACTATATACTATGTTTTTTCCTGTACATACATATATATGGTAAATTTTAATTTATAAATTAGGCACAGGAAGAGATTAACAACAGCAACTAATAATAAAATAGAACAATTATAACAATATGCTGTAATAAAAGTTAAGTGAATATGCTCTCTCTCTCTCTCAAAATATCTTCGGTACTCTACTCACCCTTCTTCTTGGGATGATGTGAGATGATCAACTGCCCATGTGATGAGATGAAGTGAGGTGAATGATGTAGGTGCTGTGACATAGCGTTAGGCTGCTCTTGACCTTCTGACCAGATGTCAGAAGGAGGATCACCTGCTTCTGGATCGCAGTTGACCCTGGGTAATGGAAACCACAGATGAGCGAAACAGTGGATAAGGGGGGACTACTGCATGAAGCAGAAAGCAGACAAAAACCTCACCAAGTCACTGACATGGGGCTGTCCCAGCATGTCCACCAGATACTCTTGCCCTTCTCCATCCCAACACTGGAGAAGCAAGCTTGGGAGGGGGCAGGGGGAGGTGGCAGGAACACTCTGAGTTGAACATGAGATTGGAGTTTGAGGTTAAGATGATTAAAACGTAATAATCAGGACTGGTTACACAGTTTTCAGGGCCCGGTGCAAAATGAAAACATGAGGCTCCTCATCCTAGAAACAAGAAAATTCATCCTTGAAGATACTCAAATTTAAAGCTTTTTCCTTTCATTCATGGTCTCTCAACATGTCAGTGGGTTTTTTTTATTCTTGTCCAATGTCACTCTCCCTCAGGCACAAGGATACACACAGGCCACGTGTGGACCCTTGCAGGCTTCAGGGGCCCCGAGGGGGGGCATGCTGGACTTGCAGCGGACAGCTCCGCTTCCCCTTCCAACAAGCTGCTAGATCCCCAGAGATGTTGCAACCTCAGTGCTAGGATGCACTAGGCCCCTGAATGAGGAGTGGTGAGCGGCTCCCTCCAGCTGCTCGCCGACCCAACACAGCATGGTGCTACTAGCCCAGGCAGGGACCACCCCAGCTGTGTCCATGCAGAGACTGTGGGGGTACCGACCCCACAAGGCCCCCACTGGGGACAGGGGGCAGCAGGAGTCACTGGGTGGAGGTAGGGAGGGGAGTGTATGCATGGGCCTGGGACTCTAAGGGGTGGAGGAGTGGTCAGCTATGAACCTGTCCCAAGGAAGTAGCAGAAGGAGATCCACGTGGGACTGAGGCTCCAAGCCCCCAGTGCCCGCTCCACTGCTCCATCAGACTTCATTTACAAAACACAAGTCCAAAGAGAACATTGTTAAGGATTTCAAGATGGCAGCTGGAGAGTATTAGGCTCCAAGCCCTGGGCCCTTGTGGAAATGTGGCCCTGGATGAAGCTGGCCCAGACAGTAACTGAAATAAGATTTTGTTAATTCTAAAACTGACGGAAAACGTACTGACTAGGCCTGCAATGTCGTTAAAGGAATCTGTTAGCCAGCAGGAAATGTTGGTTTAATGTTGGTAGCTCTGGGGGAAAAAAAATTCCTATTTACATGTCAAGGAGCTAAGACTCCTCAGGCACATCAGTGATACTCACATTTCCGCCCAGCAGATTTTAATGTGCAGTCATTCGATGCTTCCCCTTCCTTCATCTCCTTTCCCACCTTGTCACCAAGCTCTGATATTTTCTTTTCTGAACTGTCTCTGTAGTTCTTTCTGCCCCATTGCTGCATGCTAGATTAGATAGCCCTGGAACAGGCCACCAGTTACCAGAACCTTCCCCAACCTGCCTACGTTCCTTTGCCAGACAGATCTGTGCCCCAGCAGTTAACTTCAGCTCCTGCCCCTGCCCCTTACTAGATTTTTTACTCTAATGAAGTTACTTCGCCTTTTTGTTCCTTATGTTACTCATCCTATAAGCTTGTTTAAGGATTAAATAAGGTAATGGGTATAGACTGTAATTTATCCTCCTCTTTGCAAATCTAGGCAGGCCAGGCTTCTCTCTGCCAGGCTATAAGGAATGGGTCATTCTCTAATTTAGTATAATTCAGCAATTTTCCTAAAGTGCAGATTGCCTGGACCTAATAGATAGTTTCCCCAACAGCGCTGCCTGCTAAGATTCAATCTCATCCCTCTTATATGGGAATATAATGTTTACCCATCAAGAAGGCTTTGGGCTGGGGCCCAGAAGTGCTGTAACAGGCCAGAGAAGGACCTTAAAAGGACAAGAACAGAGAAGCCCAAGAGATAGAAAAAATCAGAACTGTACCCAATGAAAGACTTTCATAATGGGCAAGGACACATAAGGCAAGGCACAACTATTTTGTAGATATATATGATGTACTTTGTAATATAAAAAAAAATCTGAGTGCAGTACAGAGCTACTCTTATAAGATAGGTTTCCTCTTTTTGTTTCCTAAAGTGTCCAATAGAAAATTTTATTTAAAGGACATTCTTCACACATTCAAGCATGTACACCATGGACACTCAATAAATGTTAGAATGCAGAATATTTTAACACATGTATTTGGAATCACAGACAGTTATTAAAAGACAACAACAACAGGGGCGCCTGGGTGGCTCAGTCGGTTAAGCGTCTGCCTTCGGCTCAGGTCATGATCCCGGAGTCCTGGGATCGAGCCCCACATCGGGCTCCCTGCTCTGCGGGAAGCCTGCTTCTCCCTCTCCCTCTGCTGTTCCCCCTGCTTGTGTTCCCTCTCTCTCTCTCTGTCAAATAAATAAATAAAATCTTAAAAAACAACAACAACAACAACAACAACAACAAAAACCAGAAGTCATTAAATCGGTGCTTTTTTAAGAGCGTGAAGGAAACTTGTAAAGTAGTTCAGGGCTGTCATTCTGTGGAAGTGGTTATTAAGGGTCAGTGACCGTAAGTAATGTGCCGAAACAACGTAACAAGAGAAGCAGTTATAACCGAGTCTGCTGCCTACTGTGCATACCTTTTGCTGGACACGGTACGTGTTCATTACCCCCGAAGTGTGTCAGCTGATGCGGACACTATTTAACATGATTGTTGAATTTATACATTCATTTTATATATAGTTGACCCTTAAACAACACAGGGGTTAAGGGTGCCGACCCCACGTGCAGTCTAAAATCCATGTATAGGGCGCCTGGGTGGCTCAGTCGGTTAAGCATCTGCTTTTGGCTCAGGTCACGATCCCAGGATCCTGGGATCTACATATACAATATACAATACTACATATACAATATATATATATACAATATATAGAATAATAGAGATGTACCTGTTCATGAAATTCCTATGACTTCATTTACTTACAGCACTTCACAGGGCACCTTGCACGTACGATATACTTGGTAAATTTAAGAAGTTCATAAATTAAAGTTAACCCTCTTTCACAGATTTACTGCTTAGAGGAACACCAAAGAAGTAGCAGAGGTCTCTCCAGTGTCCACACGAGCCCCACCCCCCCCCATATGCCCGATAAAAAAATGGAAATCCAGGGCCCCTGAATGGGGTCTGTCACTGTCATGTGGCTTGTGAGTGGTAGGACGAGAGCTAGAGCTACCGATTTCCTCACTTCAAGCACAATTTACCATTTGGAACTTTTTACTCCAAAGATATCCTTGATTATCTTTTCTTAGGAAAACATTATCTTTCCCAACTAGGTTGTAATCTCCCTGAGAGCAGAGATAGTCTTTTATCCTTTTGTACACCTGCTTCCCCCAACAACACATCTACAATAATTTGCCGATGTTATTAATTAAGAAAGAGGGTAGGGGGCTTGGAGAACATGATGGTTTTAAAAACTTCCATAAAAATATGGAGGCTAATTCTCTCCTTGAACATAGGCAGCCATAGTGACTCACTTCTAATGTTCTATGACCATAACAATAATGCAGCAGAAATGTGCCTTCTGAGGCTGGGTTGGGAAAGGGGATATGGCTTCTGCTTGGCTCTCACTCTCAAGACACATGCCTCACCAATACGTAAGACCATAAATCTCATCTAAAGGTTGAGAACACCTCTAAAAGGTTAATGGTACCATTACCCCACTTTGGAAATGAGGAAACTGAGCTATAGAAACAGTGAGTTCTCTAAGGTCACACATCAGATCAGGAATTGAATCCAGTTATAACTGACCCTTTATTACATACATACTTCTCTAATTTTGATCTCAAGCCACCCAGTTAAGTCCTCTGAAGCTCGGTCATTTGTAAAGTAAAGTGGTTATGAATAATCTGCCTGAGTCATGGGATTCTCGAAAAGACCAAAGACGAAAATAGGCAAAGTTATGCATTGTAAACTAATCTATAGTTAGCACTGAAATTCAGCTAAATTTATAATCATGCTTGTAAAAAGAAGGCTTTCGAATTAATAAATATGTAATCTGTTATTATTTCTGACCTATTTCTTACAAAACCCATAAAAACAAATTAATTTCAAAGATCTGTGTGCTGTGTTTAAATGAATTTGGAGGAAAATGCTATTTCTTGAAGCATTTTGAGAAAGCATCCTTAGTTTCTGATGAAGCCTTTAATTATTCAAACCCGCTATAAGCAAGAAATAACTCAGAACAGTAATTTCCAAAATTTCATCTTTGGAGACCTAGGAGTTCTTCCCCTGGAGCTGTTCTCTCTCTCTCCACATTGTACATCGACTGCAGGAGGAAATGGTATCATACATATATTTGTTTCTGGGGAGACAGCCGATAGTTTTTATCAGAGTCTCAAGAATTCAAGACTCATCAAAGGTCCTAGAACATAAAAAGAAATGGAAGAGATGTGAAATGTCATCTTTTCCAATCATCCATCTGAAAATGGTGGACCACCTTCAGAAATAGCGTGTGCCCTCTCCCCAGGCGGCCAATTCCGTCCCTAGGGGATTCAGACATTCGGGAAGAAATTGTTTTCCTGTATCTTCATGCACCCTTGGGCCGAAATCCCTGCACCTTCCTGCAACAACACTTGGTCCATATTTTACCACTTGGTATTTACCACAAAGCCAAACTCTTGTCCTCATGCTCACCCTTAAAATATTTGAAGGCAAGTATCATGTTCTCTCCTCTTCTTAATGACTCTAACTTTCTCAAGAGGGGTCTCACAGGAGGACAACATATTCTGAGTATTACCAAGTCAATAAGGAGAAGACTATCCTAGTCCTCCCCATTGGCCCCATGCATGTATTAATACAACCTCAAATTTAAATTGCTCTAACAAATCTATGGATATGAACATGGCATTCTAGCATTCTGGGTATTAAAATATGACATCTCCCCAAACTCCTCACTATCTAGATACTAAATAAATAAATAAGAAAATGAACAAAACTTAAAAGAGCTTGAGGATTTAGGGTCAACAAAGAGGACTGTAAGGTAAATAAGGAAATGGCCATTTTATTCTCACATCCCCCAAGTATAAAAAAAAAAAAAAAAAAGGAATAGATAGAAGGATAATTTGGAAGGCTGGAAGAAGAGAAGTGAATATTTGTATAGGAACCAAATAAGAAAAAACTCCCCAGGACTCATTTAGACATTTACTAATTTTTAAAAAGGAATTTCCACCTTTACCCCCCCACACACACATACATATTCCACACATACACATTCACCTTAACACCACCAGCATCATTTCCGTAATAGAAAACAATACTGAAGAATTTAAATGTATCTGTTTTTGTGAGTTAAAACAATGTTTTAGCTGGGAAATAAGGAACAAAACATTGACAGTTTGTGGACAACAAATAATAAAAATATTATGCCTTTATAAAACTCTTAAATAGGGGCGCCTGGGTGGCTCAGTCGTTAAGCGTCTGCCTTCGGCTCAGGTCATGATCCCAGGGTCCTGGGATCGAGCCCCGCATCAGGCTCACTGCTCAGCGGGAAGCCTGCTTCCCCCTCTCCCTCTCCCACTCCCCCTCCTTGTGTTCCCTCTCTTGCTGTGTCAAATAAATAAATAAATAAATAAATAAATAAATAAATAAATAAAATATTTTTTAAAAAATAAAATAAAATAAAAAAAAAAAACTCTCAAATAAAACTTTTGGCCATAAATAACACTGTCTCCTAGAAAAAAATTAAAAATTAGTATAGTCTCAAGGTTTCTTTCAAGTGCATCTTAATCAAACTGTTCTACCTTCTTTGTCCTTCTTAGGTGGACTTCCCCCCACCCCCGTCTTCCATTTCTCTGGCATTACAACAATTTAAGGACTATGTCAAATTTGTGACCTCCTCTTGCTCCATGTAATTCTGTGTTCTGTGCTTTTTCCCACAAGCAAAAATGGATTTGTGAGCATCGTTTGCCTTTGACATCATTTTACTAATAAATTAAATTGTTTAGTTGGCCCTGTTCCCAAAAGTATATTCCACACCAGAATCTCATTGTCATAGCTCAGGGACAGGGGAGCGTGGAGGATGTCACTGTGACTAGGGAATAGTGGGGATGGTACCTAATGAAGTGGATTCGAGAGAGAATGGAGGAAAGGAAGTATAGACAGCTCTGTGAGACAGATTTACTATTGACAGTTCTTAAGGAATTTTGCTAAAAGGGAATAGAAAATGGTGGAGCTGTAGCTGGGGTCATGAGAGGGATGCTTTGAAGATGGGAGAAATTATAGCTTGTTTGTACAAAACGAGGAATGATCCTTTAAGGCAGGAAAATTGAATGATGGAGGCTAAAAAAGAGACAGTTATAAGAGCACTGTCCTTAAATGGGTGAGGGGTGAGGAGAAGGGATTCAGGGCAACCTAAAGGAGGGCTGGCCTGTGGTGGGCATGCACCTTGCTCATCCAGTGGGATGGGAGGGCAAGCAGAGTGTGTGGGCACAGGTGCAGGGAAGATGACAAGTATGGCCATGGGAGCATGAGAAGGTCATCTGGCACTTACTGCTAAGGTCTCACTTTAAAAAGCAGGGAGAGGGCCCCTCGGTGGCTTAGTCGGTTAAGCGGCTGCCTTCAGCTCAGGTCATGATCTCCAGGTCCTGGGATCGAGTCCCACATCAGGCTCCCTGCTCGGCGGGGAGTCTGCTTCTCCCTCTACCCCTACCCCCAGCTTGTGCTCTCTCTCTCACGCTCTCTCTCATGCTCTCTTTCTCTCTCAAATAAATAAATAAAATCTAAAAACAAAGAAACAAACAAACAAACAAAAAGCAGGGAGAAGGGGTAGTAGAGTGTTAGGGGAGAGTGTTCTTCTAGAGGAGGAAGAGAACAACTAAACTGGATAACTGGAAATCCTGAAGGCCCAACTGAAGTTAGTGGTTAAGTTTTGGTGAAGAATTTTAAGTGAGATCAGTCAATATGTTTGTGTGTTTTTCTCAACCATGTGAATATATATATTCAGGTGAAGAGTAAAATATAAGTAGGGGTTGGTGTTCCGAGGGATGCATGCAACAGTGTGGTAGACAGAATAAGATGACCCCCAAGATTCCCTGCCTCCTGTTCTATACCCTTTCCCTGTAGTATGGCAGGGCTTGTGGGTATGATAGGATATCACTCCCATGATTACATACATTATGTGTAGAGGGAAGAGATTTTGCAGGTCCCTTATCAGTTGACTGAGAGTTCTTCCAAAGGGATTATCTTGGATGGGCCTGACTCATCAATTAAGCCTTCAGAGAAAGGTCAGGTCTTCCCTGAGCAAGAGATGCTCTCCTGAGGCTTTGAAGAAGCAAACCATTTTATGAAGCAAACCAGTATGCATGCTACAGCTACAAGAAATGAATTCTGTGTGCGTTTGGAAGAGGACTCCATGCCTCAGATGAGAACGCAGCCCTGCCAACATCTTGGCTGGTTGCGGCATTGTAAGACCCAAGGAAAGGACTTGCCTAACGTGTGATTGGACTCCTGACCCTCAGTGGCTCAAAACAACACCAAAGAGGTGTTGTTTTGAGCCACTAAGTCTGTGATAATTTGTTATTACAGTATACAAATCTGAAACAGAGGGGGAAAGAGGCAAGGAAGTGAAGGTATAGATGAAGACTGGTTATAATGAAGGATTACAGAAACTAAGCTGAGTGAGGAGGGAAGTGAGAACATGAGGAAGGTAAGGTACGGTGAAAGAGCATGAGCATCGGTACATTTAGTGTTTGAATATTAGCTGAGTGTCTAAAATGTGCTATGTGCCATGCTAAGGGAAAGCCTGCTAAACATGATATTGTGGCAACTCTTAAATGGCCCAAACAGCAGGCTCCACGTGGCTGTGATGTCTGGCAACCCAGTGTGGTTTGGAGCCACAAAAGATGGGGGTGGGGGGGTGGTTTCCCCAGAGACGCATGTCCCATCCCATGACACTGGCCAGAATGTTAACAGGTTTGCTGGGCCTCGTCAAAGGGCCCTCAACTCAGATCCTAGAGCCACAGGAAAGCCTATTTGACTCAACGCTCCTACGCTGAGGACCAGTTTGTATCAGCTCCCAGACAGGAAGCATCCCTTGCAAAGGCCCTGAGGAAGGAGGTTGGAGGGCACTTCGAAAAAACTGCTGGAATGCAGAGACCCAGGGAAAGAGGGTGTCAGAGCTGGAAAGAGAATCTACATATTTGGGGCAAAGCAGACTCCCCTACATCATAGGCTAGGACAGGGCAAGAACAGTGTTCTGAAACCCTTAATTAAGAGATGAGGCTTCAAAGTGATTTAAATGACACCAAATCCTAAGAAGTGCTCTCAAGTTGAAATGAATCACCGGCTCCATTGTGCACTTGTTTTTCCTCTGAGCCTAGATATTCCCACTGCAACTATCTTCAATAATCTTAAGTGGCGTCAGAATGTTCAAAACAAAGTTATATTTAATTCAAACAGTAAAGCTAGCCCACTACAGCTCTTAGGAGAAAGAGTAGAGAGTGACAGATGGAAAAAAAAAAAAAAAATCAGAGGCTGTCACAATACCAAGAGGTTAGAAATCATTTGCTCAAATCTTTAGTTAATAAATGCATAATGAAGTTTCTGATCTTACCACTGCGATTGTTTGTGTCCTGTAATGTGGGATTTTACTGTCATTTCATAATGTCATTTTATAACGGAAATGATGCAGAACAGGCAGGGTACTTTAGGAAATCGTATTTTCCTTAGCTGTACCAAAGTATCATCTTTTGTTAAACTCTTGCTGTTGTCTTTCAAGAGCTATCCCTTGCACAAGTATAAAAAAGAGTCCATTTAGTGCTTGTTTCCTACCATTAGCTGGTCTTCACTGTCTGTAGAACACATGATTACAAGGGAACCAGCAAGAACAAAATAGGAAAGACATTCAAGTAAGAAAAAAAGTAATTGGGTAGCTGCAAGATGGGTCTGCTCTAAGGTATTGTTTCTAAGCAATCAAGAGAACTCAAGTAACTTATCAATACTAACATTAAGTACTATGATCATTTTGGAGGATTTTCTATGAGACCTAACCTTTGTGTCTGTTGTTATCTTTAAACATTAACACAAGACTTAGAGGGAGGCTTTCTGACAAGGGCAATCCCAGCCTCATTCTCAAAGCCTGTTCTTCCCTTGGCTTCCAAGACAGCCCTCTCTGAAGTTTTCTCCTACTTCTAGGTCTCCTTTGCCAGCTTGTCTTTCCCTCCGAGACCCAAAAGGCCCAGACTTTCTGCCTACACTCTGTGAGGGGTTGAGCTTGTCTGGTCCTGCAGCTTCAATACTCACTTTATCTGGACCAAAGCCTCGAAAGCCTCGAGCTCTGACCTCTCCTCTGAGCTCCAAACCAAATTGCCAGCATGTTTTTTTTAATTTAACTTAAATTTAACTTATGCCTCTGTTGACCTCTTTCCAAGACTTCCTCTTGCATTTAAAAGGAAATGCAAACATCTCGAATGGCCTCCACTGTGCCCCCATCACCCCCCCACCCCCCTCCCCTAGCTGCTCCCCACCCCCCCCAGCCCCCAGCTGCACTGGCCTTCCTGCGTAGTTCCTGTCCCAGCCTGAGGAAGCACCACAGGCTATGGCATTTCCTCGCGCTGGGAAGTGCTTGTTGCTGATCTTCCCCAGGCTGGCGCCTTATTCCAGGTCTCTACTCAAGTATCCTTCTGCAAAGAGTCCCTGAACACCCCATCTAGAATAGATCCTCCTGCTCACACCCACCCACACTCTCTCTTCCCTTGCTTTATTTCTCCACAGAACTTTGTACTACTTCAAAATATTTTCTTACTTGTTATCGTCTATCCACTATAATGTAAGCTCCCTATGGCACTGACTTTGTATTATTCGGTGCTATATCTTCCAGGCCTAAGATAATACCTGACGTAATATGAATTTGTTATATAGCATTATTATTTTAGAGATAAGAAACTAAAGCTTGAGGTGTGTATTAGTTTTCTACTTCTGCTATAACTATCACAAACTTACTAGCTTCAAACAACAACGTTTGTTGGCAGGGTTGTGTTCCTTCTGGAGGGAGGCTTCGAGGGAGGATCCATGGCCTCACCCTTTCCAGCCTCTAGAGTGGTTTGTATTCCTTGGCTCACGGCCCGTTTCTCCATCTTCAAAGCTCATCATTCCAAAGTCCAGTTCTATTGACACATGTCCTTTTTCTGACCCTGAGTCCTCCTATGTATCCTCTTAAAAGGACACTTGTGATAACATTGTGCCTTCCTGGATGATCCAGAATATTCTCTCCGTCTCAAAGTTTTTAATTCAATTATATCGGTAATGAAAAATCCCTTTTGCTATGTAAGGTAACATATTTACACATTCCAGGGATTAGAACATGGACAGCACTGGGGAAGAGGTGGGCATTTTTCTGTCTACCACATGACGTTAAGTAACTTTTTCAAGGTCAATTAGATAGCAAGTGGCAAAAATGAGTTTTTAACTTAAGCTTTTTTGACTTCTATGGTCTGAGCTGTCTTTGAAGCCAAGACATACCACCATCCACGCAGTGCCGGCAAAGCCCAGAAGAAGGGCTCAGCCAGAAGTGTTCCAAGACTCCAAGAAGGAAATCCCAGTATTGTAGTAATGGTGGCAACATTAGTGTTCTCCCAGGTTCTCTTCTCCATCAAGGTATCTTTACAATATGTAACAAGCCATTCCTATCACTCCGGAAGAGTTTAATGTAACGAGTCTGTTCTAAATGTACAAGTGCTACACACTGATAAATACGTCACAAGCTTTGCTGAAGAGAATTACTTGTACGATTCTGAACTATACTAAAGAATAATAATACTGATCAGACCTACCATTTTCTGAGCACTGTTATTTCCTAGATAACTTCACATGTTCATTATCTCCTTTAATTCTTACTACAACCACTAATGATAGGTATTATCATTTTTGTTGATAAAGAAATTGATGTTTATAGGTATGGAGTGAATTACCATACAGCTCCAAGTGTAAAGAGGGATTCAAAGACTCATCTGCCTGCCTCCAAAGTTCATACTCTTCCAAAAACCCAGATACCTTCCAGGGCAAAGGAGAGATTTCCTGCTGAGCTATCAATAGCCAAAGGGGGGAAATTGAAATGTAGGGCACTAGTAGATTTCTTTCTGGAATTTTTTCTTGGGAACTTCAAAGACTAGATAGTGGCTTGTGAGGATTTTGATTTAGAATCCTCTACCCCTTGTGGGTTAGCATAGTGCCCAGAGCATTATAAATACCTAATAAATATTGGTGAAGGTTACTGAATAAATTTAGATGCAAATTTGCAACTTTTTTCAGAGGACGAGCTATTGTTCATTTCTTCTATGAGATCACATGGAATTTAATTGGGAGGAGATAATATAACCCCAGGTAGTACGCTAATAGCAGGATTCCTAAACAGAACCGGGAAGGGATGCTCGTCATTGCAGTGCTCCACGCCCTGATGGGAATGACAGTTTTCAAAGAATGAGTCGGAGGGTGGTAACCACCAGTGCACATATCTACCAGGTAAAGCTTTGAAATCCTTTAACTCTTACCAGTTTATCCTCTGAACCTCTCCCCGCCCCTCTTTGTTCATTTATTTACACACTGAGCTAGCATACATGGAATCCCTACAATGAGACCGCCTCTGTGCTGAATTATAGGGATATAAAGATAATTAAGAATCAGTCCCTGACCTAAAGAGGGTAAAAACAGTAATAGGAGAAAGAGATATAAAATAAGTGCACTAAAGTATTACAGGGGCTATATACATTAACCACGTATAGTGAGAAGCTCAAAATGCAGATTGATACATTTTCCCTAGTGAGAGGTAGATGTGGGATCAGGAAAACTTCAGACAAAGGAAGCTTTTTTTTTTTTTTTTTTTTTAAGAAAGGGAGAATGAGAGAGAGAGAGTAGACCATGCAAGTGGGGGGTGGGGGGCAGAGGGAGAGAGAGAGAGAGAGAATATTAAGCAGGCTCCATGCCCAGCACAGAGCCCCGCCCGGGCTCAATCTCGCGATCTTGAGATCATGACCTAAGATCATGACCTAAGATCATAACCTGAGCCAAAATCAAGAGTCAGAAGCTTAACCAACTGAGCCACCCAGGCACCCCAGACAAAGGAAACTTTTAAGGAGTGTAGGTGCTCCTACATTTAGAGGTGTAGGTGCTCCTACATTTAGAGGAAAAGTTAGGACTTACGTGAGGGGAAAGGATGTTTCCGGATAGAAGAAATAACGTGAGCAAAGATGCAGCGATATTGAGCCATTGTGTTTTATAGAAGCTAAAAACTAAAGGTTGGTTTAGTGGCTCCTTTTCATTGTGAAACTGGCCATCAGACAGAAACATAACTCGGTGTAACACAGCAGGTCCTTATGAGTGCCTTCCAGCCTGCTGTCTGCACTTGTCTGGACGTGGCTGCAGGCGGCGCTGCCGAGTTCCCCAGGCTGTGCCGACTTCTAGACCAGCGCACAGCAGGACGAGCTGCAGCTGGACGGGGGCTCCGCTTCCTGCCGCGGAAGACACGACGCTCCCCACTCCTGCTTTTTGACCCTCCCAGGGCTTCCTCCACACCCCGCCTCCATTTCTTCTCCGCAGTGGGACCTTCCAAGCAGCGAATGTGTACCTAGCTGCCAGCTCTCATGTGAGCCAATAGAACTAATTGAAGAAGTGGTGGAAAAACAAGCAGAGATTTGATCCATCATTAAGCTAAAATAAAACAGAGAGTCTCTGGGAGTTTTGTGTATGTGTCTTTCCTGTGTTCATAAACCCTAGAGATGAGAAAGTGAGGTAAGTAATTAAGGGAAAAGTTTTAGTCCTTGAACCTTCCATACTTTTCTCCATCTTGTATTAATTTGTACCCATCACTTAATCTACACAATAGGGAAATCTCCTACGAAAGATCATGTTAGCGGATGATTAAAATTTTGACTTGATATATTTTTACATCTGCACTGCAAGCTTATCCGGGGATAAGTATCTTGGAAACACAGTATTTCCAAATCTAAATGTCAAAGCAAGTTCAAAAATAGCCCACTGGAGTGTTTCCCTTAAGCAAAGCAAATCCCCCTCCAAGTCCAACATGGGCAAAGTTTAAAACAAGGGTGGATAACTCTACAATAAAGCCCAAAATACTGGCAGGCCTGTAAAAGATTTAGGACTGGTCACATATTATGAAAGACTATTTTTATCACTTTCCTCCCAGACAACGGGACTTTCTACATTTGCAAAGAGCTATCCCGGAGAGTCATCAAAAAGTAAGTATCATGAGTAAAGACTTCCAAAAATAAAAGTATAGTTTCAAAAATACTAATCTAAAAAGAAAGCATTTCACCACCACCCACATTTACAGTTTTCTTTTCTTTTTCAACTCTCAAACTTTTATATATCTTTAAGAATCATGGTTTCACTTCACCTTAGATATCATCAGCTCTGTCCCTTAGAGTCAGAAAGGATCCAAAGTATCACTTAATCCCATCCTTTCATTTCACACACGACCAACTTGACAAATTGTATGGAGCACCTGGTGCTACCTAAGAAGCAATGTACCAGGAAAGACACTAATATGAAAAATGCATGATTCCTCAAATCATTTAACAAAAACAATTTCACTTATGCCTTAAAGAAGTTTTCCATTTATTTGAGGAGACTGATACTGTATACATGCAGAGAAGGATAATTGCAAAAAGATTAATTCAAACGAGGTGCAATCCATAGACAGAAGGAAGTTATTTGGGCTGGTGAGATGTTGGAAGTAAATAGGTTGTGAACTAAATTTGAAGAAGGGATATAGTTTCACTAGAAATAAGCGCAGTAAAAAGTTGTTTTCCATAGATGTAAGTGTTGGTAAAGATTCATTAATAGTAAAAACTACGTGTATCCCAGGAATGCTACAATGCAATTTGATAGAAGCAATGAAGAAAGTATCCAAAGTTGGAAAAGCACAGAATTAGGCCAGGTGGAGAAGTCTAATTGCTTTTTCACCACTTTTTACAGCATTTTCTTTAAATAGAATTTTTGATTGGAAAAAGGAAAGAGAATAGGGATTATATCTATAAAAGCACTGGAGTCAAAAATTGACTGAGTTGCCAAGGGTCCTACATTAAGATTAGGGCCTCCTAATGTTGAGAGTTTAGCAATCAGGATGCTTCTAGCTGCAAGAAGCAGAGGACCTCAATTTCAACAAATCAGTCAACTTAATATCTCATGTGAGAAAGAAGACCAGAGGTAGGTTCTTCCAGGATTTGTTTCTCAAATTCATCAGGAAACCTTGTTTTTTCCATTTTTCTCTATTGTGCCATCCTTGCCATGTGGGGTTGGATGTCCCTTCATGTCATAAGGTGGCCTATGTGGCTCTTGACATCACTGCATGTACCACAGCATCCAGTATAAGAAGAGAGATGATTTCATCCCTGGGCCTCCTTTTAAGAATGAGAAGATCCATCCCATGAGCTGTCCAGCTGTCTTCCCATTTGGCTTGACCTACATCATATATTCATTCCTAAACCAATCTCTGAAAGGGAATGGGATTGCCAAAAGCAACCAAGATTTTACCCTTGATCTTCAAGGGAGGGGAGTGAACATCTAAACAAAGTCAGGGCTTTGCTAGCAAGGAGAAAAAAGAGGTTGGCTTTTGAGCAAGCAACTCAACCCCGTAAGTGACCACAGCTATTCCCTAAACCCTGTTTTGGGGAACTGTTAAAGTAAAGGCCCTCCCTCCCTATTCAGAACAATGGCTCATGCACAAAGCCTAGAGAAGATGAAGGCTGGGGGGTTCCTCCAGGCAGCAGCAGGCCGAGTATAATAAACAATGGTTTGGAGCTGGAGCCAGGGTGCCTTCACATCCTAGTCAAATCACTAGGTGGTCAGGTGCATGAGGACAGAAGCAGAGGGAGGAAGCAGTTCAAGATGCCAAGAAAAGGCTGGAAGAATTTAAAGAAGACATTTGGAGAAAAAGTAGGATCTTCTCGGCCCTCTTGGTGTTGGGCAGGATTGCCCCATCACCTCATTAACCAGTCTTAAACACTCGGAGGGTAGGTCCTTCCCAACTGCGTGCCTCTTGCCCGTAATGTAATGCTCAATACATATATTTAAAGATGTCTCAAATTAATTTATTATTTTCTCCATTACTTTATTTCATACTATGATGTCAGAATTCTTAATACCTCAGTAAAGGTAACGTTTTGGCTAAGGTAACTGTTGCATCCTGCGTCAGGGCACACAATCCCGGCAACCAAATCAGTTTTCATAATCGTCTGTTGCTACATTGTCATTTTAGTAAGGAAATGATGATGATGTTTCGTGAAACCACATTTTTTTTTTTCCCACTGTTTTCTACCTTATGATAAGAGAGAACACAAAAACAGAATGAGTCACTCTTTCCCCACCACTTCCCTTCCATTTTCCTTCCTGTTTTCCCATTGGAGGCTGTATGTAAGGTCAGCAACCGGCTCATTCGTTTCTCAAATCACACATAGATAAAAGTATTGAGATGTTTTGTCCTGCATTCTACAAATATTTATTCCAGACACTGTGCCAGAGAATAAAAACTCCACTAGAGAATGAAAATACAAGCCGTCTTCAAAGTGCCTTCATGGGGACACCTGGGTGGCTCAGTTGGTTAAGCAGCCGGCTCTTCATTTCATCCCAGGTCATGATCTCAGGGTCCTGGGATCAAGCCCTATGTTGGGCTCCCTGCTCAGCAGGGAGTCTGTTTGAGGATCCTCTCTCTCTCTCTCTCTCCCCCCACCACCCCTCCCACTACTCCCACTTCCTCTCTAAACTTAAAAAATCTTTAAAAAAAAAAGTGGCTTCATGAAGAAGCCACTGAAAATTATATTTTTTAACAAAAAAGTACACACAATTTTTAAAGTTTTTTAATGTACATTTTTTGTAATCATAAAACCAAAAAAGAGAACTAACTCTTTTCATAGCCTGAAGTTGTAGATCCTTGAGACTAATTCTTTCAGATTACAGTAACCCAAAGTGAGTCCCCAGGTTGGGGTCAGCCAGTAATAAATTTTCACCAGTCTAAGAAGCAATAAGAGAAATAAGTACAATGTAGTGAATTTGGTATACAACTTAAATCTACTCAATTTTTTGTGTGTGTCTGTCATTAACAAAACAAAAAACTGACAACCCTATGTTGGTGCCTCCTCATTCATTTTTGGTTTTTCACCCATGAACGAAAACTTAAGTTCAGTAAACTGCTGGACTATAGTTGTCCTGTTTCACTAGAAACTGAAAATAGCCAGAAAAAGGAAAATAAGCTAAGCAAAAACACAGGAAACACAAGAGAGAAATCAGAGAGTTAGAGGAAATTCCAATGGTCCAGGAGAAAGTGTGGAGGTGGGAAAAGAACTAAATTTACTAGCAAATATAGCATTTATTCCCCAAAAGGTTGGAATAAATCTTTAATTTTATTTTAAGAGAGACACAACACAGTATATCTTTCTTTTAGATTTTTCATACCAAATGTCTAGGTCACACATCTGTATTTTTAGGAGACTCATTTGGGGCCTGAAATATAAGGCAGAGGGATAAATTTCCTTTCTTTATGAGATATGTGTCTTCTGCACAACTGGCTATCAGGAAAAGTTTTTTACCCCGTGAATCTTTATTCTCCCATTTTTTTAATGCTGAAAAACCTCCCCCAGTCGATTGTGTTCACAAGTCTAACAAGGAAGGAATTGTTCTGGCTTGTGGAATGCAGCAGAATTGCAGGGTATTTGCTGGGAATTTCACCTTATAATTCACGTTTCCTTTGTGTGATCTTTTTTCAGCGTTGCTCTTGTTCTCCATTCTACAGTCCATCTACTCGCAAGAGCTTGGCCCTCATTTGTTCCTTGAGTGGTTGTATTCTGCCAGCCACAGGCACATAAACTCCTTGAGATTAGTTCTCTCGTTTTCTGTTTGTATCCCTGCAGGGCACCTACGCCCAGACTCATTCAAGTCTGTTTACCTTCTTCTTCCCACAGTGAGCAATAAAGAAAATGACCTTAGCTCCATAATCCTCATCCCTGATTTACAGACTGAGGTTAAACCATCAGTGGTTTCAATTTCAATCCTATCAATCAATTGTGTTTGGGCAGGATATCTCAAAGTTAAACATCATAAAGCTAGATTTAATGGTAACTTATTGCTATATAAATGGAAATATCCTTTTCATATTTCACTTTCCATTTATGTTGGATCATAATACAAATTAAGTCCGTCTGCCTCTAGCATCTGCATGGCATGTTTAGTTAGAGACAAGAGGAATAGAAATTAGAAGGGTAGATCTGAGGACAGGTTTGAAAATGACAAACAGATTTTCAAATTAGATTTTACCTTTAAAGAGCAAACGTGTGTGCTTTGTAATGAAACGTGTTTGTTTCCTTATAAATAATGAAAGAAGAGGACAAAATTTAAAGCTGCACATGTACATTTTAGAAATGTTAATTTTTATCAGATAAGAAAATATTTTCAGAGTATATCATTATTTTATTTTCTTCTCAATAATTATTTTTTTAAAAATTGATTTATTTATTTTAGAGAGAGAGAGGGCAGGAGGGAGAAGCAGAGGCAGAGAGAGAATCCTTTTTTTTTTTTTTTTTTTAAGATTTTGTTTATTTATTTGACGGAGAGAGACACAGTGAGAGAGGGAACACAAACAGGGGGAGTGGGAGAGGGAGAAGCAGGCTTCCCGCGGAGCAGGGAGCCCAATGCGGGGCTCGATCCCAGGACCCTGGGATCACGACCTGAGCCAAAGGCAGACGTTTAATGACTGAGCCACCCAGCCACCCCAGGAGAGAGAGAATCTTAAGCAGACTCTGTACCGAGCTTGGAGCCCCATGCTGGGCTGGATCCAATGACCCTGAGATCACGACCTGAGCCGAAACCAAGAGTCGGGCGCTCAACCTACTGCACCACCCAGGCGACCCTCAATAATTATTTTTAACATACAAATAACTTATAAACCTATTTCACCATCAATGGTTTAAAAATTGCATAAGTATTTTTAGTAAAACACATAAACCTCTCCTTATTCCTATTCTGCTTTTTTTAATTGCCCTACCTAAAAATAACTACAATAATAGTTGTGTGTATTCTTTCCCTCAGGCTATATTTTAAGCAGCTAACAATGAACCCAAATTCTTAATAACTCAGAGCATGTGTCAGAACGATACATAAATAAAGCATAGAGGCTTGCATTGAAAAAAATTAGCAATATCACTACTTCTTAAGATTAGCAGTAACTACCATCTAGTGAATACTTACCATATAGCAGGCACTATGCTAAAAATTTCACACATACATACTCATACATACATAACAGACATAATCGTTTATTCTTCATAATGATACTACCTATCGGTGCTTTTAATGTCCCCATACTACAGATAAGGAAATGAGACTTGCGGAATGGAGATACTTGGTTAGTAAGCAGCAAAGCCAGGAATGAAATCCAGTCTGTCTGTCTAACTCTGAAACCCATAGGCAATCGCCTGGATAATTATAAAACATGGAGGCACATTGGAAGCCCTGTAACTCATGACCACTCAACTCAAATGGTACCCAACACTGTCTAACAATCTTACTACAAATTCTCTAGTGAGAAGACACTCTCACTCTTTGCCAAGACCATTTCATACTTCCTCAATGCTTGGCACACAGGAGCCTCTCTCAATAAATATATGTTTAATAATAATAGTAGTGGTGGTAATAGTAAACACTTAGATAACACCATACTCCAAGCACTTCTCTAAACTTCATATATTTTTTGTTGTCAATTTTATTTTATTTAAATTCAATTAATTAACATACAGTGTATTATTAGTTTCAGAGGTAGAGTTCAATGATTCATCAGTTGCATATAATACCCAGTGCTCATTACATCACGTGCCCTCCTTAATGCCCATCACCTAGTTGTTTCATATATCTTAACTCATTTAAATCTCACAACAAACTTATGAGGCAGTTACTGTTGCTAACCCCATTTTACAGATGGAGAAACTGAGGCACAAACAGGTAGGAAAAAGTGGTTTGGGTCATACAAGTAGTAAGTGACAGAATTAGACTTCAAGCCCAGGCAGTCTTATTCCATAGTCCCATAACCTATAGCCTAAATAAATAGATGAATGAATGAACCAGAATGATTTTTGTCAACATAAATCAAATTGTATCATTGCCTTGGTTTAAACCCTTTGGGGACTCCCCATCAGGTGTATAATTAAAATACTAACTTCTCTGCCCAGCCTGTAGTCTTGCATGATCTCCTACTTCATCTTTTGCCTCACATTTTATGCCCCTCACTCTCTTCAGTCAGATACAGCAGATTTCATTCAGGACTTTCTTTCCAATTCAGGCACTTCACACATGCTGTTTCTCCTCTCTGAAAGGTCTTCCCCATACTCTTAACTGGCTAATTCCTACTCATCATTCAACACTCCACCGAAATGTAACTTCCTGCGAGAGGTTTCTCTAATATGTCTACATAACACAGATGTCCACTTTTGTTATATAATCCAATAGCATTCAAAACAATTTCAAGTTGTGTGTGTGTGTGTATAGATCTGATTGTCTTTCTCTTTTGACAGCCTGTAAGTCTGATGAGGGCAGATACTATGATTCTTTTTTCTTTCTTTTTTTAAAAAAAGATTTTATTTAGGGGCGCCTGGGTGGCTCAGTCGTTAAGCATCTGCCTTCGGCTCAGGTCATGATCCCAGGGTCCTGGGATGGAGCCCCACATTGGGCTCCTTGCTCCACAGGAAGCCTGCTTCTCCCCCTCTCACTTCCCCTGCCTGTGCTCCCTCTCTCGCTGTGTCTTTCTCTGTCAAATAAATAAATAAAATCTTAAAAAAAAAAAAGATTTTATTTATTCATTTGAGAGAGAGAGAGAGAAATCACGAGCAGGGGTAGAGGCAGAAGGAGAAGCAGACTCCCGCTGAGCCAGGAGTCTGGTGTGGGGCTCTATCCCAGGACCCGGAGATCATGACCTGAGCTGAAGGCAGACGCTTAACCAACTGAGACACCCAGGAGCCCCTGATTCTTTTTTTTTCTATTAATGGCCTATACTAGGTACTTGATAAAGGTTGTTGGAAGTAAGAATGAGTTAATGAGTGAATGAATGAATGAACAGCGCAATCAAGAGCATTAGTCATGATGAAATCTCATAATATTGTATATGCATGTGTATGATTGCCAATTGCCAGATACATCTTGCCAAGCACTAACTTAAAAACCAAGACGTGTTTGAGGAGCTACGATTGAATATGTTATCGAGTCAAGGATATAATGAAAACAAAGGCAGATCTAACTCCTCTTTTCCAACTCATGATACGAAATATGGTAACTATAGTTTTTATCTGCTAAACCTGTTTGGTAACAGCACGTTCCCTCTTCTTTGAGGAAGATCACCTGCATATGGCAACACTGCCACAGGTGGGAGCAAAGAACCATGTGAAACCAATCAGGGTCTCCCATACCTCTAACAACAGTAATTCACTCAGAGATGAGCACAAGGTCCCCCATGGGCCAATCAGAGTCCTGCATGTGCCTGTTAAGTTGTTCAAATAAGGTGCATTTCCTCTTTGTCTTTGGAGTCACAGATATGGGAAGATTTAAATATAAGTTTGCTTAATTGTCATCTTCCCAAGTCACATGGTGGAAACTGTTCTATATTACAAGAAAAAGAGGCCAAGGTGCTAACATAAACAGAAATAAACAGCGATAAGAAACAGAAAGAGAAACTGCTAGCAACATTTAAACCCTTGTGCCCAACTATACCTCAAGTTAGCTGTATCCCAGACTTCCAGGTATGTGAGCAAACAAATATTTTTCTTTTATGAAGTTGATTTGAGAAGTCCTTTCTATTCTTTGCAGCCATGTGCCCTGATTCACACAAATTCCCAACCAACAACATTTCTAATACTTGAAAACATAAGGCCTTACAGAGACCTGTCTCAAGATTTTCAGAAAACTTAAAGGTTATTGCTTTGGCTCAGGTTTATGGTGAGCTTACATGCAGTGTATAAAAACAGAAAATACTGTCCCAATCATAAAATCATACCAGGCCATAGAAAGGCAAAGAAAGTACAATGTCCCTGGGGAAGGAAGCAAGAAGGAAGAAAGTACCCCTTCCAGAGACGAGCTTCTGTCCCCCTCTCCACTGAGGGCCGTTGCTATTATGGGTAAGGATCCTGGGAAAACACTAATTGTGTTTCCTGTATGCCCTAGTGAGAATTCCATCAGATCAGGCCTGGCTTCCTCAAGAGAAGTGTGACTACAGAGGCTGCTATCTGTTTCAACCTAAATCTGGTTATAAACTTCAAGAACACTTAATCCTACCATCATCTGACTCTTCGGTGCTCTTGTAACAGTTGAAATTTCACATCCATTTGTGTGATGGGATCAACTTGGGAATTACACACCAATATTTTTATCCTTGTTGTTCACAGTGTTCCTCAGTGTCTTACGAGAGGGCAAAACAATACAGAAAGAACAGCAAATTTAAATGATCTTCTAAATAGATTTTTTTAACTTATACCATAAGCAATGGTCTGAAGGCAAAGTGTGGGCTCACCTACAAGGGTGAGTTTTTGGACATAGAAGTCTGTTTTTTAATATTTTTTTCTATCCCAGGAGCTTGGTTTTCCAAAGAGAAAAGGACTCAGGTCATATATTTTTTTTTTTTTAATTTATTTTAAGCAGGCTCCACTGGGTGTGGAATTCAAGGCAAGGCTTGAACTCATAACCCGAGTACAAGACCTGAGCTGAGATCAAGAGTTAGACATTTAACCAACTGAGCCACCCAGGCACCCTTGGACTCAGATCGTATTAATCACTAACATTTAGAAAGCATTTACTGTAAGGCAGATGCTTCTTCTTGTTTGAAATATTTTAACCTTTTTAATAATTGTATTGTCTAATTTTGCTGATGAGAAAATTCAAAGAGATTCGATTCACACAGCTTTGGGACCACAGTTCTGTCTACTATTGCCTTACCTCTACCTTTTCCAGAATCTCAAAACTGCCTACCAGTCTTGGGTATCTCCAATTCAGTTCTTTCTGCCCATTTGTAGATCAGCAATTTTAAATCTTTACTACTCTGCATGAAATCTTGACCCTATACTTTGTCTTTTGTTCTACTTTCTGGAAGATTCCTCAACTTTATCTTCCATTTCTTTTATAGAACTTTTAATAAACATCTTTAATTTCCAAGAACTGTCTTTCGTTCTCTAATTTTCTTTCTCATGGCATCCTTAATCCCTCTTGTGAGGATACTTATTAGAATTTATTCACATTTCTCTTTTGTTCCTTGCACTATATTTATTTCCTCAGGGATATTTTGTTTGTGTGTTTTCCGGTGGTGTTGGAGTGTTACCTCAAATGCACAGTAACCCCATAGTCATCGTTCATATTTGAGTATAAGGCACTAATAAGCCAGCTGGAGGTTTCATTAACATGAATGAAGTTTTTTCAACTGACAGTTTGCTTTAAGATCATAACTTAGTGAATAAGCCATTATACCAGGGTTCCTCAAAGATACTATTTGGAGGTCATTTGTGAGGGAATGCTGTTTATTTAGAGAAGAAACCTTTGATCTTCTGTGGATTAAAGGGAATCATACCAGCATTATGCACATTGTCGCAATTGACAATTTCATATGTAGACTTCCACTCCCTTGTTATGAAACCTGTATCTCTGAGTCCTCTCCAGATTCTGCAGAGCAAATCAGCTTTCTTCTTATTCCTTTTTTTTCCAAGACTCTCTGGGGTGCAGCTTCCTTGCGACATCTATGAAAACTCTATTCACTTTCTACCTTCTAGAATTTTGTTGAACTGTCTCATCTTCCAGTGGCACCTCTTCCATTCTCTCCTGTATATTTACACGAACTTATTCTTTTGTGATCATTTTATTACTGGGTCAGGAGGAGAAGTGATAAATACTGACTCCAACCAGAAGTCTCATCTCTATCCCCACCACTGCTTGGGATCCCACTCGATCTATCTCTGTGGGACTTCACTCTTTTTTTTAATAGATTTTTTTTTATTATTAACATATAATGTATTATTTGTTTCAAGGGTACAGGTCTGTGATTCATCAGTCTTACACAATTCACAGAGCTCACCATAACACATACCCTCCCCAGTGTCCATCACCCAGCCACCCCACCCCTCCCACCCCCTCCACTCCAGCAACCCTCAGTTTGTTTCCTGAGATTAAGAGTCTCTTATGGTTTGTCTCCCTCTCTGGTCTCATCTTGTTTCATTT
Organism: Halichoerus grypus; assembly: GCF_964656455.1. Classification (NCBI taxonomy): domain Eukaryota; kingdom Metazoa; phylum Chordata; class Mammalia; order Carnivora; family Phocidae; genus Halichoerus; species Halichoerus grypus. The sequence continues at coordinate 135,380,834 of NC_135718.1, read as the reverse complement.
TTTCCTATCTTCCCCTATGATCCCTGTTTTTTTTTCTCAAATTTCACATATTAGTGAGATCATATGATAATTGTCTTTCTCTGACTGACTTATTTCGCTTAGCATAATACCCCCTAGTTCCATCCACATTGTTGCAAATGGCACGATTTCATTTTTTGATGGCTGCATAATATTACGTTGTGTGTGTGTGTATATATATATATATATATATACACACAGACACACCACATCTTCTTTATACATTCATCTGTCAGTGGACATCTGGGCTCTTTCCATAGTTTTGCTATTGTGGACATTGTTGCTATAAACATTGGAGTGCACGTACCCCTTTGGATCACTACATTTGTATCTTTGGGGTAATAGTTTTCTGAGTACAGATCAGTGTGGGGAGATCATGAGATCATGACCTGAGTACAGATCCTTTGCCTCTTTGGTTAGATTTATTTCTAGGTATCTTATGGGTTTTGGTGCAACTGTAAATGGAATCGACTCCTTATTTCTCTTTCTTCTGTCTCATTGTTGGTGTATAGAAATGCAACTGATTTCTGTGCATTCATTTTATATTCGGCCACATTACTGAATTCCTTTATGAGTTCTAGCAGTTTTGGGGTGGAGTCTTTTGGGTTCTCCACATAAAGTATCATATCATCTGCAAAGAGTGAGAGTTTGACTTCTTCTTTGCCAATTCGGATGCCTTTTATTTCTTTTTGTTGTCTAATTGCTGAGGCTAGGACTTCTAGTACTATGTTGAATAGCAGTGGTAATAGTGGACATCCCTGCTGTGTTCCTGACCTTAGGGGAAGAGCTCTCAGTTTTTCCCCATTGGGAATGATATTCACTGTGGGTTTTTCATAGATGGCTTTTATCATATTGAGGTATGTATCGTCTATCCCTACACAGTGAAGTTTTAATCAAGAAAGGATGCTGTAGGGGCACCTGGGTGGCTCAGTTGTTAAGCATTTGCCTTTGGCTCAGGTCATGATCTCGGGGTCCTGGGATTGAGTCCCACATCAGGCTCCCTGCTCAGTGGGGAGTCTGCTTCTCCCTCTCCCTCTGCTGCTCCCCCTGTTTGTGCTCTCTCTCTCTGTCAAATAAATAAATAAAATCTTTTTTAAAAAGGATGCTGTACTTTGTCAAATGCTTTTTCTGCATCTATTGAAAGTATCATATGGTTCTTGTCCTTTCTTTTATTAATGTATCACATTGATTGATTTGTGGATGTTGAACCAACCTTGCAGCCAAGGATAAATCCCACTTGGTCGTGGTGGATAATCCTTTTAACATACTGTTGGATCCTACTGGCTAGCATTTTGGTGAGAATTTTTGCATCCATGTTCATCAGGGATATTGGTCTGTAATTCTCCTTTTTGGTGGGGTCTTTGGTTTTGGGATCAAGGTAATGCTGGCCTCATAAAATGAGTTTGGAAGTTTCCCTTCCATTTCTATTTTTTGGAACAGTTTCAGAATAATAGGAATTAATTCTTCTTTAAATGTTTGGTAGAATTCCCCTGGGAAGAAATCTGGTCCTGGGCTCTTGTTTGTTGGGAGATTTTTGATTACTGCTTCAATTTCCTTGCTGGTTATGGGTCTGTTCAGGTTTTCTGTTTCTTCCTGGTTAAGTTTTAGTTTTGGTAGTTTATACATCTCTAGGAATGCTTCCATTTCATCCAGATTGTCTAATTTGTTGAAATATAGTTGCTCATATGTTCTTATAATTGTTTGTATTTCTTCGGTGTTGGTTCTGATCTCTCCCCTTCCATTCATTATTTTATTTATTTGGGTCCTTTCTCTTTTCTTTTTGATAAGCCTGGCCAGGGGTTTATCAGTCTTGTTAATTCTTTCAAAGAACCAGCTCCTAGTTTCGTTGATCTGTTCTACTATTCTTTTGGTTTCTATTTCATTGATATTTGCTCTGATATTTACTAATTCTCTTCTCCTCCTGGGTTTAAGCTCTATTTGCTGTTCTTTCTCCAGCTCCTTTAGGTGTAGGGTTAGGTTGTATATTTGAGACCTTTCTTGTTTCTTGAGAAAGGCTTGTATTGCTATATACTTCACTCTTAGGACCACCTTTGCTGCATCTCAAAGATTTTGAACAGTTGTGTTTTCATTTTCATTGGTTTCCATGAATTTTTTAAATTCTTCTTTAATTTCCTGGTTGACCCATTCATTCTTCAGTAGGATGCTCTTTAGCCTCCATGTATTTGAGTTCTTTCTGACTTTCCTCTTGTGGTTGAGTTCTAGGTTTCAAAGCGTTGTGGTCTGAAAATAGGCAGGGAATGATCCCAATCTTTTGGTACTGGTTGAGACCTGATTTGTGACCCAGGGTGTGATCTATTCTGGAGAATGTTCCATGGGCACTAGAGAAGAATGTGTATTCTGTAGCTTTGGGATGAAATGTTCTGAATATATCTGTGAAGTCTATCTGGTCCAGTGTGTCATTTAAAGCCCTTATTTCCTTATTGATATTTTGCTTAGATGATCTGTCCATTTCAGTGAGGGGGGTGTTAAGGTCCCCCACTATTATTATATTATTGTCGATATGTTTCTTTGATTTTGTTATTAATTGGCTTATATAATTGGCTGCTCTTATGTTAGAGGCATAAATATTTACAATTGTTAGATCTTCTTATTGGATAGACCCTTTAAGTAGGATATAGTGTCCTTCCTCATCTCTTATTATAGTCTTTGGTTTAAAATCTAATTTGTCTGATATAAGGATTGCCACCCCAGCTTTCTTTTGATGTCCATTAGCATGGTAAATGGTTTTCCACCCCCTCACTTTCAATCTGGAGGTGTCTTTGGGTCTAAAATGAGTCTCTTGCAGACAGCATATCGATGGGTCTTGCTTTTTTTATGCAATCTGATAGCCTGTGTCTTTTGATTGGGGCATTTAGCCCATTTACATTCAGGGTAACTATTGAAAGATAGGAATTTAGTGCCATTGTATTGCCTGTAAGGTGACTGTTACTGTATACTGTCTCTGTTCCTTTCTGGTCGCTGTTACTTTTGGGCTCTCTCTTTGCTTCGAGGACCCCTTTCAATATATTTTTTTAGGGCTGGTTTGGTGATTGCAAATTCTTTTAGTTTCTGTTTGTCCTGGAAGCTTTTTGTCACTCCCTCTATTTTCAGTGTCAACCTAGCTGGATAAAGTATTCTTGGCTGCATATTTTCCCCATTTAGTAACCTGAGTATATCATGCCAGGCCTTTCTGGCCTGCTAGGACTCTGTGGATAGGTCTGCTGCCAATCTAATGTTTCTACTGTTGTAGGTTACAGACCTCTTGTCCTGAGCTGCTTTCAGGATTTTCTCTTTGTCTCTGAGATTTGTAAGTTTTACTATTAGATGTTGGGGTGTTGACCTATTTTTATTGATTTTGAGGGGGGTTCTCTGAGAGTCCTGGATTTTGATGCCTGTTTCCTTCCCCAAATTAGGTAAGTTCTCCACTATAATTTGCTCCAATATACCTTCTGCTCCCCTCTTTCTTTCTTCTTCTTCTGGGATCCCAATTATTCTAATGTTGTTTCGCTTTATGGTATCACTTATCTCTTGAATTCTCCCTTCGTGATCCAGTAGTTGTTTATCTCTCTTTTTGTCAGATTCTTTATTCTCCATCATTTGATTTTCTATGTCACTAATTCTCTCTTCTGCCTCATTTATCCTAGCAGTTAGAGCCTCCATTTTTTTTTTTTAAGATTTTATTTATTTGACAGAGAGAGACACAGCAAGAGAGGGAACACAAGCAGAGGGAGTGGGAGAGGGAGAAGCAGGCTTCCCGCTGAGCAAGGAGCCCGATGTGGGGCTCAATCCCAGAACCCTGGGATCATGACCTGAGCAGAAGGCAGACGCTTAACAACTGAGCCACCCAGGCGCCCCTAGAGCCTCCATTTTTTTATTGCACCTCATTAATAGCCTTTTTTATTTCGACTTGGTTAGATTTTATTTCTCCAGGAAGGGATTCTCTAGTGTCTTCTATACTTTTTTCAAGCCCAGCTAGTTTCTTTATAATTGTTATCTGATCTCTAGTTCCAACATCTTACTAATGTCTGTATTGATTAGGTCCCTGGCAGATGGTACTGCTTCTTGTTCTATTTTTTGTGGTGAGTTTTTCCATTTTGTTATTTTGTCGAGAAGAAGACTAGATGAATGAGAGAACAAAATGCTAAAAGGGTTAACAATGACCCCAGAGAAATATACACTAAACAAATTAGAAGAGACCCAAAACTGGGGGGGAAAGAAAGAAAAAAAAAAGAATATGATCAGGCTGGTGAATAGAACAGAGCCATACACTAGATTCTGGGTATATTTTGGTCTGTTAGAAGAAACTGCACCCCAAAATTTTAAAGAAAGAAAAACTTATATATATACAAAAAATGAGGTTAAATACAATGAAAGGACAAAATATGACTGTAAAAATGAAAATTAAAAAAGATTTTAAAGAAGGAATTGATAAGAAGTTGGTTGAAAAAAGAAGAAAAATTTTAAAAAAAGAAGAGAGAGAGAGAATGTGATCAGGCAGGTGAATAGAACAGAGCCATACACTAGATTTTGGGTATATTTTGTTCTGTTAGAAAAAACTGCATCCCAAAATTTTAAAGAAAGAAAAACATATATATATATGTTTTTATATATATATATAACATATATATATTTTTATATATATATATTTATATATATATATATAATGAGGTTAAATACAATGAAAGGATAGAATATGACTGTAAAATGAAAATTAAAAAGGATTTTAAGGGGCGCCTGGGTGGCTCAGTTGTTACACATCTGCCTTTGGCTCAGGTCATGATCCCAGGGTCCTGAGATTGAGCCCTGCATCGGGCTCCCTGCTCGGTGGGAAGCCTCCTTCTCCCTCTCTCCCTGCTTGTGTTCCTGCTCTCACTATCTCTCTCTCTGTCAAATAGATAAATTAAAAAATCTTTGAAAAAATAAATAAATAAATAAAAAGGATTTTAAAAAGGAACTGATAAGAAGTTGGTTGAAAAAGGAAAGAAGAATAATTCAAAAAAAGAAAAAATAAAGAAAATTTTAAAAATTAACTTTGAAAGACTAAAGCATCATGGGAAAAAAGCCATGAATTCTATGTGCAGTATTCCCCTAGCGCTGGGGTTTTGCTGTTCTCATTGATCGGTAAACTTGGTCTTGGCTGGCTGTTCTTGCTGATCTTCTGGGGGAGGGGCCTGTTGCCCTGGTTCCCAAACGTCTTTGGGAGGCGGAATTGCCCCGCCCTTGCCCTTCCATGCCAAGTAATCTGCTCGGGTTTGCTCTCGGGAGCTTTTGTTCCCTGCAAGCTTTCCGTACAGCTTTGGAGGCGGAGAGTGAAAATGGCGGCCTCCCAGTCTCCGCCCCAGAGGAGCCGAGAACTCGGGGCCCCGCTCCTCAGTGAGCCCCCAGAGAAAAGCAGTCAGTCACTCCTGTCTCCCCGGTCTCCGGCTGCACTCCGTTCTCACCCGGCCTGTGACCGAGCGTTTCTATCTCTGGTACCCGACCCCATGTGGAGTCTGCAAACCCAGCAGATCCCTGCAGTGCACTCCCGTGCCGCTCCTCCCAGGGGAGGAAGGGGAGTCTCCCCAGATCTGCCGCTTGTTGGGTCCCTGCTAGAGGAGCAGTGGCCCGACTGTGCCGCGGATCCCGGTTTATGGCAACCCCGAGCTGAGAGCCCACGCCTGGGCTCCGTCTCTGCAGCCGGCTTCCCCGCTCCGATACCTGGGAGCTCTGCCGCACTCAGTCACCCCCGGTCTTTCCGTGACCCCGAGGGTCCTGAGACCACACTGTCCCACGAGGGTTCTACCCCCCGCTTAACCACCGGAGTGATGTCCCTCAGCGGAACTGAGTTCTAAAAGTTCCGATTTTGTGCTCCGCGGGTCTATCACTTGCCAGAAGCGGCCGATGGAGTCCCCCTCCCCCGCCATCTATCCTCCTGAATATCGCCTCAGATTCACTTCTCCGCACGTCCTACCTTCCAGTAAGTGGTCGCTTTTCTGTTCAGACAGTTGTTGCTATTCTTTTCTTCATTCTCCAGTTGAGTTCGTAGGTGTTCAGAATGGTTTGATCCCTATCCAGCGGAATTCCTGGGACCAGACGAAATTTAGGTCTCCGCCGCCGCCGCCGCCGCCGCCATCTTGGACTCCTCCCGGCCTGTGGGACTTTGCTCTTGCCACGACACCCCGACTGTCATACATCTCTTCTGATCATTCCCTCTCTAATTGGCTTTTACCATGGCACATGTTCAGATCTCTATAAGCTAGAAGAAGAAGGAGAGCAAGAAGAAGGAAAGGAGAAGAGAGGAGAGGAAAGGAAAAAAAAAAACTTTTTTTAAAGATTTTATTTATTTGAGAGAGAGAGAGAGAGCACAAGCCAAGGGGAGAGCCAGAGGGAGAAGCAGACTCCCCGCCAAGCAGGGAGCCCGATGCGGGGCTCGATCTCAGGACCCCGGAATCATGACCCGAGCCAAAGGCAGATGCTTAACCAACTGAGCCACCCAGGCACCCAAGAAAAAAAATTTTTTAATAAAACGGTACCTAAACCCTATTACACCTTTTCATGACAACCTCTTTCCTCTCTCAAGAGCCAAGAATATTGAGGTTATTGTCTACATTTGCTTCTCTAGCTCCTTATTTCCCAGTGATTCTTCAGCTACTGCAATCCTGCCTTTGCTGTCATCCATGGAAACTGTCCTCATCAAGTTACATCTTTGTTATTAAATTTAATTGCTACTTTTCATCATCATACTTGACCTCTCTAGCACTTGACACCAATGCCTCCCCTGTCTTCCACAAACCACAATATCTAGGTCTCCTCTATTAGTTCCTCCTTAGTATTCCCCATGAGTTCCTCTTATTCTGTTTATTTTTTAAATGTTAATATTTTTCAAGATTCTGTGCTGAGTTTCTTCTATTCTCACTCTAAAAATTATTTATAAATTACTTCTTTTGGGGCACCTGGGTGACTGAGTCAGTTAAGTGTCTGCCTTCGGCTCCAGGTCATGATCCCCAGGTCCTGGGATCGAGCCCTACATCGGGCTCCCTGTTCAATGGGAAGACTGCTTCTCCCTCTTCCCCTCACCCTGCTTGTGCTCTCTGTCTTGCTCTCTCTCTCTCTCAAGTAAATAAATAAAATATTTTTAAAAAGAATTTTTTTCTAATTCTGTAACTATAGTTATCAGTTACATTTTAATAAGTCAAAAAAACTATAATTATAAATCCAGTATAAATTTTTCTCTTTTATTCCAATTACGTACTGGGCATTTGAACCAATTTGATCCATGAACATTCCAAAATCAACATCTTTTTCCCTCATCTCCCAATCTCACAAATCCACTTCTCCTATATTCCTCATCTATGGATGCCACATCATCCACCCAGTTGCCTAAACCAGATACTGTGTATCTTCTCCAAGGTCCTAGTTCCCCTCTTATATGCAATATCAACTCTTTTTTTATTCTGTTCTGTTCTATTCTATTCTATTCTATTCTATTCTATTCTATTCTCTGATATCTCTACAACAGATCCAATTCTACCCAACCCCGCTATTCTTTTCAGGCAACAGACATAATTTGTCCCTGTGCCTTGAATCTTATTCTCTAGAAAGGCTTCCCTGAAATTCCTCCCCCAGCCAGTTTCTTCCTTTCACATTCTTATTCAAATCTGTACTCCTCATTCATAGCATGCATCACAATTGTAAATAAATGATTCATTATGTTGTTTGCCATTTGTGTCCCTCAAAAAATGTAAGCTCCCTGAGGGAACATAACACTCATAATATTTGTTGGACAAAGGAACGGATAAATCCTTCTTAAATCCATTTTCCACACTGCCACCAGCCTAATCTCTCTAAAACACAGTCATGTCACTCCCCTGTATAAAAGTTTTCGAGGGACTCCCACTGCCTTTAGCAATTGACTTTACATCTAAACCTTTTCAGCATGGAATACAAGATTCTCTATGACCTGGCTTGCTTACCTCTCCAGCTTTGTTTCTTATAATGAGTGATTGCTTAATATCACTGCTCTTCTTCAACCTTACTGCAGATAAATTAAAAACTTCAAAAACGAAAAAGGAGAAAGAACACCCTTTTAGTACTTTATTATGCTCACATTAAGAGAACAAATGAATAAAAATTATTAAAGAAAGCAGCAGCCTTATTTCAAATAAACACCCTAAATTACCTAAATCACCTGGGATGCTTCTTTATTAAAAACCAAAGAATATGGTTAGAATATTCTGGTTAGAATAACCAGGTGAGTTAGAATTAAGTATAGCACACCCAGACAGAATTCCTTAACAGGAGTTACTTACCTAGTATTACTCACTTTGGACATCAGAATCTTAAAAAAAAAAAAAAGTGGTGTCCATTAGGTTTAAGCAGATAGATAGATAGATGATAGATAGATAGATAGATAGATAGATAGATAGATAGATAGATCAACATGCGGGAGGATTTCCTGAGAGTATAAAGGAATTTATTGAAAATAACTAAACTGGGGCACCTGGCTGGCTCAGATAGAGCATGAGACTCTTGATCTCCAGGTTGTGGGTTCAAGCCCCATGGTGGGTGTAGAGATTACTTAAAAATAAAAATCTTTAAAATAAAAAAAAATTTAAGGAAATAACTAAACCAACTCTAAAATAAGAATTATATAAAATTTGTTCCACATATCTAGGAAGGTAGATCTCTATGCCCTTTCTTCCCTAGTAATTGACCTCTAATTAACCCAAGACAGACTCCTAACAAATAATTTAATCAAACCCTTGCAAAAAGGTAGTTTCTAAACTTCTATTTTGTCATTACATAGCTAGAGGTATGCTGAAAAAGAAATATTTACTCAGTAAATGGTCAGCTTCCTATATTTCTAATAGACCCAAATCTGCATAATTCAAAATTGAGGAACAGGGTGGGAATTAAATGAAATACTCCATGTATAATATCAATTATACCTTTGGGGAATAACTTGACTTCACAAATTTGACAATAAGAAAACATGTTTCTTCTTTCTTAAATGTATAGTCTGTCTTGGAAGGAGTTTGTGTGGGTGATTTTGTTTTTTGGGAGGAAGGTGGGAGATTCAACAGTTATTTGCCAGACAAGTGAAAGAATAAAGAGAAGTCTACAACTCACACTGGTGCAAGCCTTAAAGAGAACCAATCTTGAGTGTCTGATCAGTTCTTCGGGGTTCTGGGGTACCAAGGTCTCTGGTACAGTCATTCTCACTCCCAAAGTGAGCTAAGGACTTAGAGCACCAACACCCACCAAAGACTCTCCTGCATGAGTCCTACCAAATTTCATTCTGAACAGATCCATTCAGATTTGGCTAATAATACTGCTGAGAAGGAAAGTGTGTATCTTGAGAGGAATGTCAACCCTCATGAGTAAAGACAGAATTACCTAAAAACTAAATGGGGAGTAGTTATGGTTTCATGAGTTTATACTTATCCCCAAACTCATCGAGTTGTATATATTAAATATGTACAGCTTTAAATGTATATATATTACAGAAATAAATCCAAATACATCACTAATCACACATCAAAAAAAGAATATGAGGGGCGCCTGGGTGGCTCAGTCGTTAAGCGTCTGCCTTCAGCTCGGGTCATGATCCCAGGGTCCTGGGATCAAGCCCCACATCGGGCTCCCTGCTCCGCGGAAAGCCTGCTTCTCCCTCTCCCACTCCCCCTGCTTGTGTTCCTTCTCTCGCTGTGTCTCTCTCTGTCAAATAAATAAATAAAATCTTTAAAAAAAAAGAATATGAAACACTGTGGGCAGATTTAGAAAGTAATGCTCTTACTGGATGTTATACACAACTGATAAATTGTAGAACACTACATCTGAGACTAATGATATACGATATGTTGGCTAATTGAATTTAAATTTTAAAAAAATGAGGTGCCTGGGTGGCTCAGTCAGTTAAGTGTCTGCCTTTTGCTCAGGTCATGATACCAGGGTCCTGAGATCAAGCCCTGCATTGGGCTCCCTGCTCAGTGAGGAGCCTGCTTCTCCTCTCTCTGTCCTGCAGCTTGTGCTCTATCTCAAATAAATAAATAAAATCTTAAAGAAAGAAAGGAAAGAAGGAAGAAAGAAAGAAAAGAAAGGAAGTAATGGGGATGCCTGGGTGGCTCAGTCAGTTAAGCGTCTGCCTTCAGCTCAGGTCATGATCCCTGGGTCCTGGGATTGAGTTCCACATCAGGTTCCTTGCTCAGTGGGGAGCCTGCTTCTGCCTCCACCTCTGCCTCTCCCCCCTGCTGTGCTCTCTCTCTGACACATAAATAAATAAATTTAAAAAAAAAATAAGAAAGGAAGTAATGTTCTTGCAAAGAGGTCCAAATTTGAAGACAGAGGGAAAGAGAGTTGATGACAACTGTAAGGTAACTAGTCCATGGCAGATTCAATTTCTTACATGCTTTTCCTTTGAACATGAGGAAAAGTCACCTTTAGAAATAGGTTTTTTTGGGCACCTGGGTGCCTGAGTTGTTAATCGTCTGCCTTTGGCTTGGGTCATGATCCCAGGGTCCTGGGATCGAGTCCCACATCAGGCTCCCTGCTCGGCGGGAAGCCTGCTTCTCCCTCTTCCACTCCCCCCTGCTTGTGTTCCTGCTCTCGCTGTCTCTCTCTCTCTGTCAAATAAATAATAAAATCTTTAAAAAAAAAAAAAGAAATAGTTTTTTTTTTTCTCATCCCACACTATAATTTCCATTTGTCACCCAAACCCATCAGTAAAATCTAATATGCCCACACAGTCTTCTGTGTGGTTAATATGGAGAACAAAGGTGCAGGACAGTAAAGGGAAGTATGATTTGCCCACATCTCATAAGTTTGGTACTTATAGGAACAGAGCTGTTACCACTCAAGAAAACTGGGTTAGGAGGCAAAATTTGGCTCCTAATAGAGGTGGAGATGACGAGAAGGAGAACATGCTTTGGAGAACATTTACGGGACACAAACTTGAGAATAGATATAAGACACCCTCCTTTTTGACCCTCATATAGCAGCATAAGAGGACATGTAAGGAGAAGCAAAACTGGCACCTAAGTTATAGCAGTTATATTGAATGATCTAGAATGTGACATTCTCCCAGTTCTCACCAAGGTACTGGTGATCGCAATTAAGTGGCTTGGGTTAAAAGAACTGACTCTGGGCTTGGAGAATTTTCTTTTGTTTCCCTCAAGCTGTTGTGTCAAGATTTTTCTGAGATATTTTCATCTTTTCTTCAAGGCCTTTGCAGATGAGTCTTTGCTTATTAATCCTGGGATGACTGTGTAATACTCTGTTTTCCTCCCACTGGAATGATCTGATTCGTTATCCTATGTGCTTTCTTAGATAACCGCCTTCTCTAAGCAGAATTAGCATTCTTTGATCTGACTGCTTTATTCTTTTGTTTGTTGTGACAATGGGAAACGTTTCAAAGCTTCTCTGGCTAAAAGCGACTATTTCAGCTGGAGTCCAAAATGAAAATACATCTAACACTTGGAGAGTGCCATTAAATGTCCTTCTGTAGTGGATGCCATGATGACCACCTAGGCACTCACTACCTCAGGACTCAGGCACTCACTCCTCAGCCCCAGTCTGTGTTGTCTACTCCTGGTTCATATCTGAGAACCTCCTAGGGAACTAGCCTCAGCTGAGGGAGCTGCCTTGACTCTGTACATGTTCCTCTCCCCACCTAGGATCAGCCTGCTTCAAAGTAGATACAAAGGCTTGGCCCCCTTGCCTTAATTGGGACAACGTTGAAGACCACCCCAGCTCCAGAACTCCTGCAGAATAGACTGAGATCACGGCAATCAGGTGGGCAGATCAACTTCTTTCTCTGTCTTCCTTCCTTTCTTATAAAACTTCTACATGCAACCATTCATCTCAGAGCCTGGAATCCAATCTAATGACTAATACTATAAGGTTTAATGATCACTTCATTTCCAATATCTTATGGGTTAGAAAGATATACTGAAATTCATTAGATCCATTGAAATGTGGAAACAGAAATTAATAATTGAGGACAGAGCACCTGGGTGGCTCTGCCGGTTAAGTGTTTGCCTTCAGCTCAGGTCATGATCTCAGGGTCTTAGGATCGAGTCCCGCATCGGGGTCCCTGCTCAATGGGGACTCTCCCCCCCTTCCCCTGCTGGTGCTCTCCCACTCTCGCTCTCTTTCAAATAAATAAAATCTTTAAATAAGAAAAAATGTAATAATTGAGGACAGATTCTGCCATTATAAAAGAAATACCTAATTCATAATTATTTAAATATTCCTCAAATTATTGGTCATTTTGCATTTAGTAATTTGTACTTATTCATGTATAGTTCTTTTATTAATGAGTTTATAGGGAAAATATGAATTCAGTGAAAAAAAATGCACTGACTCAAGTTTTATTCAGTTTTGAATACTTCATTTGTCCTAGTTTTAGTGTAAAACATTTCTAGATAATTTGAAAAAGCTTGTGCATAACTTGCCTTTGTTTTCATTCCAAAACTTCAACTTCACTGTTAAATATGAAGATTGTTTTTTAATCTCAAGAGAAGCTTCAAGTATAACTCTAAGTTTATCTGCCCAGCATCCCTTCCTATGGAAAAATTTCCCATCCCTACAACTTATGGTCCTGATGGGGTGTCAGTCATGATGCTACTCTACCCCAAGGCATGAGCAGTGATCCAAGCTGGGCAATAAGAGTACTCTATCTCCTAGCATTTGAGTTTATGAGCTAAATAGGGTGAAAGGGACTCTTCCCTGGGATGGATATACACATGATGGAAAGAAAAAGGATATGGCCTTGAAGCTTCCTATAGCCAACTTTGCCTCTGTGTGCCAAGATCTTGCCAAAAGAATGAAGCCAATACCCAGAGAGAAGCAAAGCCGAAAGATGATAGCATTTAAGCCCCTGGTTACCGTGAGGGGTTCAGCCTATCTTTTGGACTTCCCAATTATATAAGCCAATCAATTCTATTTTACTTGACTAGTGTGAGTTGGGTTTCTGTCACTTCAAAAGATACCTAACACAAAGTTTTACATCAGCACCTTTATACTCACAATCATCCCTCTGAGGACTCAATTTCCAGCATCTTTTTTCTAAGAACAAAAGCAAGGGCTACTATGTTCCACACTCAACTAGACTTTCCCAAAATTTTTCCCACCCTCTTCTAGCTATTTTCCTCATGTAGCCATAATACCTGGTAGTGGTAGTCAGCCATTGCTTACATTTATTCATAAAGCAGCACTTTACCATTTTGCAGGAAATATCATTTCCCATTTTCAAACACAGACCAATTTCTATTCCAGAGACATAAGTCCTGGTGTGCTACATTTTCTCTGACTTAATAATTTGTCTGTGTGCAAATGAGCTTTTGGACTATGAAACCGCAGCCAAAGCACCACGGTTTCCCTGATGGCAATTTTCTCAAATTGCTGACATATTGCTTAGGAAAAAATAGCCTCTGGAGTGCTAAATTTGCAAACTTCAATCTGTTGAGGCAGCAAATATCACATGCTTCATTAGAATAGTGAAGGGAAGTCAGTCATAGGACAATTAATTATGGAAACCTGCCACTCAAGTGCCTAATAAATAAGCATCCCCAAGACTCGGTGGTGCTGGCTTTTCATGCCATTTTCAATCCGTTCCAAGAATCACAGTGACAAGATTAGTTCATCAAACAAGTGATTTTTGCAGCTCTAGAGTAAAATTATTCTACAAATGAAAAGCCCATGACTTCAGCTATAGAGCAAGTTTAAGTTGATGTTCAACGCATCTGTTAACTGCTGACATTTTTACAGGTGCTCAAGAAGCGTGAATAGGGAGGCTCAAATAGAAGCACAAGCAGAACACACACAGTTGATCTCTCTCTGGTAGTCAACAAGGGAAGCTTTGTAGCTTATATAAAGCATGATTCGTACCCTATTTGCATAAGCAATTCTCGATTATAGAATCACAGGATGTTAGAATCAGGAAACACATAACAGATCATCTAGTATAATTCCTTGAAATTGAGACTCAGGGAGGTGCAATGATTCACCTAAGATTTCACAGCTAGTGAATGACATAGCCAGGAGCAGGCAGGTCCATTTCTTTACAATTTGTCTGGAGCTACCTCACCACTTCTCTTCTGTAAACTGTTTCTTCACGATAAATCATTGGTTTGTTCCAACCTCTAGCTGTGATTTGGTGGCAAAACCATTAGACCTAGGATTAGAGTGCCAAGATTTAAGTCCTGGCCTCAACACTCTAGATTTATGATCTTGGGTCAAATCGGGTAAACTTTCTGAGCTCCATTTTCTGCATCTTCATCTTTAGATGAATAGAGGTATCTTATGGGGCTGTTACTAGAATTAAATAAAATAACACATAAAGTGCTTTGGTAGACTATAAATCACTTTGCAAATACAAGGTATAATATTTATAACCAAACTGTAACCATGGTTAAAAGAAAAAAATCAATCATAGTAATCATCGATAACTGTTCAGTACTGTTCTTGGCATAGTATTGAGGTAATTCTTCTACCAGAACTTTCCCAGAGGGTGAATCCCTATCGACAAGCAGTTTATATTCCAAAGAACAACAAAGGAACAAATGGATTTCTGTTCTTTGTCTAAGTCACAAAAGTCAGAATATTTTGCCTATTAAACGAAGATATGATGAATCTGGGAGGCTGTCATTTAAGATGCCTTGGGCTGTGGGTACCAGGAAGCCCCGACTCATAGTGTCTTAAACAACAGAGGTAGGACAACTTCAGCTATAGTTTGTCAGGGTCCCAGTTCAGCTTCTTAGCAATTCTCTTGGCTCTGCCCTTCTTCATATGTTGGCATCTTCCTCGGCTGGTAGCAAGATGGCTGCAGCATTTCCAAGTATGTGATACTTGGAAATTTGATTAAAGTTGTTGAAAAGGTCTGTATCTTTAGTGTCACCTACTTAAAAGCAAAGAAATTTTTCCAGAAGTCTTCAGCAGACCTGTCCCTGTATCTCTTTGGCCTGAAATGGAAACCATAGAACTCCTCCGAATGGCTTAAGATAGTCAGAATACATTTGCCTGAGTGGCAGATGGAGCCAACTTTTCCTTGAGCTTAGGTTGTATGGTGAAGGGGTGGATACTTAAGCAAAATTAGGAAGGAGAGATGCAAAGAATTCTGATGCCATACTTTTCTCATTGTTCTGTGGCTTCATCATTAGTAATGCCTCCTAGGCAGCAATTATCAATAAAGGTGATGGCCCTGGTAGAGGCAGAGGGGAACCTGTTTATTGATACCAGTTCAGTCTCTAGGTTTTCAATTGTGGAACAGTGAGAAGTACCTGGAAACTAAATCAGTTTGAGTTTTGTCAGCACTCTGTTTCTTTGTTGTATGTTACCTTGCTGTGTGGCGTTTCGGTGAGAAGCATGCTGGAAAACAGAAGAGCAAGTTGTAAGTAATCATTACAAGTTTAGTGGGAAAAAAAAAACAGATTTTCAGAAATCTAGAAAGAAGAGCAGCATCAGTCTGGAAGACTGAGAAAAATAATTATCTGAGGTTGAGAAAATGGCATCAGATGGATCCAAGAATGGCATAGGAAATATGACTGAACACATGAAGAAGGTCAAGCAAAAAGCAGGAAATCAAAGAGCAAGGTTGGCAGGACAGTCCAAATGGAGAAAGACATTCACATTCAAAACAAGTTCAAGAAAATGTACAAGCCAAAAGAAACCCACTTGAGAGCCTAATTTGGTTCTTGGGCTGCCAATCTGTGACTCTTGGTAGAAGAGTTGAGAAGAATCATTTGAAGGTATCTAATTTCTAATGTTCAAATGTAGAAACATTTGCAGAAGCCTAAAGTTTGATCATTTTTTCTAAAACATTTCTGTCCTTTATTTTGTGTTTAAATTTTCCATATATCCAATTCTTTTCCAAAAACCAATTCTATTGGGTTCTATTTCATTTGTATGGATTTCACATATAATATCAAATGTAAAGAGTTTCTCTAAATTATTATCCCAAAACATTTTACATTTTCAAGACTGATTCTCAACATAAGTAAAACAGCTCCTATTCCTCAGCAGTAAGATTCTTAAGTACCCGGGCAATTCAATCATCTTGTTTTATTTCTATTCGAGTGGCAGCGGATCTAGCAGGAATTCAATGTGCTTTTGTTCTATCCAGTGTATCAAAGATGGCTGCTTTCCACCTCTCCTCTAAGCATTCTGAGCTGTATGTGCCAACCACATGCAAACAAAGAGAGTGGATGATTTCCTACACCATTTTATAGAGGGTTTTGCTTTGCAGGCATAGTGCTAAGAGTCACCCTGAAGCTCAGCTTTGCAATCTTATTTCCTCTCATCCTATTCTTGCCCCCAAATTGAATTACCATAAAAGACAACTGAAGTCACTTTCTCAACCATGTCAGGAGACCAACAAGATGACTGCATAAATGTCAAAATAAGTCAGTGTTCATAAATGCATTGAGACAGGGCAAATGTACCTGAATCTATTTTTGGCTGGTGAAAACTCTTAACCATTTTTGGCAGTGTGAACAGCCACGCACATGCAAGCTCAGCTCAATGCAAACACTGGCAGTAGCCTTGATTCGTTTCCATGGTTTCAAATCACTGCAGATGACAGCCGTGATGCAGCTTACAGTGATGCCTCCTGGGAAAACTCTGGTTGTGATACCCTCCTTCTCGAGCTCCCTTTAAGAAATACTGTTACAAAACCAGCAATTCTGATTTTCTGAGGTTGGTTTTTTTTTTTTTAATCACTACTTTAAGTGCTTGATATGTATTTGATTATGGTGTAGAGAGAAAAAGAGTTTGGGTTAGGTTAATGAAATATCTAAGTGCTAAGGAAGAAAAATGTTAAGTTTTGAATTTCAAGATTGAAGCACTAGGCCTCCTCTTATGTTAACTGGCTGATTCTCCTGACTCAATAATCATCACTGATATTTTTTTATTGTTTGTTTATTTGAGAGAGAGAGCACAAGCAGGGTGGGGGAAGCAGCAGAGGGAGAGGGAGAAGCAGAGGGAGAGGGAGAAACAGACTCCTGCTGAGTAGGGAGCCCGATCCCAGAACCCTGGGATCATGACCTGAGCCGAAGGCAGACACTTAACCAACTGAGCCACCCAGGCGTCCCTATCATCACTGATATTTAATGACATCTCAATGTGCCCACTCCTGTCTTTTGTTTGGATGGTATTTTACTATGTAATTATTCACTTTGGTCAGTTGAAAACATTTAAATGGAACATTATTAGATAAGTCAAATACCTAAGGCAATCTTTAAGAAATTTAAGGAGTCACAATCAAAGTTAGATAGATGTATTCATTATAATGAGGGTAGCAAGGAAAAAAAGAATTTCTTATGATGAAGATAGGAAAGAAACTTTTTTTGAATTCTAGACCCACCACTTCCTGCCATAGTAAATTTGTGAGAGACATTTGCAGAATGGATACTCTATAAAAATATACACTTTATTCTATAGGGCTTTGACTAAAAACTCCTATGAGACTCTCACTCTTATGTAGTGGGTTGAATAGTGTCCCCCAAAACTTTAGATCCACTCAGAACCTTGGAAGATCATTCTATTTGGAAATAAGGTCTTTGTAAATGTAATTAACTCAGATGAGGTCATATTGAAGCAGGGTATTGGGGCTCTAAATCCAATCACATTTGTCCTTATAAGAAAAGGAGACACATGAGGAAGAAGTCCAAGTGATAACAGAGGCAGATACTGGAGTGGCAGATATTGGAGCTCCATGCCAAAGAACACTGAAGATAACCAGCAACCACCAGTAGCTACAAGAGAGGCATGAAACAGATTCTCCCTCAGAGCCTCCAGAAGGAACCAAACTTGTCAACACCTTGATTTCAGACTTCTGGCCTCCCAAACTATGAGAAAATAAATTCCTATTGTTGTATGTCACCCAGTTTGTGGTACGTTGTTATAGTAGCTCTAGGAAATTAATGCACCTTATAGGGGGCTAAGCCACGTATATCCCACAAGGAGTCCCTTTACCCATATTCCTAAGGCCTAGACTAAAAGTTGGCTCTCTTGGCTCCTTTCTTTAAGCCTACAGCCTACCTTTAGCCACCAAGGTCTTCTACCCCCACAGCATGACCAACTCAAAGAAAAAGTTTTTTTCTTAAAGTCTTGAGCTTAGGCAGCCTAATAGTCCATCCCATGGCTTCATTCCCACTAGATTCCACCTTGACCCAGAAAAAGAGCTAAGGATCCTTTCCAGGTCAGAAGCTTCACCCATCCTAAGGCCTTCTTATGATATCAGCTAAATGGGGATTTAGAGAAAGAAGGAATTTAAGGAGCAGTCCAAATTAAAGAAAGGATTCTTACCTCTTTATTTTTTTTTTATTTTATTTGTTAAAATGTAAAATTGACATACGACATCATCTTGACTTCAGGTGTGCAAAATAATGATTTGTATATACTGCCGAGTAATCACCACAGTAAATCTAGTTACTATCTGTCCCTATACAAAGTTAAACTTGGGACACCTGGGTGGCTCAGTTAGTTAAGCATCTGCTTTCAGCTCAGGTCATGATCCCAGGGCCTGGGATCTAGTCCCACATCTGGCCCATTGCTCGGCGGGGAGCCTGCTTCTCCTTCTGCTTGCCATTCCCCCCTGCTTGTGCTCTCTCTCTCTAACAAATTAATAAAATCTTTAAAAAAAAAAAAGTTAACCTTTAGGATTTACTCTATTGACAACTTTCAAGTATGCACTACAATATTATTGACTACAGTTACCATACTGTACATTATATCCCATGACTAATTTATTCTATAAACAGAAGCTTATACTTCTTGACCCCCTTCACCCATTTCATCCACTCCCCATCCTCCCTCCCCTCTAGCAACTACTCTGTATGAGTTTTGTTCTGTTTTGATTTTGTTTGTTTTGTTTTTTAGATTCCACATATAAGTGAAATCATACAATATTTATCTTTCTCTGTCTGACTTATTTTGCTTATCATAATACCCTCAAAGTCCATCCATGTTGTCACAGATAGCAAGATTTCATTCTTTTCTATGGCTGAGTAGTATTCCATAATATATATATTATATTAATAATTAATAATATTTTATATATATATATATCCCACATCTTCTTTATACATTATCCATCAATGGACATTTAGGTTGTTTCCATATCTTGGCTATTATAAATAATGCTGCAGTGAATATAGGGGTACATATATCTTTCCAAATTAGTGTTTCATTTTCTTCAAATAAATACCCAGAAGTGGAATTGCTGGATCATATCGTAGCTCCATTTTTAACTTTTTGAGAATCCTCCATACAGTTTTCCCTAGTGCCTGTACCACTTTACATTCCCACCAACAGTAGGCCATTGTCTTCTTTTCTCCACTTCCTCACCAACACTTGTTTCTCATCTTTTTGATAATGGCCATTCTAACAGGCATGAGGTGATATCTCATTGTGATTTTGATCTGCATTTCCCTGGTGATTAGTGATGCTGAGCATCTTTCCATGTGACTATTGGCCATCTGTATTCTTTGGAAAAAAATGTCTAGTCAGCTCCTCTGCCCATTCTGTAATTGAATTATGTGGTTTGTTTGTTGGTTGCTATTGAGTTGTGTGAGTTCATTATATATTTTGGATATTAACCACTGGGGTTAGCGTAACTTGAAGAGAGTAGTTTCCATGCAGTGATGGCAAATACCTGTTGCCATTGTTATAAGAGAAAAGGAAAGGAGAGAAATTGATGACAGGGAATAATAATACTTTTAAGAAGGAGATTTGCTGCAAAAGGAAACAAGGAAATTGAGTGTTAGTTGTTGAGGGAAGTGGAGTCAAGATACTTTTTTTTATAAGCTAACTGGAATGATCCAGTAAAAAATGAAAAAAATGATAATGTAGGAGAAAGAGGAGAGAATTTCTGGAATGTTGTTCTTGAGCAGACAAGAGGGGATGGCATCTAATGACAAGTGAAGAAGCCAGCTTTAGATAGGAAGATGGGTGGTTCATCTGCAGGAACAGGTAAGAATGCAGAGGAGGTGCTAATGCTTTTAAGTAAGTAGTTGCAGTGGTGGAAGTCTATGCAAGTTTTCTTCTGATCGGTTCCATTTCTCAGTAAAGGAGGAAGTTACAATCATCAGCTGAGCATAGGAGAATGTTGAGATTTAAGTAAAATGAGGGAAGTCCCTATATAATCACCTCAAAAAGAGAGATGAAATGGCCTACGGATGTATAGAATGCCTACCTAATAGAATTAAGGGCCCACTTGAGGTTCATGATCAGAATTTCAAGGGAAACAAGGTAACTTGGTTTAGTGTTTTTTTTCCACCAAATCAGATGCAGGTTCAGAATAACAGCGATTTGGACTTAACCAGAATGTAGTTTTGCCAAAAGAATAGCACAAAGAGAAGGGCAAAAGAATTAAGGGTGTATGCAAGAGAGAGCCTGTAATAACTGACCATGAAACTTAGGCTGGGAAACGAGACAATAAGGATATCAAAAAAAAAAAAAAAAAAAAAAGAGGAAAATTGGAAATGTGGGATTGATGGAAATGAGGGCTCCAGTGGAGTCAAAAGATTGCTGGCATTAGAATTCTGGAAGGAGCCAGATGGGGGAGATAAGAGGTGGTGTTCAGAGAGTGAAGGGCATGAAATTTGGGTTAAAGAGATGCAATTATTGGTGATAATAAATGTCAAGGGTATGATCGCAGCATTGAGTGGCTTGAGGGCAAGACTAGAGAATATTGGTGAAGAGGAAGACTTCAAAGCCCTGAGTGACCAGGGCGCTCTGCATTGAAATAGTCAAGAATTGAAACTAGAGTTGTGTAGGAGTAAATAACATGACTTGGGAGTTAAAATTACGAAGAAATGATGGGTGTTGACAGTAATGATGAGTCATATAATTTGATGACATGAGATCCAAAAACAGCAAGTTTTAAGGAGGAAAGAGGAAGAATGAAAGAGGCAATGGTGAACAAGGAAGACAAGACCTACCCAATCTCAAGACGCAGTGGGAGGAAGAAATAGCAACTGCTATAGGGCAGTGGAGAAAGTCACATTTTCGTTAGAGCAAGAAGGTAAAAGAAATGTTTAAAATCTAGATTGAGGACATAAATTACATAAATTACACTGTGGGCAATGTGGAAAGGTTTCCAGAGTTGGAGAGGGTGGCAAAAGGACACAAAGAGTCTACAGGTGAGTAGAGTCAGGGGGATAGGGAAGATGTGGGAGTCTGTGGAGTTTTATGGTACATAAATAGATATAAAGAGCATGATGGGCATCATGCTTTATTTGTCCATTCCTTTCCATATCCACGTTTGCTCCCTCTTTATCAATTCTCTGTGTTATAGCAAGTGTGATCTTATAAAAATGCAAATTTGACCATATCCTTCCCCTTCTTAAACTTCTTTAATGGCTTCTATTAATTTTAGTATGAAGACTAAAATCCTTAGTGTAATTCACAAAACTCTGCACAAGCACCCCTCTCAGCTCTCCAGACTCAACACATGCATTTGCTTTGTGCACCCCAGTCATACTGCCTTTTTAACGTTCTGAAACACTAAATTCTTTCCTGTCTCACAGACTTTGTACTTCCTTCTGTCTACAGTACTTCCCTCCACACACAAACCCCAGGTTTTGCCTACTTAACTCCCACTTGTCCCTCAGATTTCAGCTCAAACTGTAACTCAGATAGGTCAGGTTCTCCTGTTTGATAATCTCATAGAAATCTTTGCTTTCACAGCACTTACAATGGTTCGCAAATACGTATTTGTGATTATCTGGTTCACGTCTGTCAACCTCACTAGAGTAAATCCCATGAAGACAAAGATAATATCTGTTGTTTTTACCATTACATGCCCAGAACCTCATTAACCTGATGCTTAGTATATGTTCAATAAATATTTATTTATTTATTTTTTAAAGATTTTATTTATTTGACAGAGAGAGACACAGCGAGAGAGGGAACACAAGCAGGGGGAGTGGGAGAGGGAGAAGCAGGCTTCCCGCGGAGCAGGGAGCCCGACGCGGGGCTCGATCCCAGGACCCTGGGATCACGACCTGAGCCGAAGGCAGACACTTAACGACTGAGCCACCCAGGCGCCCCAATAAATATTTATTAAATGACTTGATCTAGAGGCCACGGTCTCCAGCACTACCAGGCAGATGTCATTAGCCTTAAACCATTCATGTCAATGTTCCTCCTTATTAATAATCTGATGGTAGAGAAGCATTAGGAATAAGATTTCAGCTTTCCTTAGAAAACAAAATTTCTTAATATCTAAAAAGCTCTTACAAGTGAATAAAGAAAATATTCACACAGCAATAGAATAATGGGCTAAATACACAACAGGTACTTCATTAGCAAAGAAATACAAATGGCCATCAAACACACAAAAGATTAACTCCACTGATAATCAAGGAGCATGGAAACACAAAGTATGTCATTGCTGCAGAGATAAGAACTACATGTATTTTTATATTTTTATTGAAATTACTGTCAATTTTTTTTAAATAATTAAAAACTATTAGTAAACATTGACAGTTTTTACATATAGGAATGAACAGAGAAAGAAATTCATTGTCTACTAATGCTGTCCTGGGAGTGGCCTAGAGCTCCCACTTACAAGAACTTTAATTAATTAAATTAATTAATTAATTTTTTTAAATGGATGAAATGAACAAAGTACCAACAAAATAGTAAGGAATTCCCAGACCAAAAGAAAAAAAGAAAAGAACAGTTTAAGAGAGATAAGAACACATGAAGATGTTTTTGCCAAACTCTGAAAATTTTAACTTTCATTTTTATGGCCTCCCAGGTCAGCGGGAATAAAATTCAAAGCCCTGTCTCCCATAAAATAATTCAATTGGAGACCCTTCCCACAAAGATCCTTGGGACTCCAAAGGGTTATACACCATGATAAGAGAGACCATACTTAGATCAGCCTTGCGTCATTTTGTAGTCCAGGTTTGAATAACTTGGGTAGTCCAGGAAACCCTGGGTCTTCAACATAGAATAAGGGGCACCTGGGTGGCTCAGCGGTTAAGTGGCTACCTTCGGCTCAGGTCATGATCCCAGGGTCCTGGGATCGAGCCCCGCATCCCCGCATCGGGCTCCCTACTCAGTGGGGAGCCTGCTTCTCCCTCTCCCTCTGCTTGCTGCTCCCCCTACTCTCTCTCTGTCAAGTAAATAAATAAAATCTTAAAAAAAAAAAAAAAAGAATAAGGCTCTTCCAAACTTGCTGAGCCTTTAGGTGCTGCCATAAGCAATGTAAACTGGAGGAAAACTTCATCCTAGGCCTCGAAACATTCTTACAAATAACTTTTCAAGAACGATGAGGTAAGAAACACATCCATGCATCCATGCGCATGCACACACACAGACAGCTTGAGCAAGAACTAACAGAAACCACAAAAATTAAAAACAGACTTCAGATATTGGAATTATCAGACTCATTATGTGGTAGCATAACCTTATATCAAATAACCTTATTATCAAAATCCAAGCAATGTAGTATGAGAAAGGCAAAAAGGAGACCGGTATTACTGACAGATACTTGAGGCACAAATTCCAAATAACAGTAGAGTCCAGTAATACATAAAAATACATACTATAGCAGGACTGAATTAGGTTTATCCAAGAAATGTAAGGTGGGTTTAACAATGGAAATACCTAAGTGTTGAGATCAGAAATACTCAGGCATTTCATAGATAAGACTCTTCCTCCAGACGTTCTTCAATAAATTCTATGACTCTATTGTATCTGCACTTCTAGAGCTGGCCGTTCCTTTTTGATTAACTCCTTGCTTTACATAAGTATATTTAATTATGTTATAGCAGAGATTACAAAGTAGAGACTTTGGGTCAGGTTCAGCCCACAGATTGTTTTATTTGGCCTGAGATGTTTTAAAGAAACTGAAGCCCACATTTACAAACTGAGAAACTTCAATAAATTTAGATTTTTGGTGTCTCTCAAAAAAAAAAAAAAAAAAAAAAGCCAAACAGAAATATCTGGCAATACTAGCCCATTTCTACCTGGAAGTAATCAGCTACAGCTGAGGAGTAGCTGTTCCCTTTAGATAGGGTGTCCTCTCCTGTTTGCTAGAGTCTCTGCCACTCTGGCCAAGTGTCATTCGCCATTAATCTGTGTATGTTCTTTCTTCCCCCTTCTTAGAGTAAACTTGAGAGAAAAAAATAACACTTGTTGTTCTAGCTCTCAGATGAGGGAAAGTAGAAAACTGGACAAAGAATGGTCTATATGTCAAGAAAAATGGAGGAAAGCACATATATTGATGGAAGTGGAGACTATCACTTTGTGGTTACTACACCATTATCTGGTCACCTTCACTCCTTCACATTACTCACCTAGCTCGGTATGTGTTATGTTAGTGACCTCTGAGTTGGTAACAACCAAATGGCCTGGAAACAGTCTGTTTCATTCTAGGAACTTTCCAAATTCATACTCTGTTATGTGTTGGCCTTACAATTTAATTTTCAGAATGCAATCTTACTTCTCTAATTCCCAAGTTCCTGGAAAGCACCTCACTAGCCCCCAAATGCTAATAGAACTTAAAAGTTGCAATTGCTACTTATTATCTACCTTGAACCTTAACATAAATACAGCTAACACCTCAGTTCTCTTTTCTACTCTTGTTTCCTCCTCCCAAAATAAGCTGTTACTAAATCTTAAAAAAGAAAAAAGTTGACAGGAATGTTCACTCTGTGACCACAAAATATAATAGTAAGCTGGTATCTCAAGTGTAAGTCAATTCTCATAAACGTTTGTCCAAACTACATAAACATTATTACTGCATATGGGGCAAAATAGACTTATTCTAAGACTGTTTTGTCTATTCACTGGTAACAATTACTTATCATAATGTTGTCCCTGCTCTTTGAGGAAGTTATCACCAGTGAGATTTATAACCCCCCAAGGCTAACACCCAGTCCAAGCTCACAGAGCAAGACCATGTCTTTGCATTCATGTATCCCCAAAACAGAATTAAATCTCACTCTGAGTAGATGCTTAATAATACCTTTTGATTGAATGAATTAATGAATGAACATTCAAGCCCATCTTCAATCTTACTTCTTCTATTATAATACTATCATGTGGTATTTATAGTAGGGCTTCTGTCCTGACATATACTGATGCTAAAATATATCATCCAAAATTCTTTAAATGATAATTCTATCACAAGTCTCCAGAACTGTCTACATTTATTTAAATATGTATCCAGAAAGGAGTTGATTTTCCTTTTTGTGAATAAAGATTGTGTATAAAAATGACTAGATTTCAAATTGGAGATGCTGTGTCAGAATAGTTCATATAGATGGTTCCCAACTTAATAATGCTTCAACTTACAATTTTTCAACTCTTCAATGGTGCAAAAGCGATACGCATTCAGTAGAAACTATACTTCAAATTTAGAATTTTGATCTTTTCCTGGGCTGGTAATATGCAGTATGATGCTCTCTTGTGATGCTGGGCAGCTCCCAGTCAGCCAGGCAATTATGAGGGTTAGGCCAACTGTGGGCTAATGTAAGTGTTCTGAGCACATTCAAGGTAGGCTAAGCTATGATGTTTAGTAGTTTAGGTGTATTAAATGCATTTTAGACTTAGAATATTTTCAACGTACAATAGGTTTATAATCGTAAGCTGAGGAAGATCTGTACTAGCTTACACTCTTAATACCATCTTAGAGGTTAAAATTAGCAAAAGGACTGCCTCAAGATAATAATACAAATTAGACGTATAAGTTTATAAGGTTGTCAATGCAGGAGGCTGAGAGATCCCCAAAGCATAGGGATAAAAGCTTAGGAAATGTAACCAAACTTTTTCTAAATATCATCTGTGTTTTAAAAGAAAAGAAAGTCCTATACGTGTGATTTCTTATGTTTAGACTCAACAATGAGAGACAGCAAGAGAGGGCCAGAAGTGTTTGTGCCTAATACAACAAAGCTTTAATTTTAATTTGTTTTAGGGGTGGGAACATACGTGAAATTTGTTTGCTAAGTGCTATTTGAAATTCATAAGAAAGGACAAAGTACATTCCTGCAGATAACACAGCATAGGCCAAGATCATACAATAGTTAACAGCACAGCAGGACCAGAATCCCAGGTCTCCAAAGTCCAAGTCTGGTAGTCTGCTCTCCCACATACTGCACCATGAGGTTACAATTTGAGAATAAACTGGTATGCAGGAAGTTTAGTGTCTTACCTGTGACATTGTGTTTGCCAACTTCAAGAAAGTTGGCAAGAATGTATAGTTCGTAGAATGATAGCAGAGGCTAGAGTGGCCAAGTTACTCATGGAAGATATAATGAGTCTACTTAGGTTGACACACCATTGTTTTTTATTGCAAATGTTAATTCAAGTAAATTTTGGCCTAAAATCTGAAAGAGTAACTGCATCACCCAAGGCGGTCACTGTATTAGCAACACAACTATCCCAATAACAATCCTGTGTGCTCTAAGAGAAACACTTCCCACATCACCTTAAGTGTGCAGGGCATCCCAAATATGTAAGTTAGATATAAACTATTTCAGGCAGGCATGCGATATTAAGGAAGGTCATAGTGGCCATATTAGACCAGAAACACTGATTCCTCACACATAGGCATTACATAGGTTATAGAAAATATATATAGAAAATTCATGAGGAAGCCAGATAAAAATAAAATTGAAATAAAATGAATATAAACTTAAATTACAACATATTTGAGAACATTTTTTGATATGAGAAGGGGAGTAGGAAAATATCAACCAGAAAAGTGATCACTATGGAGTTTAAAATTTTGTCGTTGTGTCTCTAGTAATGTGTAGAAGGATGCAGTAACATTTTGGCCAAGAGGTGTGTAGTGTACCAGGCAGATTTGGTTAGTGTCTAGTATGGCAAAACATCTAATAGGTTATCACAGCCAGTATCTCTAAAAAACAAATAATTTCCTTTGGACCAGTTCTATAGTCATCCTACCTCCTGGTCTTAATTTGGTTTCCTTGGTAAATTTATCTGCCAGGGAGAGAATGTATTGATAGGTTGATAGAAATGTCTGGTCTGCTTGGCAGTTATAATAGTAAAGTAAATTAGTAAATTGTCTTTCAGGTGTACATTAGTCTCTAAGTTTTATTAAGTTGTCTCAACTACCTAATGTCCTTATCACCTTCAGTGAGTGTACACTCAATGCCTCAAATCATAAGCTGAAAGGGCAGACCTTGGACTTTGGTAACTTCACTAGGAGACACAGCCTGGGAGGCCCAACCTGGTTAGCTTGTTAGTCTCTTATCAAAATCATTATAATTACCAGCCCACAGAGAGCCACTGGATCCCAGAGCTCACGATTACCACTTACTCTATGCATTCCTTAATAATTCAGTGAAGGTAATTAATGTCTCCTATAGAGCTTCTAATAAATCCAGAGATAGGGTAGTTTTTTTTTTACCAAGAACCTCCACTTTTCGTTTCTGTCCGTAAGGCAACTTTCACCCCTAAGAATGAGGGAAGGGGGAGTGGAGGAAGGAAGAGAGGGAGGGAAGAAGGGAGAAAGATAAGAAGGGAGGGAGGGAAGCAAGGTAGGAGAGAGGGGGTTGTTAGTGAGGACGGGAGGGAGGAAGGAAAGGAGGGAGGGAGGGACAGAGGGAGGGAGAGAAGAATTCAGGACCCAGTTAGTTGGGTTTGAATCCTAGGTCTACTGCTTACAGAGCTGTGTGAACTTGAGTAAATTACTTACTGTTTTAGTGCTTTAGTATCCTCATATGAAAATGGGAATAACAGGATGTATTTCATATCTTGTGAAGATTAGAGTTAATATGTAAAAATACTTAGAACAGTGCCTGGCACATTGTGAATGGTTTTGCATTTTCTTTCTCCCTCCCTCCCTCCATCTCTTTCTAATTTTCTTTTATTTTTAATTCTTTAATTTTTTTTTTTTTTTATATTTTAAGTAGGCTCCATGCCCAACATGGGGCTTGAACTCATGATCCTGAGTTTGAGTCACATGCTCCACCGACTGAGCCAACCAGGCACCTGCTGCATTTTATTTTTTTTATATTTAAATTCAATTAGCCAACATATAGTACATCATTAGTTTTTGATGTAGTGTTCAATGATTCATTAGTTGCATACAACACCCAGTGCTCATCACATTACATGCCCTCCTTAATGCCCATCACCCAGTTACCCCATCCCCCCATCCACCTCCCTTTCTACAACCCTCAGTTTGTTTCCCAGAATCAAGAGTTTCTCATGGTTTGTCTTCCTCTATGATTTCTTCCCATTCAGTTTTCCTTACCTTCCCCTATGATCCTCTGCACTATTTCTTATATTCCACATATGAGTGAAACCATATGATAATTGTCTTTCTCTGATTGACTTATTTCACTTAGCATAATACCCTCCAATTCCATCCATGTTGATGCAAATGGTATGTATTCATCCTTTTTAATGGCTGAGTAATATTCCATTGTATATATGAACCACAACTTCTTTATCCATTCATCTGTTGAAGGACATCTCAGTCCTTCCACAGTTCAGCTATCGTGGACATTGCTGTTATGAACATTGGGGTGCAGGTGCCCCTTCTTTTCACTACATCTGTATGTTTGGGGTAAATACCCAGTAGTGCAATTGCTGGGTTGTAGGGTAGCTCTATTTTTAACTTCTTGAGGAACTGCCATACTGTTTTCCAGAGTGGCTCTACCAGCTTGCATTCCCACCAACAGTGTAAGAGGTTCCTCTTTCTCCACATCCTCACCAACATTTGTTGTTCCATGTCCTGTTAACTTTAGCCACTCTAACTGGTGTAAGGTGGTATCTCATTGTGGTTTTGATTTGTATTTCCCTGATGACAAGTGATGTGGAGCATTATTTCATGTGTCTGTTGGCCATTTGTATGTCTTCCTTGGAGAAGTGTCTGTTCATGTCTTCTGCCCATATCTTCACTGGATTATTTGTTTTTTGGGTGTTGAGTTTGATAAGTTCTTTATATATCTTGGATACCAGCCCTTTATCTGATATGTCATTTGCAAATATCTTCTCCCATTCCATAGGTTGCCTTTTAGTTTTGTTTTTGTTTCCCTTGCCTCTAGAGATGTGTCTTGCAAGAAGTTGCTGTGGCAAAGGTCGAAGAGGTTACTGTCTGTGTTCTCCTCTAGGATTTTGATGGATTCCTGTCTCACATTTAGGTCTTTCTTCCATTTTGAGTTTATCTTTGTGTATGGTGTAAGAGAATGGTCCAGTTTCATTCTTCTGCATGTGGCTGTCCAATTTTCCCAGCACCATTTATTCTAATCAATTTTCTAAACCTACTAATTCTAATGCTACTGAAACTGCAAAAATCCTAAGATCAATTTCTTAAGTGCAGAAAATATAGTACAATATCCACTGATTATGAAAACAGTATTTCCATAAATATAACAAATGAGCCTGTGCTTGTTAAATTTGAATGTGCACAGGAATTAACTAGGCATCTTGTTAAAATGCAGATTCTAATTTCATTGGCCTGGGATTCTGCATTTCTAACAAGTTCCGAGGTGATGCTGACACTGCTGGTCTGAAGACCACAATTTTGAGTAACCTGGTTATAGATGACTTGATTTAAATACATACATACATATATACATACATAAGATGAACAAAGTAAAATAAAATATTTTTAATGCTAGGGATGGAGCTAGAGACTATTATGCTAAGTGATATAAGTCAGAGAAAGATAAATACCATAGGATTGCACTCATATGTGGAATTTAAGAAACAAACAAATGAACATGGGGGAAAAAGAGAGAGAGGCAAACCATAAAACAGATTCTTAACTATAGAGAACAAACGGAGGGTTGCTAGAGGGAAGTAGGTGGGCGATTGGTTAAATGGGTGATGGGTATTAAGAAGGGCACTTGTGATGGGCACTGGGTGTTATCTGTAAGTGATGAATCACTAAATTCTACTCCTGAAACTAATATTACACTATATGTTAAGTAACTGGAATTTAAATAAAAACTTGAAAGTACAAAAAATTAATTAAAAAATAAACTGCTATGAGAATAGCCACCAGTGGGGAGTACGCCATAAACACCAGTATTATTGCTAGGAAGACATAGGTATGCCTTAGATTACACAATAATTATATTACTCAAATGTATGTGTTATACATGTATATATATATACATATATATATATGCTGCATTTATGTTTTGTTCATATTTAAATGCATTTAGGGAGCATCTTATTGAAAGAAATCCTGACAATACTTTTGTCACAAGAATAATTGGCTAACTTATTGATATGGTTTAGAACACAAAAGTAATATATTCTGGTAGGAAAAAATTCTATCATGTCAGAAACCTGTAACTTTAAAATGGAAAATTCCCCACTTCACCCTTCCACTTCTAAGCCCCTGGGCTACTAACTGTTAAGAATCTCATGTGATACTTTCAAATATTTTTCTGTTTTCATGTATACACATGTAAGAGTTTTCTTCAGAAAATGTATTTATACTATACCACTATAGTGTAGCTTTCCTTTTCCTCAAAAAAGGATCACAGACGCCCTTCCATTTAAAACATAGAAATTTATCTCATTATCTTCAGTGATTTGCATAGTATTCCAACATACTATAACTTATTTTCCCATTCCCTCTTGCTATGCTTTTAGGTTGTCTCCAATTATTTGCTATTACAAATAACGCTATGATGAATCTTCTTATACGTCTTTATACAGTTGTGTGAATACGTATGTAATATGGTTCTTGGAAGTGAAATTATTGTAAGGATATGTACCATCTAGATTTTGAGAATTGCTAAATTGCTTTTCAAAAAGACTTCTACCACTGGTCCATCAGCCTGCCCATTTATGCCCACACTGTAAAGTGGATGTTTACAAGCATTTCAATTTCTTGATAATCTGACAGGAAAAAGGCATCTCTTTAAATTTTGATTTGTATTTTCTTGATCACTAGTGGATTTACCATCTTTTACAATGTCACTAGCCATTGTTTAACACCTTCTGTGAATTGCCTGTTCATATCACCTGCCAATTTTTCTCCTGGGGGAGAACTCTCTGTATATTAGATATTAATTATATTTCTAATATACATATTACATTTTGTTATGTATGATGAAATTTTGTTGTCTTGCTTTTAAGTTTTTGTGGTGTTTGTTGTACAGAAATTTCTATACAATCAAGTGTTTCTCTTCTGGATTCTTTTTTTTTTTTATGTTTTATTGCTTGCTTAGGAAGCTTTTCTCTATCCTGAAATAATAAAATATCCTCCCATATTTTTCTAATAACTTCATTGTTTTAGTTTTCATGTTTACTTCTTTAATCATTGTATATGTCAAATTGTTTTTAAAATATACTTGCATGAGACTTTTCCCACTAATTTTATGGTTTAGTCAATACTATACTACATTGTTACAAGAAAGTGTTATATAAGTTTATGTAGAATATCTGGATAGCCTAAAAAAGCACATAGGCCAGTGGTCCTAGCGTTTCCTACATGTAATTTTTATTCAACCTATTTTCATATTAAAAATCAAATCAAAATCACCCCAAATCAACTTTCATAAACCATTTAACTATCATACATTATTAAAAATTAATATTCAGAATTACTGCATGTTGATTCTGCCTGTATGCAATCCTCTTTTGTAGTGCTGAGTCAGTACTACAGAGAAAATTCTCTTCATTTAGATCTCTGCTTCAATATCATCTCTTTAAAGGTATTTTCCATGGCCATCCCATCAAACCTCACCTCCCTCCATCCTTTTGGCCTGCTGTTTTTTTTATAGTTCTTACCAGTACTTGAAAAACTGTATTATACAGGCGTGCCCATTGCCTCTCACCTTGAGGGCAGGGTCTTGATCTCCAGCATCTAGAACAACTCAGATATATGTTGGATAAATTATCAAAGAAAGTTCTCAAGACATTAATATAAAGTCAAAAATAAAAAGTACTAGGTATGCTAGAAGTGGTGACTCTGTGACCTCTCAGTCATTGGATTTAAGCCAATTAATCACATGTTAAGGAAGAGAACAAATTGAAGAACATTCATATTTGACAGATCTAGGAATTCATGTCAGTTTAAAAAATAAATTCCTCCCCCCAAAATCAAACTATCCAGTTTGCCCATTTCATTTCTATGCTTTATTCCACACTACTAGGGCCTTGTTAAATACAATAGAGCATACTTATATAATGGAATACTAAGCAACCATTTTAAAAAAGATGTGATACAAGCATATTTATTAATATGAGAAGTTTGTGGGGGGGGAAGCATGCAACAAAATATTTAATTGTAATCCCTCTTTCATAAAAACAAAAATATCTATTACATGTGTGAGTGTAAACACATTCTCTGGTGAGATATACATCAGAACGCTAACAGTGATTATCTCTGGGTAATAGGATTAGATTTTATTTTCATATGTTTTCTCTGTATTTTCTCATTTCTCTAAAATAAACACGTATTACTTCTGTAAAAAGAAAAAATTGTTACTGTAGAAGAATGTAATAATGTGTGATTGGACTTGCCAGCCCCCTCCTAGAATGCCTTCCTTATCTGCAGAGACTGCAAAGCTAAAAACTCACTTCCTAGATTCCCTTGCAGAAAACCTAATATAAGTTTTGAAAGTCAAAAGGCGGAGGCCATCTGACTGTTGCTTTAGCTATTCTGAGCGGCAGAATTTATTCTAAGTGGCTTTCACTATTCTGAGTGCTTAGCCGTGGAGAGGTTGAATTTTCCTACAGTTCTAGTATATATATACGTGTATACGTGTATACACGTATATATATACAACACACAGCTGAAGCACATTCCTCATTCCCAGACCACAGCTGTTGCAGCAGGTCCTAACATCAGGGACTCCAGTGGTGAACCCCTGACTGCTGCAGATATAGCAGTTCTGCTGGTGGGCCAGTAACATAGGTTTTGCCAGGAGTCATTCCTGGAAACCCAAACTTGAGCCTACTCCTCCATATCTTCCAATGACCTTGTAAGAAACTAGGTAGCTTTCAAAATGCTCAATATTAATCCCCATTCCTCTTCAAATAGCTGGAGTGGTTTGTTTCCTGTGAATAAGTTGTCAGTGTTACAAAGATGATAAATTGCATATCATCTGCTTTAAAAATAACTTATAGTACATAAACCTATTTTGGCATATGGGGAGGGCATGCAAGACTAACACACAGAAACGCACACATATGGGGGAAAAGAATCACTAAACACACTAAAATGTCAATGTAGTCATCCCTGATGGTAGAACGATGGGTAATTTAAATTTTATTTTTGCTTATCTTTCTTCAAATTTTTTAAAGGAAAAACCTTAAAAGCTTTTCTCCCCCGCAAGACACAAAATACTCCTACAGGGAAAAAAAAAAAAAAAGTGATTTCTGAATGTATCTTGAAATATTTTAGGCAACTAGATTAACTGAAGTTATTAATCTGCATGTAACACCATAATACACACTGAAGTATGTATCGTGGTCTAAATAGGGGAGCAAGTCCCCATGGTTCACGATCTCAGAACAAGTATTTGTCTATTCCAGTGGCACAGTCAAGCAGACTGCTCTCTGCTAGAAAAAGGGCAGCTGTCTTGGGAACTGAACACATGAGGTGAGACTAGCCAGGGCAGCAGCTGCTGGCAAGCTTTCTTTGTTTATGATAGCAAAAGTATATTGCTTAGAATCGGCTAGTTATTTTAAAAGGCACAAAACAGAATGGAAGTGCCTTCACCTATCCAAGCATTAAATGAGATTTCAGAAAAGAAAGGGCAAAAGTGAAATGAACAAAGGAGACTTTCTTTTAAATACTCCTTTCAATACACCTTTTTAAAAAAGAAAAAACTTCCCACATAACTAACATATATTTCTGGATTGTTCTTCATTCATCCATTTTCTCTACCCACCAGCTTCATGACCAAGACCC
Organism: Halichoerus grypus; assembly: GCF_964656455.1. NCBI lineage: Eukaryota > Metazoa > Chordata > Mammalia > Carnivora > Phocidae > Halichoerus > Halichoerus grypus. The sequence continues at coordinate 135,346,975 of NC_135718.1, read as the reverse complement.
AGACAAAGACAAGTCATATTTCTTTATTCACTGGCAAACATTATCATGAAGGATCACAATGCATTTACAATTATCCAAAGAAGAAGCAGATAAAATAAGCCATTCTTAAGCTATGGAAATTCCTATCAAAGAATTTTATTAGAATTAGATTATAAGAAAATATCCTTATACCCATTAACACAGTTTTATAAAGCTATTTTTAATGTCATTTGATACTGGTTATTCTTATTAAAAGCATCTTTCAATGACAAGTTTTTAATTTTTATAAACAGATTTTGGATCTTTTATGGTTATTGCTTTCTGTGACCTAAGAAACCTTTGGCTACACTCAAGTCACAAAGATATTCACCTATGTTTTCCTCTAAAAACCTTTGTACTTTAGCTATTAAATGAAGGTCAATGATCCATCTCAAATTCATTTTTGTGAGGAAGGTCTTGGTTCATTTTTTTTCCACATGGAGGTTTAGCTGTTCTGGCCTCATTTATTGAAAAGACTTTCTTTTTCTGTTGGATTGCTTTGCGACCTTTGTCAAAAATCAAGTAACCACATAAATGTGGATTTATTTATAGGATTTCTCTTCTGTTCCACTGATCGATTTGTTGTTGATCCTTATGCTAGTGTCACACTGTCTTGATGACTGGATACTACTGACTATAATATTCCTTGTATTGCTTTACAAAATTTAAGCCTCTATGAAATGGGTATATAAGGGCACCTGGCTGGCTCACTCAGTAGAGTGTGCAACTTTTGATCTCGGCATTGTGAGTTCAAGCCCCACGTTGGGTGTAGAGATCACTCCAAACTAAAAAAATCTTAAAAAAACAAAACAAAACAGAGTATATAAATTAAGTTGAAATAATTGCATGAGATCAAGATGAGCCTAAAATAATCCTTAAGAAATCACTTTTTAAAATTGTATCATGGCTTTGAAAGCACTCCATAATTACTATTGTATCCAGAGCAAAATACATTTACCCACAAATGAAAAACTACAAATTCTTTATTACCTTCATCTAAAATTATGTATGAAAAATATTTCATTAATTTTTCTACTCAATTTCCCACCAGATTTTTTCACATTAGTTATTTAATAATACCACAATGTAGTAAGTTTTAAAATAATCCTTAAAAAATTCATGTGTTTGAAGCTAGAAGATGAATAAGCAGTCGCTCTATGTATGTTTAAACTTTTCCATAATAAACTGTTAAAAAAAAAAGTCATGTATCAATTTCAGAAATGAATCTAGTAAGAAAAAAAAACTAGATAATTTCCTTTATAAAAAGAAGTTCCATAAAATCTCCTTTAAAGTTTAACTTGGAGAAGATTAGGAGCAAGAATACAATTATTTCATAAAATTAAAAAAAAAAACAAAGCAACTCCCAAAAGTAATTTTAAAAATTCCATTGTGAGTGAACTGTACATGGTTCTTGAAACTATTGGGCTCTACCAATTTCATTCAAATTGGCATAGAAGAATCCTCCACCACCACATCCTATTTTTTTAAAAAAGCAGATAGCCTAAATTGTCAAACATCTGATTTTTTATAAAGATACAGCTTAGCAGCCTAAAAAATGTTGCCAGACTGACAGTAACACCAAAAATCTTTTAAGATCTTTCATTTGTTCTTAACCTGAAATTCTGCTTTGAAGCATAATACTCACACCTTCCTGAAATAATTCTAATAACAAATAACCCCAAACACTTAAAGAAAGTCTGCTAAAATAAACTGAATGTTTATTACTTTTTCTACTGGCAGCAATAAAAATCACTAGAAACTATACTTTTGTCTTTTTCAAATGATCTGCATTAAAACCATACTTTCTCAAGATAAAATTCAGTTTTAAAATCCTCAAAATGTTTAGATATCATACACAAATACTGATTTTTTTCATTAATGATGAGGAGAAACAAGAGATCTAATTTAATCAAGATCTGACATTCATAAATTTTAAGCATGTAACTGAGCTAAAAGATTGAGAGATTAATTATAACAATTACAAGTAGAGAATAACATTTGTGTAATTCCTAGGTTCATTATGATAGTATATATCCACAGAACCAACAGCAGAAGTTCTCAGATCCAATGTCAAATAATGGAATTTGGGCAAGCACTCTGAATATCACTTTTATTTAATATGCACTACATGCACATGATGCAGGTAGGGAAAGAATCCATGCATTAAAGACAAGACAGACTGGTACTATTGCCAAACGTGCATTGAGTCAATTAGGATGATGCTCAAAGTTCTTTATACTTAATGGTTTCCATGAAAATAAGTGCAGAAGCAGAAATGTGTATACATCCCAAAGCATCTTCTTCATTTGGTTTCCTGTGCTTTCTTTGCATTCTGTTTTTCTTTTGCCTAGAAGTTAAAGATAGTATTCTATAAAATCTTAAAAGTCCATTTTAGATCACGTTAAAATGTGTGTAAGTGGGCATTCTTAAGCTAAAAGGCTTGAAATGCATTGTTTTCAAGATTTCTAGAGTATTATCTTTCATAACTCAAGACTTGCAACAAACTACTGCTGGACAAATTATAGTTATGTTTTGCCCTCAGTAAAAAAGGATCATGTTTGGTTTACAGTTCTTTCTTATCTGCAGTTGAAATATATTATTATAATTGTAATAATTTAAATATACATAATTACTCATGCCACAAAGTCATACTCATTCATAAATACTTCAAAACGATATATTTACATATGTGCCCATTTCTCATTCAAATTGAGTATAAGAAAAATCTTATATTAGTTTCTGCATGTTTGAATGAGTTTAACAGAATATCAGTAAAGGATCACATATCTGTAGTATTAAGAAACATTACTTATAGAACTTTTTTTTTTTTTTTTTTTTTTAAAGATTTTATTTATTTATTTGACAGAGAGAGAGATAGCGAGAGCAGGAACACAAGCAGGGGGAGTGGGAGAGGGAGAAGCAGGCTTCCCGCCGAGCAAGGAGCCCGATGCGGGGCTCGATCCCAGGACTCTGGGATCATGACCTGAGCCGAAGGCAGCCGCTTAACCGACTGAGCCAGCCAGGCGCCCCCTTATAGAACTTTTTTAAAAAATGCTCTCTTACCTTATTTCATTTGATCCTCATAACAATTATATAGCTTGAACCCAGTAATTCTATTTTTCAGCAGATGAGAAAGACAGCTTATAGATATCAAACTTGACAAAAGTCACACAGCTAGTATAAAATAGAACCTCAAAAGGTCAAAAGACACCTGTTCTATAGTGGTGCTTTTCAATGTACAGACCAATGACCTGGGGACCCTGCTATAATGCTGATTCAATAAAAAGCCTGAGATTCTAAATTTCTAACAAATTTTTAGGGGATACCAATTCCACTGGTCCTCAGATGACACTTTGAGAAATAAGATTTTAGAGTACTAGAATATAATGTTCTTTCCACTATGGCACTTGAATCAGAAAGGAACAAATAGAGTTTTGTTATCATACAACTAAGAATAAAAACTTCCTTAGATTAAAAAATAGGGTAATTAGAACTACAATATTTTTATAATGTATTAGGTAGTATAATTATACAACTATATGATAAAGTGCTATGCCTTAGAATATATTAAGGCAAAATATTATATGTACCATATAAAATAAAATTGCTTACATGAACATCTTTAGTTAGCATAATTTATAATTTGATATGTATATGATTTTTAACAAAGAAGTTCTGTTTCCAAATAATAAAAATACAATTTAATTTCAGATATAATTTGAAATAAAAATATGTACTTTTCCCATATTGATCTCTGAATATACTCTGAATATACAGAATGTTTAGTAGAATTAACAAAAATAAACTTACTGGTTTATGACATAAATTTTACAATATAATTAAATGAGCAGACATCTAATACAGAGAGTGTACATACATTTATTAAACTATATAATTCAGATAAAGTTAAGAATAAGTGAAATAAGTTAAAAATAATTACCACCATTTATTGAGCACTTATTTATGTACTTTATAGATATTTAGTCCTCAAGAATGTGAAGTAGGTATGATTCCTAATTTATAGATGAAGAAATGGAAACTATAAACAAATAACTTGCCTAAAAGCACCAGCTAAATTCACACCAGCAATCTAAAACCAAAAGCCTGTATTCTGTTCAGCCTTTGCTATAAATAAAAAACAATATTACGTTTCTACATAGCATGGAAAAAAGGTACATTGTTACCTTCTATACAGTATGTCAATGAAACATCAAAAATCATTGACTCAAATCAGGTAATTCTGTAATCACAGATATCAATGTAGATATTATTGTGAATACCAACTATTCTTCTACCTTATTTCTATTAAGGAATAGAAAAAGTAAGTTCTAAAGATTATTATTATTTTTTAAAGATTTTATTTATTTATTTGACAGAGAAAGACACAGCGAGAGAGGGAACACAAGCAAGGGGAGTGGGAGAGGGAGAAGCAGGCTTCCCGCCGAGCAGGGAGCCTGATGCGGGGCTCCATCCCACTACCCTGGGACCATGACCTGAGCTGAAGGCAGACGCTTAACCGACTGAGCCACCCAGGCGCCCCAGTCCTAAAGATTATTACCAACTGAATTATAATGTCTTAGTAAAATGTGGACAAAATTCAGTATTTTGAAGGTGCTTTGAATCCCATAGCAACTGATTCTATGATTTTATATTATGGTAGGTTATTGGTGATTATTAAAAACCTGGGATAGACAATGATCCAGAATTACTAGGTTAAGATAAAAATATTAAAAGAATTTTACTAAGTATACCTGAACTCAGTAAAAGTTTCACAAATGAAATCTTCATCTAGCTGATTTTATATGTTAAGAAATAGATTTGGTATAGGGCACAAGAAGTTTTATAGCTATGTATTTTTAAGTTATTTCCCAAGCAGGTATTACATAATGTATATTCAACTCCTCAGAAAGTAGTAGAAGCCTCATATAACAAAAATACTTATAAAAGGTAAGATCTTAACCTAATTCATTATAGCCATACGCCCTCAGGAGAATCAAAGTCTTGATCTTTTCTTTATTATTCTGTAAAATAAAAAGATGTTCAAATTCAAATACTTTCATGCCATCACAGGCTCTAACCAACTACCTCAGTTACTCAGAGATCTGATCCTGGACAGGGTTGGCATTTACACCACTGCCAAGAGTAGCCACATCTTTCCTCTTTGGTTCTTTCTACCTCTTTTATACTTTGTTCCTTTATTCTACTTTCCCTTGGCATAGGGGACTGAGGGGTCGGGGGAGGAACAGTTAAACTTATTAATTTCTTAGTAATTTCAACTTATGCATTTCTGAATTCTACATGTTATTTTTCTTAGAAGTATTACTATTAAGCAATTATCACTATTAAAGCCTTTGTATTGTATATAATTATAAAATCTCATCATTATTGTTTTTTCATTTGTAACATGTTTATCTGCAGAAAGTAATATTCAATATGATATAATGATTTCTTTTTTTCAAAATGAGATGAACAAAATACATTTATGCTTAAGGAAGCTGATTTATTGGTAGAGAATAAGCATTTGATTCTAACCACAGATTTAAAATTTTATGGATGTGAAACTTCAAGTGGCATAAGGCTATTAAGGAGCCACCCTGTGCTCCCCCAGGACTTTCAGCATGTATTGATTCTGGCACTTATCAGAACAATCCTATTCAGCACAATACTATAATTATTTATTCCTTTCCCCAACTATATCATGAACTGCTTAAGAGAGAAGAGTATATCTTAGTTATACATGTATCTATAGACTTTAAGAAGTCCTGCAATATACTTACAGCTAGATAAATGTTTGATGAATAATTTTAAAATTTCAAAAATTTTAATCAAATAATGCATCTGAATTCCTTATATTCCTTAGGGAATATTCCTTAGGGGATAACAGAATGATTCCTTTAAGGGAATTCCTTAGGGGATAACAGATATTGTATATACACAAGGAATAAATGTAACCTCAATATTGCTTATGCAATATTATGAATCAAAGAGTAGTCTGAAGAAATAGGCAAAAGTAGATCAATAACTATCCCTTCAAAAAAAAGGTGTAAACACAAGAACACACTGAGCTGGTGTCCCACTAACACCAGGCATTCATATACTGCCACCCTGTGTCCAAAATGTGAAGTAAGAAATTACAGTTCAATGCCTGTTCTCCAACTATGCTTTCAAAAATATCTGGGGATATATTGTCATCAAAATCAAACAAGAACGGTCGTTTTCCTAATTTGCACCAAAAAGTTTATTCACAGACCAATTTTAAAGGAAAATACATATATTTTAAATTTCTCTAATAACATTTGGCCTTTAGTAATATTTAGCTATAGTTAAAATCTGATGCAACAGATCATATGATTTAACACAACAGTATATTATTATTTTAATATTTTTAATAGAGAAATATTTCATAGTGTTTCATACAAAGAACACAGTATCTAGGAACTTCTGAGAATCACAGAACCCTAATTGTTCATCTAAAACTTTTAAAATCAGTTTCCCATCTTAGAATAACACCATGGGATACATGAACAGAAAATCTGTATGGAAAAGAGAAGACTTAGCAGTTTTCTGCAATAATTTGTGCACTTAGTGCTAAAAGCAGAAGCACACGTTTCAGGATCTGGATAATAAGGTATACACAAAAACCTTAATTCTCATTTCCTATTATTTATGATGATATAAAAAGGCTGGGTTGAAATGTATCTTTGCTTCAGAAACTTTAAAATTAATAAAAACACATACCTACCATGTACTCTGCTCTTAAGTTAATGGTCCAAACTTTTATTTGCCTAGTAGTATCTTCTCAAAGTGTTCCTCAAAATGTGGTACACAAACCAGCTGCATTAGAGTCACTTGGGGTAACTTATTAAAGATTCCTTCCCCTATATCAGAATATCTGGGGAGGGGCCAGGTAACATGTATTTTAAAGAGTATCCAGTGATGGTCACTTTCAGAAACACTGATTTACAATATAAACTTAAAAACAATTTAACTGTATTGCAATTGTGCAATTAATATTTAAGTGTCTTATACTGAAGAAAAAAAATCTTAGAAATCAGAATTTTTCACAAACCTATGTGAGCTTTTCTTTGGCAGAAAGAATACTAGCTTAGGAATGAATTAAAAAACCCATTTATTAGTCTAGGCTATAGTTATTTTTTCCCCCTTCAATGTCCATTCTAGTTTTAAATTCTATGATAATTCAAATTTTTCCTAAATTAAATAATAAGGAATCTATTATTTCAACTGTTAACATTAAAAAGTTGCTTTCAACTTAGGGGCGCCTGGGTGGCTCAGTCGGTTAAGTGTCCGACTCTTGCTTTCGGCTCAGGTCATAAGCTCAGGGTCATGAGATCAAGCCCCACGCATCAGGCTCTACACTCAGCATGGAGTCTGCTTGAGATTCTCTCTCCCTTTTCCTCTGCCCCTCCCCACTTCTCTCTCTCAAATAAATAAATAAAATCTTTAAAAAAATTTTGCTTTCAGCTTAAAGACAGGAAAAATTTTAAATTTTATTCTAATATTAGGTACAACCTAAGTTCTTAACACTAAGGATTTGGGAAGGCTAAAGCAATGGGACAATTCCTTATTTTGATTTTATATCAGGCTGAACTAAAAAAAATATCAGGTTGAACTAATGCTCATCTAGAATATACAACAATAGATAAATGCAAAAAAAATTAAAATAGGACTGCTTCAACAAATTTTATCTCTACTCAAACCAAAAAAACATCTTGTTTTGGGGGAATCTAAATCTAAGTATTCATCAGTAAAATACTTACCTTTTCTACTAGTGGTATTAACTGTTGGTGTTCTGCTAAAGTCTTTAATAATTCCATAATGAAAGGCAGGTAATTATGCTTCCTTCTGATATTTTCGATCTGAAAATAAAACAAATATCAAACCACGCTAACTTTACATTTCCACTAAGTTTCTGATATTTTGATCTTTGCATCCAACTCAAAATAGAAATGGGAGAAAACCTTCCATTCTCATAAGAAAAAATATTAGAAATAATGAGATTCCATCCCCACGGAGAATAAAGACTAATACAATAAAACATGTGAGAGTTTCTTGGGTGTGGCTTCCTACTCTTGGCTTAGCAAATAACACTTTTAAAAGTCTAAAATTATTTACGAAAACTTAAGATGAAAGTAAATTTAAGAAGCCCACATGATAAATTAATACTCTTACTACAACTATGCAAATAATCAGGCCACGCCTAATGAAACCAGCTTTATTTTGTGATCAAGAATAATCTTTCTTTGAATAACTTTTAATGAAGAAGATAGACTATAGGGAAAGATCTGTGCTTCAAGTGAAAACTATGCATTGTCTAGAGCACCCCTCCCAAGTTACGTGATTCTAGTTTTTCACTGCCATTGAGCTATTAAATACTCTGTCTGGTAGAGGTTCAATTTACTTCCCTTCTCCCATAGAAAAAAAACAGTTTCCATCTTCAGTAAATTCATTTCAACATTCCTTTACTTCATATAAACTTGAGCTGCTTTAACTTCTCGTTTGAACTAGTTGTGACTACAGGTTCCTTCAATTAATTAATGAATTAAATAAAATCTTAACACATGTTCATTTTATAGCAGTAAGAGAATCATTTCACCTTCTTGAACAAGCATTTTCAAGCAATGTAGCAGGTAAAGATTCTGAAAACTTAATTTGTGTTTTATTTTAGGCTAATATTAAAACTTCGTGATGAAATAACCCTGCATTAAGAATATATAAGTGATGGCTAGTTATTTTTGTATACCACATAAAATGGAAGATTAATATTCAAGCTTTCATCCCTTACTTTCCTATCTCCATTAACTTGGAATACTCTGGAGCCAGCCCCTACCATTTCCAACTGAAGAAACCGTACCAGTTCAAGGTTCATTTATTTTATTTAACAGTCATTTATTGGCTGTTAAGTATGATACAAAGCACTATGCTAATGCTTTGGTGAGCAATAAAAAAGAAAAAAGGACGATCCTTGCCTTCAACTGAGCTTCAAATGAATAACAATGCTTTTTCTACTATGATACACATGAGAAATGACATAACTACCATTTCCAAACTCACACAGCTTAAGAGAAGAGATGCAAATGGTTAACTTCAAGTATAAAGCCCTTTAATTCTTTCTTTTTTTTTTTTTCAGTAGGTTCCACGCCCAACATGGGGCTTGAATTCGTGACCCTGAGATCAAGAGTCGCATGCTCTACTGACTGAGCCAGTAAGGTGCCCCAAGCCCTTTAATTCTAAATTTGAAGACTGAATTCACATTGTACAAATTCACATTCTATTTTCTCTTCAAAACTAAAATAAGAAGCAAACAAAAATGTATTTCTTAGCTCTGAAAAGGCCTAGACATAATGACTAATCAGTATCACTGAGCATCCAAATAGTGGTTTCTAAATAAGATTTCCCAACAAAAGAACCCAGGGCTTCTTGAAAAAAATGGCTAATCCAAGTCTGAAGTAGAAAATGGACAAGATGAGTCTGAACCATCTTGTCATACTGGAAATCAAGGAAGCTATCAAAGATGAAGAGAATCATATCAGAAGGACTTAGGACTTGAAGTGGATCCTAATGGCCAAAGATAAGACAATTTGATCATCATTAATTGCAATGAACTGAAACATCAAATAGGTTAAAAATTTGTTCATAATGATACTTCAAAAAAAATTAAAAAGAAAGAGACCTCCTAGTTACCTTTGTGGGGTGCCAAGAAACCAACTCATTATTCTGAAAACTAGTAAATGATGGGGGAAAAAATCAAATATTCAACATACCTTCATGTCAAAATATACTACTCTATATTAAAACAAAGGAACAAAAAAAAAAGAAAACATACCTTATATCTTTTTAGTTTCTGTACTTCTTCTTCAATAAGCATCTGGTTTTTGGCAACCTCTGACTGAATAGCACTTAACATATTATTACCCTGGTCTGTATCCATGGGTTCCTCCTTAGGGTAAAGAAAAAGGAACAGCATACCCTAATGATTGAGGCTTGAGTCCAAAATATTTTAAAATGATAAACACAGTACAATTATTTTCAAATTTTACTCTTAATATTGGTGACAGAATACCAGTCTAACTGCAATATTAAAGGACAAAAGCCCTAAGTAGTACCTCCCATATTTCCATGTTCTACAATAACACATATGAATTTTTATCTAAAAAAAACCTATACTGCAAAACACTATATTGCTACAATCTTTTGCTTAGCTATAAAATAAATATGCTTAAATATGCTATTAAGAAAATGTCATCAAAGGAATGTAAAAAAGGGACTATTACTAATTATCTTCTCCAATCATATTTACTACAAAAAAACAATCAATTACATAGACTAGTAAATATTACATGTAAATCTAAATGTACCCAATTAATTCTGTGAGAAATATATTCTAACTTGCTTAATTATAATAATGAAATTAAATAGTTAATTGCTAACACTTACTTAGCATGTAATATTTGTCAGTCTGTTTTAAGTGGCTTACATATATTATCTCAGTTAACCCTCACAACAGCTTTCTAAGGTAAATACTATTAACTTCATTTTTCATTAAGAAACTGAAGCACAGGGGCAGGAGCTCCTGGGTGGCTCAGTCAGTTAAGCGACTGACTCTTGACTTAGGTTCAGGTCATGATCTCAGGGTCATGAGATGAAGCCCCTCGTGGGCTCCATGCTCTGCATGGAGCTTGCTTAAGATTCTCTCTCCTTCTCCCTGCCCTGCTACCACTTGCACGCAAACGTGCTTGCTCTCTCTCTCAAAAAAGAAAGAGAGAGAGAAAGAGAGAGGGAAAGGAAAGGAAAGGAAGGAAGGAAAGAGAGAGAAAGAGAGAGAGAGAAAGAGAGAGAGAGAAAGAAAAAAAGAAAGAAAGAAAGAAAGAAAGAAAGGAAAGAAAGAAAGAAAGAATGAAAGAAACTGAAGCACAAAGAAGTATATTCCAATTCATACATCCACTAAGTGGCAAAGCCAGGAGCTAAATCTAGGGAGCCTGACTCCAGAGTGTATTCTCTTAATCATCACTCAGGACACTTAATTAAATCAAGAAGGGAGGAAGGGAGGGAGGGAGAGAGAGAGAGAGAGAGAGAAAGAGAGAGAGAGAGGGAGGGAGGGAGGAAGGAAGGAAATGAAAAAGAACAAAGAGAAAGAAACAAAGAAAGAATAAAGAAAGAGAAAGAACAAAGACAGAGAGAGAGAGAGAGAGAATACTTTCCCTGAGACAACTAAACTAGAACTTTGCACCTAAAAACATGGTCACAAACCTCAGCAAGTTGTCTTTGTAACTCCGCTATCTTCTGTTCATATATCATTTTTCTGTCAGACACAATGGCCATTAAGTTAAATCGAATTTCACCTTCACTGTACCTAAAAAAAGTTAAAGTTTATAATGTAATAAACAATTGTAACACTATTATAATTAAGATAATCTATTGTGACTACCCCATGGTTCTTTAGGATAAACACAAATCTATCAATTGGCTAGCAATGAAAATTGACATTTAAAAAAAGCTTTCACATATGAAAGGCTAAAACTGCAGAAAAAAAACTAGCTAAATTTAATCACAAACATTTTTAAATCTTCTAAAATAAAATTATACCACTAAACATGTGAAATAAAAAAATATTTTGTTTTCCTACTTTTATAAGAAACATGGCAACCATCATTTACTTCAGATCTCAGAAAAAAATAACTAAGACCTCACAGTTGTTGGATTAATTATACTGGCATTATGATGGTAATTAACTATATACTTTTTTCCAAGTCATGATGTAGTTATTTTTAGTTCATATATTTTTATATTTCACTTTTACTTTACATTTTATTTTAAATTATAAAATATTTGTATAATATTTTATTAATATAATATGGTTATATCCTGTTGCAAAATTTCTGAACGCTGTTTTATTTTCACTACTCTGATACCAGAGTATCACAATGAGATATCTCATAGTATGTTTATTTAAGGTAAAGATTGACATTAGAAGAATTACTGGTAAGATTATGGAAATGGTGCTTAATCAAAATGAGAATATATAGAAAATGTAAGCTTGTTTTTGCATTATTCACTTATAACAGTTTCTCATACATATTTCTATTCACTGAAAGAATATGGAGCAATATTAACTACAGTGCTTTGAACTATGTAAAAATGTTGTTTTTAAAACTCTGCTGTGGGGGTGCCTGGGTGGCTCAGTCATTAAGCATCTGCCTTCAGCTCAGGTCATGATCTCAGGGTCCTGGGATTGAGCCCCTCATCGGGGTCCTTGCTCAGCGGGAAGCCTGCTTCTCCCTCTCCCACTCCCCCTGCTTGTGTTCCCTCTCTCGCTGTGTCTTTCTCTGTCAAACAAATAAATAAAATCTTTTAAAAAAAATTAAAAAATAAAAAAAATAAAACTCTGCTGTGGACAATTATCATATGATCTCGCTGGTATGTGGAATTTAAGAAACAAGGCAGAGGATCATAGGGGAAGAGAGGACAAAATGAAACAAGATGAAACCAGAGAGGGAGACAAACCATAAGAGACTCTTAAGCATAGGAAACAAACAGCGTTGCTGGAGGGGAAGGGGGTGGAGGGATGGGGTAACTGGGTGATGGACAATGGGGAGGGTATGTGTTATAATGAGCACTGGGTATTATATAAGACTGATGAATCACAGACCTGTACTCCTGAAACAATTAACACATTATATGTTAAATGAATTTAAATTTAAAAAAATAAAATAAAATAAAAAAATAAAAAATAAAATGGAACTTCCATTTCCTTATTTCTCTCACTAAGAAACACCAAATAAAAACACTAGACATAATATATATTTTTAAAAAGAAAATGAAAGGATGAACGAAAATTCTGAAAGGTGGAGAGAAGGCAGACAAGCTAGGGAACCAGGACCCAAAAATGACACAGTGGTGAACTCCTTGAGTTATCTCATTTGCCTTCATATAGCCTAGACTTGGAATTAAAGAAGCCAGCAACTAAGAAACGCCAACAGGCACAGACAAAAAAAGCATCAACAAAAGTCTGCTCCTTCTTTCCAAATAGGAAAGGGGCGACTCATGAAACAGAAAACCTTTAGACAATTACCACTCTACCATAGGTAAACACAACTGAAAAAACACTGTGCCCTAACCCTACCCACCAGCAAAGACTGAGTAGGGAGATAGGACTTTCATCCCTGTGGGCAGTAATGACACCTATTTGCAGTGTCTAGAAGAGACTAAATGGGAAGCCAAGTGGGAAGTCACTACCATACAGTGGTAAAGAAACCTCCCCCACTTCAGCGACAGTGAAGCCATGTAGTAAGGAGTAACAAGGCATTCCTACTCCTTCCAGCCAGGGTAGTATCAAGTGGACACCCTTTTGGGGGCCAGAACTCCCACCCCTGCCCAGCAATAACAGGGAACCTCTTCCCATCTCAAATGTCAATGGAAGCAGAGTGGGGAATCTGAACTTCTACTCTCACCTGGCAATAATGAGGTAGCATCCTGATTTACCCAGCCAGAGCAGTGCTCATAAAAACCAGCTTAACAGAAATTTTATTTAAAAAAATCCAGTGTCTTATTATATAAAACCACAAATGTCCAGGTTTCAATCTATAATCATTTATCATATTAAAAATGATGAAAATCTCAACTTGAATGAAAACACTAAATCAAAAGAAAGCAGGACTGGGGTGCCTGGGTGGCTCAGTCGTTAAGCGTCTGCCTTCGGCTCATGTCATGATCCCAGGGTCCTGGGATCGAGCCCCACATTGGGCTCCCTGCTCCGCGGGAAGCCTGCTTCTCCCTCTCCCACTCCCCCTGCTTGTGTTCCCTCTCTCGCTGTGTCTCTCTCTGTCAAATAAATAAATAAAACCTTAAAAAAAAAGAAAGAAAGAAAGAAAGCAGGACTGGCTATATTTCTATGAGATAAACTAAATTTCAAAACAAAGAAAATTACTAGAGAAGGACATGACATAATGATAAAAAGATCAATCCACTAAGAAGAAATAGTGATAAATGTTTAGTTTATGCACCAAACAATAGACCTGCAAAATATGTAAAGTAAAAACTGATTAAAACTGAAATTAGAAGTAGACAAATCCAAAACTGTCCCTATTTGCAAATGACATGATTACGGAGAAAATGCCAAGGAACTCACAAATAACTTCTAAAGCTGGTGCATGAGTTCAGCAAGGTTAAAGGATGCAAGAAAAAGAAAGAAAACAATCAACTGTGTTTCTACAGACTAACAATGATCAAATAAATCAAATATGAAAATACAGTGTCATTTGTAATCACTCAAAAGACTAAAGAATATGTGGGTATAAATCTGACAAAACATGTACAGGACCTGTATGCTAAAACGTACAAAATGCTGATGAAAGAAATTAGAGAAGATCAAAGTAAATAGAGAGACATACCATGTTCATGCACAGGAAGACTCATCATAGTAAAGATGGCAATTCTCCCCAAATGGATATAAATGTTTGACACAATTCCTATCAAAATCTCAGCAAGAATTTTTGTGGATATAAAAGATTATACTAAAATTTATATGGGATTATTATACTAAAATTTATATGGGAAGACAGAGGAACTATAACAGCTAAAACAATTTTGATGAAAAAGAATAAAGTTGTGGGTATCAGTTTATCTGATTTCAAGACTTACAATACAGCTACAGTAATCAAGACTGTGCAGGATTGGCAGAGAGCAGACAACCAGGTCAACAGAACAGAGTAGTGAACCCAGAAATAGACTCACACAAATACACCCAACTGGTTTTTTATAATTCTACCAAATTGCTAGAGGAAGGATAGCCTTTTCAACAAATGGTGCTAGAGCAAACGGACATGCATAGGCAACAAAATGACCTTTGACTTAACTTCAAATATGTACAAAAATTAACTCAAAATGGATCACAGACTTAAATGCGAAATGTTAAAATATAAACTTTTTAGGAAAAAAGACAAAATCTTTAGGATCTAGGACTAGACAAAGAATTCTTAGATTTGACAACAAAAAACAATTCATAGTGGAAAAGATTGATAAATTAGATTTCAATGGGATTAAGAGCTTTTGCTCTGTGAGAGACTGTATTGGGAGAATTAGGAGATAGGCTTCAGACTGGGAGATAGTATTTGCAGGCAACGTGTCTGATGAAGAACTAGTACTATCTAGAGTATGTAAGGAAACTCAAGGCTCAACGGTCAAAAAACAATCCACTTACAAAACAGGCAAAAGGCATGAAAAGATTTTCAACATAATTAGTCATCAGGGAAATGCAGATTAAAACAATAATGAAATATCACTACCCACCTACTAGAATGGCTAAAATAAAAAATTTTGACAAAACCAAATGCTAGCAAGGATGTGGAAAAACTGGATCGCTCATACATGCTAGTAGGAATGTAAAATGGTACAGCCACTTTGGAAGAGTCTGGCAGTTTCTTAGAAAATTAAACATCCATTTACAACTCAGCAGTGGCACTCCTGGGCATTTATCCCAGAGAAATGAAAACTTATGTTCACACAAAAATGTGTACACAAATGTTTCTTGCTGCTTTATTCATCACAGCCAAAAACTAGAAGCAATCCATATGTCCTTCAATGGGTAAATGGGCAAAAAAAAAAAAAAAAAAAAAAGATCCTACCCATACCGTACACTAGCACCCATCATTAGAAAAGAATGAAGCACTTATGTACTTAATGACCTGGATAAATCTCCAGAAAATTATTCTGAGTGAAAGAAGCCAATCCAAAAAGGTTACATATTGTATGTTTCCATTTACACAACATTCTTTAACTGACAAAAATTATAAAACTAGGGATTACAGATGGGAGGGGAGAATGGCAACAGAGGAAGGAAGTGGCTGTGGCTCTAAAAGGGCAACATGAGGGAATCCTTGTGCTGATGAAATCATTCTGTACCTTGACTGTATCCCTGGCAACATCCTGGCTGTTGATCCTGTACGCTAGTTCGATAAGATGTTACCAGTGCTGGGTAAAGGGTACACGGGATCTCTCTGTATTATCTTTATAACTGAATGTGACTATATAATTATCTCAAAATAAGAGTTTTAATTTAATAAAAAAAGATGCTTAAAAACAACTCTACAAAACAACTATATAAAATATCTAATGGAGATCTGCATGTTTAACTTTAGAGGACATATTACTATGTAGAATTTAAATATTTCTGAAATAGATTTCCTGAACATACTAATCCAATCAAAAGTAGATGTTCAACAAGCACTGCTAAAATAATAATAAAATAAAAGTTGAAAAAATGTTTAAAAACCAGAATACTATGCCAGTGAGAATAGCTGAGCATTTACTTTTGTATCCTTTTTTCTATGACTGGCCTCACTGCGCTGATCCAGTCATCTTGATTGCATGCACCTAGAAAGAAATATCAAAGCAATTAAATCAAATAAAATCAACATTAAAATTATTTCAAAAGTTAGTCTAAAATATCGTTTTATAAATATTTTGGGAAATTCAGGATGGTAAAAATCCTTTTAGCATAACAATGTTAAGCTTCAATTCTTAGTTTCGGAGTAAAGGTAAGGGCAAAAAGCGTTAGTGTAATTTGCATTACCACATTATTGTGTCACTTAGTAGGTACTGAACAAATGTCTGGAAAAGTAACTAATTAGGGAGTGATCCCATTACAATCCACAACTTTGTGAAATAAGAATAACTACCATTTTACAGTAATAAAACTGAGGGGTAAGAAAAATCAGCACAAGTCAGTAGCAAATAAGGATTCAATCCTTACCAGTCTGACTCCCTACCATCATAACTGTAAAATAAAAAACTAAAACTACATATTATGCAAAACCAATTTTACCCAGTTGTTTTAATCCTCTTTTTCACCATAATTTTTAGCATAGCCACCAGTTGTATAGCAAAACTGGCTGTTCTACTTTATCTTTTACGTTCTTTGTGTTTGATGGTTCTAACGAATATAGAATAAGTGACCAGATAGAAGCCAACAGAGAAAATGCAGAGATCAGCTCAACCATCAAACTACAAAAAACTTCAAGAGAATTTAAAGAACATTCTATTAATTTTCTGTGACATAGAAAAATAAATATTTTTAAACATAGAGGTAACACGTAAATCTGCATTAGACAAATTATTGGTTCTATGCAGGGGACATGGTCAAAAAGTACAAACAAAATGAACCAATGTTCATTTTTTAATCTAAAATAAACTATAAAGTTTTATGAACAGCAGATATTAGGTTCAATAAAAACAGGTTTCGTTGGACTTAAAAATGAACCTAATTTTTGAAAAAAGGAAACTTAATGAGGTAAAAATAAGGAGTTAAAATTCTTTGTGGGTCTATGATTTTAGTACTATATCAGAACCACCAATTATATCCTCAACCTTGCTAACCATTTATCATTTTTGCTTAAGGTTAGAGATGGGTGGGATTGGGACAAATCTACCCTTTGGCCCAAAGGACAGCATATTAATACACTATTTAAACAGAAACCTCAAAGAAAAACACTTCTTAGAGATTGTTAAACACTGAATTAAAGTGATTCTGAATGATCCAATTCTAAGTGAAAATATTTTAATGCAAGATGGCTAGAAATGCTTACTACCCCTTATCAGTAGGTTAAAAATGACAAGAATAATTTACATTCACTATAAAAATTAGCTTTTTAAAGTTAACTGGAAAATAAAAAAAAATAAATTATGTAATCTATGGGTTAAAGAAATTTTCTTAGAAGAAAATTAAAGATCTCAGTTGAACCATAGTAGTTAACATGTCCTTCCTATGTTATTTAACCTCATAAAGTAATGAAAAGCTTAAGACTTTTCATGACATTATACCTCATAGTCACCTTCCCCTTCAAAAACCTAAGCAGCATTGTGGCAAAAACAAAGGAGAATACCCAATCTTTTTTCCTTGTCAAAAGTGAAATAGCAGGAACAGGAACCAGATTACCTAAATCAATCGGTCCTTCTCTTAATCCATCTAATTCATACAATCTTCCATTTACAGGAACATAACTGACAAAGTGAAAAGCATCTTCTTCTTTTGCTGATGTCTTTGCATCAAATTCAAACATTTGCTGTCTACAGTGAAGAAAAAAAAATAGTGAGAGACAAACAAGCAAAAAAGAAAGTGTTTATTTAACAAAAAGTCTCTTTACCTGGCAAAACTGTTGTGTACTTGTCGAATCACATCTGAATTGCTCAGTGCCAAACCTTTCATCTAAAATAATTGTTAAAGTAGCCTATTAAAAAGAGAACTATCACAAATAGGGCATTTTAGGAATAATAAGATTATACTCACAGCTGCATCAAAACTTTGTGAAAATTCCTTAAACTCTGATAATGTCTCTCCCAAATGGACATCTTGATGGGTACAGTTCAATAACACACTTACTATAGCTTGGGTAGCACAAGCATTGTTAATTACCTATAAAACATAAAAGCAAAAATACGATCAATTTATTTTTTTAAAAAGCAGCTTTTAACTGATGACAATGCCCTCCAAAATATGAATAACGTTAACAGTTTTCAAAATGTATTTCATATAGTCTTAACATAAACATAATAAACGTGCTTAATTCCATTCTAATGTATTTTCAGGAATTTGCTGCAATTCTGGAGTTGAGGATTCTAGGAAACCAAATAAATTAAATAAACTCATAACATCAGTGAAACCAATCCAGTTAGGGTAATAAGACCAATCTTTCCTGATCTAAACACAGCAGATTAAATCAACAGAACTTGTCCCCCCTCCTATTCACACTTCTTCCTAAATTCACTTCTGCCTATCCAAATTTAACCCATATTTCGGTATTCAGCACAAGCTCCAACTCACCTAGGTGGCTTTTAGAGAAATTATCCAACAATTGCTATTAGTTTCTACCTTCAGGTTCCTAAAAAGGATATATACTGTCCACACATATTTTCACCTCAGTCAGATACAGTCTTTACACTAAATGCTGTCATCTAGTTGTTAACTATTTATTTAACAAATTATGTGGACCTTACATTTTAGAGTGAAAAACCATTTAGACAGCACTTACTATGTGCCAGTTACTTTTCTAGGCACCTCACATGTATTAATTCTTTTAATTCTCTCAACAACCTATGAAGGAGTAATATTATTATCCCCATTTTACATTCGTGGAAGCTAAGGCACAAAGAGGTTAAGTAACTTGCCCCAATGGCACAGAGCTAAGCAACAGGCAGACAGTCTCGTTCTAGAGTTTGTGCATTTAGCCACCATGTTAGGCTGGCTCTGTACATATATGTGGTCTAACCAGATTATAACCTACTGTGGACAAGGGCTTCTTCCATATTTCCTATAGCCCCTATATAGTCACACCTCAGATGATCAGTGTGAATACCAGCAAAGTTAATTATAAAGTTGAACTAAATTTGGTGAACGATTTTTAAAAATACAGTTTAGTCCTATTGCTATATTTTGTTACTACATTATAATTAAATACTATTTTCTAATTAAAGTCTTTCTAAAATGCTAATTCACTTATGATTTTACAATTTAGCAAACTATTTATATCCTGCTGGATTTCAGAAGAAAAATTTTCAATTATCTTCTGTCTTTAATTCTTATATTCCTCTACTTATTGTGTTGCCAGAGGCTTCGGAGGTCTTGTGAAATCCACTAGATCTTACATCGTTTGCTGCAGTATATTTGAAAAATTCCTTGATAACACTGCTTTCTCTACTAGGAAACATTCTCTTACACCCAGTTCTCAAACAAATATAATGATACCACCACACTTCTGATATTCTTCTCTGATAATATCTTGTACTCAAAACTATCTTATAATTGACACATTAGAGAAAAGTAACAGGAAGTCTAGAATCCAATTAATATTGCTGATTTCTTTTAATATGTATTTTTCTCTGAATCACAGTTCTTTAGTAAATTTGGAGAAAAAATTTCAATGACTAAAGGAGACTTCATAAAGGTGGTTAACTAAAACTTTGTAAGACTCAGTGCCCCCTTATCTTGGACCAAAATTATCTGGGATAAAATTATCTGGGAATGGGTTGGTAGGAGTTAAGTTAGATGAAGTTAAAATTTATACTCATTCACACGTTCTTTCAAATTCACACATTAAGGACACACTATGTACGCAGTGCCAGGCTAGATGCTGAGGCTATGGCAGAGAATACTCTCAAACATTCCTATGACCTAAGGACTTCAAATCTGTAATCCATCACTTTAGAAAACTTTTTTAAAGAATTAGAAAAAAAAAAAAACTCCTTCCAAAGTCATCAAGTTATATACATTAAACATGCAGTTTTTGTATAATCAACTTCAATATATTTTTTTAAAAAGACAAATATCCTGTCATTACTATTTCTCCTTCAATGTTAATAATGATTCATACTGTCCATGATTTATTACAACTTATTTTGTGTGTGTATGAAGAATAGTAATCATGGTGTGCATGAATATAAAAATACCTTTCCAGGTTTAGAAATGAGTTTAGCACCACCAAGTGGTTATGCTACATATAGCATAGAATTGCCAAAAGAAAAAAGACCTTAGGGGCGCCTGGGTGGCTCAGTCGTTAAGCATCTGCCTTTGGCTCAGGTCATGATCCCAGGGTCCTGGGATCGAGCCCCGCATCGGGCTCCCTGCTCCACGGGAAGCCTGCTTCTCCCTCTCCCACTCCCCCTGCTTGTGTTCCCTCTCACTCTGTCTCTCTCTGTCAAATAAATAAATAAAATCTTAAAAAAAAAGAAAAGAAAAAAGACCTTAAAAAGGGTACCTCCATATAGTCATTCAAGTATTTACTAAGCACCTGCAGTGTGCCAGACATTGTGGTGTGTGGGATGCACAGTGAACGAGAGAGTTAGAGAAGTCTTTTATCTCACGAAACTCACATAAAAATCACCTTATAGACATCTATTTGGCAGAACTTTAACTTTAGTTCATGTCACAAAAATTCACTGTAGCATACATTATTTTGTAGTTCCCAACTTTTTAAATCTTTAATTTATCCTGAGTATTCTATTATATGCTCTGGCTTGCAACACATTTTCAAAAAGAGTAGTAGAGTTTAACAGGAAAAGGAGGCTAGAGTAAGAGATCACATCTAGATAGGGCTGGCCCAGGCCCTTAAGAATTTGGTTTGAATTCCTTTGAGAGAATATATTCTTTAGTTCATCCAGGCTCTTCACTCCTTATTTCTTACACACAACCAGATTCATGCATGCATGCATGTTGCCAACCTGATACTGCAGCCATTTGACTTATAACCTCTGGACTAGAGAATAACTTCTTTTCATAGTTTATATTAAAGAATATGGTGGGTGTTCAGAGGAATGCTCCTAAAGCAGTTTAAAGTACTGCATTATAAATTACAGTCAATCTTCACTGAGCTGTAGCTATAAAATAAAGTTTTCACTATTTATTTATACTCAAAGGAAAAAAAGGTTGAGAATGAAACTGTGGGTTCCTAAAGGGAAGGTGACTCTAAAATGGGGCGCCTGGGTGGCTCAGATGGTTAAGTGTCTGCCTTCGGCTCAGGTCATGATCCCAGGGTCCCGGGATCGAGTCCTGCATCGGGCTTCCTGCTAGGCGGGGAGCCTGCTTCTCCCTCTCCCTCTGCCTCTGCCTCTCTCTCTGACTCTCATGAATAAATAAATAAAATATTAAAAAAATAAAATAAAATAAACACAAAACAAAAAAAAGTATACAATAAATGCCCTGCCTGTGAAAAATTTAGAAAAAAATCCATACATGAAAGAGATGAATAAAAAACCAAAATGATGAAGGAAGAAATCATCTTTAACTGAAGTATCAGAGGTTTCTCTATGAATGTAAAAAAAAAAAAAAAAATTAAGATTTATTTATTTATTTATTTGACAGAGAAAGAGACAGCGAGAGAAGGAATACAAGCAGGGGCGCGGGACAGGGAGAAGCAGACTTCCCGCCGAGCAGGGAGCCCAATGCAGGGCTCGATCCCAGGACCCTGAGATCATGACCTGAGCCGAAGGCAGATGCTTAACGACTGAGCCACCCAGGCGCCCCTATGAATGTAAAATTTTTAACAGAACTTTGAAAGTTTGACAGGACCTAGAGAATAGAGAAGGAAATTCATTCAGGGAAGCGAGAGGGTATGAACAAAGGAACAAATTTACATGGTATGTTCAAGAGACAATGTGCATACTGGTTTGTATTAGTATGGTTGTGGTCAGGGTATGGCATCATTTGCTACCTTGAAAATCACTGAGCAATTAGTAGTTTGCCCTAGGAGCAAAAGATTTTTAATAGGGAAATAACATAATAAAAATAGGTTTTTTTATTATGAAAGATTCAGTCTGACAATTTACAGCAAGGATTGAAGATGGCTGAAAACAGAAACAAGATCAGCTGGATTCTACCCTAACGCACATATGAAACAATAAAAGGTGATAGATTAATGGATATATGAAACCTCTATCACACAAATATGCAAGTCAGAATTCTAGGAGTCAGGAATACAACTATAAAAAAAAAAAAAAAGTTGGGCGCCTGGGCAGCTCAGTTGTTTAAGCAAAGGCCGTCGGCTCAGGTCATGATCCTAGAGTCCCAGGATGGAGCCCCGCATTGGGCTCCCTGCTCAGCAGAGAGTCTGCTTCTCCCTCTGCCCCTCCCCTTGCTCATGCTCTCTCTCTCTCTCTCAAATAAATAAATAAAATCTTTAAAAAAAAAAAAGGTTAAAAAGGATAAGGGAATACTAATAACCATATGAAACAATTTTGTAAATTTAAGCTAAAATGGAGAAATTTTTTAAAAATCTTATCAAAACCAAGTCAAGAAATAAGTGGTCTTTTAACTATTAAGTTGAACCAGTAGTTACATATATACTTACAAAGAAAATACCAGGCCCAGAATTGGCTGTAAAGGCCCAGTATTGGTTGTAAAGGCCCAGAATTGGCTGTACAGGCCAATTCTATCAAAATCTGAAGAAAAAGATCATCTAAATTTTATACAAATTCTTTGGAACAATTAAAAAAAGAGGAAATTCCAATTCATCCCATGAAGCCAGCAAACCCCTAATACTAAACCTAATCAAAGCCATTATGAGAAAAGAAAATTAAGGCCCATTTCATTCATAAATACAAATGCAAAACACTGAACAAATAATAAATCTGACAGTACATAAACAGAGAATATATCATGATCAACTGGGCTTATACCAGATATGAAGGATGATATAATATTTAGAAAAATCATTAATATGACTGCACTAATCTATTAAAAGAGAGAAAATAAACATGATCATTACAATAAGTACAGAAAAAGCATTTGAAAAATTTTCATAATAAAGACACTCAACTAAATTAATAACAGAATGCCCTTACCTGAAAAAGAACATTTTAAAAAATAAAAATAAAAACCTGAGTAAACATTATCCAAAACAAGAAAATGGTAAAAGCATTCCCTTTAAAATCATGATGATTTTATTGAAGGTCTTAGCCAATAAGAAAAATAAATTAGAAGCATAAGGATTTGAAAGGAGGAAATAAGACTGTTATCATTTGATATAGTAATTTAGATAGAACCCTCTCAAAAAAAACAACAAATAAATATTAGAGATAATAGAAGAGTTGAGCAAGATAGCTAAATATTAAAACATAAAAGTGAATTGCATTTTTTTACCAGCATCGAACACCTAGAAAATTAATTGAAGAGAAGATAGGATTTATAATTATAACAGAAATATCAAGGAGTTAGGATAAATCTAACAAAAGAGGAAATGACCTCTACAGAGAAAATTATACATGTTAAAGATAATAAAGATCTAAATAGATACATACTATGTTCATGACTTAATATGAAGATATAAATTCTCCCCAAATTGATATATATAGTCAATGCTATTCCAGTCAAAATTCCAACAGAATTTTTCATACAACTTGATGACTCTGAAATTTACATGAAGAGCATGGGGCCAAGAACAGAAGGATATTTCTGAAAAAGAGCAGGGAGGGGAGACATGACCTATTAGATATCGGACCTTATGAAGAAGTGAAAGGAATTAGGACAGTGATATTGGCACAGAGACAGACTAATGAATGTAACAGAGTACAGCCCAGAAACACACACACACACACACAGAACTCTGATCTACAACAGAGGTGTAATGTTAGATAAGTAGGGAAAACAACAGATGTTTAATAAATGAGGCTAGAAAAAAATGATGATCCATATGGAAAAAGATAAAACTGAACTCCTACTTCACTCACCAAAACCCAACTCCCGATGAATTAAAGACATAGATGTCAAAAATTAAAATTTAAATACATAGGTAAATATCTTTTACAACTTCAGATAGATAACAATTTCTTAAACAAGATACAAAAAGCACTGGCTCTAAAATATAAAATTCTATTCATCAAGACACCCAGGTAAAACATTAAGGTGCCAACTTGGAGTAGCAATATCAAGAATACATAAACAACTCATACAAATCAAAAAGAAAAGCACGATTCACCCCACAGAAAAATAAAAATAAACAGAAATTTCAGAGAAGAAACACATATGGCTACTTTCAAAATGATTAGTGTCCAGGCAGATGTAAACCAAGACCATAATGAAGTACCATTTTAGGACAAGCAGGCTGGCAAAAATTAAAAAGGCCTGACAATACCACGTCAGAGCATGTGGCTACATAGTTACTCAGATATTGCTGATGGGAGTGTACTTGGAGCATCTACTTCAGAAAACATTTCGATACATTTATGTATCACATGAAGTAGTCAGTTCTACTTCTAGGTATACACCAGGAGAAATCTGCACATATACAACAGCAGACATGTAGAAAAATGTTTATGGCCACACAATTCATAGTAACTCAGATGTAAAACTCAAATGCCAACCTAGGAAGAGTAAGTAAATAAACCCAGCATGTTCATGCAGTTGATATTACACAGCATGCAAAATAAAGTAACTACTATGATGAACAACTTACAGAAGAATCTTAATGATATAATATTAAATCAAAAAGTAAGTCCCCCCAGGAGTCCTGGAATCGAGCCCTGCATCAGGCTCCCTGCCTGGCTGGAAGCCTGCTTCTCCCTCTCCCACTCCCTTTACTTGTATTCCCTCTCTCGCTCTGTCTGTCAAATAAATAAACAAAATCTTTAAAAAAAAAAAAAAAGTCAGTCCCCCAAAATCACACAGAGGATGTGAGAGATGAAATGAAATGAATCACTTATGTCAAGGGGTTTTAAAATGGAGCCATGAGGGATGCCTGGGTGGCTCAGTTGGTTAAGCATCTGCCTTCAGCTCAGGTCATGATCCCAGGGTCCTGAGATTGAGTCCTGCATCAGGCTCCTTGTTTTATTAAATAAATAAAATAAAATAAAATGGAGCCAGGAGGCCAATAAGGAAATGGGCTTTATGCACATCCTCACAGGATAAAACCACAAACTTTGAATTGGGCAAAAGGGAATAAATTCCAAGGCCTCTGCCCATACACCTGCAACTTGCTACAGTAAGACTTTGCTTAGTGAAAGCCTTAGCAACCAATTATATTCAGTCAAGATTAGTTTTCTGTGAGCCAACACCAATAAAAATTCTTTGTAAACAACACATACAAACATTCTTTTTGTCTTTTAAAACCCTTGATTTTCAGGGCGCCTGGGTGGCTCAGTCGTTAAGCGTCTGCCTTCGGCTCAGGTCATGATCCCAGGGTCCTGGGATCGAGCCCCGTCTTGGGCTCCCTGCTCCGAGGGAAGCCTGCTTCTCCCTCTCCCACTCCCCCTACTTGTATTCCCTCTCTCACTCTGTCTCTCTGTGTCAAATAAATAAATAAAATCTTTATAAATAAATAAATAAATAAATAAAAATAAACCCCTTGATTTTCATTCCCTAGGGAACACAATTTGGCTTACTACCCAAATCTCTGCTCCCCGACTACAATTTTGAGACCCCAAATAAATGCTTTTATTTTATTTCAGCACTGTCTCTTTTCTCAATTGATAAGCATAATATTTTTATCTAGCCAAAATTTTATATACATACACCCTTTTTAGGATTACAAAAAATACGTAAAAGAGAAAGCAAGGGGGTTGCTGGCTGACTCTTGGTTTTGGCTCAGGTCATGATCTCGCAACAAGCCCCAAGTCTGGCTCTGTGCTCAGTGCTGAGTCTACTTCAGATTCTCTCTCCCTTTCTCTCCTGCTCAAACTCTCTCTCTCTCAAATAAATAAATTCGTTAAAAAAAAAAAGGCAAGGAAATGATATACCAAATTCAACAGGAAGATTACAAGCAATGGAGGGAGGGAGAATGAGAGTTATGTTGAACAGTGGGTGAGAGAGAAGGACATAATAGATGAAGTTTACTTGGGTGGTGAGTTCTTAGGTGCTTAACGTATTACTTAAAATTATGAAATAAACAAATAAATAGGAGTCATGAGTGTGTGTCATCAATCAAGGATTATCATAATCCTATTCCATGTACCTGAAGATGGATTTTTTTAAAAAAGGAAAAAAAAAAACACAGGCATCATCATTGATTGCTATATCTTCCTCCTTCATCCCCACATCCAATCCATTACACATTAAGGGTGCTAACTACTTAATCTACTAAGTATTATTCAAATCTGTTCATACTCATCTCTACCACCAGTCTTTCATCTACTTTTGCATGTACTTCTGCAAAAGCCTCCTGATAACTAGTCATATTCTATACCACCGTCTCCTCAAATGCATTCTTCACACTATAGCCAAAGGGAATCTCTTCTAAATAAAAATCTGATCATGTCATACTTCTTTAAGCACTTCAATAACCTTCTATTACTCTTAGGATACAGACAAAAAGTCTCAATCATGGCCTAAAATACCATGCATGATATGACCTCTGTCAGCATATTTGGCAGAAGGCTGATATTCTCTAATAACCGTCTTCTCCTTCTTCCATATGAATTAAGTACCCAAATTTTATCTGGGTCCATGACCACCTGGAATGAAGACAACTTTCCCACTCTCCTTTGCTGCTAAGTACAGCAATGTGACTGAGTTCTGGCCAGAGAGAATTAAGTATGTGACATCGGCAAATTCTAGAAAATGTCCATAAAAGGAGAGAAGTGTGCTGTCGTCCCCCTTCTGCTTTCTGGAATGTGGAATTAAGATAGAATGGCTAAAACTCCAACAATCATCTTGGGCCACGAAGTAATCTTTAGAATAGAATCCACACACAAAGGAACAAAACAAAAGAGCCTGTAATCCTGACAATTTTTGGAAGTGAAAGAGAAAAACTTCTATTTCTTATAAACCATTGTGTCTCTACACCTAATTATACCTAATTCTGATTAACATGCTGCCTGTTCAGCCTCACATCTCATGCCATCTGCCCCTTGCTCTCTATATGTCAGTTACACTGGCCTTCTTTTAGTACATTTTACTAGTCTTACTCCCTTTTGCTATATAAAGCTGTTACTAATCTGGGATGATCTTCAACCTCTTTTCCCCATTTAATACCTACTTAACCTTTAGACTTCAGCTGAACTGTCACTTACTCAGAGCTTTCTCAGATCTCCCTAAAGGGGTCAAGTCCCATTTTTATATATATAATAAACAACTTAATCTTGCCCAAAAAGAGGCCTTACCTTTACCCTTGGCTTCTGGGAGGTAAACTCTAAGCTCTTGAAAAGCCAGGCCTCATAAGAGCATCTTTGTTTACTTGGGCATATGGTCCACAAAGGTAGTCTAACACTGATTTCAGGTGGAATTTTGGGGCAACAGTATCAGCTCAACCTCCAAGGTGACTGGAGACTAAAGTCAGCCACGTTGGGTGGTCAGCCAGGTCTATGTGACTGAGGCCAAATAAAAACTCTGGATACCAAGAACTGGTTGAGATTCCCTGGATGACAATACTCTGTATCTACTGTCACATATGGTTACCAGGAAAGTTAGTGCCATCTGTGACTCTACTGGGAGAAGACAACTGGAAGCTCTCAGCAAGGAAATTTCCCAGACTCTGCCCCATCCATCTCTTCCCTTGGCTGAATTTAATCTGGATCTTTCACTGTATTAAACCATAACTGTAACTATAACAGCTTTCAATAAGGTCTATGAGGTTTTTCTAGCAAATTACAGAAACTGAGGGTGGTCTTGGGGACCCCCCAAATTTGTAATTGTCAGAAGTGAGGGTGGCTTGGGGACCCTGAATTCTGTAGTTGGTGTTCGAGTGAGGGTGGTCTCAGATTGTTTTCAAACTTCGCAGTATAATATGGTTGTCATTTCACTCTACACAGTCCTTATCACCACCATAATTTTGCATTTCACTGATTAAAACCGATCTCTTCAACTAAACTCTAAGCACCTTGTGGGAAGGGATTACGACTGTTCATCATTCTTCAAGCACCTAGCAGAGTATCTGGCACATTGTAGGCGATCGTCCTTTCCTGGAAGGTTGAATAGATAGACAAACCCAGTACAGTCTTAGCAAGTAAACCAGTGAAAAATGGTAACAAGACAATGATGTTTTGCAGAGAAGTATTACCAAAATGTCACTTCTTACACACAAATTATAATTACTAGATTCTTTTCTCAATACTCTATTAATCAGTGATCCATGTACATGCACTCCTACAGTTAGAGTCTATGACCAGCTTAAGATAGTCAGTTTTACTATTACCTCTCTAAATTGATGCAATCCCATCCATAAAGACCAAAAATATATACTTAGTTAATATTTATGAACTTATCATAAATAAATTTTAATTACAATTTCTGAAAATAGGAGACTCCTGGATAAAATTATTAGTTCTTGAAGCCTAAAATTAAGGATTATATATTTACGTAATACAAAGTTTCTGGCATAAGCTCACAGGAAGCATACACTAAAAAGACTAAAAGATATTATTGGGGAATTACTGATCTGTCAGTTCAATAAGCACTGTTGAGATAATATAGTACAAAAAACACCCAGTATTATTGGAAAATCACTAATCCTAGACATTAATAAACATGGCAGGAATAATATAATACAAATAAAACATTAAATTATAGTTAAGACAGAAATACAGACCTAAAAAAATACCACAAATTCACACCCTAGAAAAATATCACAAATTCAAACCCTAGTATCACTTTTCTTTAGAGTACTTTCTTTTACCTTAAAAATACTTAGACCTCTATAAATCATTAATGCCGTAGTATTAGTGAATACTAGTGTTAACTGTAATATTCTTAGAGATGAAGAGCTCAGTCTACATTTATTGAATATCTACTATGTGCCAAGGACTGTACATAGAAACAAAAGCCCAGACTCCCAGGTTCACAACTTAGTGTGGAAGAAATTAAATGCACACATACACAGAGAAAAAATCCGGAAGAATATAAATCATTTTCAGGGGTTATCTCTGAAGCAGGGATTATAAGGGACTTTTATTTCCTACATCATATAGTTACAATGCTTAAATTTTGTAAATTGAATATATATATTCATATAACTTAAAATATAAAACCTTCCTTTAAAAGGAGAAAAAACACCTGAAGGGCTTTTAAAATTACCTGTCTCCTACTTTTTCTCTATATCAAGATCTTGAAAATCACAAACTGTGGTTTTAAAATTATAATTATTGTTGTACAATAATACATCAGTACAAGTAATATAATATATAAATTATATATAAATATATAAATTATTTGTGTTAGAAAAATAACTAGAAACTCCAAATGTTGATCATTAAGAGAGTAGTTAAATAAATTAGAGGACATTTACACCAAGAATACTTCTAAAAGAGGCAATGTGGTCATGTGGTCAAGAGCATGAACTTCAGAACTACGGTGCCTGAGCCTGTAGCCCAGCACTGCCAGCAACGAGCTGCGTAACCTGGGCAAGTTTCACAAGCTCTCTGGGATTCAGCTTCCACATCTGTGAAATAATAAGGAATCTATACAACCACACAGCATTGTTGTATCAGCTACTATAAATAAATTAATACATAAAAAATAATACATATGGAAGTACCTAATAAGCCTTCAGAAAATGTTAGCTAATACTATTATGTGCATGGAAATGGAACAGAGTCAAACTTTTACCATTAAGTGAGAAAAAAGATGCAAAATATTTTGCATAACAACCCAGTTTTAGTAAGAAAATTATAATGAGAATGTGTTAGCATATAAAAAGACAATGTGGGAGGTAGTATGACATGTGGAATCACAAACCTGGGTTTTAGACCTGGGTTTAAATTCTGTGTGACCTCTGAAAAATAAGTTAAATTTTTCCAGGTCTCAATTTCTTCATCTGTGACATTAGGATCATAACCTTACAGAGTTGTTGCAGGATTAAATAAATATTTCTAAAGCACAATATCTGATACACAATAAGAATGGTAAATGTTGGCTACTGTTGGTATTGTTTTCATTATTGTTGAAATTAAGAAGAGACATGCCTGTCTTATTCACCATTATACCCCTAGTACCTAAAACAATGCCTAGCACAAAGTGGATGCTCAATAATTACTTGTTAATTAAATGAATGAATCAAACCATTCAAAGTGGTTAGTAGAGATGGGTTTGGGATTACAAAGATACTTTTATCACTATCTATTTCTGTACTTTAAGTTCTGCTATCAGAAAAAAATACACAATAAATGTTCTCTAAACCCTTAAAGTAAAAAGAAGAAAGTGCTAATTTCTCTAAAAAAACACTGAATTTTAAAAAGTTGGGGGAAAATGGAAAGAAGTAGTAAGAGAAAAAGGGAAAACAAATTACTAAGTTGAATAGCAAAGGCTTGATCCAAAGGGCAACAATGAGAATTAGCAGTTTTATTTTCAACCTTTCTTTTTTTTTTTTTTTAAAGATATTATTTATTTATTTGACAGAGAGACACAGCGAGAGGGAACACAAGCAGGGGGAGAGGGAGAGGGAGAAGCAGGCTTCCCGCGGAGCAGGGAGCCCGATGCGGGACTCGATCCCAGGACCCTGGGATCATGACCTGAGCCGAAGGCAGATGCTTAACAACTAAACCACCCAGGCGCCCCTATTTTCAACCTTTCTAAAGGTTAAATAGATTATCCTAAGCAATTTTTTGAGTCTCAGAAATAAGTGCAATTTTCAAACAAATGCCATCATATTTAGCTTAGATTTTAAACATTAATCAAACCTCTTTTATCATTCTCTTTTTCAGCTTTTCCAAACAACGGACCAAATGTATGGAGGCATCTAATAATATTCAACACTTCACTGTATATACTAGAACAGCAGTTCTCAAGTGTGGTCCATGGACCCTGGGAATTCCTAAGACACTTCTCAAGGGGTTCATGAGCTCAAAAATTGTTTCCTTAATAATTCAAAGACAGTTTTGCCTTCTTCCCTGCTTTCACATTTGCACTGATAGTATAATAGCAATGGTAGATAATACTGCTGGTATTTTAGCACCAGTCCGGGCAGTGGCATTAAACTGATTGACACAGATAGTTTTAAAAAAAAAAAAAAGCCAGGTTTACTGAAGACTGTCTTTAATGAAGCAGTAAAAGTTATTTTTATTAAAATCTGACTTGAAGTACAAGTCTTTAATATTCTATCAAATGAAATAGGTAGCACAAATAAAGAACTGCTGCTGCAGAACAAAATATGCTAGTCATTTCAAGGAAAGGCAGTAGGACGATTGAGCTGTGAGCTAGGTTGGCTGCTTTAATCTTGGAACATCTTTTTCACATGAAAACACAAATGGCAGACAAATACAGTTGTCCAAACAGGGTATGTGGCAGATATTTTTCTTTGAATTGAGTGAAATGACACTGTTACTTCAAAGAAAATACCTGACAGTATTTGTTTTTTTGATAAAATTTGAACTTTCAAGTGAAAATCAGAATTTGGTAAGACTAAGATCCTCCACTGTTAGTTTAAAAGTGTCATGATACTTAACCCACTGTGAGTTTAAAAGTTTCATGATACTTAATGACTTTTCTGATGATACACATGTGACTTGTTGATAATGTAATCAAATGTGTCAACACTTAGAAGATGTGTATAAGTCAGTGAACTTTCAAAATGACCAATGCACCATATTATCAAACGCTGCATGAGTAAAAGATCCATTTGCAGAACAAGACAAACCAAAGAATTTTAATATAATAAAGAATAAAGTTCTTTGATAGGGTTTCAGATTTCACACTGCAACTAATCTTTATGAAAGCAACATTTTTGGAATTTTGATATCAAAGAATATCCATAATTCTCTGATATAAAAAGATATTAAAATACTCCTCCCTTTCCAACTACACATAGGTGTGAAACTGAATTTTCTTCATATACTTCAACCAAAAACAAAACAAAACAAAAATACTGCAACAGACTGAATAAAGAAGCAGATAGGAGAATCCAGCTGTGTGCTATGAAGCCAGATATTAGATCTGAAAAATTGTAAAACAATGTAAAACATAAATGTAAAGTTTCTTGCTATTTTTTTGTTTTGGTAAGTGTGATTGTATTTCGCTAAAAAATGTGTTATTTATGTTAACAGGTAATGCATTTACTGTTTTTTAAAATCAATTAATATTCTCAAAATGTCTCAATCTTAATGTCTAATATAATAAATATTGATAAATATAATCCATATAAACAGAGAAGCTCTTTGGAGATCTCAATAATTTTTGAGAATGTAAAGGGGTCCTAAGACAAAAAAGCTTGTGGACTGCTACACCAAAAACACAAAAGTGAAATAGAGTTCTGTTTATAGAAAGGATTGCTCTCAAGACTTCAGAGTATCCAAGGACCATACCTGCTTGGCAAAAAATATCGTGTCAAGTCTGGAGTCCTGAACTACAGAGCCTGCGGGTTCTTCTCCCGGCTGCCACTTGAAAAGAAAAATTAACCCATGAACTGGCCTACAAAATAAAATACAAATTAGTGACACCAAATCCTGCTTCTTTGTGAACACACTGTCAATACATTACATTTTAGCAGCTACTTAACAAATACATTGCAAACAAAGTAAGTTTGAGAAAACTTTTTAAGATTTCTATTGCTATTCACAGTCACTAGAATGTTGCCTATGACATGGCTAATAAACCTTAAAATTACATTAGATAAAATAATTATAATGAAAGGTTTATTGTCAAATCTGGATTGTTCACTTCCGCCTTGTATCACTTCACTTAAAAACTAAAAATAAGAACATAGCAGAACTAAAAGAAGCTGTTAACCCTAGACTGAATTCTAATCTATATGAATAAAGTCCATGTAGGATGTTTATAGATAAATGGCTTATAGCATATATATTACAAAATATATTAAGTCACCTTTATATAATTGTTGGATTCATGAAAAATTGTCAAACTGCAGTATGAATGGATGCTATCATCTTATACATAATTAAGTCATCCACTTTCCTAAAAGAACTCTTGTTGCCCACGAAACATTAAATCACCACTTTAGGATTCTCTCCAGTCTTTTATAACTGTCTTCCATGCAACAAAACCCTTTCCTATCCTTTGAAGACAGTTCAAATGATGCATTTTTAACTAACCTTTCCTGATTACTCAGCCAGAGTTAATCCCTTATTTCATCTCAAGTCATTGCTCTTTCTGTGGGGAAGGGGAAAGTAGGGGGAAGCAAATGATCTCTTTACTATTAAAAACAGTAGCTATATCCCTACAGTCCCCATTTCCCCTTTAGAAGCCTACTCCTTGTCACATTCCAAGAAACCAAGAATTCTCCCTCCAATGAAAATTCCTCTAGCCCTCTATTGACAGTACAGGGTCAATGCTTGGGGGCATGGAGATTGAGGGTAAGGGGAGTCTCAGAAAGGTGATTCTAGTCAGAAGGATGGGGGAAAAGGAAGATACTTCCTGGCATCTAAATTTGGAATTTGAACTGTAACCTCCCCAAGAAGCAATGTGAAAATATATAGACAAGTTCTGAATTACTATTCATATATGTTATCTACTAAATATGTTTTTGTAGACTAACCTATTACTCACGTTTTTAATGTTAAAATGTGTTCTACGATCTAACCCTATTGATCTATAAGTGAATATTGTAAAAAAATCAATCAACCAATTCTGACATGGAATTACAGAGACTTAGTTTTTAATCCTTTAAAAGTTACTTATATCTGAGTCTCAGGTCTGGGTTATAAAACAGAGTAATAATACCTATCTCACAAGATCAAAGAAAGACTTAAAGGAGATGATGTAATCAGCCCATAGCAATCCAAGTAAAATAAACAGACAACAGTCTGCTTAAAGTACAGACATATTATTTTTAACACAACTAAGATCATACTTACTTTAATTTTTCAAAATTCTCAGGCTCTAAACTCCATATTTCTTCTACTTGGGCTCCTCGGCAACCTGAAATAAGAAATTATTTCTTTAGAAAACGAAATAACTCATTTTTTTCCTTCACCATTAAATAAAATACTAACTGAAAGAAATGCACATTTAGGGACAATGAGACAAGACAAATTAAAATGGTAAAACTGATAAAGCTCACAGTCAAATCCTTTTACTTCCTTTACTAATTCCTAATTATTTATAATGGGAGCATATTACTTTCATAATTTAAAGAATTTTCAAGAGTTTATTTTCACTGAAACACCACCCCAGACTTCTCAGTCTCTCTCAATCTCTGTCTCTTCTGCATTTGCTCTTTTCACTCAACTGCCGTTTGCCTAGCTCTGCCCTTGACCATTTTCTTCTTTAACTATACTTTTTTTTTAAGTGGTAATAAATAACTACCATTTAACAGTAACTTTCATATCACATGTTTAGTTCTGACCCTTTTCCTAAATTCCAATTCTATATTGTCTTTAATATAATTTTATTTTCAACTACCTCAGAGTCCCCCAAACACACCCTTCCTTAGGACAGTGTTTCTCAATCAGGTGATGTTTTTTGCCCCCACCCTGCTGCCTGGGAAATATTTTACAATGTCTGGAGACATTTTTATTGTCACTACTGTCACCAGTGGGAAGGCCTTGGCATCTAATGGATAGAGGCCAGAGATGCTAAACATCCTACACTGCACAGGACAGCCACCAACAGCAAAGAATTATCTGGCCCAAATTGTCAACATTGCCAAGGTTGAGAAACCCTGTCCTAGTAGATGCATCATAGTAAAAGTGTACTGGTTAAGATGTTGGCTTCAAAAATGCCAGGGTTTGAATCCCGGCTCCTCCATTTACTAGCTGTATGACTATTTAACCTCTCTGTTCCCCATACTCATGGAGTTGTTATGAGGAATCAATGAGATAATTTAGTATGCATGAGACACATTTAATACAGTGCCTGGCACCCTATAAGGGTTTACTAACTGTTAATTAATATTATCATAATACAAAAACCAGCCATATTTACCATGCCTTTTATCTGTAAAGTGCTTTAAATGCACTTCCCTAATCACCACAAGGCAAGTATTATACAAAAGTATTTTAGGGATGTTAAGTGGCTTGCCTAAATTCACTACAGCCAGTATATGCCAAAAAACTAATTAAAACCCACATCTGGTTCCAAAGTCTGGACACTTTTTAATATTCCAGATTATTTTCAAGTAAAAGCTAGAGAAGCCTTTGACCTGGGGAGGAAAAAAAAAGGTGGGTCAACCAACTATATGACTTTGGGCATTCATACCATCCCAGGACTCAATTTGCTCTGTTCAGCAAATACCTATTAAGTACCTACTCTTGTATTAAAGATATATGTACAAGGGAGAGTTACTAGGTTGTCTGTAGTAGAAAACATGTTGCAAGACATTCACACATAGGAAGTTGGAGGAAAAAGCCTTGTAAGTGTGAACCTATATTTATATGAGTGTTGAAAAGGGCATGAAAGGACACTAATGCAATTGTTTTTTGGGGTCTTTTTTAAAGATTTTATTTATTTATTTGCTAGGTAGAAAGAGAGAGCGCACGCACAAGCAGGGGGAGCACCAAGAAGAGGGAGAAGCAGGCTATTCGCTGAGCAAGGAGCCCAATGTGGGACTTGATCCCAGGACTCTGGGATCATGACCTGGGCCAAGGGCAGACGATTAACTCACTGAGCCACCCAGGCGTCCCGGAAACTATTCTTTTTTTTTAATTTGTCA
The DNA here is from genome assembly GCF_964656455.1 of Halichoerus grypus. NCBI lineage: Eukaryota > Metazoa > Chordata > Mammalia > Carnivora > Phocidae > Halichoerus > Halichoerus grypus. The sequence continues at coordinate 135,310,925 of NC_135718.1, read as the reverse complement.
GAGAGAGAGAGAGCATGCACAAGCAGGGGAGTGGCAGGCAGAGGGAGAAACAGGCTCCCTGATGAGCAAGGAGCCCAATGCAAGACTCGATCCTAGGACCCTGGGATCATGACCTGAGCCGAAGGCAGAAGCTTAATCGACTGAGCCACCCAGGTGTCCACTAATGTCCACTAATGCGACTGGTTACTGCTATTGGAAATCAATTGTAAAGAGGCCAAACATTAAAACATTGCACATATCATACTAAAACAACAACAAAAATCCATTGAATAAACATGTCCCAAAATCTTCTGCATAGGGTGAATTTCAAGTAGTCACACTTGTTTAAACAACCTTATGCTAAACACACACACATCTCTTTGTGTAAAGAAAACAATATTCAACTTAGTATCTATCTCCTTATATACACTCAATATCTAATAATCCCCTTATGTACACTCAATTTCAAATAATGCATGGTATAGGAAAGAGGAAGAAGCAGTGATTCAAGAGACCTGGGTTCCAATCCCAGCACTGCCTTAAAATTCTTAACCTTGAGCAAGAACATAATGTTTTTGAGCCTCACTTTCCTTGTGTTAAAACAAGGGTATTCCTACTCCCTGCTTCATCCAATCCACACAGTTCTTGTTAGGTATACATTATTAAATACTAAATATAAAGAATCCCCTAACGCAGACTCCCTAACATGTATTAAGTAAAAAGATGGGGGCAGGGTGGGAGGAGGCTTTAAAAAGTTAACAAAATATTGGTATTTTACAAACACCTTTTATGTGCCAAGCATGGTACTAGGCCCTGGCAAGGACAGAAAATAATAAACTATTGTCACAGTACTTAAGAACATCACAACTAGGGGCACCTGGGTGGCTCAGTCGTTGGGCGTCTGCCTTTAGCTCGGGTCATGATCCCAGTGTCCTGGGATCGAGCCCCGCATCGGGCTCCCTGCTCAGCGGGAAGCCTGCTTCTCCCTCTCCCACTCCCCCCTGCTTGTGTTCCCTCTTTCGCTGTCTCTCTCTCTGGCAAGCAAGCAAGCAAGCAAGCGAGCGAATAAATAAATAAATAAATGAATAAATGAATAAATGAATAAATAAATAAAAGAACATCACGACTAGGGGGCGCCAAAATGAATGAATGAAGGAACGGATGAACATCACAACTAGGGGGCGCCTGGCTGGTTCAGTCAGTAGAGCCTGTTACTCTTTATCTCAGGGTCCTAAATTCCAGCCCAACACTGGGGTTAGAGGAAGGAAGGAAGGGAAGGAGCGAGGGAGGGAAAGGGCTTCACAGCTAGTAGGAAACAAGTATACACAATTCAAAGACAATGCAGCATACATAGTTTGCATATGAAAGGTACACTGGAGAGCCTTCTGGAAGTTAAGAGGTAGGAGAGACCACTGCTACCTTTGCTGATCAGAGAAACTTTCCTGGATAATTGAACTGGGTCTTAAATAGGATGACCATAGAATCTGTCATCCAAACCGGAACACTACTCCAAAGCGAAAGGAAGTACTAAAATTAAAATATGTTTGAAATATTTACGTATTGACACATTTGCATCATGATACAATGATGTATGATTTTATGATGACTCCATAAAATAGTTCTATTCAAAAACTAATTTCAAAATAATTCTCTTAAAAATATACCTGGAGCATTTCTCCCCAAGAAAAATACCCTGGTGGGGCCCTCCCTAACTGTTGCCAGTGCCTTAAATTTAAATTTAATGCTATCTTCCAATCCCCTAACCTCACCAAGTCTACCAGAAGTAAAAGCATGGCCCCAGCTTCTGTACCTCCTACAAAAAAATAGTCCCAGATAGCTTCCTTAATCGTGTCATTCCATGTTAGTTAGTGATGTGACCAAACAGGAAAAAGTGGATTGTGGGCACTCCAGGCAAGCACTCCAAAAACAAGGACTAGACTCAACTATTTGGGAACCTCAAGTTGGAAAGCTGTTAATTTGTATCCCTAATGAGAGGGTTCCATTTTGGGGGCCCCAACGATTATAAGCAATACTTGTTTCTAGGGGTACCAGGTGCACTCTCATAAATATACTTTTACTTCTTGTGTGAAAGCCAGGCATTAACTTGCCTCTCTCCTCAAAACAGGGAACATGCACCTCAAGAGAAGTGATAACTGACCTTCTTGTCAAGGAAACACTATGTTGGCCCCAAAAGTCATTCAGATTTGTCTCAACTCCTGGGCCAGAGTTGTGGATGATGGAATTCTGCAAGACTTCTTCCTTGCAAGCCCAGGAGGAGTCCGTGCAATCACTAAAATATCCTGCTATACCTGAGTTCATGCCTTAAGCCAAGATGAAAAGTCAATACAAAAATTTAAGGAGAAAGCCACCTGCTTTCTAATGTAAACACTACAAGAGATAAATTAAATAGGATTTGGTACCAGCCCTGTGGGTCAGGTCAGATTAATCAGAGTAGCTGAGGGAAAGGCATGTTTGGTATAGAAAACAAGAATGGATTTTTTTGAGAGACAACTTTCAATGAGTTTCTCCTGTTTCTGCTTGTCTTCTGAGAGTTCTGGACTACCTTTCCAAGGACGTTATTTTAATAAACAGACTTAAAAGACAAAGCGTCTCCTCCTGGTGCAGAGACAAGACTTATTTGCTATCCATAGAATCTTCCTAAAGCTAAAGGTAGATCAGGTTTGTTAGCAACCTCTTTAATAAAACTGGGAGTTCCCTAAGCTCAGGGTTCCTTAGCCATGACATAGACCCATGTGTGCAACATCCACCTGGACCCACCTTCACTCCCATGGACCTGTAAGACAAAGGAACCAACACAAACGTGAATCTCCTGCTGCTTACTGTGCCAACAGTAATACAATTCTTTACCTCTTTATCAATATATCAATAATACAATCCTTTATAAAACAGTGGCAGGCTAACTCATTAGCTGGCAAACAGGATAAAATATAATAGTACATATTTCTTAACAGATGTTGGATTTTATCAAATGCTTTTTGTGTCTATTGAGATAATCATATAGTTTTTATTAGTTTGTTAATATGGTAAATCACATTGAATCTCAAATGTTAAACCAACATCGAATTCCCAGGATAAATCCCACTCAGTCATGATATATTGTCCATTTAATATACTATTAGATTTGATTTGCTAAAATTTTGTTTAGAATTTTTATATATATGTTGATGATGGAGTTAGGTCTGCAGTTTACTTTTCTTGTAATGCCTTTGTCTGGATTGGGTGTTAGGATAATGATGGCCCTCAGAGAATGAGATGGGAAATATTCCTTCTTCTCCATTTTTTGGGGGAAGTTTGTGTAGAATTGGTATTACTTAATCCTGAAATATTTGAAATAATTTACCAGTGAAGCAATTTTGGCTAGAGTTTTCATTGTGAGATTTTAAATTATAATTTTAATTTATTTAATAAATATAAGGCTATACTGGTTATCTATTCTTGTTTGAGGTTTGGTAATTTTTGTCTTTCAAGAAATTTATACATTTCACCCAAGTTGTCAAATTATTGTCATAATGATGTTTAGAATACTCCCTTATCTTTTTTAATCTATAAAATCTATAGTGATATCCTCTTACTCCTAATATTGGTCATTTGTGTCTCCTCTACTTTTAAGATTTTATTTTTAAGCAATCTCTACACCCAACATGGGGCTCAAACTTACAACGCCGAGATCAAGAGTCACATGCTCTACCAACTGAGCCAGCCAGGCGTCCCTCTCCTCCTTTTTCTGATCAGGCTGACTAAAGGTTTATCCATTTTATTGATCTTTGAGAAACCAGCTTTTAGTTTCATTGATTTTCTCCACTATTTTTCTTTTTTGTTTCACTAATTTCAACTCTGATCTGTATTATTCCTTTCATCTGCTTACTTCAGGTTTCATTTGCTCTTCTTTTTCTAGTTTCTTGAAATGAAAAGTTGGGGTCATTGATTTGTTGTAGGAAAAGTAAATGCAGTCCCTGTTATTCCATTTTGGCTGGAAACAGAAGTTTACAGCTTCTGTTTTTAATCAGTAGATCATCATAGCTTGTTTTGGTGCATTTACGAATTATGTATGTACCACACCAATTAAAAGTTTAAGTTCTGCTCCATCAGTTTCTTAATAAGAACTTTGTTTTTTGGGGCGACTGGGTGGCTCAGCCGGTTAAGTGGCCCACTCTTGGTTTCAGCTCAGGTCATGATCTCATTGTCATGAGATTGAGCTCCGCATCTGCATTGGGTTCTGTGCTCACCCGGGAGTTGGCTTGAGGCAGGAGTCGGCTTGAGGAGTCTCTCTCTCCCTCTGCCCCTCCCCACACTCGCACACACGCATTCACTCTTTCTCTCAAATAAATAAATCTTTAAAAAACAAAAAAAGAGTCTTGTTTTACCATGACGTTATATTCCACTAAAATTTGTATTTATATATTCACTGACACCACAAATATTTCCCCTCCAGTGAAGAAACTTTCAAAATAAATTGACAATAGCATTCATAACACAGTAAGATTGTCCACTTTTTAAAGAATGAACTTCAAAAAGCTTTTTAAATCCATGAATTGGATAAGAAAAAAAATGGAAATGCTTGGAATAAACTTATTTTCTCTTTGTAGTATCTGATGATGATATACAACTTCCATCATTTAACTTTTTGCAAAGTTTTTCTGCTAATGTAACCAATCTATTAATAGCAATTGCTTCACTTTTTATATGTGCCAGTGCAGAAGATACATTTACATATCACTGTCTTATGCATGACTTTTAATCATTTTCAATTATAAGTTTTCTATACATATGGAACTGAAGCAATAGCTGTTAATGGAGTGGATTAATTTAAAAACAAACTTGCCTAGTATAATATTTCTTAAAGTTAACTTTAGTTATGTCATAATAGTTAAGGTTTTGAAAGTAAATATTATGGCTAAACCTGCAGACATCTCAAACTCAATACCCAAAAATGAATTCATTTTCTTGTCCATCAAGCTTGTTCATCAAGCTTCACCAGCCACTCAAGCTAGAAACCATGGAGTCATTTTCACACTTTCCCCTACATCCAGTCAGTCAGCAGTCCTGTTGATTTAAATAGAGCAAAATTACTGCAACAACCTCCTCCTCTTTACCCATTACTTTATGTCAAGCTAATCACCTAACTCCAACCATTTTAAGAGACTTCTAGCTTCTTTCCCTTCATACCACTCCACCCTGCACACTACACATAGTAAACCCTTTTAATTATATATACGTCATTTCAGCATTCAATATCTTTGGCAGTTAAGTCCCCAGTGACAAACTATACAACTCAGCATACAATCTGGCCTCAGTTTACTTTTCAGCTTCAGATTCAAATAGTCCTCTTGTCTGTTACATTATGTGTTTTCTGTCACTTTGCTATTTCCTATGGCGTATACTTTAACATTACTACACTTTGTTTTTCTTTGCCTGTGTTCTTCCATAACGTGTGTTCCCATAACATTTTGTATATGCTCTAACATGGCAATTAATACACCATATTAATTTGAGCGTCATATCTTTAGAAGAGCAGTCATGGTTTATTCACACTGAAAATTCCCAAGCCCAACCAGCGTGCCTGAGATATAGTAGGTAAACAATATATGCTTGATAAATTATATTCCAAATATTCAGCTATGCACAATAGACAGTATCTATATCAACGTTTAGTTTTTATCCCGAGTACAAATTTTAACATAATAGCTAGAATTAATACTTGAAGAAATGTAGCAATAAAGTTACTGCCCAAAGAAAAGGATGGGTACAAGGACAAGGAAGGATAAAAAGTCAAATATGCTATTTAGGATGTAAGACAAGGAACACGGCCAGAAAAAAACCTGAGGAAAGCATGTGGCCTCTAGTTTAGAGCACTAGCTCAAGAAACCACGCTTTACCGGAAGCCAAAAAAACGAGCAGGGAGAAGAACTAGCGAAGTGGCTTGTCAGTCCCATGCAGTCAGCGTGTGTGAACGTCCGCAGAGCTATTCACACACTCAAGGTGTTCTGCTTTGAGTAACCAGAATCTCGGGTTCCTGCGCGGCTTGGGCCATACACACCCCACCGTCGAGGAGGCACACCCTAGCTTTTCCTGCAGGACTGAGGGCCTGAGAACGTGCATCTAGACACACCTGCCGGGTAAGGGGAACGCGCCCCAGAGAAGCGACGGTGCAAAGGGAAAGATGTGCGTTAAGGGCGGGGCGGGGAGCGCTCAAGTCAATTAACAAGTAATTGAGTGCCGAGTCCTGAGGATACGACAGTGCACAAGACAGATACGATCCCTGCCCTCGTGATGTGGCTCTCAAATTTACTGCGGAAACGCGACTGCCCAGGACTGAGGAAGGGGCGAGAGACCTCCGCGATCCAGGTTTCTGGTGTCGCCTCCCTTCAGACGCGAGGCGGCGGTGGCCGCAGAGAACCACTCCATGCCCAGCTTGGGCCTCCTCCCGTGACCCCCGGCCCAGGACTGTCCCTTGGCTCTCACCGAATCCTTTAATGAGCTCGGTGAAGACCCCGGGGTCGCTTTCCATGAGGCACCACTCCCCGGCATTGCCCGTCATGGCCCCGGCCACACACCGCCCCGCTCCACCTCAAGCTCTGGCCGCCCCCCACACCAGCTGCAGCCAGCCACTGATCTCGGCAAACCCGCCGCGGAGCTCGTCAATCCCACGTCACCCCGCCTACTTCCCGACAGCCTCCGGGCGCCGTCACCTGCAGCGCGACAGAGCGCGGGAGGACGCTCTAGCCACCCAGGAGACAGAGAAACTCTTCCTAGGCCGTGCAGGACCCGTAGCGGATTCGGAAGGGGCTGGGGCCTAAGAAGAAAGGGCGGGGATTCAGAGCGCCGTAGGAGGTAACATCCGGGATCCTCTCCAGCCAGGGGTGGGGCAAAAGGAGAGGGGCGGGGCTCGTTCCGGGGAGCCGAGCCTGGAGTCCCCGGCGGCGGTGGAGTTGGAGCAGTTACCGGCCGTGGGGTTGCAGCAGCTTCTTATCGTCTCCACGCACCGCGCAGGGCTTCTCCCGGTGGCGCTGCGGGTTCGGAGGGTCGGCCGCCAAGCATAGGTGAGGAAACTGCGGGAGGCCGGCTGGGGCCCTTTGTGCGGTCTGAGCTGCCCCGGGGACGCGCAGGGTTTGGCTGATCCTCCATGTCCCTCATCCAGCATCCCGGCGGCTGAGGCCAGAGCAAACACTTCGCCAAACCATCGTTCTCCCCCGCCCTGCCTCTGCGTCCTGCCGTTGCTGGATAGCGGAAGCAGCATCTCTGCGGGCACAGCCTCGCTTGGCCCGGCTCGTTCGCTCCCGAGGGTGGGCCCTTCCCAAATCCCGGACCGCTCCGTCTTGTGCTCGCATAGCTTTCCACAGGCCAGCGTCCGGAGGGCCTGCTTTAGCTTTACTCCTCCTCTTCCTCCTCCTCCTCCCGCGGCTTCTGCGCCGAGAGGCGTTGCCCCGGATTTGGGGTTTGGGAAGAGGAATCTTTGTGGGGAGACAGAAGGTGAATTTATCCTCGAGGGAATGACGAGAGGAAGATCTGTTCTGTAGTTCGTGGGGATGATAGATGCCTCAAAGAAAAGGAGGTTGAAAAAGACGTAGTGTATTAATTTAAAATAATTTGTAGTGTTTCTAAGATTAAATGAGGAGTTAACCCCAAAATGCCTATTTTCGCTAAACCGTGAAATTGCCCTCATTCAGCAGGCTTTTGCAGAATAAAGAGTAAAATCTTCCGGAGTATGTGTATTTATGCATCAACTCCTTAAAGCTCTGAATTCCAAGAAGGGCCTTTGGATTCCAGACAAAAATACTTCAGTAGACAAAACTGACTTACACCTCAGAGTTAGCGAGCATTGTGTTACGGACTATGTGAAGCCACAAAATAAACATGACAAATATTACTGAGGGAAACAACAGAACAGTTTTTACATTAAAACAAGCGTGGCTATGGGGCGCCCGGCTGGCTCAGTCGGTAGAGCGTGCAACGCTGGGTCTACGAATTGTGAGTTCGAGCCCCACATTGGGCGTAGAGATTACTTTTAAAAAAGGGGTGGGGCGTGGCTATATTATGGAGTAGAAATGGAAGTTCGTATCAAGTGTTTGATTTTTTTTTTTTTTAATTTGAAACTTTGGAGGGGGGAGGATTTCTGTTCATTATTTGTTCCGTTAAGTATACTAAGTGGAAAAGTTTGTGAGGCACAAGAGTCTAGCTGTATTTCCTCCCAAAGCTGTTTGTGACGGTTTGTGGCATATTTTAACGTATAATATTACTGTGAACTTGAAAGTGTTTCCTGTGCTGAATATGTACTCATAACTAACATTTATTTGATATCCAACTTAACATGGTGCCTGTTGCAGAAAGACCGAACTGAAAATTTAGCCCTTTACACAACCTAGAAGTAACCAGAAAGGAGGGTTAAAATTTCTTCAGTTATGTTAACATTTAATCCTAACTTCACATGAAAATCCAGATTTCTGGGTCTTTGAGAAAAATAAGAAGATTTGGTAATACAAGGTCCCTACTACATGGCAGCCAGTTGGCTGAAAGTGTGTGCCTTTCAGGATGGCATGCTGTCATGTCTGCCACAGTTCCTCACCACTTTTTATTGCATCACATTTGACTTGATCAACTCAGGTACAGTTGTTTGAATTTGTGGCCTCAGTTTTTGCAGTAATGTTTCTTTTAAATTGTCTTGCACGCTCATAGATGTATGTCAGCTTTGACTTCATTTAGAAAGAATTAAGCTGCAAAACTTGTTTGACCTCTTGGGATGAAAGCATTTTCAAATAACGATGGTTATCAAGAGATCAAGAGACTTTGGAAAATGATCAAGAGACTTTGGAAAGATACTCAGATGTGTACATTTAAGAAAAACAGTAACCCAAGAAATAATATTAGTACTGTTAAAAGATAACTTTTGGGACGGCTGGGTGGCTCATTCAGTTAAGCTTCTGCCTTCGGCTCAGGTCATGATCCCAAAGTCTTGGGATCAAGTCCTGCATCGGGCGGGAAGCCTGCTTCTCCCTCTCCTTCTGCCTGCAGCTCCCCCTAATTGTGCTTGCTCTCTCTCTCCTCTCTCTGACAAGTAAATAAATAGTCTTAAAAAAATTTAAAAAAAGATAACTATAAATGTTGTTCTAATGAACACAGCAGAAAGAAGTGCTATTACATATTGTGTATTAATTACTAGTGTTCACTGATTTTTGCATTCAATATTAAGAGAGAAGTGGGCCCCACTCCCACTCCCCCTGCTTGTGTTCCCTCTCTCGCTGTGTCTCTCTCTGTCAAATAAATAAAATCTTAAAAAAAAAAGAGAGAGAAGTGGGCAATGTATAAAATGGCCACAACCAATTTCAAATCGTGGCCATACCTTTAAAAATACTGTGATCTGTTTAATTCTTCCCTAACTTAATTTACTGAAGTTTAAAACAACTTTAGCTCTATTAAAGTCTTTGGAGTAGTGTGCTTTAAGAGCACTGGATAGGACAGGCCAACCCAAAGAATTAACTATCTTTTTTTGTTGTTGTTGTTAATCTGGATTTACAACACTTGATTATTCAGGAGTGGATTAATTGATGACCAGGCTCTGACCTCACTCACTGCCCAAAATGCCTTCTAAATCACTGACAATGGAGCTTAAGCTTTGAGGAGGGAGATGATGGGAGTTGGGGAAAGGGGAGATTAAGGTCCTGTATATGTCTGTGTATCTCAAATTGCTTTCTGAAGACAAATATAAAAAATACAGGGTTAAATATCATTTGAATGTCTATTTATTTAAATAACTTCCTGGATATATTTTAATAGAGTCAATTTTTAGTTTTCATTTTTTTAATGACAGATTTTTGAGACAGAATTTCTGTGTCATGAAATTCACTATTTTTAAAATATGTCATACAGTGAATTTTAATATATTCACAGACTTGTGTTGATATAGGCAGACTGAGTCCATGGAACCAGAAGGAGTCCTGCAGGACCAGCCAAGAGGGTCCTTGGTTTTACAAAGGATAGAAATCAAACACCGTTTGAGAGGAAGTGGGAGCAGAGTTTATTGAAGATACAGAGAGAGGACAGATAGAGACACAGTATCTGAGAGACTCCGAAAGGAAAGGAGAGTGAGTCTGTTTTGCTTGGGGGATGGGGTTTTTATTGAGGATTGTGATCTGGTGTGCATGTCTTCTCAGACATCCAGAAACTGGGCAAAACAAGGACGAGTGCTCAGGTGCCCTCCTTAAGTCACTTACACCAGGAAGCTTGGCGTCAGGGTGTCTAGAGTCAGTGGTCTGCAAAATGTACATGACAACCTTGCCCTGTCACTCCTGTTTATTGTAATGGAAGACTTCAAAGAAATCATTAACTCCTGGACCCTTACAAGAAGGGCATACATTTTTGTACTATAAGTATAAGGCATACATGTATAAGGTGGGGGTACAGGTCCTAGCAAGAGTAGAAGCAGGAAAAGGAGCAAAAAAGCAGTTCTTCATGGAGTCCCTTCAGTTTCCCTATCTCAGTGTAACCATCACCACTATCTAGTTTCAGAACATCTTCACCATACCAAAAAGAAACCCCTTACCACTTCGGAGAACAGACTGGCAGTTCTTCAAAAGGTTAAATATAGAGTTACCATATGATCCATCATTTTACATTACCACTAGCAATGTATGAGGGTTCTAATTTCTCCAGATCCTTACCCACACTTACTGTCATTTTCATTGTAGCCATCCTAGTGAGTGTGAAGTGGTATCTCATTTCAGTTTTGACTTGCATTTCCCTGATGAGTGATATGAACTGTTGGGGTTCAGGAGCAAACAGTCAAGAAAGAATTCTTGAGATGGCTTTAGTGCAGAAAGGGTGGTTTTATTTAACTATAGGAACAGGACCCGTGGGCAGAAAGAGCTGAATTGGGGTTGTGAGGAGTGGCTGATTATATACTTTCAAATTGGGAAGGTGTTAGGGATAGCGTAAGTCTCCAAGGAATTTGAAAGCAAGGTTTCCAGGACCTTGAGGGGCTAGCTGTTAGGAAAATGTCATTTATTACTGTCTAATAAAACCTTAGTTATGAGACTCAGATGTATATCAGGAGGCCATATGCTTGGAGGATGATTGCTAACATATATCTGGAGGAGGGGGATAGAGATAAAGGAAATTTTCAAAAGGATTGTGATGGGATCCTGGAGGTTGGGCTAATGTCAAGCTAAGGTTGCCTTTTGCCTTATTAACGTTGAAGTAGCTACCTAAGCTCCTTGATACCAAGTTGTCTCTGCCTGTCCCAAGTACTTGTCAATGGGCTGCAAAGGAAATTTAATTTTTTCTGTATTTCTTTCTCCTTTGTTCTCCACATCAATGAGTACTGATATTCAGCATCTTTTTATGTATTTATTGGCCATTTGTATATCTTTGAAGAAGTGCCTACTCAGATGCTTTGCCTATTTTTTAATTGGGTTATTTTATTATTATTGAGTTAGGAGTTTTTTTTATATATATTCTAGATATAAGTTCCTTATGGTATGATTTGCAAGTATTTTCTCCCATTCCATGGGATCTCTTTTCACATTCTTGGTGGTATCCTTTGAAACACAAGTTTTAAATTTTGACGAAATCCAGTTTATCTTTTTTCTTTTGTTACTTTTGCCTTTGTTGTCTGTTTTGAGATCAGTTCTCTGTCACAGACTCTGTCCTGCAATTCAGTTCAGTTCCAGAGTTAGCTTCAGATCCCACAAGTTAGAGGGCAAGATGCCCAACAAGACTGCCCTTATTTCAGACACCAGCTAGAGTAGGGTCCCTAGTCTATGCAACCAACTACAATAAGTCTTCCCACAACCCCCCAGGGTCGATAATTCACTAGAATGACTCACATAACTCAGTAAAAGCACTATCCTTATGATTATAGTTTTAATATAAAGGATATGACTCAGGAACAGCCAAGTGGAAGTCACATAATAGGCCAAAGTCTAGAGGCAAGAGAGGGAATACCCTCAGTGTTGAATCCTGGCAGTTCATAACTCCCAGCAGATCAGTTTCTTAACCAGTTAGGAAGCTCCACTGAACTTCGATGTTCAGAGTTTGTACATGGGATTTTATTATGGGGCATGATTGATTGTGACTGGTTGACTATGTGGTTGAGCCCAACCTTGGGCCCTACACCCCTCCTGGGGTGTTTGATCTGGCCCAGAATTCCAACTCTTTAATCAAATGATTGGTCTTTCCGGTGACCAGCCCCCATCCTGAAGCCCAGAATGAATCGCCACATTAGCATAACAAAGACTCCTATCAATCTGGAAATTCCAAGGATTTTTGAAGCCCTGCCAAGAAACATGGACAAAAACTAGATACTCTTTATTATACCACTGTCTTATCACCCAGCCAATTTTAAAGTTAATTTATATATCAGCACTTAGGGACAAGGAGAGTAGCTTAGAACTGCTGCCATTCCGCTTTTCATATTTCACTTTTAAAAATTTGATTGTGGCAAATTTACACAAATGAGGAGAGAGGGGCCATTCATGTGATCTGTTCCACTGTTTTATGTTGCATCCTGGAAAGAATAGTCAGCGAAGCATGTGAAAGCTGAGCCTTTTTTCCTGCAGAAATGTTTAAAGGGTAGGTCTTCGGGTTGTTTTTAACATATGCAAGAGTAAGATTCCTTTGATAAGGCAATGAGTAAGTAACTACATTTCTTATAATAGGGATTACAAGGATTACATTTAGGGATTGCTTTTAAGCATCTACCCTAGATTTAAAAGTTCATTTTTCTGCTTGCTCAACAAAAGATAACTTGAATACCTAATATTAAATATATTAGAAAAACTTAGAGATACTGTTCTGCTCAAAAGACATTTTTACTCCATACTCATTACTTCCTCTTTGTAACTTTTTCACGTTTAATTTTTCTTGATTGTATATCCACTACCTGTATGTAGTATATTTTTTCTTGATTACAGAATTTATCTTAAAGGCTTGAATTACATTTTTAATTGTACATGTTGAGTCTTATTTTCAAAATAAATGTGTTACAGGAAAGAAAAACCAGTCATACATGATTCTTAGATGGTTCAGAAAATCACTTTAATACTGCTTAGTTATCCTCAAATATGCATTACTTAAGTGGTGTTCTAGGTTCAGAGAAGGGATACACAATTAAACCAGATCCCTGCTCTTAAGGGAACTAATATTAGCTAGACATACGAAGAATAATAACAAGGGAAAGAATTTGGAGGGGAGGGAATTTTGAGATTTGGATTGGGACCTTTAAATCACACCTCTTGGGTTTTGGTTCAGGAAAGCTGTTTTATTAGCATAATTTGATATTGAGTATCATTTCAATATTATTCATCTAACAAATACAACTAATAAGCAGGAATAGCCAGGTTAAAGTACCACCCAAGGGTATTTTTGTAAAAGCTTAGAGATGAAGCTAGCAATGTCAAACGCAGTGTAAAAGTCAAAATAATAGAAAATTTTCTACTGGAATTAGCAGTTAAGGTGTCAGTCTTTGAGAAGCCTGTTATTCTCAAAGTTTTTTTGATTGAAAGGCAGATAAGAAGCCATATTGAAAAGGGTAAGAATAAATAGCAGAAGCATCATCTGTTGCACCAGGAGTTTCAGCCTATACTGCGCTGGGTAACTATAAATCAGTCCTTAATGACTAATATAATATGATCATTACACTTGACACCTGAGGCCTAGGTCTGCCCTAACATAAGCTACTTTATACCAGAACTTTATTTGAAATATGACGCTGTTTATTTCCAACACCCCCCTCCCCACCTACAGTCACATTCAAAATGTGAGGGTTTCCATTCTCCAGTGCATTTATCCCCACACCATTCTGAGACCCAACTTCATTGCTCCCTTGCATACCAGACTTCCCACATTGGAAACTTCCTCAATTTCCTTATTCTTCTCTCTTTTCTCAAACCCATCTTCACCCTTAGTGAAGGAGATACCTCTTTTGCTGTCAATAGGCCAGTCTCAACCTGGATGCTCTAAAGCTCATTCTGTTCCACTTTTAGTGATCTCATTCCCTCAGTTATATTCTTTCTTTACTGTCTTCCACTCTCCAAATTGAATCATTCAACTTCAGCCTCAGTGTCTTCTCATCTAGAAAGGTAAAAAGATTTTTCTTCGTGTTCTCATCTTCTCTGTTACCGTCCCAAAAGAGTAGTCCACCTTTGAAGTCTCTCACTCATTGCATACTCCTACTAATCTTACCACTGTAATCAGGCTCTCTCTTGCAGAACTCTACTACAGTTGCCCTTCCTCATCACTACTGTTTGCTAATCCAGTAGTCATTTTCCCGAGTTATTTTACTTCATCTCTGAGCATTTGGCAATTACCAGCCACTGACTCCTTGAAATTCTCTTCCCTATGGTCCATGATATTACTGTTCTGGTTTGCTATGTACCCCTCCTTCTCTTTCTCCTTTAAAAAGGGCCCTTTTCTCCCTAGTTCTTTTTTTTTAAGATTTTATTTATTTATTTTTGAGAAAGAGAGCAGGAGCAGGGGGAAGGGAGAAGCAGACTCCCCACTGAGCAGGGAGCCCGATGTGGGCCTCCATCCCAGGACCCCAAGATCATGACCTGAGCTGAAGGCAGACACCCAACCGAGCCACCCAGGCGCTCCTTTCCCTAGCTCTTAATTATTAATATTCACCAGGATTCCATCTTAAGGCTTACCCACAATATATAAACATGTTCAAACTTGTATCATCCTCAAAACAAAATTTCTTTTACCTTGTGTTGCTTTTTAAGTTACTACCTTACCTGCCATTTCTTTATAGCTGTGCCAGTATACTTAGTTCTTTTTCTAAAATCTAAAGATAGCAAGATTTCAGAAATCCCTTTCTGGAACACATTCCCCCAAACTTAATATACCAGTTTTTCAGTTTGCCTTCTCTGCACAAGTCTTTTTGTATTACTGAAACAGCATTATTTTATTCTCCTCTGCTGACTCACACAGTACTTTTTTATTAAAGCACTTAATTACAGTTGGCTTTGTATATGTATATATTTCTGCCTCACCAAACAGAATGTGGTTTTTCTAAGGGCAAGAAAAAAACCTTTTTGGGGGGATGGGGGAAATTAAAAAAAAAATCTTTTTATTTGAACAGGAATTTCTTTAATGTCTTACACATAATATGCAGTAAATGCTGCTTACGTTTTTTTTGTTGTTGTTGGTTGTATTGTTTTGTTTTGTTTGCCATGGGGAGAAGCCTAGTGCAGTGCACTATAATGGTATAGGCAGGAGACTTGGAGCACCTGGATAAGTAGCTCTACTGTAGTAAGAGTAGCAGTGGACTGATACAAGTAGTGGACAGTTGTGGTTGCTCCATTAGGAGGATAAAAAGGGATATTGCTGTCTTACAGCTAGTTCTAGTAGCTTTAGGGATAATGGAAGGAGGAAAGCACAGGTAGTTACAGATCACATAAGCGATAAATGAGCATAGTGATAGGAATTTAATCAATTAGGATGCTCTCAACCA
Source organism: Halichoerus grypus (assembly GCF_964656455.1). Classification (NCBI taxonomy): domain Eukaryota; kingdom Metazoa; phylum Chordata; class Mammalia; order Carnivora; family Phocidae; genus Halichoerus; species Halichoerus grypus. The sequence continues at coordinate 135,295,480 of NC_135718.1, read as the reverse complement.
TAGGTAACAGAAAACTTACAAATGGCTTAAACAATAAGGATACATTTATGATATATTATGAAATGTGTAAGTAAGGCATTTCCAGGTAGCTCAAAGATACCAGGGACCCAGATTCTAATTTTTTCTTTTTTCAGTTCTACTGTGCTTATAAATTAGTGTGTCTTCATATACTGACTCCCCTGTGGCTCTAGCCCACTGCTCCAAGCATCACTTGTAAATGAATGTCTGAAGGTAGAAAGGGGAACATCCTTTTTAAGAGCCCAAGCCCACTTTTAAGAGTGAAGAAAATCACAGAAGTATTCTCTACAGACTTAATCGTGTCACAGTGGCCAGTTACGTGCCCTTTCCTATACTTGTCACATGGCCAAAGAAATGAGAGCATCACCTGGGAACTTGTGATAAGTACAAATGCATAGGCCTTACCCCAGACATACTGAATTAAAAAAGAAACTTTGGAGGGGAGCCTGGGTGGCTCAGACAGTTAAGCATCTGCCTTCGGCTCAGGTCATGATCCTGGGGTCCTGGGATCGAGCCCCACATCGGGCTCCCTGCTGAGCAGGGAGCCTGCTTCTCCCTCTCCCTCTGCCTGCCGCTCCCCCTGCTTGTACTCTCTCTCTGTCAAATAAAAAAATAACAACAATAAAAAAATCTAAAAAAAAAAAAAGAAAGAAAAACTTTGGGGATGGTGGGTGGGACCCACCACTCTGTGTTTTAACTAGCAATTCAAGTACATCTGATGCACACAGTTTGAAAACCACTGGCTTAGAGCAATCAAGATTCATCCCTTAGGGCTGGAGAAAAGGCTAGCCTCCCCTGAAGAACTTTCCTGCTTGGAAAAAAAGGGGAGGGAAGGAATGGATGTTGGATATGCAACCAAAACTGCGTGCCCAGTTATTCAGAGAGATCTTTTTTAGCCTCAGCTACCATAGCTGCCCTCACTAACCCTTTTATTCTCTTTCTAGGCCCCCAGAGCCCATGCTGAGCTGCCTGCTTAGTCTCTGAAGCAACAAACTATGCCTCAGAAATGTAACCTAATTGCTTCTGGCTGTCATGCTACCACTTAATGAGCTTAAAAAATACTTGTTAAGTTAAAAGATTGTGTAACAGGGGCACCTTGGGTGGCTCAAGTGGTTAAGCCTCTGACTTCGGACTTCGGCTCAAGTCGTGATCTCAGAGTCCTGGGATGGAGCCCTGAGCTGCAGGCTCTACTAGACTCTGGGAAGTCTGCTGCTCCCTCTGCCCCTCTCCCCTGTGAGTGCGCGTGCGCATGTGTATGCTGGCACGCGCACGCGCACACACGCTCTCAAAATCTTTTTTAAAAAAATCAAAGATTTTGTAACAGATTTCAAAAAGCATAGATTAATAAATGTTTTCAAAAATAAAGACGTTTTCCTTTTTGTAATTTTACTGTTTTCTTTCTAGCTATAATAACATTTTGCTTTTTGATAGGTTTCCTAAAAGACAGAAAAATGGAGGAATCAGTAAACCAAATGCAACCACTGAATGAGAAACCGATAACCAATTCTGAAGATGGATATGTATGGCAAGTCACTGATATGAATCGACTACACCGGTTCTTATGTTTTGGTTCTGAAGGTGGGACTTATTATATCAAAGAACAGAAGTTGGGCCTTGAAAATGCTGAAGCTTTAATTAGACTGATTGAAGATGGAAGAGGATGTGAAGTGATCCAGGAAATAAAGTCATTTAGTCAAGAAGGCAGAACCGCAAAGCAAGAGCCTATGCTCTTTGCACTTGCCATTTGTTCTCAGTGTTCCGACATAAGCACAAAACAAGCAGCATTTAAAGCTGTTTCTGAAGTTTGTCGCATTCCTACACATCTCTTTACTTTTATCCAGTTTAAGAAAGATCTGAAGGAAAGCATGAAATGTGGCATGTGGGGTCGTGCCCTCCGGAAGGCTATAGCAGACTGGTACAATGAAAAGGGGGGCATGGCCCTTGCTCTGGCAGTTACAAAGTATAAACAAAGAAATGGCTGGTCTCACAAAGATCTGTTAAGATTGTCACATCTTAAACCTTCCAGTGAAGGTAAGCATGAGATCTTTGGGTTGGGGGAGGTTGCAGATATCTGGTAAACACCAAGTTTTTATCTGACATAAGATAATTATATAATATCTTCTAGAAATAGCCTTTCAGCTTCAAAACACATTGGTTGATTAATTCAAATGTTTAATGCCAACCTGGAATTAAACCCCTACCACAGGCAATCCAGACATTACTAATCAAGGATCAAACGACAGATACAGATTAATCTAAATCTCAAAATGTCACCATGCTAACTAGAATGCTTACCCAAGTGATTATGCACTATGAAAGCAGCATGAACATGATTAAAGTTGTAGTAATAAGCAAAACAGCTCCTAGCCAGTAGATGGCAGATAGCCAGGCTATACTGCTCTAGTCCCTTATGATTTTTTTCCCTCCCTGTCTTCCTAGGATATATGTTCCATGGAACCTAAAGGCTACCTGAAATAGTGCTGAACTTAACAATTCAGGATGTTAATTGTCTCCAAGCAGTCAGCCAGGGGACCTGGTAACCTGGGGCAGTTTTTCTGTGTCTATGGGAAGAGACTTTTGAGAAGTTAGTTGGATGTATGATAATTACTTAGTCCTTCTTAGAAGGGAAATAAGAAAAACATTTGGGCAAGAATAATGTAAAATATGAACTTCCACAACATTTCCAAAATATGCTCTTTTTTAATACCACAAGTGAAACTTGAAAAGACAGTTCCTCATTAATTCCTAATTTATCCATTTTATTATGAATGGACCTTTTAAAATGAAATTTAAACAGTAAATTATTGCAAATAGTTATATAAACACACCCATTTGTATTTTGTTTTTTTATTAGAAATTATATGTTTCTTTTAAAATAGCTGGATAATACATAAAAATATAATGCAGAAAGTAGGAGTCCTGCCCTTCAAAAGAAATCACTGTTACGTGTTGTATATGACTCCTAAACATACACTGTTTTATTTTTTAAATTTTTATATACCTTCTTTGTTTCAGTTAAAAGCATATTGATATTTCTTCAAGTCAGTAGAAATAGTTGCTTATATAGCGTATGAATATACTATAATTTAGCTAGTCTCTTACTGATGACACTGAAATAGCTTCTGGTTTCTTATACTATTACAAAACTGCTACAGTGAAAAAACTTGCATAATGTAAATATTTATATAATGGGTAAACCCACAGAGTATATAGAAGTGGCCGGTTTCCCCACATTTGAACACTGACTATTACCAGTGTTTTTTAATCTCTGCCAATAGGATAGGTGAAAAATTATATCTTATTGAATTTGTGGGCAAATGTTCATCTTCTCATATGCTGCTGATTATATGTAATTTTTTGAGTATATCTTTGTCCTTTTTTCCATTGAGTTGCTATTCTTAATATTGATTGTCACCATTCATTCATTCAACAAATATTTATTGAGCACCAAATGGATGGGCACTGTTCTAAGAACTTGGGACACATAGGAATTTATAACTTCATATTATATACATATGATGCACATTCCCCCCCTTTTTTTCTTTGTCTTTCAATTTTTTTTGATGGGGGTTTCTGGCATATTGAGGTGTGGAATTTTAATGTAATGAAACTTGACTGTTTTTCTTCATAGATTTTTGTTTTGTGTTGGGTTTAGAATGGCCTTTTCCAACCTAAAGTCATAAAAATATTTACCTGTTTTTTTTTCTCTAATGTATTCATGCTTTAATTTTTTACTTTTAAATCTTTAATTCAGTATAAGAAGAATGTAGGGATCCAGCTTTGTCTGTTGAGACACTACATGGTAGTGTGTACCTAAGTGCTAGTTCTAATTGGAAAAACTAGTTTCTGAATTTGTGCAGATAGTTATTCTGGGTTTTGAATTCTTGTTCTATAAAATGAGGAATTAGTGGATGTTCCCTAAACTTGCTCCCACAGAGAGTATTCTTTAATTCTAAATTTTTTGAGGGCAGAACTCATACTTAAAATCTTTTAGTAATAGCAATATGTTCAGGCGTAAGAGATCCCTATGCTTCTTAGAGTGAAAAGAATTTGGAAAGAAACTCTAAGCTTCCAGAATAAGTAATATTGTAATACTTTAACTGAAATGTGTATTTGAAACAGATGAAACACGTCAAAATATAATTTAATTAATCAGGTATTTATTGTATACTTACTGTGTGGCCAACATAAACTTGAGTAAGATAAAAATAATAATAAGCCTGCCTTTAAGGAAGTTATATTTTAGTTGGAAAGACAAAATAGAGAAGACATGCTCACATACGAAACATTTAGTAATTTAAGACAATATAAAATTTTGTTACTAAAAACTGGATAACAAGAGTCACAATACTTTAGAAGTCCCTACATATTAGTATTGACTTTTGATCAAATTATTTAGAGTCCAGAGATAACACATAGTCTCAGTCTGCCTTAAGGATGGATTTTATTTGGCCTGCACAGTATTTTAGGGAAAAAATGAATTCTTTGCTAACATCACTTTAAAAAAATCAGAAGACATCACATAAAAATACGTATTCTAGCTTGAAAATACTTTATTTGGTAGCACTAAGCCAAAACTTCACTAAAACATTAGTAGGTTGTACTCTCTTTAGTTTGTTCCATCATCTTAACCACTGTCTATTACATGACCTGTGCCATTTATTTATTTTACCAACATTTACCCCATAGGCCTTTTTGAGTCTGATAACTCAAACATCCCCTTCCCCATTTTACAGAAGTGAGAGCTAAGGCCCAAATTGGTCACACAGCCATTTATTGACAAAATGTAGGCTTAGAACCCAAGCTTCCTCAGCATCCCAATCCAAAGTTCTTTCCACTATTAAAAGAAATTACAAAAGAAATGAACACCTTGTTTTCCTTTAATTTGGCCTCATTTAATTAAAAAAAAAATTACAAATTACTTACCTACCTGTCCACTTCCACTTATCTCTGCTACTTGTAAATGCTTATTTATTTAGTAGCAGAAAGGGACAAGTGAATAGGAGAATAATTGAGACAGATCCGTACTTTGTGAATTGTTCTGAGATTGTAGACCTGAGATAGGTATTGTCTACCAAAGTTTCTAATGCTGGTGTCTCAAGAAAGAAAAAAACTCTATAATAAAATGACTTAGAATATAGGAGATTTTTTTCCAGAGCCTCATATTAAAACGATTATGATAGAATAAACAAAATCATTTGACTCCATTGGTTTAAATGTCTTTGTTATATCATAGAAAGCAGCCTCACAGTGTAAAGAGTTTAGCTCCTCTGTATCTAGTTATTTCATTCTCAGTAAACATGTTCTGTTTTTCACCCAGAAATTCTCATGCCATTTCAATTCTTTATTTTCTTAAAGGACTTGCTATTGTGACCAAATATATTACAAAGGGCTGGAAAGAAGTCCATGAATTGTATAAAGAAAAAGCACTTTCTGTGGAGACTGAAAAATTATTAAAGTATCTGGAGGCTGTAGAGAAAGTGAAACGCACAAAAGACGAACTGGAAGTCATTCATCTAATAGAAGAGCATAGATTAGTTAGGGAACATCTTCTAACAAATCATTTAAAGTCTAAAGAGGTAAGTATAGCATGTGATTAAACATGTGAGTAATTTGTGGTTTGTATTATGTATTAAAATTTATGATGTGATAGGTATAAAATTTAAGATGTAATTTATAAGATGGGTAACATCAGTTCTTTTTAACAAAAATGTAAATTAATATCTTGAAATTAATATTTATTTAAAATACTTAATACAATGTCCAGATGTAGTTGGCATTCAGTTAAGTGTTATTTCTGCTTCATAAAGGCTGGTTAATTTGCCTTGCTAATTAAAAATAAATAAAATTCTTCTGTGCAGTTCCTTCATAATACAGGCTTTACTTTCTTACTCTAGTAAAGAGCAAGTTAATTTGATAAGCCTTTAACCAATGTGTAAATCTTTTTATTTAGGAAATACTTAGAACCCCAAAAGAAAGCCTTAAAGAATATGTTAGTGATATTATTGATACCGCTATTATACTGATTCATTTGCCCTTAATTTCTTATATTTCTACGTGTTTTACTTTAATAGGTATGGAAGGCTTTGTTACAAGAAATGCCTCTTACCGCATTACTAAGGAATCTAGGAAAGATGACTGCTAATTCGGTGCTTGAACCAGGAAATTCAGAAGTATCTTTAGTATGTGAAAAACTGTGTAATGAAAAACTGTTAAAAAAGGTAAGCATTGGGTGGCTCGGTTGAACATCTGCCTTTGGCTCAGGTCATGATCCCGGGGTCCTCAGATCCCCCTGCTCAGCAGGGACCTACTTCTCCCTCTCCCTCTGCCCCTCCCCCCGCTTGTGTGTGTGTGCATGCGCGCGCTCTCTCTCTCTCTCTCAAATAAATAAATAAAATCTTAAAAAAAAGAAAAGAAAAAGGTAAGCATTACCTTTGTTAGCTACTACTAATTGAAAAAGTCACCTCCTAAATTTTGGAAATGTAGCCAGTGCAGTTTCGGGTGTTCTGAGACTTGGATACTTTTATCATACCAGATTTCATTTAACTATGAAGTCTATGTCCTCGTTTTTGTTTTTTCTCTATGAAATATATTTATTAGCTACAGTAACAAAACCTAAGACACATAATGACTATCTTTCATTTGAATTTTGCATTTACTTTCTGTTTCTGTCTTGTTTCTAGGCTCGTATACATCCATTTCATGTTTTAATTGCATCAGAAACTTATAAAACAGGTCATGGTCTCAGAGGAAAACTAAAGTGGCGCCCTGATGAGGAAATTTTGAAAGCTTTGGATGCCGCTTTTTATAAAACATTTAAGGTAATGGTTGACTTTTGTTTTATAACAAATGACCCAGTTGGGACTTGATATATTTTATAAAAACACATTTTAAAGATGATACTAATAGTTTAACCATTTTTTATTAGATACTCATTTGTTTTTCCATAGTTCGTGTAAATGTGGATATATAATTAACATGGTTAAGTTTATGAGTAAAGAATTTCTCCTTACCTGTGGACAATACCCAATCATAAAATCATTTTGTTAAGTTTTAAAATACCAAATTTAAAATTTTTTATTCCTGTAGAGTCCTTTGACTTGGTCCTCTGTCATTCTATTAATCAGTAGTGGATCTCCTCTGTCTTCGTGGGAAGTGATTTTTTTTTTTTTAGGACTGAAAATCCTACATCAGAGCTATAAGTTAGTTTTTGGTTTTAAAATGTTCTTGTTATTCCGCAAAATAGTAGTAACTAAATTCAGCAAATTAAAGGGATTATACAAATGAAATTTATCTTCAATATACAAAAATCAATGTAATACATCACATTAATAGAATGAAAGGACAGTCACGGGATCTCAGTGCAGAAAAAGCATTTGACAAAATTCAGTACCATTTCATGATTTAAAAAAACAATAAACTAGGAATAGAAATGAACTTCCTCAACATGATAAAGAACATATATAAAAAACCCACAGCTGTCGTTATACTCAATGGTGAAAGATTGAAATCTTTTCCCCTAAATCTAGAGAACAAGACAAAAATGCCAACTTTTTTCCACTTCAGTTCTACAAAGTACTGGAAGTTCTAGCAGTTAGGCAAGAAAAAATAAATAAAAGGCATCCAGATTGGAAAGGACGAAAAATTATCTCTGTTCTCAGATGACATGATCTTATTAGGAGAAAAGCCTACAGAATTCACAGAGAGCTTAGAGCCAACAAACAAATCCAGCAGAGTTGCAGGATATAAAACCAATAGGTTTTTCTAAAATACTAAAATCATTAGTATTTCTATATACTAGCAATGAACAATCCAAAGGCCTTAACCTTTGATTAGCCTTAAGAAAACATTTCCACTTACAGTAGTATCAAAAAATAAATACAAGACGTAGGAATAAACTATGAAGGTGCAAGATTCGTAAACCGAAAACTATAAAACATTGTTGCAAGAAGTTTAAAAAGACATAAATAAATGGGGGGAAAGACATGGTTTGGAAGACTTGTTAAGATGACAGTACTACCCAAAACAATCTACACATTCAGTGCAATTCCTCTGGCTTGTTTTGCAGAAATAGAACCCACTGTAAAATTTATGTGGACTTTAAAGGGACCCTCAAATAACAAAACCAATCTTGAAAAAGAACCAAGTTGGACTACTCATACTTCCAAACTTACAGGTTTCAAAACTTAGTATAAAGCTACAGTAATCACAACCATGTGGTACTGGCATCAAGGCAAATACATGGACCAATGGAATAGAATGCAGAGGCTAGAAATGAACTCTCACACGTGTGATCAATTGATTTTTGACAAGAGTGTCAGAACAGGCTAATGCAGGAAAAGCTGGTCTTCAAAAAATGGTGCTGGAGAAACTGGATAACCACATGCAAAAGAACAAACTTGCCTCTTTAAATTACACCACATACAAAAATTAAAGTGGACCAGTGACCTATATTTAAGAGCTGAAACTATAAAATTCTTAGAAGAAAACAAGAGGGAAAGTTTCATGACATTAGATATGGCAGTAGATTCTTACATATGTCACCAAAGCACAGGCAATAAAAGGAAAAGTAAATGAATTGGACTTCATCAAAATTTAATAAACCTTTTGTGCATCAAAGGACACTATCAAGAGAGTGAAAAGATAACCTACAGAATAGGAGAAAATATTTGTAGATCATGTATTTGATAGCTTTTTAATGTTTAGAATATATATAAAGTGCTACAGCTCCACAGTAAAAATACAAAAAGCCAATTCAAAAATGGGGAAAGTAGTTGAACAAGATATTTCTCCAAAGAAGGTATCCAACTGGCCAATTAGCACGTGAAAAGATGTTCAACATCATTAGTCATCAGGGAAATGCAAATCATTGGTTCTTATCAAAAAAGCAGAAATAACAAGCCTTTGGGAGGATAGGAGAAATTGCAACCCTAGTACATTGCTGGTGGGAATGTAAACTGGTACAGGCCTGTGGAAACAGTTTGGTTGTTCCTCAGAAAGTTAAACATAGCATTACCATGCCATCCAGCATTTCCACCACCTATGTATATACCCAAAAGAATTGAAAACAGAGAATCAAATGTACCTGTAAATGAATGATAATAGGAACACTATTCACAATAGCTAAAAGGTAGAAACAGCCCAAGTGTTCATCAAGAGATGAATGGATAAACAAAATACAGTATATACATACAGTGGAGTATTCACTTACAAAGGAATGGATTTTGAAACATGCTACAACGTGAACCTTGAAAACATTATGCTAAGTGAAATAAGCCAGATACTAAAGGACAGGTATTATATGATTCCATTTATATGAGGTATCCGGAATAGGCAAATTCATAAAAAAGAAGTAAAACAGAAGTTGCAAGGGGCTAAAGGGGGGTGGGAATGGGGAGTTATTAATGGTTACAGAGTTTCTATTTGGGATGATGAAAAGGTTCTGGAAATAGATAGTGGTGGTTACATACCATTGTAAATGTACTTAATGCCATGGAATTGTACCCTTAAAAATGATTTAAAAGCAATTTATGTTATTTATATTTTACCACAAAAAAATTTTGCTAGAAATTCTCAGTTTACTTTATGAGGAATGATTTCTAAAAAAGAAAACACAGGAATATGGTAACTTCTTTAAATAAAATTACTAAGTAGGCTATCTTATTTTCTTTGTTTTTCCCCTCTAGTAAAAGCTAAGCATTTTCAAGTACTTGTCAATTAATTGGTAAATCAAAAATCACGTCTTTTATCTTAGAAGTCTCTCAAGTGAAAGATGAGTAAATATGATTTTTAGGAATCTAATTGTAATTTCTATGATTGCTTTTAATGATTGTTTTGTTTTGTTTTATTTTTTTAGACAGTGGAGCCAACTGGAAAGCGTTTCTTGCTGGCTATTGATGTCAGTGCTTCTATGAACCAGAGAGTTTTGGGTAGTGTACTCAATGCTAGCACAGTTGCTGCAGCAATGTGCATGGTGAGAACACTAAGACAATTTAGAATTTTTGCCGCCCTAAAAAATGTTTAATGGGGGGCAAAACTATAAAGTTAGATATGATCAAGGATTATGTTTTCACTTGTTTTTGTCATTTTGCTTCATAAGCAAAGTTTTAAGCCTGGGTGGCTCAGTCAGGTCACAATCTCAGGGTTGTGAGTTTGAGCCTGCATCGGGCTCCACACTGGGCATGGGGCCTGCTTAAGATTGTCGCTTTCCCTCTGCCCCTCCCCACTGATGTGCGCGCTTTTTCTCGCTCGCTCTCTTTCTCTCAAGAAAAAACAAGTTTTAAGTATACAGTATTGTAGGTAATATTTATAAAGCATGTCTAAGGAACAATAGAAATCTTAATTTTACCAAATATTAAATATTAATGTATTGTTGAGAAAGTAGATAATGCTTAGAGAAATTATTAATAAATATAGAAGTTAAAATACCAGGAACTAAGAATAACAGACTTTGGTTTTAGCCTGACTCTGTCACTTCTCTTCTGTGGCTGTATTCTTTATTTAATAAAATGAGAAGAACATATACTCTATTTGCTTCAAAGGATAGTTATGAGAACCAATTGCTTTGTAACAGTTTGTGAAAGTACTTTGAAAGCTATACTGTTACTGTGTAGTTCTAAAACAAAATAAGTTTAGAAATAAAATAAATATCTTTTCTTTTAAAGATTTTATTTGAGAGAGAGAGCACGGAGTAGGATGGAGGGGCAGAGGGAGAGGGAGAAAAAGACCCCCCACTGAGCAGGGAGCCCGATGCGGGGCTCCATCCCAGGACCCCAGGATCATGACCTGAGCCGAAGGCAGACGCTTAACCAACTGAGCCACCCAGGCGTCCCAAATTAAATATTTTCTAAAGATGAAGTTTTATGAACTTCAAGGTACTGTATTTATTTCACCGAAATCTGCTGAAAATTACCATCTTTGAATTTTTCAGGTTGTCACACGAACAGAAAAAGATTCTTATGTAGTTGCTTTTTCAGATGAAATGGTACCATGTCCAGTGACTGCAGATATGACATTACAACAGGTTTTAATGACTATGAGTCAGGTAAGGAACTGTTTTATTAAGTTTACTTAAAGTGTTGTATAATAATCTTATTTTGATGTTATGCCTGATATTAATAAGTTTATGAGAACAAATAGTTTTATCTCAATTTTCCCATGAGCACAAAATAATAAATATATACACATGCTTTGAGAACGTCTGTGTATTAGCTGTAAGCAAAATGATAATGTAAGAAATAGTATTTTTAAGTATTTAATTATTTCAGACATCTCAGTATGGAAACTAGGACACTTTTATTCTTATCCATGTTTTTGTTCTGAGTTAGATCCCAGCAGGTGGAACTGATTGCTCTCTTCCAATGATCTGGGCTCAAAAGACAAACACAGCTGCTGATGTCTTCATTGTCTTCACTGATAATGAGACTTTTGCTGGAAGTGTTCATCCTGCTTTTGCTCTCAGGGAGTATCGAAAGGTAAAATTCTAATATTCTTTCTCACCCCAAATAAGACTCAGTTCTCAAATATCCACTATGTTTTTCCAAAAAATACTGAAGATAGTTCTGTACCTTTGTATAGGGATACAACACCAGTTCAACAGTACTTGAAATAAAAAATATTGGCTATAATTACATGGTTTATTTCAACTAGTCCCAATTCTATACATTACTAAAATATCCTCTGCAAACTGTTTTTGGCAATAATAAAAATATTTTCCTTAACTCTGAATTTTTAATAATTCATTGTGCTCCTTGAAAAATTAAAGTATCATTTATTAATTTTGTTAAAGCACTACATAAAGTTAAAGCAAAGCTATCGTCTGTTTTAAGTTTTATGGCTACTTCTGTGTTCTAATCAGTGCTCTCTCTGAAATCATGGAAATGTTCGGTATCTACAGTATCCAGTGTGGTAACCACGAGTCACGTATGGCTATCAAGCACTTGAATTGTGGCTAGTATGTTGAGAACTAGGACTTGAGGGGTTCTGGTTCTCAGATTGGGGTTTTCCTATCAGCAGCCTTAGCCTGGGACCTTATTAGAATTGCAAATTCCTGGACCCCATGGGAGACCTGCTAAATAAAAACTGGAGAGTGGGATTATGTTTTAACAAACCCTCCTGGGGATTCTAATGTATGTTAAGTTTGAGAAAAAGGGAGAGAATAGAAATTGTAGTCAAGGCAACCTGGGTTCTGAGTCCTGGGTCTTTCTCTTTTACTAACTGTGGACCTATGCAAATGATTTAACTGATACATGTCATAGTATTTAATAGTACCAACCTTTTAGAGTTATAACAATTACATTAGATAAGTTACTTAAAGAGTTCATTATGGTATCTGGCATATTGTATACTCAGTGGTTATTGGGTTTTCTCCAAAATTCAATTATTTTAACCTAAAGTCATAGCTGTAGAGAACAAGTTCTTACATGTGACATGTATATATCACATATAACAAAAACATAGACCAAAAGTTGAGAATCGCAGGGAAATACTTCTTTATATATACCCACACACACTGCCCCAGTGTGTCATATATTGGTAAAAATACTTGATGCCCCCAAATGTCCTGACAGGTTTCATAAGTAGAAAGTCTCTAGGCTGCATAAGAATGCACTCTATAGGGGCGCCTGGGTGGCTCAGTCGTTAAGCATCTGCCGTCGGCTCAGGTCGTGATCCCAGGGTCCTGGGATCGAGCCCCACATCAGGCTCCCTGCTTGCCAGGAAGCCTGCTTCTCCATCTCCCATTCCCCCTGCTTGTATTCCCTCTCTCGCTATGTCTCTGTCAAATAAATAAATAAAATCTTTAAAAAAAAAAGAATGCATTCTATGGCCCATGGAACAGAGAAGTGGGAATTTCAGGCAGGCTGTTTACACAATTTTATTTTCTGTTCTGAAGATCACAGAGTCTGACCCTGAAAGATTAACAAATTTTGGGCGCCTGGGTGGCTCAGTTGGTTAAGCGACTGCCTTCGGCTCAGGTCATGATCCTGGAGTCCCTGGATTGAGTCCCGCATCGAGCTCCCTGCTCAGCAGGGAGTCTGCTTCGCCCTCTGACCCTGTCCCCTCTCATGTGTTCTCTCTCTCTCAAATAAATAAAAATCTTTAAAAAAAAAAAAAAAAAAAAAAAAGAAAGATTAACAAATTTTATGGAGAGAAAAAAATAATGACTTTGAAATGAAAAGTTGTGATAGAATTTGAAGTGTTTTAATTTTGGAGGTTATTTGCTTTTGCTTACATAAATTTTTTAAATATGTATTTTGATCTTTTCCTACAGAAAATGGACATTCCAGCTAAATTGATTGTTTGTGGAATGACGTCAAATGGTTTTACCATTGCAGACCCAGATGATAGAGGCATGTTGGATATGTGTGGCTTTGACACTGGAGCTCTGGATGTAATTCGAAATTTCACATTAGATGTGATTTAACCATAAGCACCAGCATGATCTAAGAGGTCCGTTGCCATCAGTGATCTCACTAAAAATATGTAGCTACTTCCCAGCTAATCTTAATCCAATGAAAGATGATAAGATGATAGTATAGTATGTGCATAATGGAAAATTTACCTTACCAAAAAAAAAAGATGAGCCCAAAGTTCTTTCTGTCTACTAAACTAGCTCTTGGGAAATAGCTTCAAAATACACTGTAGCTCCCTCTATCTAACAGAGAACTTCTTGTTGATAGACACTGTAAAATAGTCAAACAGTTTTGCTGTGGTGAATAATCACATTTGTACGTAAAAGAAGTGAGAGCCAAAAGTAAGTAGTTCCTTATCATGTCACTTGTTTGAAAAGTGCTTAAAGTTTTCTTAAATGTTTGCATTGGGAAAGGACAGCTATGATAATGTCCAAATACTCTGAAATGCACTGGACCATGTAACTGTGATGGAATATGAAATTCATGTGTAAATTTTTATACCAAGCAGTTTAAAAAAAAAAAAAAGACATTTGATTAAATAATGAACAAGTTTTACAAATTCTTTGAAGTTTTCTAAGATCACATAACTAGCAGCTTTCTTACTCGGTGAAAAAGATGCTTTGATATTTTATTTACACTTGTAGGATTGTTACATTAACCAGAAAAATAGTGGAAAAACCCCTGAGAAAAGACACTAAAGTTTGTGTCAACTGAGGAAGTCTGTTTGGTTTGCATTTTGTTTTTGTGCATTTTATTGCTGTGAGTGGGGGCATGACTTGACAGTTTGTGCTGAAATATAACAACAAGCCAGGTGTAGCCACACTTTTTCTTTTTTTCATAGTCCTACCAAATGAAAACAACAAACTGTTTTAAGCATTTAATTCCCCCACTCATAAATCTGAAAGTGACAATTAAAATCTCAACTGTAACCAGCTTAGCTTTTTCATTACTTGAAAATAAATATTCTAATTACCTTTAACTATTTTTTTAGTCAATTGTCAGTGGGTTTTAGATATTTCCTAATTGTAAACATGTCAATGACATATCTCTGTCCATTATTCATTTGTGGCAAGACATTCTTTTTTGATAGTGTAAAAAAATAATAATAATAAAGCAAGCTAAGTCTTTCACGTTTGAAAGGCAACTTTTGAGTAACATTACCACTAACCAGTCTGTAAGAAAATTTTTTTTCTATTTTACTTGTTATGTATAATTAAACTTCCTTTTCATTACACTAAAGTGCATTATTTTCTTGAGCAAATGTCCCTTCTTTCTGGGGAGGCTTAACCTATTGAAATGCCAATATTTTTGCTCATAATTATATCATGGTTATTTAAGATAACATAAAATTTCAATTTTTATGTATTCTTTTCATAATTAATGATTTACTGAGGATTTATAAAGCCCTTCTCACTGTCATGTGAAAAGTCAAACTAGTAAATGTAAATTATAGCCTTCTGTGGTTAGGAGTTAGAGGTTTTGTTTTGAGGGCAAAGGGGACTTCAGTAGCGTTAGAATTTGTGAAGATATTTTGTTTCATGAGAAATTTGGGCTCTGGAAGTGACAAGAAAATGTCCCTTTCAACCTTATTTGACATTAATGCTGGCTCTGCTATGAGTCATTCCTTCAAGGCAACTGGTAGCAATTTGTAAACATTGTGATTTACCTGAGATTTTTTTGTCAACAAAGTAGTGTGTGCATACTACCACCCCCATACATTGCTTCTGATGTCATTGTTTTTTGACACTCTGTCAAACATTGGATGTAAGGTGTTAGCTACTTTTGATAACATTAAAATATGTTCAGATTGAACTTAAAGTTTAAAGAGCCTAGTAAAATTATATAATAGTTTTTGAAGTTTCTAAGTAAACTCAAGATCTTCTTAAATTAAAAATTATAACATGATCTAACTTTTTATTCCTAATAGAAATGTTAACTGGAATATAGCATAAAAGTTTATTTCCTTCACTTATGTACTATTCTTATAGTGCTTTTAGATGTTCACAAGCTAATCAATCCGTCAGAGAAGATTAGATGTGACCTTTTTGAAGTATTTAGGTACATCTAATTAAATGGATTAGGGTAAAATTTAAAGAAGAAAAAAATCTGAAATTTAAAAGATGATTTTTAAGTGTAGGTTAGGGATCCAAGGTCTAAAAGAGTATGGCTTTGGAGTACTAGATCTAGCAATCTTGGACTCTTCATTCCCATTCCAGAATTCATCTCCCCACAGAATGGGAAGACATGACTCACAAGAGTAGGAGGTAAAATAAAATTATTCAAGACTTTTATCTTTTTAGGTATTAGGAAATAATCTACATGATTGCTTTAGGGGTAGAAAAACAGATTGTGAACATGTATACTTTTGTAGTTCATAGTAATCCTCAATTACAATTAATGTCTTAACAACCTGTGTTGCTATATATAACATAACCCTATAGAAAAAATTTTAAAACTTTACCTCATTATGAATAAAATTTACTCAAGTGATGAAGAAGTTTTATTTTCTGAATTACTTTTAGGATTATTGCTACATTAATATTTAGGGAAATGTTGCTTTAAAAACAATTCTAAGAAAAACTTTATTTCTTAGAAAATATGTAAATATTTTCAGGATATAGTTATAATTAGTGAAACAAAACTAATGTTATACTCATACCCTTCCTTATTAGTTGAAATTTCTTGAAAATGCCATTTATTAACACTGTTACATATTATTTAGTTTAGTTACTGTTTAATGGGAACATGAGTGAGGAAGATGCTAGTGAATGGAATTTAGTGTTACCCCTCTGGAACCTCTTGCTTTATCTTACTATGTGACTGTAGACAACCAGTTTAACCTTCAATTTTGTTACCTTTGAAATGTGACCTATCTTGATGCTGAGATCTTAGAAGAATCAATGATTTAATATCTGTATAAAAGTTTAAATTAGGAGGAGGGCTTGCAATACAAATTAGAACTTTTTTAAATTAAAAACATTCTTAATAGGAGATACATATTTCAAATGATAAAATGTTTTCAAAAAACCGTTCAATAGGCTCAGTAATTTGTTAAAACATTCCTGTTCTGAGTGGGAAAATGTGGAAGATAAATGTTCACAGTGAAGGTGAGTATTACTAAGAAGTCACTATTGTCTGATCAAGAGAAAGTAACATATTCCAAGTCTTAAGATCCACTTGGATAGACCTAGAAAAACTTACACTCTAAATGAAGAACACTATTAATAAACATTTGATTAACCTTTTAAAATAACAGATAAATCTACAAATGATAGTATAACATTTTATGAGGATTTTGCCCTCATTTTCAGAGATTTTGCAAAAATAATACAAAATTTTGGAAATTTAAAGCAAAATTCCGAATAAATTGGAGGATCTGACAGTTAAGTGAAAAACATTTCAAAAGCACATCTAAACAATAAGTGAAAGGAAATCATTGTGATCACTTACTGGACTTAGCCTAATTTAACCTAAAGGTTACATACCCACAAATAAAACTTTTTTGAAAAGTGGTGCCCTTAGAGTAAGTTATCAAAAATGAAAAATTCTAGTCTTCTATGCCACAAGTTTGGGGTGATTTGTTAAGGCAATGTCCCCTTTAGAGAGATGCTCCATAGCCTCAATATAATACATGCACAAGGAAGAATTAGAAAAAAAGGTATGAATTTAGTTATATTTACTGTACAGATTTTATTTAGCATTTCCCTATTATCTGCTTCCTAAACTTATTTGTTGGAAGATTATACATTTTTTTTTCCTTAAAATTACTTTATTCTGACATTTTTGTCTTCTGTTTCTAGTCCTGCTCTTACCTCAGTAATAAAATGAATGACAGGAAAATCACCCATATTTAGGGTTGGGATGAATTTCTTTGCAGCTTTCCATTTGTTCCATACAGATTTAAGATCATATTTTTTCAAACTAATAATGGGCAGGTCTCTTGGAACAATAATTGGATTAATATATTTTCTCCCCAAATCAAATTACATTGTATACTTTTTACGTTAGATGGTTGCAAAAATTTTGTGGCCCTTAAGTAAGATTATTCAGCCTTTGTTTGCAATTCTAGATCTACTTTGCTCTTAGAAAAAGCACTCTTAGAAAAATAATTAACTGAATACTCAGAAAATAGCACATCATGCTCATATTTCCATATAAAAACCACTTTCAAATCTTTCATCTACTAAGTACTTCACTGAGTTTATATATACATCATTTGTGGTGTACAGGATCTTGTAAATAACTTGTATTCACATTTAACATTTTTTTAATTGATAAGTTTTTTATTTGCTTTTAAAAAATTATGAAGTTAATTTTAAAATTCTATGGCAATATTTTTTCATGTAGTTAAGCATACTGTTTGAATAAAATTATAATAAATAACACATTTTCCTAAACCATGAAAGTATCAAATTATATTAGAAATTGGTAGAGACAAACTAGAGGAGTTGCATTGCAAAATTCTATTACTGAAATTAAGGTGATTATTTTCAATGATTATGAATTTTATAAATACAATGAAAATATACAAAAGCTGTTTCTGAGCCTAAAGAGATTTTTCCCTTTGCTTTTTTTTAATTTAGCACGACCATGTGTCATATTAATTTTATGAACATGTCATACTGAATTTTAAAATATATTTGGATTTCTGTACTTTTAGAAGTTATCAGAAAACTGAACAAAAGAAACAGTAAGTTAGCTACATTTTTGCTGGTTTCACTTAATGAACACTTGGATTGTTGAGGGTAGTAAATGAGGTAAAGCCTTGCTATTTTATATATCATTACCACATACAATCGATAGAGTATTGAAACTTTTATTTAAATACTAGGCTTTATTTGCAGTGTAAACTTTAGAATCCATATATAGCCAAATTAAGTTTAAAATATTATACAACTAATGAATAGTAATCAGGAAATGTTTTTGTTGCACTATTATTTTAAATATGGACTATATATAATGTGGTTTGTGTGAGTAGACATTTCTGTAATGCATTTGAGTTATATTTTCTTCCTTTATGTCAGCTTCTGATAATGAAGAAGTTCTCAAAAGGGATGAGATATATGAAATCATCTTTTTAAAAAAGTTGCTTAGGGGAGAGGTGTTATAATCTAGTTCTAAAAAACTGTCCATTTGTTTTATATAAAGGCTTTGATTTCCATAATTGACCACTTACTGAATATTTAAATTACATAGAATAATGCCTGCATAGAATAAAATATAAGTATGCAAGAGCCTTAAAGTAAAAAAAATGAATCTTCTGACTGCCTTAAAATATGACTAACTCTCCAACAGGCATACTAGTTATTTTCCATAGGGTCTGTTCATTAAGTAATGCCTTAATAGTGTTAGTGTTTCTGAAGTACAGAACTCAAAGGGTCTTTTAGAGCTTTCATTTTTACCTAATGGAAATTTAACTGTTAAGTTTTAAAACCTGATAGTACATTAGTAGTTTAAGCACCTATTAACAGGATAATCTGGGTACACTGATAACATTCTACATACATGACTGTTAACATCAGTAATATTTTGTGGTAGTTTAGGGTTTTTTTATTGTTTGGTATAACAAATTATCCAAGAACCTGGACTTTGTGTAATATAATCTCCAAGGACCAAGCTGCAATATTTAAACACTATGAATGAAAAACACAGTTGTACAGTTTCAAAAATGATTACTTTTTTTGAGGGAATTTTTCAAGACAAAAGGCAAATACTTTGTTTCAAACCTATAAGCAGATTCATTCAAAGAAGTGAATATAGTTGTAAAACATTGTGATTGTTGCAATAAAAAGTAACCAGGCCAGTCATTTGTTTAATTACATTCACATTTTTACATTCACTTTGCCTTTCAAAGCAGGAATATTTTATAAAACTGAAAGGAAACTTTAAATTGTCAAGCTGGTGCTTAAGGATACAAAGTTTTATTTATACAAGTTTCATTTCAAAGGAAGGGACCCTGAAAAAGGGGGGGGCGGTTCTTAGGTCTGTTGATAAACTTACTGATACTTTGTTGAGTCTTCCATGTTTTCACTGTAAATAAATATACCTAACAATGTAATTTTGATGTTTTCTGGTAGAAAATGGATGAAATACTAATGAATTAAATTTATTTCATGATAAAAGTTTTCACCGATACTGTGAAATCTTGACTTTCTCTCCTTTTCTAGCCTCGCAAAATACCATACTGAATACATCACTGTAGACATGGGGTGCAGATGCACATTATGGGAACTGCTTCTGGTCAATTATATTATTGTAGAAATTGATAGATACACCAAATAAACTCTATGCACATCAAATAATGGTCTTCGTTTCTTTAAAGAAATAAGATTTTAAGGTTATAATATGCCTTATAAAATCTAAGGCTCTTAGTAATAAGACGAAATTAGTTTGATAATTAACATTAGCCTTCTAATGCCTTCTAATTATATATATTTAAAATACATGTGGGGCACCTGGGTGGTTCAGTCGTTAAGCGTCTGCCTTCGGCTCAGGTCATGGTCCCAGGGTCCTGGGATCGAGCCCTGCATCGGGCCCCCTGCTCGGCGGGAAGCCTGCTTCTCCCTCTCCCATTCCCCCTGCTTGTGTTCCCTCTCTCGCTGTGTCTTTGTCAAATAAATAAAATCTTTAAAAAAAAAAAAATACATATGGTTGAGGAATCTTTCCCAGTGGATTTCTGGATTTAACCAAAATGCACATTCTTAAAGAGTTTTATAACAGGATTCTTTTGTGAAGAAATTACTCAAAAGTTACCTTTGGGAAGTGATGTTAACACCAAAAATCAGTTATGTAAACAAAAAGTTTTAGTGCCAATGCAGACATTTCTCTTTTCTCTGAATTCCCATAAAACTTATGAAAACTTCTAAGATCTGAGCATATAGGTTATACAAAAGAGTAAACGCAAGTTACATCAGAATATACCTACCAAAACTTTGAACATTTGGTTGATTTTACAGTTCTCTATTTAAAGATGACAGCAGTTGTATAAAGAAAGTAAGATCACAAATGACGCATTTCTTCATGGATGAAGAAAACTAGACTTAAAAAATGTTTAACAATAGGAGGTGCCCGGGTGGCTCAGTTGGTTAAGCGGCCCACTCTTGATTTCCACTCAGGTCATGATCTCAGGGTCCTCGGATCGAGCCCCACGCTGGGCTCCCTGCTCAATAGGGAGTCTGCTTCAGGATTCTCTCTCCTGCCCCTCCCTCCGCTTACTCTCTTGTCTCTCAAATTTTTTAAAAAAGTTTAAAAAAAATTTAACAATATTAAACCTTATCAAGAAGATGTGACTTTAAAACTATTCAAATAGTATTTTTAATAATATTAGTAAACAATCCAGATCCATTTAGACAAAAGACCCAATTTTTTTCTCAACAGCTTTTTAGCTTCTCTATTAGATATTTTGGCAATTCAAGGATAAAATGATTAGTGATAAAATGAGAAACGATCCATTTTTTAATATTAGTAGGCTACAGTAAACAGCTTATCTTCCAAATCTCAACATTAAAAATTAAATAGACTGAAAAAAAAGGTAACATTACCTTTTCTTAAACATCACCATTCTCGTCTTTCTAGCCTTTGGTTCCAGAAAAACAGCTGCGGAGACAACTTATACCTAGTTTTGCCTTAGACCTGTATTATACTTTTATCAAGCTGTAAGATACAGTGTTCCGGAGTAAATGTCTCCCCAAAGTTTGTATGTTAAACCCTGATTTCTAGTGTGATGGTATTTGATGATGGGGCCCTTAGGAAGGTAATTAGGTCGTGAGGGTGGAGCCCCCGTGATGGTTTAGTGCCTTTGTAAGAAGAGACAACAGAGCTTGCTTTCTCTCTCTGCTGCCACGTGGAGACACAGAAGATGGCCATCTGCAAACCAGGAAGCGGGCCCACACCAAAAACCAAATTAGCAGGCACCCTGATCTTGGCCTTCCCAGCCTCCAGAAATTTGAGAAATAGATATTTCTTGTCTCAACCATCCAGTCTATGGTAATTTGCTATAACAGCCCAAGCTAAGACATGGGAAGAGAGAAGAAATGGAAATCTACCCCCCCTAAAATCTTAACTAGGACGCTGGAAAATCCTGATGGGTCCACAAGAAAACCATACATACTTCTGAGCCATTGTGATTATAACAGCCATTACATATTGAAAAGTCTACTGTCTATACTAAGCACCATGCGGTGTGATTTACATTATTTCCATTTCCCAAAATAAATACTAAGGAAGATGGTATCCGTATTTTATAAAAAGGAATTTATCGTTCCAAGAGATTCAGCTACCTACTGGTCACACCCAGTTAAGTGTGATTTGTGTTTTGAACACTTTTCTGTCTTGATAGGTATTAATCCCTGTTTAAGTACTAGGGATGATTTTCTTTCACTGAGGATTTAGTGGTTTGTTTAGTCCCTATCCAAATCCCTCCCCCCTTAACCCTAGGCTTTGTAACTAGCTCCTTTTAGTTAAAACTAAGTAAGTATTGGTTATCTGGGATGGGCATGTCAGGGCAGCTGGTCAGTCCTACAAGACTGCCCCTCAAACCCTGCTTCAGGCACCAATCTGAAATCCAGGTTGTCACCTGTTATTCTGACTGACCAGCTATAGATTAAGGGTTCCAAGGACCCTGCAATGACTGATTTGCTAGAATGGCTCACAGAACTCAGAGAAACATTTTACTTACTAGATTACAAGTTTATTATAAAAGGACATAGGAGGAACATCCAGATGGAAGAGAGAACATAGCAAGCATCTAAAATTTCTCATTGGCTGGGGCGCCTGGGTGGCTCAGTTGATTGGGCGACTGCCTTCGGCTCGGGTCGTGATCCTGGAGTCCCAGGATCGAGTCCCGCATCGGGCTCCCTGCTCAGCGGGGAGTCTGCTTCTCCCTCTGACCCTCCCCCTCTCATGCTCTCTGTCTCCCATTCTCTCTCTGATAAATAAATAAAACTTTAAAAAAAAAAAAAAAAATTTCTCATTGGCACAATGCAAAATAAAGGACTAAAGGACATGCCATTCTGTTCCATTCCAGTGTTCTAATTTACCACATGAGAATGAAATAATTCAAATTCTTGCTTTACCAAGGTCTCCTAATGGCAGTTTAATAAATCCATGTATGAAGCATCATTGATGGCATATGGCCAAAAAAGCCACCAGCTGTCTCCTGCAGAACTGTCCCCGATTCCTTGGTCCATCTTGACCAGAAAGCAGAAGCACTTCACTTAAAATGCATTGTCCTCCCACCTTTGAGGAAGTTTTCTGTAACTAGCATCTAGCAATCTGCCCTAGTGACTCTGTGGGATCAGCTAGGAAAATGCTTCCTAGGAAGTGCACTTAAAAAATTCTTGTTGATAAGAAGTCTGAAATAGGGGTGTGATTAATCAAGTATCCAAAATATTTTTAATTATTCTATTTTTTTTAAGATTTTATTTATTTATTTGACAGAGAGTGAGACAGCACAAGCAGGGGGAGCAGCAGAGGATGAGGGAGAAGCAGGCCCCCCACTGAGCAGAGAGCCCAATGCAGGACTCGATCCCAGGACCCCGGGATCATGACCTGAGCTGAAGGCAGACGCTTAACCAACTGAGACACCCAGGCGCCCCTATTTTTAATTATTCTAAAATAAGACTTCCTATAGACTAAATCTTGTTTGCTAAGTTTATCTGAGATAAGATCAGTTTGAATCAGTCAAAGAACTGAAGAATATCTACATCAGAAATTACTTTAAGGACAGTCTAACCTCCCACCCAATACTTGGCTCTCTTATGGAATGTTTCCAACAGCCTTTCGACACATTTTGGAAAGCAGAACTTTCCACCTCACAATAAAATTCAAGTACATTTCTGAACTATTTCAAAAGTTCATCTTCATACAATGCTGAAATCTTCCTCCTTTTAATTTCTGCCCCTTACATACAGTTCCATTCTCTGGAACTACTAAGACATTAAAGGAGTAATTTGGTTTCTCTGAAATAAATTTCATTCCATCCTACAAATTTAATATACTTCTCTTACTCTAGAAGTACAAAGTGTGAAGATTTGTCACAATACAGTACAAGGATATCCCTACTGAGTTGACAGCTACATATGGGAGAACCTTCCATTTTAACCGACTAAGCCACCCAGGCGTCCCTGAGAACCTTCCATTTTAAAAAGAAATCACAAATCAGTCCTCACCACTGAAAGCCATAAAAGGTAAGGAGTCAACTCCTTCTGAATATTACACAGAATAAATAATCCCAAATGCTTACCTTCTAGCTCTTGGCTGTGAAATTCATATATGAATTATTAATAAAACATTCTTTCCTTTTGATACAATTTCTCACTCCTGTAGTTTTAAATATCATCTCCTTTGGTCAAGAATTGGCAAGTAGGAAGAAGAGATTTCCACAGCAATTTATTATTAGTTTTACAACTTTTTCAGGAAGATAATTTACATATTTAAAACATCCTCAAACATTTAAAAGGCATTATCAGGCATTATCACTTTAAATCACTGACATTTTACTAGCAAGGTTATAAGCACCTACATAACTAAAATTCTTTCCTCTTACTTTTTTTTAAATAACACTGATGAACTAGTGGAAGCAATTTCCCTTCTTTGTGAAGCCTATGAGTGTCAGTTGCACCTCCAATAAAAGTTCCATTGATAAATATTCTTGGTACCTGTTGGATAAACAAAAGATGAGCTGTCACTCTATCGTCAGAAGTTATTAAGACCTTTCACATAATAGTAATAGATGCTCATACTCTGGGTACTTTTATGGGCCAGGCACCAGACTAAGCTCTTCCACAAAGTACTTAAATCTTTACAACCCTTGAGGTAGGTACTAATTTTAGCCTTATTTTGGAGGGAAATGAGGCACAGGAACTTGTCCAAAATCACAATGATAGCAAATGACAGGTAGGATTTAAATCCAGGGCAATCTGACACTCAAGCCTTTCCTTCTAATTGCTATGGCATATAAAAGGTAAAAGAATACAGTCTGTAATTACTGTTTATAAACATCTTCCATGCACATTAAAACAAGAAGGAAAATGGCAACATTATATATTTTCCCGATAATGCATTTCGCTGAAAAAATGCATATGGTTGGACAAATTTCAGGAATCTAAAAATATGAAGAACTAAAGCACTCCTATTAGCACAGTAACTGAAGACTGACCCATGGTCTGTACTGTTCAAGTAAAGGGAGGAAGGATTTCACCTTGAGAAGAGCTCCAGGAGGATCTTAAAGATTCACAGACAAGCACTCATGACAACACCATCACCCCACTCTCCTAGTCAAAACACACACACATACACGCACGCACGCACATATGGCAAGAATAAAAATAAAATGAATGAATTCTGCTGTTTCCATGTCTCTGAATCTTGTTCCCAGATCTGCCATTTCTTTATCCAAAAAGGATTCTCAGAGTCTCTCTCTGTCTCTCATGAGACAGACAGAACGCCTGGCTCACTTTACATAAGCGTCTAGGCTCTAGGTGACCCAGGTACCACCTATTTGGAGGAAAAGCACCATAGAGGATACACTTACAGTTTTTTCACCAGTCATTTTGTAGAGAGCATCTTGAAATTGACTTCCATATTCAAGCATGTCC
This sequence comes from Halichoerus grypus, assembly GCF_964656455.1. Classification (NCBI taxonomy): domain Eukaryota; kingdom Metazoa; phylum Chordata; class Mammalia; order Carnivora; family Phocidae; genus Halichoerus; species Halichoerus grypus. The sequence goes on along the minus strand of NC_135718.1, from coordinate 135,270,453 downwards.
AATTCCACCACTTTATACTTAACATTCATGTCATGGAAAAGTTTTTTTGCCATTGTACAGTAAGAACAAGATGTTTTTGAGAAAATCACCACACAATTATCAGAAATTGTTTCCTGAAGTCAAATAAACAAACAAAAAATTTTTTTTAATTCTAGACATTACCTTCTGGAAAGAAATCATTATTATAGTGGAAACGGGATGGATTCTGGAGTCTCATGATTCAGTGTTCAAACTAAGTCTCCATCATCTATTTTCTCATTTGCAGATTAAGAATATTATTATTCATTTAAAAGGGATGTTTTTAGGAAAAAAGGATGTAACAGATGCAAAGTTGGCATGAAGTGATAACAATAATCACAGCCAATTCATATACAGCAAACATCTCTGTGTGCCAGACACAATTCTTAACATCTGACCTTTACTAGCTCATGTAAACCTCACTATAATCCTGAGATAGGTCTTATTATTATCTCTACTCTACAAATGGGGAAAGTGAGGCACATAAGAAGATAAGTGACTTACTCATAGTCCTAATAAGAACTGGAAAGCTGAGATTTGAGCCCAGGCAAGTCTGATTCTACAGTCCAGGCACTTAAACTCTGTTACATTGCCTCTTAAATACTCAGTAGGTGTTTAGGAGTTAACTCCTTACCTTCCTTAACTTTTAATGGTGAGGACTGATATATGATTTATTTAACATGTAAGGCTTTCATTGATCCAGGTATAAACAACAGCTTACCCCCTCAACTTCCACCCCTTCCTATATATCTTTATAGTTAAAAAAAACTGTCATTGTCATGACAGTATTGCTAAGGCATTCTTATATTGTTGTTCCTGGAAAAGCTACTACCAGAAATGCTGATTCAAAGGGTTTCAGGCAGGGCACCTGGGTGGCTCAGTCGTTAAGCGTCTGCCTTCAGCTCGGGTCATGGTCCCAGGGTCCTCGGATCGAGCCCTACGTCGGGCTCCCTGCTCAGCGGGAAGCCTGCTTCTCCCTCTCCCATTCCCCCTGCTTGTGTTCCCTCTCTCGCTGTATCTCTGTGTCTCAAATAAACAAATAAAATCTTTAAAAAAAAAAAGGGGGGGTTGGTTTCAGGCAGAAGTCAGAAACTGTTTTTGTTTTTTTTAACTTCCCAGATTATTCTAGTATCAACCCGGTTTGGAAACTACTCTCCAGGCCTTTATCACAAAGACTATGAGATTTTGCTATGCATCTGCATTGCTTGTAAAATTTGTTTTCTTTTTTGTTTCTAAATATATGAATGTCCAGGTCCTTCAAGAGATTCTGAATAGATAAGTAGCACCCAAGCATCTGTCTAAGTTGTTCTTATGTGGGTCATAAGCAACACCTTCAAGATGAAAGCCAAAAATCAGAAAGTAGAGTACCCAGGCAAAGTAATTCTAAAGTTACATCCATCCTTGGGTGTCAGAAGGGTTTTTAAGGCACAGTCTAGCTCTCTGCAAGTTGGTCTATTTTTATGCTTTCTCTTCTAATTACTCATAATATTCAGTATAGAAGTCTGTCTCGGAGAAAGCCAGCCATACCAGAGATGTATGCATGAATCCATTTTATAGATGAGAAAACTGAGGCTGAGAAGTTCACAACACTAGGATTTAACCCAACCTGTCCCAACACCAAAGCCAGTGCTCTCTCCTCCACCATGCCACCTCAGGTTATAGGCACACTGAGGCCATCGTGTAGAGAGAGCTGAGCATCCTGGGTGCTGATATGCAGTAAAAACACTGATGAAGAGATTCCAAAGTGAGTTGAAACTCAAGATGACAGTGCCAGAGTGTCTCGAACAATCCTTCTCACCTTCTCTCGAGCTCAACCTTGCTAAATTTTCATCATTTTGTATTCTTGTTTTAAAGAGGAATTCCCTCACAATAGGTTTCTAGCATTGCTGTTACATTCATCAGCTGTGAGTGAATACTTTCTTAGCCAAATAAATTAAAGGCAGAAATGTTATGTATGTGGTGGTGGTTGGTGGTGCTGGGTACTGTTTTCCTCTCTTTCACTGCAAAACCCAGTTCATTCTGCCTCAGAAAAACTTCTCTTAGACAGATGCTTGGGTGCTACTTATCTATTCAGAATCTCTTGAAGGACCTGGACATTCATATATTTAGAAACAAAAAAGAACAGAGAAAGGAAAACATGAGTACGTCTTGTAGACCGCAAGGGAAGAAAAACATACGAGAGAAGTTTTTCTGAGGCAGAATGAACTGGGTTTTGCAGTGAAAGAGAGGAAAACAGTACCCAGCAGCACATGGGTGTCCCTGAGAGGATCATTTATAGAGTAACTACAGCATACTAAGTTCTGTGTTAGGGGAGAAAGCTGTTAAGCAGCTTCCCAGGCCAAAATCAAACAGTATCCCTGGCTAAGAGCAGCTTGACTGGTATCAACAGGATACCTGAGGTAGGTCTGAGGGAAAGGAAGAGCTAACCTCACAGACCCAACTTAGAGGGAGTAAAGACTCCGTTAATAATAAATCTCATAAATTTTGACTGTCAGTATGATCTAGAACTTTTCTGTCACATGGATTATTTTGATAGCAGATTTTAAAGTATACATTTAGTAATTCATTTGCTGAACTACGTCAGGCTGGATAATGAATAAGCATATTAAATGTGTAAAACACAGTTCTTTTTCTACAGAAGAAAGGTTTCTCCTATGTCTCCCACATCACTCACTTGAATCTGATTCACAGGAACAGTTGCTGACTTCCCCAAAGATGATGATGTGTTGCTCCCCATCCTAAAAAGAATTTTAAAAGGCAGTGCAGCTTTAAACATTAAAAATAATCATTAATGATAATATAGCAAATGAGATCCATGTGAAGAAAACCTGATATGCAAATATATATACAAATCTATGAAATAGAAAAAAGTTTTACTTATTATTAGTCCAAAAATAACCAAAAGGGACTGTATGCTTCTCTAGCCTCCCAATGTCCTTAATTATTTGGTAAAACTACATTTACTGTGTTTAAAGCCTGGCACACTCTTATTTCCGAACACCAAATTTCGAATAGACTGTCCTAATGATTGACCTTAACCTGACCATTAGTTTAAAAAAAGCTTCCATTTTCATATTAAAATATGCCAAATCTCCATGAACATGCTATGACACAGAGAACCTACAAAAATTCAAAGATTTTAAGGAAACTAAGGTATGTCAACCACAACATTCATAGCTCTAAGTTTCCCAATCCGTAAGGTAGGAATAATAGTCACACCCACCTCAAAGGGTTTTATGAAGATTAAATGAAATGATAGAAAGCAAAACAGTGCCTTGATCACAGTAAATGTTCAATAACGTTTAACACTATTAGTATCATTTCCTGATTACAGGGACCCTCTAGGTATGTATTATCTAAAACCCAGCTGTTGGGAGCTTGTAAAAGGAGGCATTTATTGTAACAGGAATATATTCACTAAAGTATTGACCAGTTTTATATCATCGAATCTCTCTGCCTACCCCTAGAGTTTTCCCCATCCACTTTATCTTTCTTGATCAGCCAGGCCCTATTGCATTGTCCAAACCATATACAACATCCTGATGCAAACTAGTTAGAGCAAAATTACAAATCTTAGAAAAGAATCAGAATAATATGGGCTTCAAAAGAGAATTTCTTGAATATCTAAAGATTAAGAGAATATCTTAAGATAAAGAATTGAAGTTTCAAATATTTCCAAAAATAGTCTCCTTATGATTATGTTCCAAATTCAAGTTTTGATAGAAAAACTTCTCCTTGCAAACACTTCATTCATTCATTTTGAGTGCATTTAAAATTTAAATGTTGGGGGCACCTAGCTGGCATAGTTGGTAGAGCATGTGACTCTTGATCTCAGGGCTATGAATTTGAGCCCCACATTGGGTGTAGAACTTACTTAAAAAAAAGAAATTAAATGGATTTTTTACATTTTATCCTTGGATGATGAGTGGCTGATCTACACAGCCATGCCCACACACTTAGAATAAGGATGCTGTAACAAACATCACCTTCAGTAATTACAAAGAGTTAGAGGCAGGAACTACTCCAAGGGAATATTACAACATTAGAACTCCCCAATGTTCACAGTCTATTATTCCTTACTTCCCAATAGTCGGTAAGGAAATCTTTAAAACAAAAAGGGCTTGTGTACTTAGGAAGGGGTTAGGAGTAGTATGCTAGGGAGACTGCAACCAACTTAGGTGGAGGGCAGAGGTTGTGTGTTAAGAAAAAAAGCAGGCTGAGTTCCTGGAGCGTAAACAAACAAACAAACAAACAGAAATGTTAATCGGCATGGCCTGGCAACAAGAACTTGTTTTGGTGTAATAAATCAGCAGCCTATTTGGTTTATCAACTAAGAAAACAAGTCCTTTTCATCTCTGGTCCAACATCTAACCGTCATCCCCAAACCATCTACCACAATATTTACTACTGAAGCAGGAGTTCCAGTAGAACCTTCATCCCCAAGTTATCTTGGGCAGTGAGAGGAGGTAGGAGGTGCATCTGAAATATCACCCCCTACCCTCCCAAATAAAAGAAAAAGTTTCTGGAAAGCACCTTTCTCCTTCAATTCTGGTTGAGCTTGGCAAAAGTTATTACCTAGTAAGGAAAGAGACATCAACAGAGAAGCGCACAAGAAACGTTTCACTTCAACACTGATGTACCATCAGCCATGCCAGATTTATGGAGCGCTTCCTATATACTAAGTAGGCGAAATGCTCAATGCCCCAGGGATACACATCATTGGAAAAACACGTCAGGGGCTCAAGGACCTGTCAGTCAAATAGGTAACACCACGTGGTCAGCACCTTCCTGAGTGGGTCACCAGCTTAGAATAGAAAGATAATTAGCAGTTCCTACAGTCTGGCAGAACTGATCAGAGTTACCAAACCAAGTAGGAAGGAAGAGACTCCAAGACAGAGGGATGGACGCACAGGGGCAGGCACAGACATTCGAACTGGCAGAACCACCGTGGAGCACAGGCTCGGGCCCGAGGGCGGCACAGCATCAGCCCAGGCAGCGGGTCCTCCACCGCAGGCCTGGTACTGGAAGCGGGGAAGCACAGGGAAAGCAATCCTCGGTCTAGCCAGAGGCGACATCTACATGAGTAAGTCACAGTCCCCATCCTCAAAGCCTGGGCCATTTAGTAGGAAGCGTCCCCTTCACTTCCTGCGGTAGGGTTGCCAGGTTTAGTAAATAAAAATGCAGAACGCTCGATTACATTAGAACTTCACATAAAAAGCGAGTAACCGTTTAGTCTAAGTACAATCCGTGCAATATCTGAGATACACTAAGACCGAAAATTAATCGCTGTTTATCTGAAATCCCAATTTATTAGCCGGGGCGGGGGGGGTGGGGAGGGTCCAAGCCTCCCCAGTACCACGACTCGGGTATTTTCGACGTAAGAGTCACAGGATCCGTGAGAAGGCACAACCGCTTAGGGCATCATTCACCGCCCCCCACCCTTCCTGAGCTCCCGCCGCCCTCCGAGGGCCCTCCGCTCACTGGACCCAGGGCCACCCGGCGCCGGGGAAAGAGGCGCCCGCGCCCACCGCTCCGTCCAGACCCCTGCGAGGCCTCTGCGCCACGCCGACCCCCACCCCCCGTGTCCTGCCCGCCGCACCCCGTACCCAGAGGCCGCAGCTCCTGCTGCCCCGCCGAGCCGGCCCGCCGAACTGCTCCCGCTCCGAACCAGCCTCGTCCCAAGCAGCGCCGCGCTGCGCCAAGACATGGTCCGAGCGCCGGGGTTGCGGCGATCGGAGAGGGCGGCGACCGCGGCCGGGGAGAGCCCGCCTCCGCCGGCTGGCCGTGCCTCCGCACGCCCGGCCCTAGCCGACCTGGCCCGCCTCTCCCCGCCCCGCCGGGCTGCCCGAGCCGCCGCCGGTCTCCTCGGCGCGGCCGCGTGAGTCCTCCCGACGCTGGCGGCCCGGCGCCCGGCGGTCCCAGGGCGGAGTCGGGGCGAGTGCGGCACGCGTGTGGTTAAGCTGCGGTCCGGGCCGACGCCTCACCTGCTGGCTTCGAGGGCTCGGCCCCGCCCTGCACCTGTTTCTTTAGGGGTTAGGGACGCCCATAAAGGCCCACAGGCCCGTGGAAACAGCGCGTGGGGACTGTGGCCAACATTCTGGCGAAACGGAGAAGAAAAAATGTCCGAAAGAAAGACTCGAAATGCCTGGGATGTTTACATGAAGAAGGTAGCGTCATCACAGCTTCCGGTCAGACAGGTGTTTCTGTCGGTGAAGTAAGAGCCTAACTATGTCATCTTAAAATTAGGCTGCTGATCCAGAAGCCATATAAATCGTGGGACTATTAGATTTTACATCCAGAATTAAAAGAAAAAAGTAATCCAACGTAGAACATTCATTCCAGGGAAAACAAAATTTGTGTTTATAAATAAAAATGAAATTAGAAAATAAAACTTGAACTAGCCCAGAGGGTTTTTGCCATGGCTGTGGAAATAGCTGAGTGCTAAGGACAACATTGTGCCACTCGTAGTAATGATAGCCCTTTGTGCGTCACTATTTGAGGAGGGTAGGTCTTTATTTACTGAGGACATTGAAATCTATTTGTTAAGGTCAAAGGGCAAATACGGTATTTTAAAAATTCTAAACAATTATTAGAACAATCCAGACCTTTTATGATCCTTCATATTCAACTAGCTAAGTTTAAGATTCGTGTTACCAAATCACAAAATTAGAACGTCTGTTTCTGACGGTTTTTTTTTTTCTATTTTCAAGTGAGTTGTTTCATTACTTCATAAAAGGATGAAAGTTAGTTGCAAAAACAAATACCCTAAAAGGTGTGAAGTCATTCTTCATAAATTCAAAATTAACTTCAAAATTAACTTTCTATAGTGTTGTGGGGTTTTGTTTTGTTTTGAATCAAAGATAGCTATTTAGGAAATTTACTCTGTTATTTTTGTTTTGAAATAAAATTTTACCTTATTGTAAAGTTTTACAAAATAAAGGCCATTATGAAGTGAAACAATCATGTCACAATTTAATTTTCATACAGTACAGGGCTATGTTAAGCACAGAATTCACTGGACAGGTTTTTTAAAAGGGATCCCCAAAGAACGTTATTCAAACAAAAGTGTTATGTCTGAATTAAGCATAATATATTCATAACCTTCAGTTTCTTTGAGCTTCATTGGGTAGCTACAGAAGTGCTGATTCTTGGTCATGATTTTGATGTCCATAATAGTACATTAACAAGTATGCCTGCTGGCTGTTCACTCAAGTGTATGGTGGGAACATAATGGGGGGTGGCCAGTATAAGTACATCAAGAATAAACGATTAAATACAGCCTTATGAGTTCTGTACTTTTTTTTTCATGACTGAACATGATATCAATTAAAAGCATTGACATATCTTGGGGTGCCCGGGTGGCTCAGCCGGTTGGGCGTCTGCGCTTGGCTGGATCATGGTCCCAGGGTCCTGGGATCGAGCCCTGCGTCAGACTCTCTGCTCAGAGGGGAGACTGCTTCTCCCTCTCCCTCTGCCTGCTGATCCCCCTGCTTGTGCTCTCTCTCTGTCAAATAAATGCATAAAATCTTTTAAAAAAAATTGACATATCTTTAGATATTCTTTCAACTTGTTTTTTTATTGCTTAAATTGTCAAGTAAAGCTCATACTTTTTTTTTTTTTTTTTTTTTTAACCTCAAAACAGGTTTATCCCCTGCCTAGGGTTGAAAGCTACTGTTAAAAAACAAAATCCAGCTGAGTAAATTTGAAGCTCTAACTGGCTTTATTCAATGATTCATAAATTGGGCAGCATCTCCAAATAGAAAGGAGCTCTAAGATGCTGTACAAAATGGAAGGCTTTAAAAGGCAGAGAGGAGGTGGGACAAGGACATCATAAACAAATGAAAGGATTATTTCAGGCAATGTCACCTATCTTTCGGGAAGAAAGAGGTCTATCAAGCAGATTACCTCACTAGTTCTCACCAGGAAATTCCCAACTAACCTATTAAGATTATATTCCTGGGAAAGGCTGAAACTGCAATTAGTTTAGGTATTAAGTCTCGGTTTGGTGACAGGGGCTTATTTAGCACAAGTGACTCCATTTTGGACCTGTTGTTTCTTTTTTTTTTTTTTTTTAACACTTTTAAGATCAGTAAATTATGAAATCTTCTACTTGAAATGGCCCTTATGGGAGGTCCTCTATACTGGGTCCAACCTGTGGACCTTAGCCACATGGGAACCTTCATAAATTCTCCCTCAAAGAAACTTTTCTAAAAAGAGCATGATTGTGAACCCTAAAGGGTCAGCTATTGTATCCTAAGGCTGCTATAACAAATTACCACAGATTTGAAAGAACAGAAATTTATTTTCTCACAGTTCTGGAAACTAGAAATCCAAAATCTGGCAGGGCCGTGTTCCTTCTAGAGGCTACTATAAAGGAGAACTCATTTTCTTCTTCTTCTACCTTCTGGTGGCTTCAGGTGATCCTTGGCTTCTTTGACTTGTGGCCATACCACTTCACTCTCTGCCCATGTCTTCCCATTGCCTTCTCCTCTGTCTCTGATGATGAGATTTAGTCCACACCTGGATAATCCAGGAGGCTCTCATCTCAAGGTCCTTCACTAAATTGTATCTGCAGAGTCAGTTTTCCAAATAAGGTAACATTCACAAGTTCCAGGGATTTGACCTGTATGTTTTGGGGGAAGGACCATTTTTTAGCCTATCACAATGACAGTACTTAGGCTGGAGAAAGCCTAATATTTCATTAAAGTCTTGGGTATGTTAAAAATTCTGTGAATGTTGTGTTATATTCATTTTCTGTTTTTGTTTTACTGTATTACTTCATTCATCCTTTACTATGTCAGTCACTGGTCACACGATACAGACAAGGTCCTGCCTATAAGAGATAAAACTCTTATCTTTTATCCAATTTTTTGAACAAGGTATAAAATTCATGGTTCATAAAAATGTGTCATATTTTTACTTTGGCATCACTGTTAAATAGCCCCATCTGAAAAGGTAAAAACAAATTTATGTGTGCCCATGCATTCTTCTAGACTAAACAATGTCTCTCCCTTATGTCTGTTTCCCAAATATACTGCAGCTATAATTAAAATCACATTAGTTTAAAACCATTACTGAAGGGCACCTGGGTGGCTCAGTCAGTTGGGCATCCAACTCCTGGTTTCTGTTCAGGTCATGATCTCATGGTTTGTGGTATCCAGCCCCGCGTTGGGCTCCATGCTCAGTGGGGAGTCTGCCCCTCCCCCCTCTCTAAAATAAATAAATCTTTAAAAAATAATTACTGCAATTTATCATAAGCCTTTTATCATTATAGAGTTTCTCATTTTACAAGTACAAAAGTACAAAAATTATAACGTTATGATTTCACAAGAAGGCTTAAGAAGGACTGTTTGCTTTTCCAAACAACAACCAATCTTCCAATGTTCTCATATCAACTGGGTATTCTACAGTTCAATTCCATTCTAACACAGACAACCTGGAGTTAGTACAGACCCCACAGGTTAAGGGCTCAGTCCTACAAGACTGCCTCGACTTCGACACCTGCCACAAATGGGGTGTCCAGACTACCTGCACTTCTGCCTGGCCAAGTACAACTTGGGGTGTTATCATGACCCACCCTCAGGTTCAATAATTTGCTAGATAAACTCATTAAACTTGGGAAAATACTATCCTTAACAATTACAGCTTTATTATGAAGGATACAACTCAGGAACAGGCAAATGGAAGAGATGCATAGGGCAAGGTTAGACAAGGTTAGGTGCAGAACTTACATACTCCCTTCAGGTACACCACCCTCCTGGCAAATCAATGTTTTTACCAACTCAGAAGCTCCCCCCAAACCTTGTCATTCAGGAGTTTTTATCAAAGTGTCATTGCTAGGCATGATTGATTAAATCATTTGCCCTTGGTGCTTGAACTCAATCACCAGTGCCTTCCCCTCCCCTGAGGAGTGAAGGATAGGGGATAGGAGGAGAACTGAAGTTCCTTAAGCATAGCCAGCCCCTCTCTTGAAACTAAGGGACATCAAGAATCACTTCATTACCACAAACACAGGTACAGGGAAAGAGACTTGCTATGAATAACAACACTCTTCAATCCCTAAGAAAATACCAAAGGTTTTAGGAGCCAGGGACCAAAAAACCAAGTATAGTCATGCCTGCCTAGCTCAGATCTTGGAGCGTGCAGCTCTTAAACTGGGGTTTGTGCGTTCAAGCTCCACAATGGGTGTAGAGATTACTTAAAAATTAAATCTTAAAAAAAACAAACCTTAAAAATTAAAAAAAAAAATTAAAAACCCAAATATATATTTTTTATTAAATCACAAGGACCTATCTTGTCTTTTTATAGAAATGAAGGGATAAAAGCAGTAACAAATGGAGGTGTCTGATGTTATTTGAAATTTTATACTCAGAAGGCAAGAATTCAAGAATTAAAGGAATAAAAAATACCTTTGTTGGGTAGAATATCTGCCAAAATAGTAAGAATGGAAAGGATTACTTAAGGATTTATTCAGAATTTTAAAGTGTCAAGTTGAAATATATGTAAATGCTCCAAGCCCAGGGGAAGGAAAACAAGATAGTATTACATACCTATACGGAAGAATTGGGAGCAGGATATTCCTGAAGTAAGTATGTCCTGGATGTATTTATGAAGGAAATGAAAGATATACCATAGATTAGGGGAACTTCTGTTTAAAAATGTGGTAAGTTTATCACCTGAATTTACTGAAGAATTAGCATCCAGTATGTTCTAACGAAAATATTTATCTAAAAAGCTTTTTATTTTTTGCCAAGCATTATTTCCTTCCTTCTACATCATTTCTATATCCATAAAATGTGTGTTCTTAAGTCTTTGGGCCAATAGACTTGGAATAATAAGACCAGCAAATATATTTTCTTTTGAAGTGTGAGCAAATTACTTTTTTAAAGATCTCAGGTCCGTAAGGTCTGTAAGCCTTGCACTAGACAAATTTATGACTAACTCAGAGTGCCATCTGGTGTTGAACAAATAGCATTTTGTGATCGATGTTTCCTAACCTTTGCATTCTGAAATATTCTTTTCGATCTCTATGGAGAGGTTAATGTTGTTTTGCCCAGTCTTATTTTCTTTTTGTCAAAGGGAGGTTAAACTTGTATTTTTATTCTTACTTTTCTTATAAATTGAAAGAGAGAGAATGAGTGGGGGAACTATGTTTTCAACTTTACCGGTGAATTTAATCATATTTGAGACTAAAAATTTACCTAATAGTATGGAGAGTTTTAACTATTGATGCAGATGAATAAAAGATGTGTCTTGCAAAATTTAATAGAGACACATAGCGAGTAGGTAAATTCAAGTTCATAATTTAGTAACATTATTTCATTCAAACTAAAGACTGAGAAATTTCAGTGGTGTTTCAAAAAAAAAAAAGCTATAGTGTTTAGTCGTGTCCCACCGAATCTCTCTTTATAATGTAATGATTGATACAAAAGTGTGAGAGAACAATGCAATAGGAGTGCATCTAATCAAATTCCCTTAAACCTAATCTAATTCCTCTTTAATCTTAGAGGACTTTCCTGATCAACTTATCTAAAATAATACTTTTACTCTGCTTAATTTTTCTCTGAGACATTTATCACCAACTGACTTTGTACATAGGTATATATGTATTTATTGTCTCCTTTGCTGTGCAAATGAAAGCACCAAAGGGCAGAAAATTTGTTTTGTTTAATGCTAAATTTACTTAAGAAACTATAGTTTTGGGGGCGCCTGGCTGGCTCAGTCTGAAGAGCATGAAACTCTTGATCTCGGGGTCATTAGTTTGAGCCCCATAATGGGTATAGAGATTACTAAAAAAAATTTTTAAAAAACTGTAAAATTTTCACTATAGTTGCAGAAATAAAAATTTGTACATTTTAAAATTTGTACAATTTAAAATTTAAAATAGCAAAATTAATAAATGCCACAAAATACAGTATAAATAAATTTACATTGGAAATGTAGTAACATTTGGTTAGAACAGTAGGCTGATAATTCTTAGAGAAAAAAATTATGATCTTATTACTCATACTGAATTAGCTAATTTAAAATTTAATGGTTTCTACAATAGAATATGGGAGAAAAGAGGGCAATCATTTAGGAAGACATCTAATCAAACTCCTTTCAATCCATTCTAGCTCTTTTTTTTTTTTAATATAATGAAGCAGCTTATCAGAGAGGTCTTCTCTGATAATATTATATGAAATAGCTAACACATCCTGCACTCCCTATAGCTCTTACTGCTTTATTTTTCTTCAGAGCATTTGTCATCTCTTGACACATCTGTTTGTATTTATTATCTGTGTTCCCTCAAAGAAGGTAAGCTCCATGAAGGCAGGGGCCTCGACTATTTGGATCACCCCAGATTCCCAGGTTTTAGAACTGGATCTAGCATGCTGTAGCTATTCAATAAATAAATGATAAATGCATGAATTATTTCATTATATTTGAGTACAGAATATAATATTTTAATTTAGCAGTCCTTAAAACAAATTCATAGCAGTCTTTTGAAAAATAATATAATTTTATTATAATAGTTCATATGGTATAATTATCTCATTATAATTAATCTAATATTTCTACTCTGTTTCTAATTTGCAAGTCATAGAAAAGAAGGTATTTGACTCTAGCATTTCAGAAAAGATAATCCTTTTATCATTTGCTCCTCCAAACTAGATCCTCTAGCAATTCCTATTTCAGAAGGTGCCAAGTGTTTTAGAGCCATTAGTAGTTGTCTGATCTCCTTTTAAATTGCAAAAAATAATGTTAAGAACACACAGTTTCAATACATACATATATCAAATTATTGTATTGTACAACTTAAAACGAATACAATATTATATGTCAATTATATCTCAAATACGCATACACACATTGCTTATTACTCTTCATCATTCTTACTTAGAATTGGAATAAAAATGTGATGTTTTAGAAAGAGATTATGATTTTGTTATGAACCTGAAGTTATCTATACTCAAGTGGAAAGATGTTAAGCATATGTGAGATGGGTTCCAGAAGTAAGCAACTGCATAATTCTCAAACTAAAAATCTGCTATTATGAATAAAACTTCAAGATACAAATTCTTTAGTGATAATAGCAAAAACATTTCATTGTGATGTTTTCCTTTCTTTTTATAATTCTTGTCATCATGTATATTTTATGTCTTTGTGCTTATCTGCCTTGATATAAAGTAAATTAATTTTAGTATAGGCTCTTTATGTATTTCATTGCATTTCCCTATGTTTCCCCAAATCATTTTTTTTTTTTGTTTTCCCAAATAATCTATTTTTTTTTAAATGTTTTATTTATTTATTCATGAGAGTCAGAGAGAGAGAGAGAGAGGCAGAGGCAGAGGGAGAAGCAGGCTCCCCGCCTAGCAGGGAGCCCGATGCGGGACTCGATCCCAGGACCCCGGGATCATGACCTGAGCCGAAGGCAGACGCTTAACCATCTGAGCCACCCAGGCACCCCCAAATAATCTAATTTTTAAAAAGTAACCCAGGGGTGCCTGGCTGGCTCAGTCAGAAGAGCATGGGACTCTTAATCTTGGGGTCATGAGTTTGTACCCACATTGGGTGTAGAGATTACTAAAAAATAAACTTTAAATGTAACCCCAAAAATAGAATAAAATGAAAATAGTATTTTTTAGAAAGGATACAGTTATAACTGAAAAACAGTCCATACTCAGAAAATAATTTCCCACTATAAAAACAAACGAAGACTATCCAAATGAGAACAGAGGATATTTATTATCAGTTCGCTATAGTAAGGGAGTCAGCACTTAGCACTTTGGCAGAAACTCAAAGGCAGACATGGGAGTGGGAAAGTTTTGTCATTAAAAAAAAAAAGGAGGCTTCAGGTGTGCTCTGATTGGAGTTGTTGCCACGGGGAAGCTGGAAGCAGGCTAAATGGAGGCAGGACATCTCATGTAATGGGACTGGGGAGCATATCTGGCTTTCTCTGGTTAATCCTAAGGCACAAGTGGGGGCAAAAACTGGGAAGCTGGCAGTCATTAACCAAGTCCTGATTTTTTGGCTGTTTGCTGCAGAGTTGTAGTTTGGCTCCCTGGATTTGGTGCTGCTGAGGTTGTGAGTCAGAGTTCTATTGTCATATATAGCCCGGCCATTGTCCATTTGTATATTCAGTCTCTCATCACTAAATGATGCGAGTTAAACTCTTGTTTCTGCACTCAATACATTTTATGTGCCCATCATATGCCAGGCACTGCAATGAATAATATAAATATTAGAGGGCAACCGAGATTGAATTTGAGGATTAGGGAAGGCATACCAGAAGGTAAACCTTCTAACTCAAGGTTTCAACAAGAGTAAGAATTAGCTAGACAAGGGGGAGTTGGGAGGGAGATGGGGAGGAAGGGGAAGAGGGCTCTAGGCAGTAGAGAAGAAGACAAAAGATATTACATGCTTCCTTTTAAAATACTTTTGATATAATCAGATTTGGAATTTAGCCATGTTCTTTCTTGTAATGTGCTGGTGAAAAAAACAAGCATGAGTAGTTTCTCTGTTTCTATATTGCAAACTCTGAAAGAGCAATCAAACCAACAAATCCAGTTTTGTCACGTGCCTTACTTTTTCCCCCTCCTTTCTTTTCTTTGCTTGGCAAAGACTATTCATTAGATATTCTTGCTGGTGTGAAAGTTTTGATTGACTTAGGCTTTGCTGCTTCTTCCTGTTGGAAATCCAGTACTTCATTCTTTTTAAAAAATTCATTCTTGTGTTGCACCAGTAACCAAGCAGATAGAGATGAGACCATCATCTTCCCTCACCCTCACTTCCAACAGATCTCTGATATTTCTTGGAGCATCCTGAAAAAATTATCAAAAGAGGTACAATTTGTGTTAGGAGACACATATTGTGTGCATTTTCATAGCTCAACTCAGTTCTGGAAAAAAAATTGTGATGGTTAATTTTATGTGTCAACTTGGGCTAGGGCATGAGATGTCCAGATATTTCCTCAAAAATTATTCTGGGTGTTTCTGTGAGGGTATTTCTGGATGAGAACAACATATATATTGGTAGACTGAGTAAAGCACATTGCCCTCCATAACGTGGGTGGGCCTTGTCCAATCATTTGAAGGCCTGAATACAGTAAAAGGCTGACTGACCCCCAAGGTAAGAGAATTCTCCTACCTGATGGCTTTCTTACTGGAACACTGGATCTTCCTGAATGACAGCATTTGAGCTGGGATATCAGCAGTATACATTTTGGACTTGTCAGCCTCCATAATCCCATGAGCTGATTCCTTATAAGAAAACATACACATAATCTGTTTCTCTGGAGAACCCTGACTAATACAATATCCAACTGCTTTATCAAAGATAAGAACATTGTTCAACTCTTCATTAGCTGTTTGTTCAAAATTACTTATGTCTTTATGGTTCCTCAAAAACAAAAGTTCAAATTCAATGAGCCTCGAATTCCTTTTCTCTATAAAGTTCCCGAACATTGCCAATCACTAATTACAGAAACCAATGAATCAAATCAGAATCCATTCTACAGGGAACTTTTACAGTGCTCAGTCCTTTCATTTAAAATTTTTTAAAAGATGTATTTATTTTAAAGAGAGAGGGAGCATGAGTGGGAGGGACAGAAGGAATCTGAAGTAGACTCCGCGCTGGGCAAAGAGCCCAATGCAGGGCTGGATCCCATGATCCTGAGATCTTGAGATCTTGACCTGAGCCAAAGCCAAGAGTCAGACGCTTAACCAATTGAGCCACTCAGGCACCTCAGCCATTTCATTTTAAAAGATGAGAACAGTGTGGCATAGAGAAGGTGTCTGACCTACTAAAGATTACACACTATCTGGAGGCAGAAAGCAGATTAAAACATTCATGTTGTAATTTCAAAGATTTTATTTATTTTATTTATTTGACAGAGAGAGACAGAGAGAGAGGAAACACAAGCAGGGGGAGTGGGAGAGGAGAAACAGGCTTCACTCAACCAACTGAGCCACCCAGGCACCCCGTAAAGCGTGTATCTAGTAGGGCATCTGAGATGGGCAGTCAGGACAATAGTGGTGAGAGAAGTCAGTACAGCCCTCTACGTATTCACAAAGAGAAAAGCTCTTTTTTTTTTTCTTATGATCATTAATTTATTTATTTGAGAGAGAGAGGGCACACAAGCACGGGGGAGGAGCAGAGGGAGAGGGAGAAGGAGAAGCAGGCTCCCCGCTGAGCGGAGGGAGCCCGATGTGGGGGTCAATCCCAGGACCCCGGGATCATGACCTGAGCCGAAGGCAGCCGCTTAACCGACTGAGCCACCCAGGCGCCCCGAGAAAAGCTGCCCTTGATATCCAAGATCTAGATTGGCACCAACAGCTGGGCTGATATGTTCTTCTATCAAATATAGTTTGACAGACCATCAACATCAAATGCGTGACTGTAATGAATTAAGACAAAACAAGACCACTCAGTACTCATGTTTGAACACATATGCCAAATGAGCACTATGAGTCCTTTGCCAGTTACAGCTTGAACTTCACTTTGTTTCTCCCACCTGCTGGGTAAGACAAACTACAGACTTGCTGGCCATATCTGGGCCTTGGCCGTTCTCGTACAGACTTTCAGCTAAGAATGGTTTTAACGTTTTTAAAAGGTTTTTTTGTTTTTTGTTTTTTAAGGAAAACAAAGAAGAATATGTGAGAGAGACCATATGTAGCCTGCAGAGCCTAAAATATTTTCCATATGGCCATTTACAGAAAAAGTATCAATCTCTATTCTAGAGAAAATCAGGATACCCAATGATAAAATTACCTTTGCTTTCTGATAGGATCCAATACAAAGCAAAGCTACACATCCTTGAATGCTCCCCAAACTTACCTAATATGAACCCCAAATCCTATAATAAGTCCTATTTAACAACCTGTTACAGAGTTACTGCACAGATACAAATAATGTATGGTCTTTCTTATAGCAGTCAGTAAGTCCAACTTTGTTTTTTGTTTTTGTTTTTTTTAAGATTTTATTTATTTATTTGACAGAGAGAGACACAGCGAGAGAGGGAGCACAAGCATGGGGAGTGGGAGAGGGAGAAGCAGGCCTCCCGCTGAGCAGGGAGCCCAATGCAGGGCTCGATCCCAGGACCCTGGGATCATGACCTGCGCTGAAGGCAGACACTTAATGACTGAGCCACCCAGGCGCCCCAAGTCCAACTTTGTGTGACTAATAAATGCGTCAAGAACAATAGTCAGCAAACCCAGAGTCAGCCAAATCCCATATATCACCTGGTTTTGTATGATGGTAAGAATGTTTTTTTTTATAAATTAAACGGTTGTTTCAAAACAAACAAATGAAGAAGAATATGTGACAGAGACCACATGTGGCCCACAGACCCTAAGGTATTTACTATTCAGTCCTTTACAGAAAAATTTGCCCAGTCTTGGTCAAGAACTGTGAAGAGTCATATTCTATTGTACTGGCAAACTGACAAGTTAATTTGGAACAGTTTTGTGGATGATGACAAAATTATACATGAAATTCTCGATCAGAGATGAAAGGTTTATTACTGAAAGCAGTAGCCAGAGTATCAGCATATTTGCTCTGGTTTCCTGAGCCTCAATTCCCAAAGGGAGATGTGGAAGGCCAGATGATACCAGCATCTTCAATGGGTGGCTTTACAGGAGAAGAACTCAGGGCTGAGGGTCCAGCACTTTGTGAGCAAGCAGCAAACATGATAGGGTGATGCAATTAAACCAGTTCTTTTCACCTGGGGACTGAGCAGTGGTCATGTTGCAGTTACCTTGACATATTTAGTTGCCTATGGGACTTTCTACAGCAACTGTTCAGGATCAAGAGATGGATAGATAAACCTTATAGTCTGACATCCTTAGTAAAAACACTCAGGGATGCTCAGGACCCCACACTGTGCTCCTGGTGGTCTCTGTTTGAAGGTCATGATGGAAGTGAAGTTTCCACCAAGATTCAGGGGAAACCTTCACTGCCACAGACTGGCACCCTTGCCTCTCTAGTTTGGACATCTGAAATCTCTTGTGTCTCCTTCTGGTGAAGGCCCTCATGCCTGGAGTGGGTGGGTAAATTTATGCTTAACTGAGCTCTGATATTTTATTGAAGTCCTTCACATTGGGTTTTCTTTTCTTTTTGTTTCATTTTGTTTCTTTCCTTAGGAATAAAGTCTCCTGGGGTCTTTCTGTTATTTGACAGATTGGTATTGTTCCTTAGTGAAACTGTTCTTGCTAGCCTTCTAACATTTTCTCCTGTGGTCTGTCCGCTTGTCTAGTTGTTTATTAGAGGACAAGTCTATAGGAAGAGGACAGGCAAAGATCTGTCTATGCTCAAGCTGGCCCCAGGGTCAGAGAAGCTCAGGTCTTTAAATCAACTTTACCTTGAGTCTCCACTTTTAAAATTATATAAAGACTTCTTCATTAGTCTTGTCTTTGTACCCCTGCTTTGTGTAATTTCATCTGCTTGGAAGCAGGTTTGTCCAACCTGTATTTGGTGACAGTTAGCCTTTGGCCAACTTCCAGAGATAGGAGGTTGCACAAGTATCATCTTTACGGAACAATGCAGTTATAGGGTCTCCTCAATTGAAAATTGCTGCTTCCATGCCAAAACACTGCTTCCTTAATGATTTCACAATGTAACATTAACTCATATGCTTTTCTCTCTAACTTGCACAATTGTACCAGAAACATTTGGAATTATACTAGCCACTTTAGCTACTTTTGACAAGAACAAGATTATTCATTTAGGAGGTGCTTTGGAACAGAAAAAGGAAGAAACCCTGATGAGGAAATTGTCTTACGTGTGTACAAAAAAAAAAAAAAAAGAACTTTTTTACTTAAGGTAGAAAACACCCCCTCCTTCATATCCATACTTTGAAGATCAATAAAGGCTGGCTTTTTAAATTGTATGGCTAAATAAAATTGTCAAGGGCCCAAGTTATTCTTTAAATTAACTATAATAAAACTCGTGTGTGTGTGTACATGTTAAAATGGTATTTCTATATAAATTCTCTCTTTGCATAGAAAATATAAATTAGCCTTTTACAGTGGTAACTCCATATTTGTCTGAAGCTGGCTCCTTAACATTTTGTTCTGTTTTTCTCTCTCGGAAAATGTAAAGATTAATTGATGGATCAAACAAACAAACAAAAACATTTAGTTTTAATGTGCTCATTCTAGAAATATCTAGTCCAGATAAAGGAAAAATCTAAAAGAAAAAGCAGTTGTCAAATTCTTACTGCTTGTTTTGTGAACCCTGAAAAGCATATTTACTGAATAACCCTTGTTACATAGTTACAAGACAAAATGACAAAGCTTTAGTTAGTTCCAAAATAAAGGAAGAGCTTTTGATATGATTCAGAGTTTTTATATTTTAATTTACTGTATAAAAATTATGCCAACACAGTATTTTGTTTGTACAGGACTAGGGTTAAATTTTTTATGATTTAAACTTTCTAAATTTCCTATGTTGGTTTTATAAGTTAAATAAATTATCATTGTTTTTATAACATGACTAAAATTACATATAGGTATGTGTTGTACATATATGTGAATATATAAAATATATGAAAATATAAATGTATATAAAATGTATATTAACTAAATGAAATGATAATAACAGATATCTTTTCAAGGGTTAAATTTCATGAAATTTTTATAATACTACAAATAATAAGGATTTAATGTGTTAGCTAAAATTGTAAATTCCAGATCCTTAACTAATTTTAAGACTTCATTTTATTTTATTTTATTTTTTATTTATTTATTTTTTTAAAGATTTTATTTATTTATTTGAGAGAGAGAGAATGAGAGAGAGCACACGAGAGGGGGTAGGGTCAGAGGGAGAAGCAGACTCCCTGCCGAGCAGGTAGCCCGATGCGGGACTCGATCCAGGGACTGCAGGATCATGACCTGAACCGAAGGCAGTCGCTTAACCAACTGAGCCACCCAGGCGCCCCTTATTTTATTTTTTTAAAGATCTTATTTATTTATTTGTCAGGGAGAGAGAGAGTGAGCACAAGCAGGGAAAGCTGCAGGCAGAGGGAGAAGTAGGCTCCCCACCGAGCAGGGAGCCCAATGCAGGACTCGATCCCAGGACCCTGGTACCATGACCTGAGTGGAAGGCAGACGCTTAACTGACTGAGCCACCCAGGCAACCCTAATTTTAAGACTTTAGACAAATGGTTAACTAACTAATATTTTGATGCCTGGGTGGCTCAGTCGGTTAAGCTGCCAACCTTGATTTTGGCTCAGGTCATGATCTCAGGGTCCTGGGATGGAGCCCCACATCGGGTTCCCTACTCAGCAGGGAGTCTACTTCAGGATTCTCACTCCCTCTGTCCCTGCCCCTGCTTGCTCACCCCCCCCCCCACACACTCTCTCTCTCAAATAAATAAATCTTTAAAAAAGAGAGGTATTCCTGCTTATCAAGATGTTAAATTTTTTTTTAATTTTTTATTGTTATGTTAATCACCATACATTACATCATTAGTTTTTGATGTGGTGTTCCATGATTCATTGTTTGCATATAATACCCAGTGCTCCATGCAGAACATGCCCTCTTTAATACCCATCACCAGGCTAACTCATCCCCCCACCCCCCTCCCCTCTAGAACCCTCAGTTTGTTTCTCAGAGTCCATCGTCTCTCATGGTTCGTCTCCCTCTCCGAAGATATTAAATTTAATATGATGCATACATCTTGATCTCGGCCGGGGTAGTGTTCTCATGTGGTGAAGATGGAAACTTTGAGGCCTCTTGAGGTCTGAACTTCATAACCTTCACAGCACCACTTCTGGCACAATCTATTGGTCAGACATCCTGGGGGAGAAGAGGTTCTGCTGGAACAAGCTAATGCAGGTGCAAGTGAAAGCTTTGAAGATGTAGGCCACTCCTCTGATGCCAGAGAAATGCTAAAGCAGTACTATATTGGTGGTGTGCATCCGAATGACCTTAAACCTGAAAGTCGTAGCAGGGACCCTTCCAAAGATGCCACATGCAAATGTTGCTGGTCACACTGGATTTTACCCATCATAGGCCTATTGTCTTAGGTTTCCTGTATTGTTACTACATGTCAGAAAGCAAATCCTTCTGAGATTGTGTGGAGTCAGAAAGCATATCCACTGGAAGTGCGAGCTGGAGGCTTGTTTGGAGGTCTCACGAGGCCCTCTTCTCGAATCCTGCCAGGTGTGTGCTTCCCCCTTGGAGCTCAGATGGTTGGCCAGACATCCACCCCAGAACTGGGGCCAGTGTCCTTCATCTCCTAGAGCCTTACTCCCAAAGCACCTGCTCATTGTTCTGTGTCCCTGCCAGTGGCCCTCTCTCTGCTGGCTTCCACTAGCCAAACTTTGTTTTATAATTACAATCCATATGTCCTAGTGACATCGTCCTTTGGGAAAAATGTCTGCTTTCCAATACTTAGAATACACATTAGACTTTCTTAACAGGGCAACACACTCTGGTTTTGAAACTTTTCTTTTTCCATTTTTCTTTGAGGTAAATATATTTAAATAAATAAACACATATACACATGTATACTATAAATATTAATATACATATTTTAAGGCTATTGTTAAAAACTTCAAATATCAGTGCACCTGGGTGGCTCAGTTGGTTAAGTGTCCAACTCTTGATTTCAGCTCAGGTCATGATCTCAGGGTCGTGGGATCAAGCCCCACATCAGGCTCTGTCCCTCTTCCTCTGCTCCTCCCCTCGCTGGCTCTCTTCCTCTCTCTCTCTCAAATGAATAAATAAAATCTTTTTAAAAACTTCAAATATGTTAATTATTTCTATATATATTCATTTGTGCCTAAATATACACATATATCAAGGTATATTTATAAATCTTATATTGACAATAGTTATGCGAATAATGTACAAAAAGAGTAAAGTTAGAATATGGGTGTTTTTTTCTGTAAGAAGATTCAGTTATTCTGTGCCCAAATTAGTAGATGTTCCCTTTGTCACCAAAATATTTGTTAATTCTTAGTGCTTTATCACATTCTTAAACAATTTTGAAGAGATTTCTCTTTACTTTTGAAAAAATTCAGCCTGCTTCTCCCTCTCCCTCTGTCCCTCCTCCCCACTTGTGCTCTCTCTCAAATAAATAAAATCTTAAAAAAGAATAAAAAGATGTACCACTTTCTCCTGATTGCTAGACATTTATTCTATCAGGAGAATTCAAACTGAAAATTGCTAGGAATTCTTTGGAAGCTGATGACTGGAGAAGTGGAAAGCTTTCACCCAAGACAAAGAAACAAGACTAATTTTCCAATTTTTTTTTTTTAAAGATTCTATTTATTTGACAAAGAGAGAGACAGCGAGAACAGGAACACAAGCAGGGGGAGTGGGAGAGGGAGAAGCAGGCTTCCCGCCGAGCAGGGAGCCCGATGTGGGACTCGATCCCAGGACCCTGGGATCATGACCTGAACTGAAGGCAGACGCTTAACGACTGAGCCACCCAGGTGCCCACTAATTTTCCAATATTTTTCTGGTTAGTTTTCTACGTTCAGCTTTAGTACTAATCTTGCCTTTTATTGTATTTTGCAATGAACATCACTGAACTAATACTAGTAGTATTTGCATGGGATTTAAACAAAAGAAAATGATCTACACATTTCTTTAACTGTTATAAGCAACAAATTACTAATGTCATATCTCATTACATTGAGTTTACAAATCCCTACCCTCAAACTCACAATTTATCCTAAAAGAGACTGTCTGGTCATTGCTATAGACTGAATGTTTGTGGTCACTCCCTTTTTCCTTCTACCATGTGAGTATGCAATGTGAAGACTGAGGTCTATGAACCAGAAAGCAGCCTCTCACCAGACAATGACTCTGCTGGCAACTTGACCTTGGATTTCCTAGCCTCTAGAACTATGAGAAAGAAATTTCTGTTATTTATAAGCCCCTCCAGTCTATGGCATTCTCTCATAGCAGCCTGAATGGACTAAGTCATTGTTTGTGTATGAAATAAAATTAAGTATCATTTGAGAGAACTATTGTTGATTCTTCTAATCTACCCATCAAATCTTGAGTTTGTTGAACTCATCTATCCATTTATTAATTTAACATTTTCTAGGAGCCAATAATGTGCCAAATAATGTGCTAGACACTGGGATATGATGACACAGGTCTATTGCCCTTCAGTTTTGCAGGAAGAGGCAGGCAAGTAAATAACGGCTGTCAAGTAATACTGGGTGCTCTGATACAAGTATGATTAGAGAGTGTGGGAGATTAGAGAGTAGTAAGTTCTTTGTAGTAACTGTTTTTGCAGTGAGATCCAGGAAAATACCACAGGGATGGGTGCATTTGCACACCAGACAAAATTTCTCAAATTCATTTGCAAAATGGCTATAGATAGTATAGGAAACGAATCACACACTTTTATATCCCTCTGTATTGCACATAATAAAAATGGATCCCTTTTAAAGCAGGTCAAGGTATTTGGTTATATCAATAAAGAAGTTGCCTTCCCACCCCCTCCTTTCTGCTACGGTACAAGGAATAAAAAAATTATGGGCCCCACAAGATGATTGTTTTAAGGTATGCAGGCCACAGTATATTGAATTTATATCATTGTTTCCAGCATGGCAAGGACACCCTTTAGCCTTCTGAGTGCCAATAAAGAATCAAGTAATCCGAAAGTGTTCTAATTCTGACAGTTTGGAGTTTGTGTTTTCTAACTTTTTCATTAGCATCTTTGAACAGAGCCATTTAAACGTACCTCTTTGGGGCTGGCGGGGAGAAGGGGCCAGGATGGAAAAAGTCATCATCTAAGGAATTGAAGTGAAGATCCAACATTTACGATATTTTGATGATTTGCTAGATGATTTCTTTCATCTTATTCTCATACTAACTCCTTTTCTCCAGTAACCAAATTAATGCTATGAGAAGGTATGTATCGTAGCCAATGTCAAACAACAGCTAACAAATATAGGTATCCGGGATTGATCTCCTCCGGACTAGGTCATTACCACTATGTGAATACACTAAAAACAAAACACCCCCAAACTAAGCCCCCCAAAACCTCACCCTTCTAAAAGGTTTTAATAAGATCACTAAGACTTAGAGGCCATTTAATGGGTCCCATTTAGCTGGTAAGGTAATCCTAGTGTTTTACAAATCCTCTGCCAAGCTCAATTCCTTCCAAAACAACGAGCCGAAAGCCTTTGACCGCAAAGTGGGTCCGCGATCACTCAGTGCGTGCTCGAGGGACTCAAGCATGCCGCTTCCTTGCAGGTGCGCGCGCACCTGTCGCTAGCCGCGTGCGCGCCGCGAGGGAGGGAGGTACGTGTCCGTGCGCGTGCGCCAGGCAATATTCCCCGTACGTGCGCCGTACGTGGGCGCGGTGTCCCTGCGCTCGGAGTTTCGGGCCGGCATTCGGCCCCGTGCCGAGTGGGAGTCTGGGAGGGGCGTGTTCCTGGGCGGTCGCGGCTCCCCCTGGTGGCGGCCCTGCAGCGCTGGAGGCGCGCAGTCAGGCGTTCTCCGCGGGCAGCCGGCGGCGGGGCCTTGCCTTATAGCGCGGGGTCCTCGGCGGCCTGGGTGTCTACTGCCCCAGCTGCTGTCGTAGGCGAGGACGGCTGCTAGTGCGGCTGCTGTTGGTTCGCGGCGGCGGCGGCGGCGGAGGAGGAGGAAGAGGGCGAGGCGACAGGGGAAGAAGGAGGCAGGCGCGGCGGCGGCGGCGAGGGGGGGGAAGATGGCGGACGTGCTCAGCGTCCTGCGACAGTACAACATCCAGAAGAAGGAGATTGTGGTGAAGGGAGACGAAGTGATCTTCGGCGAGTTCTCCTGGCCCAAGAATGTGAAGACCAACTATGTAGTTTGGGGGTAAGTCCGTCATGGCTGTGGCCTGGGGGGATGGCCGGGCAGAGTTGGGCGCCCCCAGGCGACCTCTTTCCTAACCCCTCCCCCCGATTCCCTTTGGGGATGGAGAAAAAAACGGGTCTCTGGGTAAAAGTTTTTCTCTAGAAAAGAAGTTACACTTTTAGGTGAGGAGGGAATAGGCGGAGGTGCGTCTGGAGTGGTCCATTTTCTTTAAGTCTTTTGGGACGCCAAAGGGAAAGGTACCGAGGGAGTTCCTGACTTTTCTAGTTCATTTTTGCCGGTACGTGTCGAGTGTTAGCAGTGGGTGTAGGTGCAGAAGAGGGCACACCGTCCGGTCCTGGAGACGTCTTTTTGTGTTCTTTAGTTTTTTCTTTCTCTTCGAGGCTACCATGTGTTGTTAACTATCCCTGCTGCCCCTTGCAGCTCCTGGTCTGTTTCTTTTCCTTTCGTAATTCCCTCAAGAAGAGAGAAGGGAACCAACTATGTGAAGTTAGAACGGGAAAAAGATTTGGTCACTTTGGAACAGAGTCCTCAAAACCCGTGTCAGAGGGGAAGGCATCCTCAGGGAGAAAGTTCCTGGTGAAATGGGGTGAGCTTTATAGATCTAAGTAAGATACCGATGGTGTTGTGTGGTTTTAGGAAATGTGTTTTAAAGAGAAATGTTTTGGAACGTTGATCCATGCGGGGTTTTCTGAATTTAAGTCATTAAGGAAAATATCTAGAAATAGGTCCTATAATCGTTTGGGGCCTTTTTAGTGATGTTTCTGTCACTGGTATTTCATTTGGATAATTAGAACTTTGGGCCAGAACTTCCATACTCATTTTGCTTGATTGAATGGGAGCACTAGGCTTTATGATGGAAAGCCGAGGAAAATTTAGTTTGTTGGTGTCTAGTTTTTTGGCCTTGAGGGCTTATGATTCGATTAGCTTTATGAAATGTTGATGCAGTGACATCATTCTGAGTTTCCTGCATTTTGTCCTTTCAAAAGAATTTGCACAGACACAATTATATTTGATTGGCATTTTAACTGATTTGTTTTTTTCTTTAAAAAATGGTTAAAGAGTAGTCACAGTGTAGGGTGGTTCGGTCTGAGAAGTAGAAAAATTTCTTAGCATCTTGGTTCCTGACTCAAAGGAGGTTAACTTAATCAGAGTAGATGAGATAAAACAGATAGATTACTTGGTAAGAATTGCATTCTGGCCCTTAAGAGTAATCATTTCTAGCTTGGGGTATTAGAAAAGGTTTCGTAGAAGTGTGTTTGGGATGTAGATGTGCTACAAATTTTTCTTGAACAACTGAGTAAGCATTAAAGCATGGGTACAGAACTTGAGGGTGACATGATGGGTTAGGTCTTAAAGGACATGCTTAAGGGCGTGAGAGCTGGAAGGGAAATGTTTTGATAGTTCAGTGAAGCTAGTAGTGAAAAGGGACTGCTTAGGATAGATTTCACACTTTAACAACAGTGAATTACACTAATAAATGCATTTTCATTTCATTTATTCATCTCTGCACGTGTACATATGTCCAACTTCATAACTGTAAACAATAGTTACCCTTATTGCGTGTTGTACGTTGTGTTACTTTGCTTTTTTATTATGTTTAAATAACCTGGTTACCTGTATATCACATTTCAGAGTACAAAAATTGGTAGTGATATATGATTTGAAATATGTCAATTTAGAGGAAAAGTGGAAATGCAGGCTAGAGAAATGTAGGTTGGGGCTGATTACTTTGGGCTGTATTCAGATGAATTTAAATAATACATTGACATTTTTAGGTGAGGATAATGTAGTAGGAAGGGTGAGATTGGACACTAATATTGTTGAGCAAATAGTATTACGTGCTTTCATTAAAGAGCCTGCACCTCTAAACTGCATTGTTTTATCACAGGTAGAATTCAGTATGGTTTTACATCATTGGTTTAATTTGAGGGATGTCATAAGAATTATACCTCTGAAATTCATTGTTGTGTTTACTGTAAGAATGTTGCTAAGGATGGTGTTTAGCAGTATCTTACTTAGGAGACATAGGATAAATTTTTTCTAAGTTTAGCACTGGCAGTAGTTGTGCTTCTCCTGGTCAGTTTGTTTTCTCTTGTGGATCCTCTCCAATCTGTAACTGATTAGATTTCTCTCTCTATTGACAAAGACCAGAACCAAATTTGGGCCAAATTCTAAAAAGTGTATAGTGCCTTAGAGTATGAATATGGTATGCTTTCCTTCTTGCTTTTTGTCATTGTCTACCTTTGTGTTCTTTTGCTTTAATGACAGTTCTACTTACTAAATTTCGTACTTTATGGGTATTTTTGTTAGTCATATTAAATCCATTGTTGGGTAGCAAAGTAAGTATAGATAAATTTGTACATATAATTAAGTCCAAGGAGTTGAATTAAAATTGGGTAAAAATCTTGTCTTAATTATTTCAGGACTGGAAAAGAAGGCCAACCCAGAGAGTACTACACATTGGATTCTATCTTGTTTCTACTTAATAATGTGCACCTTTCTCATCCTGTTTATGTCCGACGGGCAGCTGTAAGTACAATTCATTTTAAAACTTTTTTTTTTTTTTTTTTTTTTGGGATGGTAGGTATCATTTTGTCATCGTGCACTGAAATAAAGTTCTCAGACACCAGTCTTCTGCAAGGGAGAACAGCCCTGTAGGGCCAACACTCAGATTGGTGTCTGAGAACTTTATTTCAGCACGTGACAACATTTGGCGCCAAACAGGGACCTCTTCAGGACTCAATAGAGTCCTCGTCCACAGTGCAGACAACATCATTTGGCATGGATCACTTCCCTCATGGGTTTCAAATCAAAAGAATAAAAGGTTTGTCTGTATGAAGTTCTACCGGGGGGTCAAAATTAGATCACTGTGATTTATGCAGATTTTTAAATCTATGACTTTCATGTAAAACATGGGCACTGTTCACAAGAACAGAAGTTTTGAAGGCATTTGTAGGAATGTTTTAAGAAATTCATAAGCCTGTGGAAGGACCCTGATATTCAGAACTCTAGTTTAATCTCAAGACTTTTTGGGGGGGGCATCCAAAAGAATCAAGATTAACAGACAACTTTAAAATTAAATTTTTAATCAATTTAATAAACGTTTTTAATACTTTATTGACAAACTCATTTGTTTTCAGTTTTGCCTGCCTTCAGCATGTCAGTATTTGAACACTGCATTTCTGAATAGGAAATAAATATTCGGCATCTAATACATATAAAAGAAGTAATATATAGGGTGAAACTACTTGGGATTTGAGAAATAGTGGGATAAAAATAACGGCATTTCTATAAACTATGTTACCTCGTCTTAAATCTTTAAAAACTGAGTTAGGCAGGGGCGCCTGGGTGGCTCAGTTGGTTAAGCGACTGCCTTCGGCTCAGGTCATGATCCTGTAGTCCCGGGATCGAGTCCTGCATCGGGCTCCCTGCTCAGCAGGGAGTCTGCTTCTCCCTCTGACCCTCCCCCCTTTCATGCTCTCTATCTCATTCTCTCTCAAATAAATAAATAAAATCTTTAAAAAAATATATATAAAAATAAAAGCTGAGTTAGGCAGTAATTAGAATCTTTTGTTGGCTACATCATTCATTTTGTGGTAATAAAGATGATCCAGCTACTTGGTTTACATTTAGAAATTATATTATTGGGAAATGGTTGTAGCATGTACTGATGGCTGTAATTGTTACTTTCTTCACATAAGATTTAAATCTTTTGTTTTTCTTAAATACTTCACAGATTGAAAGGGCAGAATTCTATAATTCTAGGGTTCTACAAATTTTGTTTTTTCCTCTTTTGTGTTATTTGCTCTTTCTTGTGAGCAGACCATTTCTGAAATAAGTTTTCCTGAGCTATAGCTACTATTTTAGTGTGAGTAGACTTGTATCTTTCTCAGTTGGCTGTATTATGTCCATAATTCATTAGTAACCAAATGATGAAGAGTGTTATCAGACTTAGAAACAGTAATTTAAAGAAAATTAATTTGGGCACCTGCGTGGCTCAGTCGTTAAGCATCTGCCTTCAGTTCAGGTCATGATCCTGGGGTCCTGGGATCGAGCCCCACATCGGGCTCCCTGCTCCGCGGGAAGCCTGCTTCTCCCTCTCCCGCTCCCCCTGCTTGTGTTCCCTCTCTCTCTCTGTCTCTCTCTGTCAAATTAAAAAAAAAAACAACTTTAAAAATTTAAAAAAAAAAGAAAATTCAAATCTTTTAATTATTTATGATATACTCCATGTAGGCTAGTTTTTAAAAACAAGCACACAGGGCGCCTGGGTGGCTCAGTTGGTTAAGCGACTGCCTTCAGCTCAGGTCATGATCCTGGAGTCCCTGGATCGAGTCCCGCATCGGGCTACCTGCTCGGCAGGGAGCCTGCTTCTCCCTCTGACCCTCCCCCATCTCATGTGCTCTCTCTCTCTCTCTCTCATTCTCTCTGTCTCAAATAAATAAATAAAATCTTTAAAAAAAAAAAACAAGCACACAAAAACCTGTAGGCTCTTAAATGTTTATACTCCCAGCAGAAATTAAAATTTAGCCTGCCCTTTAAAAAAAAGTTAATTTTAAGTGATTAAGTATAGTTTATTTCTATCATCAAGGACTGTGTGCAGAATGGTGCAGTAGTCAGTATGAGATAATTAGCCAAAGGATTCTTGTTACTTCATTTTTGCTTATATAAAGTGGCAGAGGGATTTTAATACATAATCTTGCAGCCACCAGTCATTCTTGTACTCATGTGTTGTTGATATTATAAAAATGATAGGAAAGTTGTGGTAATTACAGGATTCATTGAATTCATGGCCCGAAGATGACTTGGTGACTAAAGTATACAGTTTTGTTTTGCGTACCTCTTTACAAACTGCTAATGTAGGAGATTAAAGGAAAATATCCATTTTACCAAAATAGATGCATTTTCCAGGTTTAATTTTTTAATCTTTTACCCTTCCTTACAGAATTTGTATACACTCAGGGGTAAGAAAGAAATGTGTAATGTGGAAAGTAAACAACCGCCATTAATGGTTTCCTATATAATCTCCTACGTATTTTACCATGCTTAAGTAACACATACCTATTGTTAATTATGAAAACTTAGGCTAATGGCTAAGTTGGTGTATTTTGGAGTTCAAGTAGAATATTTTGAGGAAGTCTGTTTTGTGTTTGAGGCAAAAAGGCACTTGGGAATATGTAAAATGAGCAGGCAATAGGACTAAAAAGATAATTGCCTAAAGCATGTGAAGTATCATGAGTAAAATAAAATACTTAAGGTAAGCCAAGGGAACAAAAAAGATTGGAATTGATATTTTGAAGAGGGATGGGTCATTGTTTCATTTCTGATGGTTATTTTTTATATATCTTACTTGAATTTCAAGAATGAAGTTATTAAAGTTAATATTCTTAAAATTTTTCAAGACTTTTATTGGGTTTTTTAGCCTAGTTCCGTAAAGATAAGATCCTAAGTAAATGTTACCGAGATACGTTGGAATGAAATTCATACATTACATAATGTTTGTCTTTATTATGTTTCTTATAATTGTTGTTGTTTTGATAACTAATTTAAAATTTTGACTTCAGACTGAAAATATTCCTGTGGTTAGAAGACCTGACCGAAAAGATCTACTTGGATATCTCAATGGTGAAGCATGTGAGTAATTTTTTAACTTGCTCTCACTCTTAAATAGCCATTGTTTCTTTCCTTCCCCTGTGAAATAAGCAGTGGAAAGAGAATTTGTATTTTCACTAAAAAATTAACCTACCAGCAACATATGTGTGCATATACTCTCCATTCTTTTCTATTATGGTGAATGCACTATTTTCGCTCCTAAGGCCAGTCACCACTTCCCTGTCTATAGATTCCATTTCCTTTCACACTCTGAAAGACTTTGCCTTTGTGAATTGTTGCTTCTCTCTTACATCATCATCTTTCTCCTTTTCTCTGCATTTCCTTTAAAATGCATACTGTAAGATCTCTCCTTTAAAAAGTTTTTTGACCCCACATTCCTAGTATCTACTGTTGAATTTGTCTTCTCCTTTTTATTGCAGAATTCTTTGTTAACAGTTGTGTGATATCACTGCCTACCTCTTGAATCCCCCACTCTAATCTGACTGTCCTACTCACAGTCTCACTAAAAGTACTGTTGTAAGGTCAACACTGACTTAGGGGTTATCAATTCCTTTAGTCTCTTATCCATATCAACACTGTTGATTACTCCCTTTTGGAAAGCCTTTCTTCACTTGGCATTTGGGGCACCAGACTCTTGATTCTCTTTCTATTCATTGTCCATCTCTCATTTTATTTTGCTTACTTATCTTCAGCACTGACCTATTCCTAAGCTCAAGTTATAAATCCACTGTCCACCTTTTTCCTTCGGTATTTAATAGGTATGTGAAATACAACATATCTGAAATAGAATGCTGATTCCTTCCTTCCCTTCACCTCTTAAACAAAAC
The DNA here is from genome assembly GCF_964656455.1 of Halichoerus grypus. Lineage (NCBI taxonomy): Eukaryota > Metazoa > Chordata > Mammalia > Carnivora > Phocidae > Halichoerus > Halichoerus grypus. Next base: position 135,239,209 of record NC_135718.1, on the reverse strand, counting down.
TAAAATAGCAGGTCCGGTCTCCCAGTATTTCCATCACAGTAAATGCTTTCCCATTCATGGAGTTGTTAGGCCAGAAACCCTGGAAAAAATCTTTGATTACTTTGATGAATTTCATGAACAAGTCTTTTTCTTTAACTTTAAAAGTATGACAGTTTCTTAACCATTCTACTCCCACCATGTTTCATTCTTCCCCTTTAGACTTGCATAGCTTTCTTAAGGTCCCCACTCTATAATTTCCCGTATAGTCTTTGCCTACCCATTAGAGTGACCTCTTTTTGAAAACATATAAACTTGATTGTGTCACTTATTTGCTCAAGCCCATCCTGTGGCTTCCCGTCATACTTAGAATAAAGCCCACAGTCTTTATCCTATCCTGACCTACGTGATCTTGCTTCTGCCTAAATCTCTGTGGCCTCATCTTCTTCCAACCTTCCTTTGCTCGCAGTAGTCCAGTCTTGTTGGTTCTTTTAATAAACTATCCTAACTTTTCAAGCCTTTGTACTTGCTGTTTTCTCTGTGTTCAGTTCTGTTTCTCTACATTGTCACATGTCTTACTTCTTACCACCTCATTCACATCTGTGCTTAAATCTTCTGTCAGAAAGAACTTACCATTCTAAAATACAGAATAGCAGTGTTTTCCCACATATGCCCATGTATGTATAGCATCTTCCTGATTTATTTTTCATCAAATCCCTTACATTGACTTGAAATTACATATTTGTTTACTTAATATATTGTCTGCCCCACTAGAGGATAAACTGTAAGAGGGCAGACAGTTGTTAAATACCCAGCATTTTAGAACAGTGGTTAATAGTGGGTGCTTACCTGTATAAATGAGTAATCATTAACTTGCTGTCTTAAGGAATATGAATAAAGAGGTATAATAAATTGATATATAAATTGATGAGTATGAATAAATGGATATAATCTTAGAATAATATGAATAAATCAATATAAGACTGATTAGCCCTAACCTTCCTTGGGGTGGAGTTTACTACCTTTAAGTCATTAATAGCTGTCTTATCTCATATTGTGCTCCACGGCTTTAACAGTAAGATTGATTTGCACAGAGTCTCTTGCATAATGGAAAGACCATCATCAAGAGTCTTGTCTTTCTGTACTGTCCTCACTGAACATTCAGCAAGTACTTATGAGTGGTTATTCTTTTTTTTTCTTTTTTTTTGATTTATTTATATATTTATTTGAGAGAGAGAAAGCAGGCACCTGTGCACGAGCAGTAGGGAGGGGCAGAGGGAAAGGGGAAGAGAATCTCAAGCAGACTCCTCCCTGATTGCCAGGCCCAGACTGGGACTCCATCTCATGACCCTGCAGTCATGACCTGAGCTGAAATTAAGATTCGGACGCTCAACCGACTGAGCCACCCAGGTGCCCCTTGAATGGTTATTCTTAAAGGCATTGTACTCGGTGCTATACAAAATGCAAAATTCGTGTCCTGAACATGTTTACCATCGTGAAAGATAGACTGATAAAATAAGGGTTAAAATCCGGGGAGAGGATTGAGGCG